>NC_060119.1:96450555-97075555 GCF_021461395.2 Schistocerca americana
GTGAAACTAGTGTGTCTCAAACTAATGTGCAGGAGATATTTGACCCTATGACAGTTTTACTGAAACGAATAGAGGAAATGTCTCGAGAATTTCGAGAAAGTCAAGCTGCGTCTCATAACGAACTACAGTCTGCTCTGCAAAAACACATAGCAGAATCACAGTCGATATTTAAATCAGAGATTAATATAATGAAAACAGCTTTACAAATGCAGATTGTAAATACACAAGAGGAACTTAAAACTAAAAATGAACAAGTTTCTCTTACGCAGACAGCTTTAATAACAGAGTTTGAAATTTTCCGGGAAGCACACAAGCACCTACCCGAAGCGGTTAACAATCTTCAGTTAGAATTTGATAAATCATCACAAAAGCAAGAGCAGCTATCGGCCACAGTTACAGAACTGTCACAGGGATTACATAACGTTACAATAGGGCAAGCTAACGTGGTTAAGCAACGGCTTACACATGAGATGGAACAGTTTTCCAATGTTTTTAATCAGTGGCTCGGTGAGCGTGATTCGCAATTAGCGGACGCTGTTGAGCAGAAAGTTCAGTCTGCAGTCACCGAAGCTCTAAATGACAGAGATTCTCAGAACAAAGAATTATCAAACGACTTATTGAAAATTCGGAAACAATTCGAGTAAGTATTGACAGACACAGAGCTTGCACACCAAGAATTTTTCAGAGGTCTGCAAGAGGTGCGTAAACAAATTGACGATATGCGTCAGTTTGACCAAGATTGTCG
Organism: Schistocerca americana; assembly: GCF_021461395.2. Lineage (NCBI taxonomy): Eukaryota > Metazoa > Arthropoda > Insecta > Orthoptera > Acrididae > Schistocerca > Schistocerca americana. The sequence continues at coordinate 96,451,301 of NC_060119.1, forward strand.
CTCAGTAGGTTACGAGAACATCTACGCAAGCGAGAGAGTTAATCCATCTCGCATCTAACAAAATGCTGGTGTACATGAACATCAACATACTGACAATTCCCCATATAGTACTGGCATGCAGGATCGTGTATCAGATTATGTAACACTTCATATGGAGGAAAAACTTATTAAATATAGACAATTTCCAACTATCAATCCAGAAAAGAAAACTATTCATCCCATCGTGTTCATAAAATCGTTTAAAGTTTACCCAGGATTTGGACAGAACGACAGAAAATTGGTTATGTAAGTGGACATATGGTAGGAGACGGAGCTATGTGGAGTAGTGAGGCAATAGACACTTATCTTATGTATTCAGATTTTGAGCAGGCTTTTATCGACAAATATTGGTCTCCTGCAATACAGGAAAGGATAAGAAAGAAAGTATATAACCCACAACCATATAATTCAAGACTTGGAACACTCAGGAAATATTTTGAGCGATATCTCAACAAAACAAAATATTTGTCTGAATCAATTTCTTCCAAAGACTTGATTAGAGTATTAAAATCCAGATTGCCGATTGACATACAAACAAAATTGCTGTATGTCAACGACAATAACCTGGAAGAATTGTTGACAGCAGTCGATGCAGTCGATATACTATTAGAGGATATTAAAGGTAGGTCCTAAAATCCACATGAGATCAATGGTTTAAATGAAAGGAACTGTAGCAATAGTAATCACAACAACAGCAGGGAACAACAATCAAATAGCGATAATGAGCAACAAGGACAGAGTTACGGATCAAACAGTAATTCTCGTGGGGATAATGGTAACAACCAGAGTTACAAATCCCCTCCAGGGGGTCCACAAATCTTTTGTGGATACGTGCGTAGCGAGCACGGGACCCCGAGCTAATGTGGCTCTCCTTCCTTTCCGGGCTGCATACCTTCCCTTTCCGCATCCTTCCCCGTCCCCCATCTTCGCCCCCCCCCCCCTCACCTCTGGCTCTTTCCTTTCCTTTCTCCCCCTCTGGGAGTATGGTTTGTGCCTACGTCCGGAGACGGACGCTCGAAACTGTTACAAATTCCTTGCTTTCTACACTTGTAAGTCTTCGTCCTTCCTCTGTCCTTCTCTTTTCCTTCTGTCTTCTCTTTGCCCTTTTCTCCGCTGCGGCGTTTGAGACCCCTCTTCTTTCCTTTCCCTTTCTCTTTTTTCCTCCCTGTGCGTGTCTGAAGGCCGACCCACGCACTTCCATGCGTAGCCGGTGACGGGGTAACGCGTAATTCCCCACCCCGGGTAGACAGGTAGGACACGTACGTACCCCCTGGTAACGGCCAGGCCTAGGGAGGGGTGATTATCCGAGCTGATACCTTCCGAAAGTGCCGATTGGTACCTCCGTCCGTTTGTCGGGAGGTGTGACCTGAGGTGTGAACAATCACCTAAGGCGGGAGTGTCCTCAGAGAGGGCCCCCACAAGGGAGGAGCGCGCCATCGGAGACGCCGGTAATCATAGGGGATTCTTCCGCAATGGTTTCCTCACCTTCCACTATGTCTGCTCACAAGCGTAAGTCTCAGCCACAGACAGTTCTTCCATCGTTGCCACAGTTACTTGTTGTTTCTCGGTCTGATGAAGGTCACGACTTCTCCACAGTCAACCCTTTCATTATTCAGAAAGGTGTCGACGCCATTGCAGGTCCTGTAAAGTCTTGTTCCAGATTACAGAATGGCACCCTGTTGTTAGAAACAGTCAGTGCCCTCCAGGCACAAAAATTGCTGCGTACCTCACTACTACACACCTTCCCTGTCCGGGTGGAACCGCACCGTACTTAAAAATTCCTCACGTGGAGTCGTTTATACACGCTCCCTCGATGAATTGTCTGACGAAGAAATTCAGCACTACCTGTCTGACCAGGGCGTAATGGCTGTTCATAGAGTTATGAAAAGGGTTGACATGAACATCATTCCAACCCGCACTGTCTCCTTGACATTTGACAAAGTTCAACTCCCATCGAAAATCAAAGCAGGCTATGAGATAATTTCCGTTCGCCCTTATGTCCCAAACCCTACGCGTAGCTATTGGTGTCAGCGGTTCAATCACACCAGCCAGTCCTGTTCCAATTCGGCCAAATGTGTTACGTGTGGCAAGGATGCCCATGAGGGTGCTTGTCTCCCTCCATCGCCTCGCTGCATCAACTTTATGGGTGACCACGCTGCTTCCTCTCGAGATTGCCCCGTTTTTAAGGACGAAAAGCTCATCCAGGAAATCAGAGTGAAGGAAAAGGTGTCGACCTTTGCTGCTCGAAAATTATTCGCCAGTCGACAGCCCACCGTGCCTCAGACAGGAAAATACAGCACTGTCCTTGCTTCTCCTCGGCCAACAAAGTAGGCGGCCACGCAGACTTGCGACCTCACCTTTAGTGCCACGGTCGTCAGATCGGCCAGCGCAAAGATCGCCCGTTCAACCTCACCACTTTCGCCTGCCCACTCTATCGCTCACCCTTCATCGGGTTCTGCTAAATCTCGAGCCCGAAAGTCAGACACCAAGACTTCGAAAAAAGAGCATACTCGTGAAGATTTTTTTACGTACCCCAACTTCACACTCATCGGTTCCTCCTTCATCTAAACATCATACTTCCAAGAAGGCTACAAAGAAACCCAGTTCATCTCCTTCTCCGCCAAGGCGTGTCCTATCTACAGCACCACCTGGCGGAAATCGCCCTCGGCCGTCTTCTGTGTCGCCGAGGCGCACTGCTGGCGGCCAATCAACTGGCCGATCGCTGGTGGCAGGAGCTGCTCCTGAACAACCTATGGATCAGGATCTTCTGCCTTCGGCTGAATGCCATTCCATGCTGTCGGTCGCAAGCTCTGAGCAGTCGTTGAGTTGACAGCATCCTTCGTCCCATTCCTCCATTTTCTGTTCACCCTATGTCCATTATCCACTGGAATATCCGCGGCATTCGAGCCAATCGGGATGAATTGTCGATCCTCTTACGATCCTACTCGCCGGTCATCTTCTGTCTTCAGGAAACAAAGCTGCGTCCCCATGACCGCTTTGTTCTCCCTCATTTTCAGTCCGTCCGATATGATCTCCCCTCTGTTGAAGGCACTCCAGCCCATGGAGGACTCATGATTCTTCTCCATGATACTCTCCATTATCAAACAATCCACTTAAACACTTCCTTCCAAGCTGTCGCCGTCCGTCTTTCCCTTTCTGGATACACGTTCTCTCTTTGTACTGTATACATTCCATCGTCCACACCAATGGCACGAGCTGATCTCCTTCATCTTCTCGGTCAGCTTCCACCCCCCACCCCCCCACTCCCCCTCCCACCCCTATTTGCTGGTTGGGGACTTCAATGCCCACCACCCGCTTTGGGGATCTCCACATCCTTGTCCACGTGGCTCACTATTGCTAGACGTCTTCCACCAAGCGGGTCTAGTTTGCCTCAACACCGGGGTCCCTACATTTTTGTCTGCCACCACGACAACTTTATCTCATTTGGACCTTGCGGTCGGTACTGTTCCGCTAGCTCGGCGCTTTGAATGGTTCGCCCTTGATGATGCACACTCGAGTGACCACTTTCCATGTGTCCTTAGAATGCAGCCTCACCTGCCTTATATGCGCCCGCGACGGTGGAAGTTTCCCCAAGCCGATTGGACACTTTTTTCGTCTCTAGCGACATTCGATGACCGTCACTTTCCAGCGTCGACGATGAGGTCGAACACATTACCGACGTTATTCTTACAGCTGCGGAACGTTCAATACCACGCACCTCCGAATTGCCCCGGCGCCCCCCAGTTCCTTGGTGGAACGAGGCATGCCGTGACGCAATACGTGAGCGGCGACGTGCTCTCCGCGTTTTCCGCCACCATCCTACTTTGGCCAACTGTATCCGCTATAAACAGTTCCGTGCGCGATGCCGTCGTGTCATCCGCGATAGCAAGAAGGCAAGCTGGAAATCCTTTATTAGCTCATTTAACACCTTCACTCCCTCCTCGGAAGTTTGGAGTCGACTTCGACGGTTCTCAGGCGCGCCTAGTTTCTCCCCGGTCTCTGGGCTCACTGTCGCGCATGATAAAATAGTGGACCCCGTCGCAATTTCTAACTCATTGGGTCAGCACTTTGCTGAGATTTCGAGCTCTTCAAATTACCCGCCAGCGTTTCTCCCGAAGAAACGTGCAGCGGAAGTGCGACATCTTGCTTTCTCCTCCCAAAATCGCGAAAGCTACAATACTGTTTTCTCCATGCGGGAACTACAACATGCACTCTCTTCTTCTCGCTCCGCCGCCCCGGGACCGGATGGTATCCACGTCCAAATGTTGCTGCATTTATCAACCCATAGTCTGCGTTACCTCCTTCGCCTTTATAATCGAATTTGGGCAGACAGTACTTTTCCCAGACGATGGCGGGAAGCTATCGTCGTTCCTGTTCCGAAACCTGGAAAGGACAAACATCTCCCCTCTAGCTATCGCCCCATTTCCCTCAAGAGTAGTGTCTGTAAGGTTTTGGAGCGTATGGTGAATTACCGTTTGGCGCCGGCCGAAGTGGCCGTGCGGTTAAAGGCGCTGCAGTCTGGAACCGCAGGACCGCTACGGTCGCAGGTTCGAATCCTGCCTCGGGCATGGATGTTTGTGATGTCCTTATGTTAGTTAGGTTTAACTAGTTCTAAGTTCTAGGGGACTAATGACCTCAGCAGTTGAGTCCCATAGTGCTCAGAGCCATTTGAACCATTTTTACCGTTTGGCTTCGTGGCTGGAATCCCGCAGTCTTTTAACACCTGCCCAATGCGGCTTCCGACAGCATCGTTCTGCAGTTGACCATCTTGTTGCTCTCTCCACTTATATCATGAACAATTTTCTCCGGAAACGCCAAACAGTAGCAATATTTTTTGATCTGGAGAGGGCATACGATACCTGTTGGAGGACAGGCATCATCCGTACACTTTTCTCTTGGGGCTTTCGAGGTCGGCTGCCCCTTTTTCTTCGCGAATTTATGGCAGAGCGCACATTTAGGGTGATGGTGAACACTACTCTCTCCCGTACTTTCTCCCAAGAAAACGGGGTACCCCAGGGCTCCGTGCTGAGTGTTGTACTGTTTCCCATTGCCATAAATCCAATTATGGATTGTCTCCTCCCTGATGTCTCGGGCTCCCCCTTTGTGGATGATTTTGCGATCTACTACAGCTCTCAACGGACCAGCCTTCTTGAACGACGTCTTCAAGGATGTCTCGATCGCCTCCACTCTTGGAGCATCGAAACCGGCTTCCGCTTTTCTCCCAGTAAGACCGTTTGTGTTAATTTTTGGCGACGTAAGGAGTTTCTTCCGCCCTCCTTACATCTAGGTCATGTTAACCTTCCGTTTTCAGACGTCGCTCAATTCTTGGGTCTTATGTTAGACAGAAAACTGTGCTGGTCCTCCCATGTTTCCTATCTTTCGGCTCGCTGTCTGCGATCCCTCAACACCCTCCGTGTCCTGAATGGTACCTCCTTCTCCGCCTCTATCGCGCCTTAGTGCACTCGAAATTGGACTATGGAAGCGTAGTCTACTCCTCTGCTCGGCCGTCTATTCTTCGGCGTCTCGACTCTATCCACCACCGTGGATTACGTTTAGTGTCTGGAGCTTTTTACACCAGCCCTGTGGAAAGCCTTTATGCTGAGACTGCTGAACCTCCGCTGTCCAATCGGCGAGCAGTCCTTCTGAGTCGTTATGCTAGCCATCTGTCTTTCATGCCGGCTAATCCAGCCCATGACATTTTTTTCGACGCCTCCTTTGATGTAGGGTATGCAGGCCGCCCCTCCTCCCTACTACCACCGGGAGTCCGCTTCCGTCAACTGCTCCATTCTCTTTCCTTCCGCTTTCCTAAAACCTTCTTGACAACTTGGGGTACAGCACCGCCTTGGCTCCGTCCCCGGATCAGCCTGCTCCGTGACCTTCGTCGATTTCCCAAGGATGGTACCCCTTCACTCGTTTATCGCCGGGCATTTGCTGCTCTATATGCACAAATGACGGAAGCCACATTTATTTACACCGACGGCTCGAAAACATCGTTAGGTGCAGGGAGTGCCTATATTGTTGGCGACACCCCAAATCACTTTCGGCTTCCCGACCAGTGTTCGGTTTATACTGCGGAGCTTTACGCTGTTCTCCAGGCTGTCCACTACATCCTCCGCCATCAGCGGATACAGTACGTCATCTGCTCAGATTCTCTCAGCTCACTCCTCAGTATCCAAGCTCTTTACCCTGTGCACCCTCTGGTCCACCGGATTCAGGACTGTCTGCGCTTGCTCCACCTGGGGGGCGTCTCGGTGGCGCTCCTCTGGCTCCCGGGACACGTTGGTATCTGTGGAAATGTGGCGGCCGATATTGCAGCCAAGGCTGCAGTCTCTCTTGTTCGGCCAGCTATCCAATCGATTCTCTCGCCGATCTACGGAGCGTTTTATGTCGTCGTGTTGTTCATTTATGGCACGCACATTGGTCGACACTTCCCCATAATAAATTGCGGGACGTGAAAGCTCTTCCTTGTGCTTGGACCTCTTCCTCCCGAACGCGTCGTCGGGAGGAGGTAATTTTAACTAGACTCCGGATAGGGCACTGTCTTTTTAGCCATCGACATCTTTTAAGCGGCGATCCGCCCCCACTATGTCCCCACTGCTCTCAGCTGTGGACGGTAAGACTTCTTTTAATTGAGTGCCCCTATTTTAACCCGTTACGCTCCCGTCTACAGCTATCGCCTGATATATCGTCGATTTTAGCAGATGACACGCGCTCAGCCGATCGCGTTCTCGAGTTTATTCGTGCCAGTGAAATGACGTCAGTCATTTGAAGCTTTTTTTTGGGGACAACCAACCCCTTTCTGTAGTGGATTTTTAAGCCTTCCTTCTGCTTTTAGTTTCCCCAATTTTATGACTTTCGTTCCCATTGCTGCTGGTTTCCATTTTCGGCTTTTTACTGTTTCTTAAGTCACGGACCGGGCGCTAATGACCATAGCAGTTTTGCGCCCTAAAACCAAAACAAAACAAAAAAGTTAAAAATCCCATAACAACAGGAAACATGGAAGAAGATATAATCCAGGATATCGTCAAAATCCCAGAACATCAGGTTGGAACCAGTCACACAAGAACAATAATACTTCACACAATCACAACAATAACAGCAATAATTGGAGAGATTATTTCCCAATAATTACTGATGTTAGTGATTAACACAACTTACCTAACTATGGACTGGAAAACTAAAATCGACCAACTTTAGCCCCGAAAGGCTGGTCGGAACTTGTGAATGGGGTCGTGACAATAAAATAAAATTGATTAGATACAACCATGCTGATATCAGGGAAGAATTGCTTGAAGGCGATAAAACTTGTAACTTTAAGCCACGAAGCATGCAACAAGCGGCTATAGAAGTTGATATTGAGGGTTTTAAATTAACAGCATTATTAGATACAGGCGCAAGTGTAAATGCTATCTCCACGGCTCTCATGAAGAGGTTACAGGAACGAGCAAATATACCCACCTTACCCGTGGCAAACTGCAAAATATTAGGTGCTGTAGGAGGACGCTCCAAGTCAGTGAAGCTACAGACAAGAATTAAAATGAATTTAGGTAATGGAGCCATTGATTGCACGTGCGTAATAGTCCCAAATCTTGTCGTAGACTTAATTTTAGGACATGAATTACTGAGAGAGTTAAATGCAATTATTGATTTCGCCTCCAGTAAAACTCGTGTTGACTGTTGATGGTGTATCTCTGACAGTTGATTTAATTCAAAAGCAGGAATTGCATGACGCTACTGCTGTAGGATCGAAATTAAGCTGATAAAGAGAAGTTTCAACAGGAAGATTTCTAACCCTCTAACCGAAAAATCAGAGTTAACTATAGGAGAACAGATTGATGTTAAAGTAACTGAAGCAAATGCCCTGATATCTCAACAGAAGCATGAGTTGAAACAGTTGTTAAGCAATTACACCATGGTATTTGATAAGAAACCGGGTGTTATCAAAAATTATGTATCCCATTTAAATATTAGGCCACACAAAACTTACTGTCACCGATGTTACTCCATTCCATGGGCATTAAGATCTGCTACCGATCGGGAGATACAGCAAATGATTAGCTGGATCATCATTGAAGCATCCAATAGTCATTATTGCAGTCCACTACATGTAATACCAAAGTTAGATGATAGTGTACGTTTGGTTTTGGATGCTAGGGAGATTAACAAAATTATTCTTCCTGTGAGAATCCTACCTCCCAATATAGAAGAACTGATCCATAAGTTTACTGGTCTCCAGATTTTTTCTACAGTTGATTTGCGATCCTCATTTTGGCATATTGCATTAGACATGGAATCAATGAAATACATAGCATTCCTTTATAAGGGCTACAGTTATCATTTCACGGTATTACCATTTGGTTTAGACGTAAGTTCAGGTGTTTTTTATTTCAACGTTGGATACTGTCTTGGGACCTGAGCTGCGTGAATTGGTTTGTGGATGATGTGTTGATTGGTACAACCAACTGGGAGCAACATATTGTAATCCTTAGAGTCTTAGAAAGTTTTTGATGATCAGGAGTAACTGCTAACTAGAAGAAATCCAAGTTTTCATTGAACGAAATCAATTTCCTAGGACATCTAATTACATACTATGGGATTTTGCCAGCTCGAAAGAAAATTGACGCAATAGAAGACGCGCCATCACCATGCAACCGAACACAATTAAAGGCATTTCTGGGATTAGCTTCATTTTATCGTTGTTTTATACCGACACAGGATCTTAATTCAGAAGCATTAATATTCTTACTTAGGAGGAATGTGTCATGGCAATGGACTCCAGATTGTGAAGAAGCATTCAACAGAATCAAAGTGGCACTTGTCAATGCACCCATACTACACCATGTGGACAAGACAAAGGATTTTGGACTAATGACAGATGCCTCGTCATATGGTTATGGTCTTGCTTATTTCAAATTCAGATAGTTCACAATAAATCTATCTTTTGTGCCATATCTTTTGCAATCCGGACACTCACTCACTGTGAACGAGCATACACAGTCACAGAGCTTCAAGCCTTAGCAATTATATGGGCATTTAGAAAGTTCCACTATTACCTAGCTGGTGCTTATACAAGGGTGTACTGTGACCACCAGGCACCAAGTTTTCTAAATAACTGTAAACTCCTTCATCCAAGATTAGCAAGATGGATACTAATACCTCAAGAGTACCAGTTTGAAGTGATATGTCAAAGGGAAAGAGAATATTATAGCTGATGCTCTTTCCAGACTACCAGAAGGATTAACTGAATCTGAAGAAATAAAAGAACAAACAACAGAATTCAAAATCTTATTAGTGAAAGATGTTGAAAACAGAAGAGGTTACATTAAGATGTGCAAAGACATGACCCATTTGCAACTAGAAGATCCTCAATGGGCACAAATAATTCAGAAGATACAGGCAAATGACTCACCTAAACTGAAAGAGATGTATCAATTACATGACGATGTCTTATTCCATAGAAGACATTCCCAATCGAACCAATGGTGTGTCTGCATTCCACACGATTATGAAAGGAAATTAATATGGCATACACACATAGCCTGGGGAAATTGTGGGGTAAGTAAATGTACTGAGAAGATAAGTAGATACTGTCACATTCCTAACTAGAGAAAGGTTGTACAAACTACCATAAGGAGTTGTCAGATTTTCCAAAAGGCAAAGTCTTTGAATCATGGAGCAAAAGGACTGTTGTATCCGACTGTGGTTGAGGAACCTTTGAAGGTAGCAAGTGTTGATGTAATGCGACCCCTACCACGAGCCAGAGGGAATGATAAGTACGTTGTCGAATTTTACGATTTATTCACGAAGTATGTAAAATTTTACCCGATCAAGACTTGTACTGCAAAGGCAATTATTAAGAAAATCATCACTGATTATATCCCAGGTGTTGGAAAACCCAACGTTTTATTATCTGATAATGTATCAAATTTCACCGGATACAGATGGAAAAGATTCTTGAAGGAAAGCTGGATTAAACAACTATTAATTTCTAGATTTCATCCAGAAGCCAATCCAATTAGAGGCTATTCCGAGAAGTTAACAGATTTATAAGGACTTATTGTCACCATAAACTTTGTGGGTGGACTATTTAAAACAATTTGAAGAACATCTTCAACTTTTGTAGTCCTGTCTTCCTCAGTTGCGTGTAATATTACGGTATCTTGAAAATTTTTTCTTATGGACCGTCTGACAGCAACTGAATAAAACACAATTTTAGTGCCATACGCGTTTCGCCTTTATTTTCTGCAAGGCATCATCAGTGGCCTGGAATATGTACATATGTTGGCAATTTAATTTACATTTGTCACTGTGCCTATAGGTTATAAACAGTTCTGGTGGTTGGTATTTCCTATTAACTAGTAGTGTCTTGAAATGTACTTACAGGTTGCGTGGACAATTTCTTACATATTACGCTCCTGTTACATATTTGGTGTTGTTCTTCTTCTTATGAACGCCAATTTGTGGTTTTTTTCCCCACATTCCACAGCACTATGAACTGAACGCTTGTTTTAATGCAATGTTTTGGTTTCTGATGCAGACTGTCAAATATTTTTGCCAAAGATCGAATGTTATTGCCAAACTTATGAGTGTAATTATTGAAGTATCTGTGGTCTGTTCGTGTATGCATTTGTGTGTGTGTGTGTGTGATATTAATTTTTTTTGTTCTTGTTTTGTTTTGTGGTGTGTGTATGTGTGTGTGTTTTGGTGTATTATTTTTTTGTGCTGTGTGTGTGTGTGTGTGTGTGTGTGTGTGTGTGTGTGTGTGTGTGTGTCCAGATGGTGTGGGGAAGAGTTTTTTGTTTTATGTTATCATTTCCTTTATTAAGTGTAGTAGGGTGCCTGAGCTGATGTGTATTTGTTCATTTATCACATGTTTGTTTTCTGCTATGGCTTTCTGGATGTGGAAGTTTTCTTGCATTTGTATAAGATGTTCCTCATGGTTGCTTATTCCCATTATTTTCATTTCTTGTTCCATGTTTGTAGGATGATGGTTATAGTGTTTTAAATGTTCTGCAAATGTGGAATGGTTTGTTTCATATTTCCAACATCTGATGTGTTCTTTTTATCTTGTTTCAAAATTCCTGCATGTCATGCCTATGTATACTGCATTACAACTTTGACATTCAAGTTTATATATTCCTGATTGTTGGAGTTTGTCCCTCTTGGTAGCTGGCTGGTTTAGGTGTGATTGGAGGGTTTGCCGAGGCTTATATGGTATTTTGAAGCCCTGTCTCTTTAGGATGTTTGCAACTCTGTGTGTTAGTTTATGTGTGTAGGTCATGGTGTACCATCTGGTTCTTTTCTGTGTGGAGTTGTCATTGTGTGTTTGTTGAGTGTGTTTGTAAGTTTTCAGCTTGTGAGTTCTTTTTTATTCTGGAAATGTTGTGTTTGTTTTGTATTTGGGTTTTTATTTTTTGATTGAGCCTGTGTACCACATGTGTCATACCCATTGTTCCTAGCTATTTGTATCATTGTACTCATTCCTTATTCATAGTTACTCTTGCTGAGTGGGATTCTGTTTAATCTATGTAACATGTGTCTTACTGTTGCAAGTTTCTGGCTGTGGGGGTGGTTGGATGTGGAATGTATTATTGTGTCTGTGGCTGTTGGTTTTCTAAAGATGTTAAATGTATGTTTGCCATTTTCTATTTTAATTGTAATGTCAAGAAAATTTGATTTTCTTTTTCAAGTGTGAATTTTATGTTCTGATGAGCTTTGTTTATTTCTGAATGAAGTTCATCTATTTTTTTGCTTGGCTCATCTATCAGACAAATAATGTCATCCAGGTATCTGTACCAATATATGATTTTGAAACTTTCATTTGTGGTTATCTTTTCAAATATCTGATTTGTTAGGTGACTGATGAAAATGTTTGCTAGTGTTCCTGATATTGGGGATCCCATGGGCAGTCCATCAGATTGTAGATAATATTCTTTCTCAAACTGAAAGTAGTTTTATTCAGTTTTCAGTCTGAGCATATTTGTTATTTCTTTTATTGTGTCTGTGGTGAGGTTGCTGTGGGATGAGAGATTTTGTTCTGTGATTTGTATTGTTTCTGTGATAGGGATGGACGTATACATATTTTCTATATCGAATGAAATCAGTGATGCTGTGTGTGGGACCTGTATGTTCTGTATGTTTTCTATTAGGTTTCCTGTGTTTATCACTGTTCTGTTGTTTACTACTTTATAATGTTTTGTAACTAACTTTTGGAGGTGTTTGGATATGCAGTATGTTGGAGCTTTTTTGAAGTTGATAACAGCTCTCATTGGCATTCCATCTTTATGTACTTTTGGTTGACTGCGGAATGCTGGTGCTTGTGGGTTTTTCTGTGTTATGTAGTATTTCTGTTTGTCTGTGAGTGTGTGTTCAATGTTTTTCAGTGTTCGTTTCACATTTGCCTGGAATCATGTAGTTGGATCTGACTTCAGTTTTTGTATGGCATTGTTTATGTATTCCTTGGTTTTTGTGATGTATTGCTGTTTATCCATGAGTACTGCTACATTTCCCTTGTCTGCTCTTGTTATTAATATATTATTGTTTGTTAACTTTTGTTTTAACCTTTTCATAGTGGCTGCTTCTGTTTGGTTGTTCTTATTGTGTTTCTGCTGTTTGTTTTATTATGCGTTTTATTTCTTCTTTTACTAGTTCTCTTGTCAGTCCTATGTTTATTTCACAATTATTTTGTCGTTTTTCACATGTAAGGATGTGTTCAGTTTCTACTATGAGATTTTCTATGTATTGATTGTTCACTTTGCTATTGGTGTAGTGTTCAAACCTTTTTCCAAGAGCATTTTTTCATTTTGTGTAGTTCTGTCTCTGTTAGGTTAACTAAGCGTGGATGGAATGTGTGTTGGTGTTCATGTGGTTTCACATTTAAAATGTAAATGTATTTTTGCGTCTTTTTTACTTTTAGTTTCATTATATTCTGTTTATGTTTGTTTTGTAAATGTTTCATTGCTGTGTATGTGTTGTGTTCAGTTTTTTCTACTAGTGCCATGAAAACTACGGTCTTTTCTACGTTTTTTTCCCAATTATAGACGAGTCTCATAGAGCATCATGTTTAGGTGCTGTTTTTTCTAGTAGAGCATCTTAATTTCATGTAGTAACCAATATCGTTCTGCAAATGATTTCGAATTTTGTGCCACTGTAGAACTGTTTTTAACCTTTACATTAATGTAACTTGGAATTAAATCGTTCTTTTTGCATGTTTTGTTGAATTTTATGTGCTGTATTGCCTTATGGAGTCTCAGTTGCATTTTCTTCAACCTGTTGTACACGTTGACAGGGAATGCTTGACATAGCTGTATTGTATAGCTAAATTGTGTTTTATTCAGTTGCTGTCAGATGGTCCATAAGTAAAAATTATCAATATACCTCAATTCGAAAAAGTTTACAATAATTTACCACACACTTCAACCAACTATACACCCTCAGAATTGATGTTTAATAGAAAAGAAAATAATGAGTGGATAAATTGTCTACCTAAATTATCAATCAGTGAAGAATCTAGAGAGGCAAAGATTCGTCAGGCACTATCAGTGATTAAAAGAAAAGCTCAACAGAGAAAAATTTATTATGATGAAAGATTAAAAAGGACAAAGACATTTCAGACTGGGATGAAGGTGTTACTCAAGACACATCCCAAAACATCATTGCTCAAGAAAAGGAATAAGAAGTGGCTGTTAATTTTTTCTGGACCCTACAGAGTAATTTCAATGCCAAATCCAGGAGCCTATATTCTAGGACATCCAACGACTAACAAAGTAAAGGGCATGTACCTGCATTAAGATTTAAAGCCATATTTCTCAAAAGACTAATACAGTCAATGATCTAGGATAACTGTGAAAACTTTGATTTTAATTGGTATATTGTACTAATGGTATTGTGTTATTTGATTTTGTATATTAGTGTTAAGTGTTTTTAAGGTGATGTTTCTATAATTTAGTAGTTATGAATATAAGTGCTTTGCCACTGAACTTCATACACAGCACATAAAGGAGACTAAGTTAGGGTTGTGTCTATCTATCTTTAACCTAAATGGAATCGAGATGAATATTTGACTCTCTTGGGGACGAGTTAATTCTTTTGTGACTCGACGTATTGGGAAGTCTTTTGCCCTTGAGATGAGTCGGTAGACATGGATATGGGGACGTGCACAATGTGGTATCAAAGGTATTCATGTTATTTAAATTTTTATTTAATTGTATGATAGAGTAATAGACCATCCGAAAATTGTGAATGTGGGACCACCTGTTTTCTACAGATATTCGGACATAATGTTTGATAATGATTGTTCTGTGGATTTGTATTCCTGTTCAGTGACTTAAATGGACACATTATTATGTGTGAAAAGTTTGTACAGTTGATGACTTCAGTGTTTCAGTGGAGAACTGTATTCATGTGTGAAGTTTTAACAGGGTATTGGTGGGAGAATGTGCTGCCACACAATGTGATGTGATCTGACATGAACGCTCATACAGTGTCATGAAATATGATCCAAACTCTATTCACACAAACTTGAGTAAACAGTCGTGTTGCAATAAACATCGCATTTCCTAAAGTGATAAGCTATAATTTGTTACGAAACCTATAATAGTGATATTTGACAATTTTTGCTTTAATTTTGACTATATTGAGTGTTGGTTTCACTCAACTGTGCGAACTGAATATTAACACTTAGTGTTGTCTAGGGAATTCATGACAATTAACTCTGAATCCGAATCTCCCAAGATCACAGATTCGTCATGTGAGAATGGATTTGATATGTAAATTCATCCATCTCTTACAAGTGTATCGAGTACTGTTGCAAAACTCTAATATTTAATTTCGAATGTTTCATGTCCTATCCGTGAGCTGAGTCCCAAACCAATCCCATGCAAGAGTAGAGTTCATGTATGTCATCAACCCTGAACCAGAACCTCGATCCCGATCCTGGTCTCATCTTCCCATCGTCTGCAACGTCGCTCACCATGACAAGCATCGTTCGTTGACGTTTGAAGAGAATAATTTTATGTATTGGAGCAGAAGATTGTAAAACATCTGAAGTTTTCCTCTATTCAGCACAATTAAAGATCAATGTGTCATTATGCAAACAAATAAAGAAAACCACTGCGATTCTCAATACTGAAGGCCTCGATGCGGTTTTTTTGCCTGGTTTTCAAGGTATCCATGCTCGAATGAGGAGGCAAGATATAAATCCAGGCTTCTCTTTTTGTTTTCCAATATTGAGAACTGAAGCAAACACACACACACACACACACACACACACACACACACACACACACACACACACCATACAATACCATCATTCACAAAACAAATATTAAAAACTGTTATCAGTTTGTTGATATTATACATGTGTGTTAAATAATGAACAACTATGCGTAGACTGTCATAACCGACAATCGACCTACAGTACTCTTATGTGCTCTTAAGGAGTAAATATGTAATGTACTGAATCGACTGTGAGAAAGCTAAGTGGCAAAGACGTTACCTGAGAGACTCTATGATAATTATATCGTTGACTCGGAATATTACTCTCCGTGTGGTTTACTCGTAACTAATGGTAACTAGAGCTTTCTGTTCGCTTCTTTTCATGTTATGTGGAGAATTGTACAAGGGACACAATAAACCGTTATTATTTCATAACAAAGGTGAGCGTCACGACCTTTATTAGTATTTTTGGAATTATTGAAATAGCAGAATTGTTTCAGATTGAATGCGACGTGTACGGGAAAAGACGTGGACAACAGCACTCGAACCTGCAATTTCATGTATGAATAGTTGCTAAAAATATCCAGCCATCTCTCCCAAGACTCTTCATACGTACAACAAACGGTAATTATTTTAACAGCACTATCAGAGACAAGTTTATCACGTTGTTACGACCTTTTGCTGCGAGCATAATACATCGACAACAGAAACGGAAATAGACAAACACATAAAAGAATCTGTCACAGCACACGCATACACAGAGACACAAGCGCACGTTTACACAGCTGAAGAATGGAGGTAAATCCAGAAATGACAAAGATAAGGGAACAAGACTCTAAGTAACAAATCAGATTATGTCCGTGTCTCCTCTTCATCTGTACAGAATCTTCCAAACGGGGGAAACGATTAGTTGTAACCCATTTTCAACGAGGACATCCAGGGACCACTCAACCACTACCAGCAGTCACTACCTGAAGTCACACACAATAGCGGCCCGCCGGAGGTTCGAGTTCTGCCTTGGGCATGGGTGTGTATGTCTGTTGTTCTTAGCATAAGTTAGTTTAAGTAGTGTGTGTGTCTACGGACCAACGACCTCAGCCGTTTGGTCCCTTAGAAATTGACACATTTGAACACAGTAACTCCCAACACCATGACGCCTGGTCAAACACCACTGTGCCAGTGTCTAAAACAGAATAATGGGACTCCGGTCAAGGTTGCCGCAACACCTGCTTTCTCTCCGGCGACGCCATTTGTCGTCCGTCCATGCTTCCCGGTCACGACACAATTCTAAACACAGTCGTTGGCGTCGCAGCTGTCAACAGTATCCTGCACGCGGACGCAATTTCTTGCTTGCCCCTGATCAGTTTGTTTGGGAAGTCACAGAATGTTGCAGGAAGTACTTTTTGTCCTCAGAAAACTAGTGCAAATGTGAAGTTACAATGTACTTGATGGACAATACGATGATTCTCTTTTGCGGTGATCAGATGTTGTCGACTGCATCTTTGACGTCTGTCCAACATTGAGTCAGTGTGACATCCGAATGCCCCACGAATCTGCACGATTCGACCAGCCAGTCAAACGGAGACCTACATCGATGCGCTTGTCAAACTCTGTCATGCGCTAATAACGCTGTCTTAGACAAGTATGCACCATCTCGGTGTATTTCGCAATTATCACCCAACAACTGAGGCCGCTCGCGTCCCTTACACACCCTACTAGGACTGACAACCACACTCTCGCCTTCTGCCTGCTCTTCTCGTCTGTTTCCCCTCCCCTTTCTACAGTGGCATTCCATCTTCCATCCTACTGGCTGCCGTCTGCCCGAAAACAAATCAAATGCCAGCGGTGGGCCCCTGGCCGCTGCTCTGCTTGCGCACCTTGGCCTCTCTGGCACGCCTGGTGAACATAGCGTGGACGCGGATCTCAGCACGCCTCCTGTATCCTCCCTCCCCCCGCCCCCCTGCCCACCCCCGCACCCAGGAGCCGGCTTGCATTCCACGGTTAAATTGGCACGTCGTGCAGCGGCGACGTCTGAGGTCCAGGAATTCCGCCGCTCTCTGCCGTTTGCACTGACGCTTGATGTGGTTTCGGCAGTCACGGCACGCAGTCGCCATCTCGGATCACAAGCCGTCAATCTGTCTTTTGCATTTCCCTGTAGAAAACAATGTATGCTGAGGATCTAGGAGACCACGATCTCTTTGGATTTCGATAGCGTAAAGGAAGCGAAGTTGATAGTGGAAGTGAGACTTAAGGAAACTCATGATACATTCACAGTCTTTTCTATCCTGAAAAGCATTCGCGATTATAAAATTAAGAAACATGATCTAAATTACGAGAAAAATAGAAGTATGATATAGTCAAAGTCCAGTAATATACGGTGTGTGGAAGAATGAAGAAAAAATAACAATCGAAGACCAAGAACGACACCCAAGAATCAATGAAGGAAATGAAAGACTCAAGAGTGAGATTAAAATTCGGAGTGAGAGTTGCTGAAGACATTTTAATGCTCTGTGAAAGAGAAGATCTACTGAATGGAATGAGCAGACTAATGAGTACAGAATGTGGATTGAGAGTGAGTCGAAGAAACACTGAGAATAAGGAGGAATAGCGCGGAAAAATGGAATAGTAGTTGAAAGCATGTCTTGATCAACTTAACACCAAAACTGAAGACTGAAGATAGTGATATTTCGGAAGCAAGATAACCATAACGGACGCTGAAAGGGGATATAAACAGCAAACTAGCACTGATAGAAGAGGAATTCCTAGCCAAAAGCTGCTGATATCAAAATTATGTTTTAATTAAGGAAAATTTTTCGGATACTGTGCGTTTGAATCACAGCAGCGTACGGAAGAGACTCTTGCACCGCGGGGAAACCAGAAAAGAAGAGAATCGAACTCTTTGATATGGGGTGCAGTGGAAGGATGTTCAATCACACGTAGCCTGATAAGAAATCAGAAAATTCTCCATAGAATCGATGAAGAAAGGATTGAGACGGTGAAGGGACAGGATGTTAGGACATGTCTTAGGTCAACGGGGAATAAGTTCTTTGGTTGTAGGTGGTGCTGTAGAGGGCAACAACTGTAGAGGTAGCCACAGAACGACGTCTGTGGCTGGGGGTCAAAGTTAGAGCTGTAACGGACAAAACAATAAGGAAACGAAGGTTAGACCCCAGAACTCCATCAAGTGCCGAAATCAGGCCAGAGCCACGGATATCGTTTCCAGCCGGCCGTCATCCGTGCTTGCTCACCACTCCTCAGCAGTAGCAGCAGCAGCACCAAGACTTCCGTGACAGTTTCGGATATCAGTGCCTTGAGACCAGACTACGGGAATCCACTCCGGCTTGACTGACGCCCGCCAGCCCCGCCGAGTATATCGTGCACGGCACTGCTGGGCCACACTCGGCACCTTCTGTGTGACAGTCGCCGCTACGAGTCCACTCAGGCAGCCTTGAAGTCTGAACTGCAATCTACCGCCACCGGACTGCGACCCACGGACCTCCGCCTAACTGCCCAGCGCGGGCAACTACTACTGCACCAGCTGCCCGCCACTGCTCTCCAGACTGCGGCACCGTCGCGCCGCTGCGGCGTAGCGCCCTACCCCAGAATGAAACAAGTCACTACCTTACTTTGCACCACAGCCGCAGCTGAGCCGTGTGTGGTGTCCGCTACGTCCCCGTCACCGTCCTTCTCCACACTTCACTGTGTAAGTTCACCCGTCTGCGTCAATGGCTGTGGCTACGCCCGCCACTCGGCGCAGAATATTACGTCAAGACGGAAACGCACTGCCATGGCTCTACTAACAGGATGAAATAATTAACGACTTCATGTGCGTGGAGGGATCAAGGTGAATGACTGGTTCAAAAAATGGTTCAAATGGCTCTGAGCACTATGGGACTCAACTGCTGAGGTCATTAGTCCCCTAGAACTTAGAACTAGTTAAACCTAACTAACCTAAGGACATCACAAACATCCATGCCCGAGGCAGGATTCGAACCTGCGACCGTAGCGGTCTTGCGGCTCCAGACTGCAGCGCCTTTAACCGCACGGCCACTTCGGCCGGCTTGAATGACTGAATTTGTGTACACACTGATCATTACCTGCTTAATAGCTGGTACGTGGGGGGTGGAGTTGGCCCCACATCTGCATACATAAGTCACCTAATTCGTGTGAAATCCGGAGAGGGGGTGATGAGGTCTGACGCCACGTTCGATCCCATACCAGATGTGTGCGACCGGGTTCGGATCTGGCATGTAGCGGGGGTGAGGGCTACACATCAATTAGAACCTGCCACTGTGTTCTTCGAACTACTCCACCCCACTCCTGGCCTTGTGACATGGAGCATTATCTTGCTGAAAAATGCCATTTCCGTCAGAAAACGTGATCGTCATGAGTGTACGTGGTCTGCAATTAGTGTACGAAACTCCATCGTTTCTTGCACGGTTTCGACTGGACCCATCGATGCCCAAATGAATGTAGTGGAGCTGCCGCCAGTTTCTCTCGGTCCTACCGTATAGGTGTCAAGGAGCTGTTTCCCTGGAAGACGACGGATTCGCGCCCTCCCGTAGGCATGATTCATCAGACAATGCAACGCTCTGCGATTGCGCCAATGTCCAGTGGCGATGGTCGCTGGGCCATTTGTCGTAAATGCCGATATTGAGGTGTTAACATTGCCGCATGAATGGGTCGTGGGCTGTGGAGGCCCATCGGTAGGAATGTTCGGTGCACTGTGGGCTCAGACACACTTGTAGCCTGCCGAGCATTAATGTCTGATCTTAGTTCCGCCAGAGTACGCCGCCTGTCCTACTTTTACGTGTCTGGCCAGCCTGTGACGTCCGATATATGTAATGAGTGGCGGCTACCGAACGCCACGACGTGTGGACGTGGTTTCACCTTGTTCCTGCCAGGTGTTGAACATGCTCACCACAGCTTTCTTCCAACACCAGACAAGTCGTGCAGTTTCCGAAGTGCTCGTTCCGAGTCTCCGGGCCAGCGCAGTCTGTCCTCTGTCAAACTCCAATAGATGGCGCCTCATCCCCATTCTACACATGGACAGCACGCTCGCTGGTACTACATACCCTTTGCGTTAGCCAGATAACGCTGCTATCGCCTGGATGGGACTATATTGATACTAGGTCGATGGCCATAATGTTCTGGCTGATCAGTGTATATCAACCGCTTGTGTGTCTGGCGCCTACCCACCCGCCTCCCCTGTTCCCGAAGCATCGATGAACCTCATCACGCGCACAGAAAGTGACGACCCTATCCTGACAAGGAAGAAGCGTTCATATTTAACTCAGACTTTGTCCGCAGATATCACTGGTCCATTACATTTTGACATCCAATGTAGGGGGCTTCTGCATGCACCTTCTACAGAATTATGGTTTGGTTATGGAACTAAGAACTGTTTATACCATAACCTATGGAGGTGTTGTTTTATTTTCTTACCTGCTGCATTTTCGTTTGCTTTCTGTTCTTATTACTAAATGCTGTTTCAGTGCACATGTCAGCTGTTCCTGCTTTTGGCACTGGTGTTTTGGATCTTCTTTCACTTCGATTTGCAGAACTACACTTTTTCTGAATATAAAACGACTAAACTTTCCATCACTACAACACACAAATTTTGGTGTACGTTTCTCCGACTAAACTTAGACCCGTGTTAAGATACTGTTATTGGAGAATCCATTCAGTTGTTTTGTTGCTAGTGTTTAGTTCACATGATTTCATTTCCAGACGCGCTTTTGGAAGTTGAATGCGTTTCCACATCGAAAATCAAGAATGGTACAGTAAGCATAAAATATGCCATTTATTGTGCGCACCTAATACGAGCATCTACAGTAACGGAAGTTTGTTGCATGCTGAGTAAAAACTAAAACTTAATTTTCGCCTCGTACACCTTGAGGGCTACGACTGACTGCCTACATTTTACGATCTCCAAGCTCCCCCGCCAAATTTTTAGCATCCAGGTCTTTAAGCAGTTCATATTAAGGAGCAGAATGTAGACACTTCCATTGGACATTTATGCACCCGCTGAGAACAGTTAGCAAAGCGTTGCTTCCTACCAGGTCTTTTCAAAAGTTTATTTGCAATAGGAACTGGAAACCGTGATTGATCCCGACCGCAATCATTTACGGCAATCGTGGCTAGATGCTGTCCTCATTTTCCGGACATCAGAAACAGGTACTGGAATGTCCAGTGGCCAAGAGAATGATCCCACGGGCGTGGCCAAAAATCGTATCTTACACATTCACAGCAACATATAAAACTGTTCTTCATCAGCGCAACGAAATTTTGGAGAAAAACATTTACTGACGAAGCGAAATTTCCCAAGTTCAAGGTGAGCTAGTATATGAGGAAAAAAGTCCCTAATTCTAAAAAGTTTCTAGTTAGGCCTTAGTCTGTGACACTGAATCTGTCGTGATATTACGCAGATAATGCTTTGCTGCAAACTGACAAATTATATGGTTGCTTTAGTTCAACTTTGCTGCTCATCCTAATGCTCTATTTCTGACTTCCGATACGGCGGAACAGCCACGCAATATATTTATTTGCATGATTTACGTAGAATACTATAAACATATAAACAACTTACAAGAATGATACAAAACCATATCGTAACCCGACGTGAGTCGCGACATACAAACCTCATAAATTAGCTAACGTTCAGATCAAACGTGAAGCGGGACATCCCTCCATCCGTTTCTTGGTACGCGAGCGGTTACATACGGGAGTGAAACAGTGGTTGAAAACACAGATGCTAGATTATGGTGGTAGATATGATGATGATATGGGGAGTGAGACTCTGGGTTGACT
Source organism: Schistocerca americana (assembly GCF_021461395.2). NCBI lineage: Eukaryota > Metazoa > Arthropoda > Insecta > Orthoptera > Acrididae > Schistocerca > Schistocerca americana. Next base: position 96,473,366 of record NC_060119.1, read on the forward strand.
TCCCGGCTTGCTTTTTGTTGCTGTTTCACGTGTTTACAAAGAAACGTACACAAGAGCACAGACACTAGTTTGTAACTTCAGTAAGTGTAAAACGTAAATGAGGCTTACAATCAATTACCAGAACAAATACCGTCCCGGCCTACAACTCTATTAAGATTCGAATACCCATGGAGATGAAATGTTATACGGCTCTAATCGAACTTTTAAGTTAAAGTACTCGTTACAGTGTAAATGACATAAAGGTTTAGGTACAAGTATGCAGATGTGTGATGGAAACGAATAACCTTAACCCAGACGTACGTACAGGCAAACTTTGCAAGTCCTTCATACAAGGGAAACTCTCCCGCACCACCCCCAGATTTAGAGGTAATATGGCCCAGTGCATTGCCCGTCAGAAACTGAATGCAGATCAAGCATGAAAAACAGGAAGAAAGTGTACTGAACTGTGAGAAAAGAAGAAGAATCTTAAACAATGAGCGGGACAAGTTCACGAAGTGCAACATCGATTGATTTTGAACAGCACGACGCTTTGGTTATGTGTCACGGTGTTGAACGGTGAAGGTGGAGTTTCTTGTTCGAATCTCACTCGTGCCCCATATTTCTTTTTTTTTTTCACCAAATTTTGAACCTCCCGTCCGGTGAGCGACGTGTCTGTTCGCTTGTTCAAATTTTGTCTGTATCGTAGTGTACATCCGTTTGCGACAGTGAGTTTAAGGAAGGGACCTCCAGATGTACGTATTTCCTATTTGTACTACACAAGTACCACACGGTACGACTCTTTCGTTCCGTATTGGAAGTTTTGACTTTATTGTAACATAGTTCATACCTGTTCATTTTTTGTTTTCATTTCTGTGAAAGATTTACCTGGCATCTCGCCTGCTCTCACTCATGAATTTTACTTGCGACTCTAATTCATTCTTACCAAGGCTACAGAAACGGAAGACACGCCAGTGGCCGCAAGGAATGTTCATAATTTTGTGAAAAAAAAAATATGGGTCACGACGGAGATTTGAAGACGGATCTCCCACTTCGTAACCGTAACCACACAACCACGAAGCCGTTTCGCGGAATTCGCTGGATATTCCACATGTTGCTCCTGGACCGTTCAGTTTCTATTTTTCTTTTTTCACAGTTTAGTACACCTTCTTGCTGTTTTCGTGCTTCATCTGCATTCAGTTTTTGACGGGCTATCCACTGGGCCATTTTACCACTAAATCTAAAGGGGTGCGGTAGGAAAGTTCCTTGTTGGTGCACTAAGTTGACTGATTGCTGTCTTACGTAGCATCTGCTGAAACGAGACGGCTGTCGCTGCAGCTGCTCTGTTCGCTGGAGCTCTATGTATCTGCCCTGCTTGAGAGGATCAATATAGTGGTGTTGAAGCTGTTTGCTTACCTACCGAAGATAGCGACGGCGACGTTTCTTGCGTCCAGTTCGCAGTCAGCGCAGGTGAAACCAGCATATGTGAAAGTGTATGGCAATGGACTGACGAACGCGGTTTGCACTGTGTGCCTCTAGCTTAGTTACAAGACTTACAAGGGGAGGCCGCCAATTGTGAAATTCAGATTAGATTCATACTGCGCATAATAAAAGCTCATGGCCAGAGGTGTAATGTGGCAAAGCACCAAGATGCACTTCTCAGCCGTTGTCGAGAAAATCGACAGTTAAAAGAAACCGTTGCGGTGAAATACTCTCTACGATTAACAGTTTTCCAGAGCGTCCTGGCGCATCGGTAAGTGCTCGGGTTCGTAATCTGAAGGTCGCCGGATCGAATCACGCGCCATGCAACTTTTTTTATTACTAGTTTTTTCTAATTATATATATATATATATATATATATATATATATATATATATATATATATATATATATATATATATTGCTTATGCATGTTGGTGAAGGCGGATCGCTCTCCAATTGTACCGCCTCCATTTTTCCGTTTGTTTAACAGGGTGTACCAAAGCTCTCCCGTCTGCACTGATTTTCGACGATGTTATAAATTGCGCTAGGGACCGCATCTACCTTCTTTCAAAGTTAGCAGGCAACTACGCTGTTATGTGGCGGCTCGTTTCGGCCCATTCAACATCTGTCCTTCAAGTGTAACGAGCGAGTAACAGAGTTTATATTTCATACCTGCCACAGCAAATTTGTGTTCGTGGGGTTTCTATTCTAATTCGAACGTTTGACTTACGCTATACGTATTCGTTTCGGAATATCGTTTCTACGTCTTCCGTTAACTACACGTGTAAACATTATGAAGACAATTAATTAACATTTGTGAAATACAACTTTGTTCGAAGTCGCCAGTTTTTCCACGACAAACGACTTTCAACAACTTATTATATGCATAATTGTTGCAACTGATTGCCTGGAATATATATATATATATATATATATATATATATATATATATATATATATGAATTACAAAAAGCAAATACTAAAAAGAAAATTTGCATGGCGCGAGATTCGAACCGGCGACCTTCGGATTACAAACCCGAGCGCTTACCGCTGCACCACAACGCTGTAGAAAATTACCTATCGTAGAGAGTATTTCATTGCAACGGTTTCTTTTAACTGTCGATTTTCTCGACAACGGCTGAGAAGTGCGTCTTGGTGCTTTGCCACATTACACCTCTGGCCATGAGCTTTTATTATGCGCAGTATGAATCGAATCTGAATTTCACAATTGGCAGCCTCCCCTTGTTAGAGCTAATCTTCATAGCTAGCAGATTTTTTCTGGCAACATTTGATGATATGATGTGGTCATTAACCTGATATGAAACGTGACATTATTTTACGGCAGCTGTCACGCCTCCCTCAACCTCCAACAAAAAAATATTTATAAATCAATTTCTACAACAGGGGGAGAGATATCAAATCCCACATATATTTTGCCCTTCGCCGCTGTACGCTTCTAACTGAAAATATCTGGTGGCCCTGAGTTCTAAAAGCTGCTAGCACCGACTTTTTCCTTTGCTTTGTCTCCCGCAATGCGATACTTTGTTTTCATGAAGCCATGGTTTTGAACAGTTGTAAGTGAATCACGTCAAAACTTGGGCACTTCTTTTGTCAGTTCCCAATCTCTGCCAGAAGGAGTAGAGGAGGCGTTTTGACATACAGCTCACTGTAGAATATAGGTTTCTTTGAGGCAGGTAGTGGTTAGACAGAGTTACAAAAGATGCTTACCAGTTCCAATAATTAAGTTTCAAACAAATAAAATTTCCGGAAATTCTTGGTCGGAAACGGGTGACTGGAACTATTACCTTTCTGGGACTATGTTCTGCGTTGTCTCAGACAAAAATTAAAATTTTGTGCACGTGTATTACATACGTGCGTGGGGGTTCAAATGGTTCAAATGGCTCTGAGCACTATGCGACTTAACTTCTGAGGTCATCAGTCGCCTAGAACTTAGAACTAATTAAACCTAACTAACCTAAGGACATCACCCACATCCATGCCCGAGGCAGGATTCGAACCTGCGACCGTGCGTGTGGGTCATTCAAGGTTGTCATTATACATTGTTGAGCGCCGCTGTAATAATCCATCGTTACCTAACCTGTGGTTCACGAACCCCCCAATCATATTTCAAGTGGTTCGCCAACACTTTCCCATAATCGCGGTGTTCGAGGTTAGTTTTTTTACTGTTTCCTTAGTTTTCGTGGCATTGTCATAATAATTTTTATTTTAAATTTAAATAAACCTGACAATGCCTATATTGTCACATGAGTGTAATATCCCAAATCCGTCTCATTATTTCCACAATAAATTGATATTTACCGCGAATGCCTGATTTACAATTGTGTAACAATATTAGGAGTACACTAGACTTCGCTGCAATGGAAATTTAGTCTGCCAGCTTCATTGTGGTCTGACAATACTAACAGTAGCGCGACCCCATTAAGGAATGGTTGACACGGTGATCAGGCCTTCGATTTTCAAGAATAGCGTACTTCTTCTTTCCTTGTGACATACGCATTGAGATGTCAGTTGTGTATCAGAATCGTTTCGGTTCACATTGACACAGGTAAATAGTTGAAAATTGGAAGTTTGAAAGAGAAACACGATTTTAACAAAATTGATAGATAGTGCCGTGTCAATAGATAATGCAGTTTCTGGAGGTGTTTCAGCCCGACAAAAGTGTACAAGGAAAAGAAAGTACGATGGTGACTATATTAGGAATGGATTTTCATATATAGGTGAGTAGGACTGTCCAGGACTACTGTTGTTTATGGCGACATTTTTGCTAACAGTAGTCTGAAACCTTCTCTACTTAAACGCCATTTAGAAACTAAACACCGCACCCGCCTAAACAAGGAGGCTGATTTTCTTTACACGAAAAGCTAACTAATGGAAAAATAATACAACTACTAGCGGATCCGCTGCAAACAATGACATTAAATATGCTTTTGAAGTGTCTTATCGCGTAAGCTGCAGAACTGCTAAAACTGCTAAATCTCATTCAACAGATGAAGACTTTGTGCGTCCGTAAATAAATGATGTAGTACAGTGCATGCTTGGAGGATCTTTCGCAAAAGAAGTCAATATGCTACCATTGTCCGACAATATTATCGACCGTCAGGTTAAAGACATGTCTCATTATGTCGGAAATGAAATTTTGGAAAGAGTTCGTGCCAGTCCTTTTGCGATTCAGCTTGACGAATCGATTTATGTTGCCGATTTAGCCATTTTGTTGCTCTTCGTCCGTTATATTAATGGGAAATTTGTAGAAGAGGAGCAAGTATTCTGCAGGCCCTTAAAAGAGAACTACGGGGAAGGTATATTAAAGTTAACCGACGAATACTTTCGCAAAAATTCAATAGACTGGACTGGCTGTGTAGGCATTCGCTGAGATAGAGCGAAATCGATGACAGGATGTTAGGCTAGATTTGTTGCCAAAGCGAAATCGGTAGCACTGAGCGCTTCTTGGACACATTGTTGCGTTCTCAGACAGATTTTTGTTTCTGAGCGCATGCTCGATGGATTGGAATCTGCGCTGGGATCAGTGAGAATAATTAATTTTAGTAACGTTCGCCCTACAAATATCCGCATATTTGAAGTGTTTTGTGAGGAAATGGGAAGCTGTTAAAAGTGTTTGTCTCACACCGAAGTTAGGTAGCCATCTCGAGCAAGGATTATTTCCAGACTGTATGAGCTTAAACACAAAGTTTACCTTTTTCTCGCCGGCCATGCCTTTCACAAGGCAAAATGCATGGAAGATGAAATGTGGTTAAAGACTTTAGCTTATTTGGCAGTCATTTCTCTAGGGGTCAGTTATATGCGTTTCCATTATGCAAGAGCGTATCGAATCATTCATAGAAAAAATTTAATATTTGCTCAACGTGTTTCTATAGGAATCAAACCGAGTGCTTTGATGCCCATCACGTGGAAAATCGTCTTTCTTTGGACTAATTTGTCAAGAATGTGGTTGAAGAACATCTGCTCGGAGTTGGAAAATCCTTCAGAGAATATTTCTCTGTTATGCCCAACAACAGCAACTGTATTGGCAATCCCTTCGATGAGTAAAAAATTTTACGATCCACTCTAAGCGTAAATGAAATATAGCAGTTTCTTGAAATTTCCACTGAGTTTATTACAGAAAAGCTATAGATCTTTGTCATTAACTGGTTTAGATAAAGTTTAAAGGGGTTATCTGTGTCAGTGAATGAAGTTGTAACGGCTTTATTACCCTTTTTATCCACATATTCGGTTGAAAGGTCGCATAATCCAGTCTCTACAAATTACAATGAAAACTTGTATTTATTATTGGAGCTAAGCCTAAGAGTTGGGTAACTTATAAGCTGTAACTACAGTAACTATCGGTTTTGACCGTTAAGGATTAGGCTAATTTAAGTTTATTGAACATTTTGGTTGTGTAATATTAGTAATTTTCTCCTCATACATTAGTATACGATCAATAGTAAACGCCTGACGGCCTGAAGTTATCAAAAAATTGTAATGTAAAAGAAATGAACCGTCATATAGCAGCGATAGAATCTACTATTCTTTGTCTTTGGCGCTCCTGCGCGGCTGCTGTAAATCTCTATATACACGTATCAATTAATGGCGTAAAAATAATTCCGTTGTTTCAACACAAATGAGGTCTTGAGCGCTTCACCTTTTACTGCTTCCATTGCATGAAAGGCGGACGCGCACTTCATGCGTTCCGCAATCTGTATTTTATAATTTGTTGAAAATATTCTGTAAATGTGCTAATTGTCTTCTCAGTCAGAGAACATACAGGCTTATGTAGTTATTACGAGTAGGCACCATCAAGAGGACATTAATCTCAAGTATTGCCTGTTATGTGCAAAGCTTTTGTTAATACGCACCAGCTATTGTAACTATAATATAAAAAGGTACGAAGCATAAAAAAATTGTTATATATGAAGAGTGCTTATTTAGACAAATTATCCTTAAGTATCTCCATCTCCTTATTACTTGAATGTTAAGCATTTTGTATCAGTTTATCTGCAGAACATACAATGACGCTGATGGACCAAACGCAGCATTGAGGCCGGAGGAACATTATCGTTTTCCTATAATTTCTGAATCAATCCTTTTTAATTGTGTAGTGTTGTTTCTCTTTTACAGTCAGTAAATTTTTTCGTTCCTTGGTGTCGATCCGGTATAGCTGCATCGCCGTCACAAAAACGCGCGGAAATGGTAATGCTGCTTCCTACCAATCTCAAATACATTAATTTGCTGCTCTATGTCCAAAGAATATAGGTATTTAAAAATATTTATCAGTGACTTGTTAAGATAAGACAATACAGTCAATCTCTGATTCTGTAGCCAAGTTACCCACAAAATTTCATTACATCTTCAACACTATATTTTTTTTTTATAACACTACAGCTGGGATTTAATTTTGTGTATATCTACTGTATGTGTATTTAAAAATTAGTGGTTCATACAACTCAAATCGATATAGAAAGGGTTCGTGTGTCGAAATAGATTGGGAACCGCTGTTACAATGTAACCGGCAACTACAGTGAGACTGAGAGACCACGATGATTTGAAAGATCATTGCGTGCTGGCGTATCTGCCATTAAGCGATCGTTACGCCCTCCCACAAAGATAGAGTGCAGTTTTTAAAGCTGTGGCGTCACTTAATTACTTCATTCAAATTTTGTAGCACACAGGAAATGCCTCTGCCTTGTGTGTTTTGCAGACCAGATACAACCGTGAATAAGTGTCAATGATTAATTTATGTCTGGACTTGATGATTTTAGAATTGACAGTAGAGTCGGCGTAAGATGTCGGTAGCAGCTGGCAGTGTTGTTGCCAACATTCAAATCCAAAGCACAAACGGCTGCAGTCGGAAACAGTGGGCGTCTGTAGAGCTGGGGCAGTAATGTGGCGTTGCCATACGGACGTAAAAAATCAAGTTCAAATCAACATGCGAAGCAGGTGCACCATGCCCACTGCAGCTGACGGGTATCTTCTTTCACTGACTCAACTATAGTGATCTGGATACCATAAGAGGAATCAATTAATCGCTCAGTTGTTACGCGTTCAATGGCGTTTCAGTCGTTACGGGTTCAATGGCGTTATATCTCACACTTAGACATCTGTTCACAACGCTTTTTTACCCATCGTGTTATCATTCTTTCCAAAATGTTACCTACATAACAATATGTCCAAATCTGAAACAAGCTGTACTCCTCCAGTTAAGTACTAAAGGGCGTTCAATAAGTAATGCAACACTAATTTTTTTAAAGTAGGTTGGTTTTATACAGATTTCCACTGCACCATATTATTCCACACTATTTTTCCTAAAACAAAAAAAACCTATGCGGTGATATTACCTCACATTAGTGGGAGAGCCTGCGTGCCATATATAACGACCCTGATGGTTCCAGGAATGCAGCGGCTGCAGCAAACCGGGATACATCGCCGTCGTCTTCCACGGTAATGATGCATGATACCCACACTAACAAACGCAACTTTGCACGAACTATCGCAGCTAGTAAGCCACTTGCTCTTACTACCCATCCCACAGTCGCAGAGGTTTTTTTCCCACGGCACGAGCCTTGGTACTTTTTCTCTCTGCTCTTCACGTTGCTACCCTCATTCGCGTTTCGTCTACTATCACCTGATGGACCTTGTTAATAAGTAGTCTTACCAAGACGCATGGGTAACATCACAGCCCAGCATCCTATGATCGACCTATTACATAACTAACACGTTGATGGAGGTGACAGAACTTTTGGTTTGGTAACTACGTTGGTTCGGGCGTGGACGGGCCCCATCTCTACTCTTCTGGTCTACGTCGGAGCCACCGTCTTGCTGCTCCACCCATCGTCCACCTACTGCTTCCCGTGGAGATCATCCTTCATTGGATCAGACAGATGGAAGTCGGAAGGTGCGATATCCTGGCTGTAAAGTGTCAGTTCCTTTAGGTGCGTAGACTTCGGTGAGAGTGTGCTATGTCAGACAATTTTCTCGAGATTGGTGACAGATAGGAACCGCCACCGAAGTCTAAAGAAAAATTCAATACGTTACCTAAATTGCATACACAGCAGCATGTTATATAATATGCACCAAACGCAAAATTTTAGCAACCACTATTTTTCATTGCAAACTTTTTAGAATATCGCGCAGTGTCTTACTTCCTTGTAAATACACTATTGGCCATCAAAATTGCTACACCAAGAAGAAATGCAGATGATAAAAGGGTATTCATTGCACAAACATATTACACTGGAGCTGACATGTTATTACGTTTTCACGCAATTTCGGTGCATAGATCCTGAGAAATCAGTACCCAGAACAACCACCTCTGGCCGAAATAACGGCCTTGATACACCTGGGCATTGAGTCAAGCAGAGCATGCATGGCTTGTACAGGTACAGCTGCCCATGCAGCTTAAACACGATACCACAGTTCGTCAAGAGTAGTGACTAGCGTATGGTGACGAGCCAGTTGCTCGGCCACCATTGACCAGACATTTTGAGTTGGTGAGAGATCTGGAGAGTGTGCTGACCAGAGCAGCAGTCGAACATTTTCTGTATCCAGACAAGCCCGTACAGGACCTGCAACACGCAGTCGTGCATTATCATGTTGAAATGTAGAGGTGACCGAGACGTGTAACCAATGGCACCCCATACCATCACGCCCGATGATACGCCAATACGGCGATGACGAATACACACTTCCAATATGCGTTCACAGCGATGTCGCCAAACACGGATGCAACCATCATGATGCTGTAAACAGAACCTGGATTTATCCGAAAAAATGACGTTTTGCCATTCGTGCACCCAGGTTCGTCGTTGAGTACACCATCGCAGGCGCTCCTGTCTGTGATGCAGCGTCAAGGGTAACCGCAGCCATGGTCTCCGAGCTGATAGCCCATGCTGCTCCAAACGTCATAGAACTGTTCGTGCAGATGGTTGTTGTCTTGCAAACGTCCCCATCTGTTGACTCTGGGATCGAGACGTGTCTGTAAGATCTGTTACAGCCAAGCGCATAAGATGGCGTTATCTCGTCTGCTAGTGATACGAGGCCGTTGGGATTCTGCACGGCGTTCCGTATTACCCTCCCGAACCCACCAATTCCATATCTAGCAGTGATAGTTTGCTATTCGACTATACTGCGAATTGCAGAAGAGCTCTCTTCTCTCCAGGAACTGAGACTTCCTCGCGTCACAGTAAACTTGGTGCAACATATCGCCACATGCACTCAGACGAGTTCTGGTGTCCAGTTGGTATGACCGCATAACAACATGGCAAACTTCAGACGAGGACTGCAGTGGTTGAGCTGTTGGAATTCAGTTCTGTCTGCCAAACTGAGGATGATTCTGGGAGGTTTCCCTCTCTCATCTCGTATCAGAGGGACTTAATGTAGTATCATTGCCACAGGTGCTACTACAACGCCGCCCCAACACAACGGTTGGCAGCCCGTCTGCCGAGCATAGCGCACCCTAGCGGGCTGTGCGGCTCGACGGAACTGGAGTGTGCCTCGTTCACTTCTCAGCTAGATTTCAACCTAGGCAGACGCACTTTCATAATCGGCCATCAGCCAGTTCTGTAATGTTTGCATTGATTCTGAGGAGGGCCCATTAGACTTAGTCTCCGAGAATATGTTGTATTCGTTCATGGTATGCCATGTTAAGAGATTGTCAGTTCATAGCCGCAGCTGCAGTCCTACAAACTACTGATAAGTAATTTCATTGTACTATGTGTTTCTTCCCGTTACCCAGTGTGGCTTTCGACCGTCCTGCTCTTCCGATGACCTTCTCCTCCATCTCACTCATCTCCTTTCCGAACAGCTAAATTCCCGTCGCTCTGCAATCATCCTCTCCCTGGACCTCGAGCGTGCCTATGGCCGCATATGGCATTCTGGTCTCCTCTTCAAGCTCCAAACCTTCACCCTTCCCATTAACTACGTCTGTCTGATCGGCTCCTTTCTCTCCTTCCTACATCAACATCCATAACACGGATTCCTACACCTTTTTTCCCTCCGCCAGTGTGCCCCAAGGCTCCGTCCTCTCCCCCCTTCTGTACCTTTTGTACACGGCGGACATGCCGCCGCCGTCACCCCCCGTCCACCTTCTCCAGTTTGCCGATGACACCGCCTTCCTTGCCCTCGCCCCCACCCTGCAGCGTTCCCTTCTCCAATCCCATCTTGACCGGTTCACCGCTTGGTGCAACCAGTGGTTGTTCAAGGTGAATCCCTCCAAAACGCAGGCGATCATTGTAGGCAAAACCTACCCTTCCTTCCGCCTTCTTGATTTCTATCTAACCATCTATGGCCGTTCTATCGCCCTCACCCCCACCCTTAAGGACCTTGGCGTCACCCTTGACTGTCGCCTCTCCTGGACCCCCCCCCCCAATCTCCAGACAATCCAAGCCAAGGCATGCTCCTGACTCCGTCTCCTCCTTTCCGGCCGTACGTGGGGTCTGGACCCCTCCACCATCCTCCACACCTATAAATCCCTCATCCGCCCTATCCTCTGTTACGCCCATCCTGCCTGGATCCCCGCCACCCCTACCTTTTACAAATCCCTTCAGATCCTTGAACGCCATGCTCTCCACCTCGCCTATCGCATCCGTCTCCCCTCCCCCATGCGGATCCTGTACGACCTCATTCTGTTCCCCCACCTCCTCCTCTTCCTTGAACAGATATGGATCCTGTACACCTCCCAAAAACTCGATCCTCCTCACCCGCTTGTCTCCCCCATCCTCTCCCACCCCCGCCCGCTGCTGCGCCTGTATTACCACGTCCCACCCGGTCTCCATCTCTCCACCCTCCTTACCCTCTCCCAAGGTGGCTATCAACTTTGACCCTCCCCTCCCACTTCCTGTGTCTTTTCCTCCCTCCTTTCTCTCTCCTTTCCCCTCCCCCCATCACCCCTTCCTCCACCCCTCTTCCCCTGGGCTTCCCCTCACCCTTCCTCCCTTCCTTGCTCCCCCCTATCTCCCCTGCCCTTGCCATCTCTGCTCTCCCCTCTCCCTCTCCCACTCCCCCTCCTCCTCTCTTGGCAGGTCCCCGGACTCGTACACGCTTTGTGGACATTTGCGCGCCGGAGATCATCGCCAATAGTGTCTCGTGTGTGTGCCTTCGTTTTGTGTTTACAGTTCTTTCGCCGTCACGCCACCACTGTTCACCTGTGCCGTCGCAGTCGTCTGTGTTTTGTGCGCCGTGTCAATGGGTTTTAGTATTTTTTCTCGTCCAGCGTGAACGGCTTCATGTTTATTGTTTTTCGTGTCTACCGTTTTTGCCCGCCATTTTTATTGTACTATCTGTACCACCTTTCTGTCCTATTTATTGTACCACTCGCGGCTGAAGAGCAGCGTACTATGCTGCTGACAGCCCAACTTTGTATAAGGTGATTAAAATAACAATAAAGAAAAAAATACTATGTGTTTCTTGAATAACAATCATTACAACAGTGTGCCGTACCGCATATTATTGCAACCTGGACTCCCTCAGCTGCTATCAACTGGCCTCCTACTTATTTACATTTAGTAACGAGCTGAAAACACCCACTCGTTTTGTGCCTCTAAACAGTGAGACACAATACTTAAGGCTACACTTTAAATGACCAATTCAAAAAATACAGCTGTCAAAACAAATTTGTTCAACTTAAGTTACGCCAGTCAACATTAAAAAATAGAACGATTGAAATGAATTGTGTAGATCCATTAACGTAATCAGTGTGAAGTTTTATATGTATACAGAATGATATAGATGACATCAACGTTGAAAAAGCATTTTATAAAGCTTATTACCTGTTTTTCTAAATAAACATTTTTTGATGGTTATTTTCATTCATGTGCAACAAGATCTGCTCATTAGTTATGAATTTTGTTATTCAATATAAGTTGTGTGCACTTTTCGTAAAATTTAGTTATTGGGTCATGACACATTTAGAAACACACCTACTCACTTACATCAAAATTGGAATTTTCTGTGTTTTATCCTCTTTTGGAAAACTTTATTCGAACGCTCATGGTAGGTATTGGGTGTTATACGTGACTAAGAAACAGAGGGAGGAAGTGAGAGAGAGAGAGAGACATGTGAAATGCTTGAGTTGCTTCTAATGAAATGAATTTTTCTTTATTGCTTAAGGGGGTAGGGCGTCAAACGGGCTGATGTGGAGCAGGAGAGCCACCACAGGATATTTTAATTTCCACTGTCTACACTTCTACAAATAAATTCATAAAACTTTGTCAGCATGACGAGGAAGGATTCAGGATTCATACCCCTAGTAGTGGAACATCAAAAAAATAGCAAAATATTCTTTGCATGTTAAATTTCATCATTTTTTCACTTACTACTGGCCCCATTTGTTGCTGTAGGTACACTTTACTTTACAAGTAAGAGAGATTCTTCGATGAATTTTGCACAGCATACAAACCATACTTACAGGTGTATGAAACTCTAGAATTTTCCAAATCTATTACAAACTGTGGTAACAACTGAGATTACTAACTATAAAATTTTAGTTTTCTCTAAATATACAGTTTAAAATGTAACAACTCATTCATTTTTCATACACCTGTAGGTATGGTTTGTATGCTGTGCAAAATTCATCGAAGAATCTCACTTACTTGTGAAGAAAAGTGTACCTACAGCAACAAATGCAGCCAGTAGTAAGTGAACAAAGACGAAATTTCATGTAAAAAAATATTTTGCTATGTTTTTGATCTTCCACTGCTAGAGGTATGAATCCTGAATCCTTCCTCGTCATGCTGACAAAGTTTCATGAATTTATTTGTAAAAGTATGGACAGTGGAAATTAAAATGCCTTGTGGTGGCTTTCCTGCTCCAAGTCAGCCAGTTTGACGTCCTACCCCCCTTAACGAAATGACGGACTATTTTACCAGTTTTCAGCGTAAAATTTACATGCTTTCTCAGCGACATTAGTTGTATTGGCTAAGGGCTTCAGTTGTCGACCTATAACGTAGTCAGTCGTAGATGAAGTGAGAGTGATAACAGTTGAATACCGTTCTTGCTGTGAATTCTGCGATTGTCAATCCAGGTGTGTGTGTGTGTGTGTGTGTGTGTGTGTGTGTGTGTTTCGCGGGACATGGAGCAATCGAATCAATGTGAAACAGTGCCATTATCTCCTTCAGTGCAGCCCGTGGAGCAGCAGACGGGACGCAAATTACAACGCAGACGGGGATCCGCGCAGCGCGCGGCGGCGATTGCACTCGCGCGCGCCGTTGTCGTGTCACGTCACGGCTGCCGCGGCAGGCTTGACACGCTCGCGACAAACAGTGAAACGTTCTGACGCGCGCTCGACGCGTGCGACCGCAGTCTACGTGTTGGCAGCCCTGCGATCCGGGGCGGGACCACTCAGCCGCCGGGTGACGTCACACGAGCAGACAGCCCGCATTAGCGGCCCTAATAAGCTAAGAGGCAGCCCGCTCGCCGTTTAATGGAAATTCCACTGCGCCGCCGTTCAAAGCTGGTTACATCCGAACACTGCACGCTCTCGCAATACAAATTGCAAGATGGTTTTCCACCACTTGCAAACAAGTATGGGCTTGGATTCCAGGGGAGAAGGAAATGGAACAGTGAGGCTAAAAAAACTGATAAATGCGACTAGGATTCGCTGTCTGAGCGTACCAATTTAATTATGTGTATAGATAATAATCATAATTTCGTGCGCCTCAGAGAACTGGCTGAAATTTTCAATTGGATGCCACTTTGGTCACTTCCATGTCCGTTACCTACCCCAGTTACCCGCCAGGGGAGAGAGGCCCTACCGTTTAACGAAGAATCGGGACCACGCCTTGTTTCTAGTGACTTTCCACTTCGTTGAGAGGTGAAGGCTATGTTAAAACGAAGTTCGAGAAATCTGTAGCCCCACCGAGATCTGATCCCGCGACTTCTCGATTTCTAGAGAGGCGCTTTACGCCTTTTTTAAAAATAATTTCGAAACTGTTTGTCGTTGTTCGTCGCATTTGATCTGGGCTGACGTCACATAACTCCTTAAAGTTCGTAATTGATTGGCTCAGGGCAGCCAGCGGAAACAGTCTTTTTTTTTTTTTTTTTTTTCTCAAACTGCAGCAACTTGGTGTTCGGCCACGTTCGGTCGCGTGCGGCCTTTGCGCTGATCACCAGTAGCGATTAGACTTTTTTTTTTTACCTTTGCCTTTTGGGGGCAAGTGCTGTACCAACCAACTTTCTTTCCAAACCCGAGGGCTGGCCGCAATGTCTCTTCCTCCCTAACGCCGGACATTTGCCACGCAGGACATTTGCCACACTTGCCCCTTCGCCAGGTAGCGATCCCTCAGGTAAGGGACGCCCTTCCTCTTACTTCTTCTGTCCGCTTTCAAAACGCCGTCTCCACATCTTACTCGATACAACCAGTACGTAAGGGACCTTCTTCTTCGATATCTTGGCAAAATACAGAGCTTCTTTTCCGAAATCGATATATTTATATCTTTTGGTAAACGAAATCAATTCCGACGATTATGTCAGTATGTAATTAGTTCTGCCAAGTATAAATATAGATCCCTCAGTCTGTACGGTAGCTTCCTTTCACGCTTACTGATTGCGATAGAAACAGTCCATCGCCGTGGGAGCAACAAGAAAAGAATGCCGTAAAGAGAATGCGAATGTTCGCTAATCATTTCTTTTTGATCGCTGCATTTGTGCCTACTTCAATTACTACAACTACATGCCCAAATGACAATAAGGAAAGAAGAAATGGGTATGTGAATGTTTGATAAGAAGAACGACATATTCCATATTAATTTTCTCTCTAAAATCCGATATGCCCGCATCTCGTGGTCGTGCGGTAGCGTTCTCGCTTCCCACGCCCGGGTTCCCGGGTTCGATTCCCGGCGGGGTCAGGGATTTTCTCTGCCTCGTGATGGCTGGGTGTTGTGTGCTGTCGTTAGGTTTAAGTAGTTCTAAGTTCTAGGGGACTGATGACCATAGATGTTAAGTCCCATAGTGCTCAGAGCCATTTGAACCATTTTTCTAAAATCCGATATCCCTTCCGACGAAACGTTAGTTAACAAAGTGCAGCGGGACAATGTTCAAAACATGATTGAAAGTACGCTCATAAACAGAGATAAGAACATCTATGAATGACATGTCATCTAAAGTCGACGTTGAAAGGCGGCTACACTGAGCCACAGCGCCAGAGATTGCGCCAAAGAGTATTATTCAGCCGCCTCCCTGGCAGTGCTTGGGGAGAACTCGTAGTAGTCAGTGCTTGTTGAGAACTCGTGGTGGTCAGTGCTTGCTGAGATGTCGTAGTGAAGAGTGCTTGTCGAGATGTGGCAGTAGAGAGTGTTTGTTGAGATGTGGTAGTAGCGAATCGGTGTGGAGATATATTGTAATGATTAGAGTGCTTTTCGTCAATACATGAAGGTAAAAGAAAAAAATTTTTCCTTTTCTTTTTATTATCTCAGTGTCCTAAATAATGCATCATTACAGATTCAGTCAACAAAGCATCTGGCTTGTGTTCTGTATTAGAGTGTAATTCTGCTTTTCTTGCGCAATTATAGTATTTCTATTTTTTTTCAGTTACGTCAGTATAAATGGTGTTTGAAATTTCTTGTCTTATTGAAGAAGAACCGTGCCAGATGTGTACGTTGAGTTATACTTCCACACACAGAACAGTTATACTAGTGCTTTGGTTTCGTAGGTTTTATAGTTGCTGGGGACTTAATTAATTAATTGTATTAACGAAAATTTTCATTTCATTCTTTGTTGTTGTTCCATGCAGTCAGATTGCGGACAAAAACTAGTCAGGGCCAACCGTTTACGAAACAGCGTAATCGGACTTACAGCTACCAAAAATATTTGCATTTTATTTAATTAAGCCCCCATGCACGTGGCGACCGCTGCTTCGGATCGTCACTTGGAATCTTTTGATTGTAAAAATAGTAGACAGTAGTATTGTTGTAGTAATTTGTAGTTTAGTAATTGTAGTCTATATTGCATGTGTAGATTTGGTAATTGGCATTCTTCTAATGGTATTTTTCAAAATTTAATTTGTGTTGTCTTGTCTACGGGTTTGACAATTTAGTGCAATTATTTCAATTGTTCGATTAATAGTGTTTGAGGGAGACATCTCGTGTGAATGGTATTGTTGGAGATGAGGAGTCATTGCATGTAATTTTCGTACAGTGACGAATTTTTTATGTTTTGTAAATGATTACGCGGTCAATGAAACAGGCAAAAATGAGGAATAGCCAGAATAACGAAATTGTTGACATGGCGAACTCGCCAACACAGGACAACAGTATGATGAATAATGGTGTTGAAAACAATTTAATAAGTAGGGAAAATAGTCCGGAAACAGTTCAAAATTTTTCACAATCGAAAAATTCTCAGATTGCATGGTTAACGACAGAATAAATGGAGCAGTTAATGAGTGCAATATTAACTTTTGGGATCACAGATGGGAACAATGGAAACGCAGTTAGACTCACTACGATCTGAATTAAAAACAGAAATAGGAACAATTAGAACTGAGAGGAAAGCAATGACAACACGGTTATGCTCAAAAATAGGAACAATTAAAACCGAGATGAAAGCAGTGGGATCACAGTTACGATCTTAATTAGAAACTGATATGAGAACAATGGAAACACAGTTAGGCTCACGAACAGGGACATGTTTCAAATACATGAAAGACGAATTAAATAAAGAAATTAGAGAAGAAGTACAACCGATTTTGAAGGCTCACAATAATAGCTTAATTTCAACAGAAATCAGACAAGAGGAACAGGGCAGGGAACAGGAAGAAAGAGATCGCGTGATAGTACAGAAATTTTCAGAGTTAAATTTACAACGTGCACACGATAAGGAAGAAATACTTGAGAGAATCGAGGAGTCCGTATCAAATGACAGATTAAATAACATAACACAACAATATGAACAGTTAACTACCAAATGTGTCAATACTGAAACCCGAGTCGCGACACTTACGGAAGACGTAAATAAACAGAAAGGACAATTAAGTGACTCATCGGAGAGAGTTGAGGAGATCTCAGATAAATTGACAAGTCTTAGTTTAGCAGAGGGGTTTGAAGAAAGTAATTTATTTCATTTACAGGATGCAATAAGAGAGCGCGAGGCGCGTGAACTTGACAGTAATAAACATTGGGACTGGGACAGACGCGGTAGGTCTCTGTCGCCACGAGGCGAAAACATTGACTATAAACACTTTTTAACTGTTCGGAAGATTAAGATATTTCGCAATTCTAAGAATGACATACATCCATGTGCATGGTTAGATCAATTTATGTACGCACTTCCGCCAGATTTGCCACAAGGTCACAAACTAGAAATTATGTGCGGCTATTACTGTCCTCAGGGGATTCACTACACTAAGTGAATATGTGCCGTAGCGTGCATAGGGCCCCGAGCTGTAGTGGTGCTATTTTCCTTTTAGTTTTCTGCACTGCTGCCTACTCTTTTACTATTCTTTGCATCTGTCAAAACAACTCTTCGACTATCAATCTATCTAGAGAGTAAGTAAACAATAACCTGATATAACTATTTTACCTAAATGTGATTTCGGAAATTACCATTTGGACTTACTGTACCTTCAGCAGCATTGATTCCTAGTTTAAACGAAATTTTACCTGTTTATCTTCGTGACAATATTACTTCGTATGTTGCCGATATTCTTATTGCTAAACGTTCTTGGAGTGAGCACAACAAAATTTTGGATTCATTATTACGTATTTTTGCACGAGTTGGCATTACAGTGAACTTAGAAAAATCTGAATTTGGTCGTTCTCATGTGAAATTTCTCGGTCACATTATTTCTACAGAAGGTATTCTTCCTGATCCAGAGAAACTAGATGCTATTCGTACTTATGCTGTTCCTACCACAAAACGTGATGTTCGTAGTTTCCTTGGTGTCTGTAATTTTCTTAGACGCTTTGTTAGATTAGACAATTTGGCCACACCTCGTTTTTGCGAACTATCTGGAAAGTTCTTTTTAAACGAAAATCGGTCGACAACTCTGTTTGGTTAGTTTGTATTCCTGATGAGTGGGTTAATAAGCTGATTTGGTATACGCATTTCAGTTATGCACACTTTGGTCCCAGAAAATGCTTTCATAAATTACAGGAAAATTGCTACCTTCAGTAATATGGAAAAACGTATTCGATCTGTTCTGGCCAAATGCAAATTATGTCAAAAGGCTAAGCTGCCAACAATTTCTCACAGAGCACCATTGTTTCCTATCATTCCAGCGAAATTAAAGGACATGGCTGCAGTTGATTTGTTCAGTCCAGTGGTTCGTTCTACTAATAGTTTTGCGTACATTTTCGTAGCAGTGGAGTTGACATCAAAATATGTGTGTTTTACACCTTTACGCAAAGCAACAGCTCGTTCAGTATCTAATGCTTTCATTAACCATTTTCTTAAAGAAGTTGGTCATGTTGATAAGGTTATATCAGATAATGGATCACAGTTTCGTTCTAAAATCTGGCTTCGTACTCTACGGCGTCGTAAAATTAAACCAATTTTCATTTCACTTTTTCACCCTCAATCTAACGCTTCAGAGAGATGGATGAAGGACATCAATAAATTGTGTCGTCTTTATTGTCATCAGAAGCACAGAACGTGGGATCAGTATCTTCATATTTTTCAAAACATTCTGAATGAACTCCCTAATGATTCAACTTCTTTACCGCCAATACTGATATTAAAAAACAAAGCACCGACAAATCGCATTTCTGAAATCGTTCCTTTTCTGCCTACACGGAAACTGCGGCATTCTGAAATTGTCAACCTGGCTCTACAAAATATTGCATCTGCAGCTGCTAGAAGAGAGAAATCAGCTAAGCGTCATGGTCGTTTAAAAATCTTGTCAGTTGGTCAAAAGGTATTAATTAAGTCTCATCGTTTGTCTCACAAAGGAAAAGGCTTGTGTCGCAAATTTTTTCTGCTTTATAACGGTCCATATAGAATTCGCAAAATTATTCATGATAACACTGTTGAAGTAGAAACTCTTAAATCACGACGCTCTAAGGGAATACATCATATATCTAACGTTAAAATTTTTGTGGAATGACATACTTTTGAGAAACTAACAGCTACATGTAAACATGCAGAGAATACAAGGATATCGCGCTGTGTTTTGGCGGCGGCATATACTCAAAGCAACAGTCAAGTCTGCGCGCCGCACAAGGCAGTCGTTGACCGCAAACAATTACTTCCTATGTCACGCGCCTACAGCTGATCGAGCGCTCAGTGCGAATGCACTGACAGCCGTAAACAAATACACAGTCTAATTTCTCCGATTAAATTCAGTATAAAGCTATAGTGACTTGATGAATTATGTTATTAACATTCAGTATTTTTCAGGATACGGTTGTATAAAATATTTAAGAACTTGAGGTAAATTCTGTGCGTGTCCGACGTTAAGAGGACTTGCTATCGAGAAAATTTCAGAAAGAATGTAATTTCCAAGAAGAAACTAATAAACTAAAAAGGTAACTATTAATTGAGTTTATTTTTTCAGGTAGCATATTTCCACTTAGGTACGTATTTTAGACGTAATTTGCTGCTCGCAATTACGTGATTCATACTTTGTGCTAAATTTTATGTTCTATGAAATCACTTGTGAAGCGACATGCTTGCGTACGTTAAATGATTCTGACAATGATTATTAATGAACTGGGTTGTAACTTGTATATATTGTGCATCGCTTGGCTGCACTGCTTTTTCACTGATGTCATATTTTTTTTATTATGTGCCTGCTGTGCTTATTTATTTAAATTATAGTTGTCACCTGATTAATTGTGCTGATGTGGTTAGGTATGTAAGTTATACTTTGTGATTTATCTGCTTGCGCCTTCATGTTTACTTATTAAGATTACATATGAACATTTATTTGCTTATGCGGATATGATGCTAATGACCTGTTTATTATGTTAGATAACATATTTGCTGCCTTGCTTATGGATTGCATATTTACGCATTTCTGTTTTGTTGTCATAACTACTCTTTAATTTGGTATATAGAAATGCTGATATACTGTGTACAAACATAGAGTTTAGGTCACACTATTGTATTAATTATAGATTGTTCGCTTGGCAGAGCCTCGTTGTAAGAATTGTGCTGCATCCACTTGTTGACATTCTGTTCTCTACTGGCATATTTACTCGCTATTGCATGTTTTGCTTACGCTCAGTGCCTTATATTTTTAAGATAGGAGAATGAACTGCTATAATTCGACGAACGACATTAGCACAAGAAACTTCATAGAAGTCACATGAGCTGGAGGTTTTATGGAATCTGTATAAATGTATGCTAATAGGAAGGAAGCTAACGACATGACATACCAAAACTAGGTTTAGACCATTGACAGTTATTACACTGCATTTTTCGTGAGCAATTGAAATAGGAAGTGACACTTGACACAAGAAATACTCCATATGTTTGCTTCTGTTTTTGCCATGACTCTTGAAGTGGTGTACACACTGTGAAATATTATGATCATTCACACTCCGTAATCGTACTGAATTGCTGAGAGTTATTCGAACTAAGTCTGTTAGAGGTCATGTATGCATTTCTTTGTTTATAATTCATAATGAGTAGAAGATCTGGCTCAGATGGATTACACAGAGGTTGTGTGTTGACAGTGTGTCTTCGGATTGTATGGGATGATGAAGTTTGCATTAGGATTTTATCTGTACTTGTTCGAGGAGACTGACTAGAGGAAAGAGTTGTTATGGAAGTGAAATGATATTGGTAATAAGGTTTATATGTGTCGACGTATTGAAGAGATATTATTGAGGTATTGAGATTATATGAAGTTGATGATTATTGGAGTTTTTGTGGAAAAGAGGTAAGGTAAATGATATTGATGATAAGATTTATATGTATCGACGTAAGAGGTATTATTGAAGTATTGAGATTATGTGATGCTGATGATTATTGGTGTTTTGGTGTATAAGAGGTAAAGTAAGTGAGGAACATATTTTTTTTTGTTAGTTTATATGGAACAAGGAGGATGAAGATAGCAGACTAGAACACTCAAGTAGAAGGAAGATAGTCTATACACACACTTTGTTAAATCACTAAGCAGTATATACTTTTTTTTTGGAGAGAGGAAGTAATTGCATATCTTGGGTCACTGACAGTTGTTCAGCATCCGTACATTTTGATCTGGCTTGGCAAACATTGGTCGTGACATGATGACTATGATGTTGACTAACTATTATTGACTGTTATACATTGCTGCCACTCCTACTTGATACACATGTCGAACATCAAATCTTGGACAGAGTTACATTTACACAGTAAACACTATTCAATTACACAGTAGTACTTAATGTGGATGAAAGATGAGTGAGTGTGTTTTGTGTGTTTTCCTTTCCTAATCCCAAATAATTAGTCCCAACCTATCTCCTAAATATTATTTTATTTGTTTGTAGTGGCTTGCACTGACACTCATAAATATTATAGGTTTACTGATATTTGTGTATTTGTAATAGTTAATATGACAATTATCTGACATCATATGTGTGTTTGTTATGATTTGTATGTTTAGTGTAAAAGCATTTGTATGTGGATTCAAACTATTGTTCATGCCTGAACTGTCTGATTAGTGATGGTGAATATTATGAACTGTTACTTGCACTTTTTCAACATAATGGGTGCCACTTAGAAATGATTAATTTCTGCTGATGAACTGTGTGATTAGGATAGTGAATATTATGGACTGTTACTTGTACTTTTTCTACATGATTGGTGCCACTAGGACATGTTTAATTTCTGCTTATAAACTCTGATGAATAGTGTGATTAGTGATAGTGAATATTATGGACTGCTTCTACTGAGATAATGTCACTTGTTGGTGTCTGCACCTGTTCAACGTTGCTGGGTGCCACTGATGAACTGCTTCTACTGAAATGATGTCGCTTGTTGTTGTCTGCACCTGTTCAACATTGCTGGGTGTCACTGATGGACTGTTTTTACTGAAATAATGTGACCTGTTGCTGTGTGCACCTGTTTAACATTGCTGGGTGCCACTGATGGACTGCTTCTATTGAAATAATGTCACTTGTTGGCGTCTGCACCTGTCAACATTACTGGGTGCCACTGATGAACTGCTTCTACTGAAATAATGTCACTTGTTGGTGTCTGCACCTGTTCAGCAATGCTGGATGCCACTAATGGAACTGCTTCTGCTGAGAAATGTGACTTGTTGCTGTGTGTACCTCTTCAACATTGCTGGGTGCCACAGATGGAACTGCTTCTACTGAAAGATGTCACCTGTTGGTGTCTGTACTTGCTCAACATTGCTGAGTGCCACTAATGGAACTGCTTCTGCTGAATGATGTCACTTGTTGGTGTCTGCACCTGTAGATCATTGCTGGGCGCTACTGCTGGAACTAATCATAGAAAGCATTTTATGTGAACATTTGTATAAACTGATTTTTTGTGTATTGTGTAAACTATCATGTAAAGTCACATGTATGAAAGAATTTGTATCGCTTACTGTATTTTATATATTAGGTTATTGAAAGGTCAGTGCAAAGCCAAAATTTTAATTAATTATGTGATATTTAGGTATTAATATTATCTTTTATTTTTGTCTGTATTTTTGTGGACGAATTTGGTATTTTCACCACCAATGCTGGCAAAAATACCATCAAATTCTGGCCCGTGGAGTAGGGGCATATGAAAGGTGGCTACACTGAGCCACAGCGCCAGAGATTGCGCCAAAGAGTATTATTCAGCCGCCTCCCTGGCAGTGCTTGGGGAGAACTCGTAGTAGTCAGTGCTTGCTGAGATGTCGTAGTGAAGAGTGCTTGTCGAGATGTGGCAGTAGAGAGTGCTTGTTGAGATGTGGTAGTAGCGAATCGGTGTGGAGATATATTGTAATGATTATAGTGCTTTTCGTCAATACATGAAGGTAAAATAAAAAAATTTTCATTTTCTTTTTATTATCTCAGTGTCCTAAATAATGCATCATTACAGTTTCAGTCAACAAAGCATCTGGCTTGTGTTCTGTATTAGAGTGTAATTCTGCTTTTCTTGCGCAATTATAGTATTTCTATTTTTTTTTCGATTACGTCAGCATAAATGGTGTTTGAAATTTCTTGTCTTATTGAAGAAGAACCGTGCCAGATGTGTACGTTGAGTTATACTTCCACACACAGAACAGTTATACTAGTGCTTTGGTTTCGTAGGTTTTATAGTTGCTGGGGACTTAATTAATTAATTGTATTAACGAAAATTTTCATTTCATTCTTTGTTGTTGTTCCATGCAGTCAGATTGCGGACAAAAACTAGTCAGGGCCAACCGTTTACGAAACAGCGTAATCGGACTTACAGCTACCAAAAATATTTGCATTTTATTTAATGAAGCCCCCATGCAACGTACAATTTTAAAATATTAGAAATAAGGAAATGAAGTAATACAGAATGCTATGCTTGTAGCGTACGTTGTTATTCTACCTTGTTTAGGTCTGGTATTAACAGGATCACAGAGAAAGCACCCTAGGTTTTGGAGGGAAAAGCCGTAATTGTAATGATCTCCACTACAAAAGAAACAAGAAGCACAACTTAAGGAAAGATAATGTAATGTGTGTTCCAGCTCACAAGCGACATTGAAGCAGGTAGTTCCTGTGACTTGGTATGGACAGAGGTTATATTCGACAACCAGAATAAATTAATAACTGGCTCCTTTTACCGACCCCCGGTCTCAGATGAAACAGTTGTTGCACATTTCAAAGAAAACTTGAGTCTCATCGCAAATAGGTACCCTACTCATACAATTATAGCTGGCAGTGACTTCAGTCTACCTTCCGTATGTCGACAAAAATACATTTTAAGACCCGACTGTAGATAGAAAACAACTTCCATAATTGTTCTAAATACTTTTTATAAAATTATTTTGAACAATTAGGTCAAGAGGCCGTTCAAATTGTAAATGGTTATGAAAACACGCTTGACCTCTTAGTCATAAATAATCCTGAGCATCACGACGGGTACAGGAATTAGTGAATACACAGTCGTAGCGAGGCTCAATTCCGAGAAATTCACCAAACCTAAACGCGAAATATATATATTCATAAAAGCAACTAAAAATTCGGTTGATATCTTTCTAAGAGACAGTCTCCAATCGTTCCAAACTATGTAAGTGAAGACCATATGTGGCTTAAAAGTTCAAAGAAATAGTATCAACAGCACTCGAGGGATTCATACCAAATAAATTAATATCAGACGGAACTGATCCCCCATGGTACACAAAACACGACAGAAAGCTGCTGCAGGAGCACCGAAAAAGGCACGTATAATTTAGACGAGCGCAAAATCTCCAAGATTGGCGAAGTTTTAATGTGGCTCGAAATTTGGTGCGGATTTCAATGCGAGATGCATTTAATAGTTTCCACAACGAAAATCTCTCTAGAAATGTGGCGAAAAATCCTTAGAGATTCTGGTCCTGTGTTGAGAAAACCAGCGGAAAGGCTCAGAAAGTACCTTTACAGCGGATCGGGCGGCGAGAGAGGAGGAGAAGGAGGAGGAGCAGCAGGAGGGGGAGACGAGGGACCCAACCCTTCGGAGCAGGTAAAGTCGTGGCAAACGTCCACCGTCGCAAATGTCCGCACACCCTCCCTCCCTCCCCTGTCCCCCACCCGCCTCTTACTGTAGTGGTCCCTTACATGTATGGTACTGGGGTATTTTTTCATTTTTTAATTTCTTATGAAAATAGAGCTTGTTAGACATAAATTCCACAATTCTGGGACTCAAAAGAACACAAATATTTTCCCTATGATCAGTACAATGAGAGAACAGCAGATGTAATAGACTGCCAACCAATTGCAATAAATTGTTTCGACGGATTTAAGCCCCTCATTTAAGTCCGTATGTAAAAGTTAAGTACCCCTAGAACCAAGGGCTTGTCACATCAGTAAAACCAGTCTCTTAAAATAACAGATCATGTTAATAGTTACATTCCAAGTCGGCATATAAATGATTACAAAAGTGAAGTGTGCTGTCCTTCTGAGGAAGACGGGTTTAAATCCGTCGAAACCATCGTTGAAGGTTATTTGAAAACCGACTTTTATTGCAACTGGTTGGCTGCCTGTTGCACCTGCCACTTTGTAATCGCTGCTTTAGTGCAGCCGTGTCCAAAATGAGGTTTCACCATATATTGGCGAAAAACACGGTTGCTGGGATGGTTGTCACACCAGACTACATAGCGGGCGTAGTGTCAGAGGAGCCATTGAATTGGATTAGTCTTCGTCCGAAGATGTACAGAAAAATTCGGACACGGAAGAAGTTTAGCCTAGATAGCACCTTCAGTTGATTTGGTAAGGAAAACCAGTTATCGGCGAATCCAGTGCCTTTGTTATCGTCCGCAAGGGGCAAACCTGTGTGGTAATGTGTCAGATTCATGACACGTGTCGCAAACGTCAGTCGACTAAGACCGATGCGACGGAGGCGTTTGTTGGCTACGATAAGATTGTCAGTGACCCTGGACCAGAAACTGAGCGCACAAATGTGGGGTTTGTGGAGGTCTTCCAGCGCCGTGATCAGCCCTGGGTAAACACTGCTGTAAGGCATGTTAACATTGAGCTGAACAGGATGCTCCAGACAACGGCAAAATCTCACTTGTTCCAGTAAATGCTATTGGTAGGTGGGGATACACTACACATGGCCTGCACCTGAATAGGATGGGGAAAAGTTAGCTTCTCTATTAGCAGAAATTGTAAGGGGGTCCATAGTCACACAAGGGGTGATCGCTGTGGTTAATGGGCCCAGGCAGACAGGTTTTTTAGGTTAAAGCCAAAGACCAGACAGATGACAATCAAGATAGATAGAATAAAAGAAACTTCACGTACAGTTAATTGGGGTAAAGCTAAGGGCAGTATCAACATACTTCATCAAAATATCAGGGGAATAAAAAATAAAGTAGATGAGCGCTCAGTGTGTTTAGATTCTCAAAAATAATAATGAGATTGATATAATCTGTCTGTCTGTACACCATGTAAATGTGGGCATGGATAGTGTCAGTATAAGTGTGTATAATTTAGAATCTTACACTTGTAGATCTAGCATGGGTAAAGGAGGAGTTGCCATTTTCATAAAAAAAAGGAGATAAATGCAAAACTGTAGAAGTAAGCAAATTTTTGTGTTGATCAGCACTTTGCGGTTTGTGCATGTGAACTTCAGCTAGATAATGTAGTATTGATATTAGCAACAGTGTACAGGTCCCCATTAGGAGACTGGGAGCTGTTCATAAAAATGTTTGACTCCCTATTATGCTGTCTGTCAGACAAAAAGAAGTTATTAATCTGTGGTGATTTCAATGTAATCTTTCCAAGTAATTCTGATAGGAAAAGTGAACTAGAAGTTTTATTAACAACATATAACTTAGCATCAGTGAGAAATTTCCCTTCACATATAGCTCAGGACAGTAGCACGCTAATAGACATAAAAAGGATATAAAACAAACACGTGCTTTCCCTGTGGTAAATGGATTGTCAGACCATGATGCACAACTGATTAACTTACAAAACCTAACAGGATGTACAGTTCAGAAACCATTAAGTAAAGGTGTGAGGTCGCTCAACGCAATATCTGCACAGCACTTCAGAGAAAGCGTAAAAAATGTTAATTGGGAGATGTATATAATGGGCCAAATGCTAATGATAAGTGCAACATATTTCTTGATAAATTTATATCCCTCTTTGAACATTGTTTCCCAAAGAAAATTACTAAATGTAACACCACACACTTTTTAAGGAAACCTTTGATTACTATAGGTATCAAAGTGTCTTCAGAAAGAAAAAGAAACTGTATGAGACAGTGAGAACTAGTAAAGATCCAGAAGTAGTTTTACACTAGAAAAATTATTGTAACATACTGAGAACAGTAGAAAGGAAATCAAGAAATATGTATGTTAGAGAAGAAATTAACAACTCCGGCAATAAAATCAAATCAATATGGAATGTTGCTAGGAGGGAGACAGGAAAAGTAACCACTGGGGTAGGTAGCATTACTATTAAAGGGAATGAGACCGTTCTAACCAACAGTACACAAGTAGCTAATGTATTTCAGAATCATTTCCTAAGTGTAGGAGAAAAAATTGGTGAGAACAGTTCAAAAGAAAAAGCTAGGCAGTACATGGAAGAGTCTGTTTTTGAAAACACAGCCACCGAGACGAAGTCTCGGAATTCGACTACAGAAGTCAGAATCGTACGCCCTCGCACGCAGCTTTGGCGTAAAGTAAAAATTTTCTCTACCAACATCGATAAACAGCTGTTAATCGTCCACGCGATAGTTTTATAGTCAAAAGTAAGTTGTGTGATCGGACGGAATTTAACAATATCTGGACGTCCAGTTATCTTCGGAATTAGAACGATTTTACCAACCTTGAAGGGCTCAGGAATAAACCTCCGGATTATCTCATTTACCACTGACGTAATGGTATCACCTGTAAGAGGCCATAAAGGCACATAAAATTCCTTAGCAATGCCGTCGAGTCCCGGCGACCTTTGGGATGGTGGACCAACAAGAAGGTAATACAGCATATATCACCGCGAGTGAAGTCACTTAGAAATTTATAGTTTAATGCGGGAGTAACCACGCAATCCACGAGAGGAGTAAACCCATCAGGGACAGTCGTATCTGTAGCAGAGTCATCATAGAGGTCGGTAAAGTAATTATAGACCGCTGTGGAAATGTAACGTTGGTATGCCAGTATGTAACATGGTGTAAGAGACGTGATACAAGCTCGTTTGCTACGCGTCCGCACCCGGATAAGGTGATAGGAGGGCAGTTCATCCCGTGGGAACGGCGGGATTTTGATAGCACCCTGAGTTCTTCAGTTCGTTGATTCTTTAACTAAAGGATCTTCGCCTTAAGATGGTGGACATCCATAATCTGTAAACGAACTTGTTGTGCACATGCATAAATTTGATGCAAGACAGAATAATAAAATTGCTGGGTCCGACGGAGATCCCCCGTCCTCTCAGGGCCGTAACGCATTAACGTTTCTGGAGCAACGGTTTTGCATGCTGTGACCCCCACCCCATAGAAGGATAACGGTCCTGCGAACGCAAACTACGAGCCTAAACCCATCGAACGATAATCTCGAGGGAAGGAGCCTTTAAGAGAAATATCGTCAACATCCTGGAGAGGCGAAACTGTTTCGCTGGCTGCGCAACATCATTTTACGTTACAGCTACGGCGCAGTGATCACTGAAGCAAGTGGGTATCACGTCTGTCGTTAACAGTTGTCAACCTAAGAAACCCAATAGGTCAAAGCGATAGAGTCGGCGGCTGGAAATAGGTGTAAAGTGTGTATACCTGACGAGAATGAGACAGTGACAGACCCACGCGTCGTGTACCTGTGAACGGCGCACCAAATCGTCTTTTTTTTTCGTGAAGTGTAGCATGGCTCAAATTCTAACAGTCCAGCTTCGAAGAAGATTATAAAACTCTTTTTAATCTTATGTGCTACTTGCTCATCGTGCCGCCAATCAGTCCCACAGACTCCCAAGGTACCTCTAATTCAGCTGACTCTGCCTCCTACTTCTTCTCATTTTACGTTGATATTAATTTCTCTTGCCACAGTGCTTCAGTTAAGTAACATATATGTGTACTACAGTTACACATAAAATTGCATATTTCAGATAACAAAAATAGTATTAAAGTAAAAAATAAATACGCACAGAACAATTCAGTATCAGTATCACAAAACTGGTGGTAACGGTTGATGTTAACTCATCCATATGTGACGGCTCTGACTTCTGCAAAAATAGTGATAATAACAAAAGTATTGCAATAGTAAATTAATTCCACTGTAGTCTGTCATAAGGGTGAAGATTATCGAATGCTGATAATTCAGTTTACACATCAGCAGCGGTACAAACACAAATTTTTCCTTACGATTATATATTATTGAATTCTGGCAAGAGGAGGTTATATCAAACGGCCCATAGATGCCGAAGCGCTATAACACACCAACTGGGGACTACTCAAAAGTATTTTTTGTTAAAGGGTTCACGTCGGTGGGATCGAGTTTTACAAAAAATAAATAAGCGTTAAGCATATTGTTTCGTATTATCGTTCAGGCAGTCTCTTTCTGAACACTGTCTTGACAATGCGTTGGGTAACAAATGCCATGAGCTGGGGATCGATTACAACTGAAGGTCACAAAAGGATATTAGTTTAATTGGTGAACAACTCATTTGGCTGCATGACTTTAGGTTTTCTCGACGTTGAAAATCTGGAAAATCATCAGGAACGCTTGGAGGGAAGCCGACGTTCTTTTCGAGGAACACTACTGAGAAAATTTAGAGAACCTGCATTTGAAGCTGACAGCAGAACGAATCTGCAGCCACCAACATACATTGCTTGTAAGGACCACGAAGATAAGATACGAGAAATTAGGGCTCATACGGAGCCATATAGAGACTCGTTTTTCCCTCATTCTATTTGGTAGTGAAACAGAAAAGAAAACGACTAGTTCTGGTGCGGGCTACCCTCCTTTACACACACACACACACACACACACACACACACACACACACAGTGCTGTTGAAAGCAGAGTATCGATGTAGATGTAGATGTAGATGTAGAAGACGGCAGGAAGTCTGCTTGGCACCATTTAGACGACGCCATCCCGCTGAGTACCCGAGAAATAGTCAAAACCCATTTGGTTAATTCCGTAACAAACGTATTACCGAAAAAAGCTGCTGCGCGATATTCAAATTCAATTAAAAGGTATTTTGTAAGTACGAGGGTAATCCCAAAAGTAAGGTTTTTTTTTACAAATACAGAACTCTGTGTGGCAGTTGGTCACACTGTTATGAAGAGTGCTTCACGCGCTGTGCGTAAACATGCGCACGCCGCGCTGAGGCGCTCAGTCTTGGCTTGGCAGCCGTTGAGAATGGAGCTCCCGATGGGTGTTAACGCCAAGTGCGAATTGCGCGCAGTTATTCGGTTTCTGAACGCAAAGGGCGCTGCGCCGATTGAAATTCATCGCCAATTGACGGAAGTGTATCGTGAGTCGCGCATGGATGTCAAAAATGTTCGTAAGAGGTGTAGAGGGTATGCAGCTGGTCGGACCGAAATTCACGACGAACAAAGGAGCGAGAGACCGTCAATTTCTGAGGAGATAGTGTTGATGGTTGAGCAAAGCATGCGTGAAGATCGGCGGATCATCGTGGATGATCTCTGCACGTTGGTTCCTGAGGTTTCCCGACAGAATTTTAACGGAAACATTGCACTATCGGAAGGGGTGTGCAAGATGGGTGCCACGCATGCTGACGGAGGACCACATGCGGCAACGAGTTGATGCTTCCCGCGCATTTCTTCACCACCTTGCAGCCGAACAGGACAACTTTCAGGACTCAGTTGTCACGGGTGACGAAATCTGGACATACCACTTTACACCTGAGACCAAGCAACAATCACGCCAGTGGCGGCATCATTCTTCGCCAAAGCCACGGAAATTCAAACAAACACAGTCTGCCGGTAAAGTCATGACAACCGTTTTTTGGGATCGGAAAGGGGTATTGTTGATCGACTTTATGCCCACTGGGACGACAATTAACGCTGACAGATCCTGAGAGGCTCTGAAGGAACTCAAACGGGCAATTCAGAACCGGAGAAGAGGAATGTTGAGCAACGGCGTAGACATTCTGCTTGACAACGCTCGCCCACACATCGCTCGGCAAATCGTTGCTCTCCTGCAACAGTTTCAGTGACAATCGTTCCCTTAGTTAAAAGAACATTTGGCCGGAAAGTGATTCAGCTCCGACGACGAGGTGAAAGAACACGTCACAACTTTTTGAACAGCATTACCGTGAGCTGGTATGACATGGGCATACATAAACTGCCACAGCGTTTACAAAAATGCATCGACAGAAATGGTGATTATGTCGAAAAATTGCTAAATGTCCAAGCTGTGAGCTGATGTAAACCATTGTAGAAATAAACAGGTCTTTGTACTTATAAAAAATAGAACTTACTTTTGGGATTACGCTCGTAAGATTCATTCATCAGGTGTTGGAGGACCAAAGGTCGTGTTTTACCCGCATCGGCCGACTTAATATTGTTAAAATATGAATCGTATTATTAAAGTCTACACAAGTACGGAAATATTATAGACTCGCAGAATCTGAGTAGTTTTCGAATCAGGACAAAAATTCCTTGAAATCGGACATTTTTAACATAATAGGGAACTTCAGCAAGTTATTATTATGGCAGGTCATGTAACTTACACTCCTGGAAATTGAAATAAGAACACCGTGAATTCATTGTCGCAGGAAGGGGACACTTTATTGACACATTCCTGGGGTCAGATACATCACATGATCACACTGACAGAACCACAGGCACATAGACACAGGCAACAGAGCATGCACAATGTCGGCACTAGTACAGTGTATATCCACCTTTCGCAGCAATGCAGGCTGCTATTCTCCCATGGAGACGATCGTAGAGATGCTGGATGTAGTCCTGTGGAACGGCTTGCCATGCCATTTCCACCTGGCGCCTCAGTTGGACCAGCGTTCGTGCTGGACGTGCAGACCGCGTGAGACGACGCTTCATCCAGTCCCAAACATGCTCAATGGGGGACAGATCCGGAGATCTTGCTGGCCAGGGTAGTTGACGTACACCTTCTAGAGCACGTTGGGTGGCACGGAATACATGCGGACGTGCATTGTCCTGTTGGAACAGCAAGTTCCCTTGCCGGTCTAGGAATGGTAGAACGATGGGTTCGATGACGGTTTGGATGTACTGTGCACTATTCAGTGTCCCCTCGACGATCACCAGTGGTGTACGGCCAGTGTAGGAGATCGCTCCCCACACCATGACGCCGGGTGTTGGCCCTGTGTGCCTCGGTCGTATGCAGTCCTGATTGTGGCGCTCACCTGCACGGCGCCAAACACGCATACGACCATCATTGGCACCAAGGCAGAAGCGACTCTCATCGCTGAAGACGACACGTCTCCATTCGTCCCTCCATTCACGCCTGTCGCGACACCACTGGAGGCGGGCTGCACGATGTTGGGGCGTGAGCGGAAGACGGCCTAACGGTGTGCGGGACCGTAGCCCAGCTTCATGGAGACGGTTGCGAATGGTCCTCGCCGATACCCCAGGAGCAACAGTGTCCCTAATTTGCTGGGAAGTAGCGGTGCGGTCCCCTACAGCACTGCGTAGGATCCTACAGTCTTGGCGTGCATCCGTGCGTCGCTGCGGTCCGGTCCCAGGTCGACGGGCACGTGCACCTTCCGCCGACCACTGGCGACAACATCGATGTACTGTGGAGACCTCACGCCCCACGTGTTGAGCAATTCGACGGTACGTCCACCCGGCCTCCCGCATGCCCACTATACGCCCTCGCTCAAAGTCCGTCAACTGCACTTACGGTTCACGTCCACGCTGTCGCGGCATGCTACCATTGTTAAAGACTGCGATGGAGCTCCGTATGCCACGGCAAACTGGCTAACACTGACGGCGGCGGTGCACAAATGCTACGCAGCTAGCGCCATTCGACGGCCAACACCGCGGTTCCTGGTATGTCCGCTGTGCCGTGCGTGTGATCATTGCTTGTACAGCCCTCTCGCAGTGTCCGGAGCAAGTATGGTGGGTCTGACACACCGGTGTCAATGTGTTCTTTTTTCCATTTCCAGGAGTGTATTAAGAACTGCACCATACTTCAAAGTGACGTAGGTAAAAAGCATCAAAGTATTGGTCAACAACGGCTGGAAGGTTATACCAGTCGTACAGATCCTCGACAGTAGAAATCAACTGCTCGGTCACGGAGCCATTGGAGACCCGCTGCGTGATTATTCTCATCGTCAAAAAATTGTAATGGCCGCGAATCAGCTTCTAGATTTCCTGAATGTCGGCTTTTGTGGGCCTTTCTCGATCACCGTCACCCACGGCTGTGCTGCCTTGATCAAACTGTTGGCATCATACCACTACGGAGGAACACGGCGTTTCATTTGGTCCACATGCTGCCAGAATAACATGGCGAATAAGTTTTTAATTTCGACGTTTCCCCATGAGAATCGTACTGTCAAGCCAACCTCAGCTACGGGGCACGTTTTCAGCTGTCGCGTCATTACGCTGCCACACTTGGTCGCACCTGTTACCCATACTGCAGCAGAACTATATTTGCAGAAAACCCAGAGCATGCACTCTGTTCTGACAATCCACCTCTCTTACTGAGCAATAGTCTTACAAGGGGAGACCACGACGCTGGGATCACAGATTTACTTCAAACTTCGTACACCTTTAGTAGGCCATTGAAACAATACAACGCGCACGTAGTAAGGTGTATTACTATGGCAATTCAGAGAAAAGAGGAAGAGAGGTGTCAGTCGTATACTATGTAACTGACGTATCCGCACGTTGGTATCAGACGTTAGTTAATGGTGGTCAAGTAAGTCGCGTCTATCATGAAGACATAGTGAAACTCGATCTTTTTATTTTTGTAATATTGTAGCGATTGTTAAAATTTTGCACGAACCGCCACTGTACTCAACATACGAAGATTGGAACGTAAATAATGGCAATTATTTATTCAAAACCGATACAAAAGAGTTAAATGTTTGCACCTGTTACTGTCCTTCAAAGTAGACACTAGCGTTCCGAAGAACCCTTTGCCAGCGATGTGGAAGGCGTAGTATACGGTTAGCAAAGCCTGTTCTGTTCATGGTACGAATGGAGCGGCCTACTGCCTGTCGATTCTCTGGAACAGTTTTGAAGCGAATGCCACGAAGTGGTTCCTTCATCTTCGGAATCAAATCAAAGTCAGAAGTACCTAAGTCCGCGGAGTATGGTGGATGGTACAGAACTTCCCAGTCCCATCGACCGAACACAGCAGCTACAGCTTGCGCTGTATGCGCCCGCGCAATTTCGTGCAAAATGATGGATGGGTTGCGCAGAAAGTGTCGACGCTTTTTTCGCAAAGCTGGTCGCAGGTGATGCTCCAAAAACGAACAGTATTACTGTGCATTGACGGCCTGCCGTGGAACAACGTAAGACGATTCGACTTCTGCTGAAACTTAACTTTTAATCTATAGTTTTTTCATCACTGGTCATATTTAATTTTTATGACATTTGAGAGGTAATGTAAAGAAGAAAACCACGTGTATTTGCTTGAAATTTTAGTGAATATATTATTTGACTATTTACTATTCGTAATTAAATTTAATTATTAGAACAAACATATTTATAGCTATCGACAGGTGAATGGAGAAACTCTTTCAGGAAAACTGCGTGTGCCTGTGGTGATCTGCTAAATCCCTTATACATGCAGTCTGGAGTGGTAGGTTACAAAGTACTGCGATGCTTTTTCTCTACAGCCGTGCGGGATTGGCCGAACGGTCTTAGGCGCTGCAGTCATGGACTGTGCGGCTGGTCCCGGCGGAGGTTCGAGTCCTCCCTCGGGCATGGGTGTGTGTGTTTGTCCTTAGGATGATTCAGGTTAAGTAGTGTGTAAGCTTAAGGCTCATAAGATTTCACACACTTTTTTTTTCTTTTTCTCTACGGGCAAATATATTTTGACGACAGCTCATACACATGTACGAGGCCAGTCATGAGCATCTTTTATGAGCTCCCTCAGAAATTAAATACTGAGCTACGAAGAAACTTCTGATTTATCAACATTTCCATCGTACACTCTAACAAAACCTAACAACGCAGTTATGTTCAGCAACTTCTGTTATTCGCATAACTTAATCTTGGAAACAAACATATCAACCCCCTGACATATTTTGCTTATTTCCACTAAAAAATATCGTAAGGAATCATTTTCTGGCGTAACTCATCACTTAGAAAGAAAGTATTGAGCAAAAGCGGGAAATAAGAATTACGGGTGGGTTCACCCACCGGCGTCATGTGGTACTACGCATTTTAACTGCACCGTCACAGTACATATATTCGCTAACGAAATTCATCATAAATAATCCATCACAATTTGAGAAGAACAGTGATGTACACATCTATAACACTTGCGGGAAAAATGTCTCTTACTAACCATTGTTAAAGCTGTTAGGGATTTAGACAGGAGTTCAATGTGCAACAAGAAAAAAATTTAGATTATTTGCCCAATAACACAAAATATCTGACAGGTAACGAAACAAGTTTTAAATCTAATTCAAAATTATTTCTCCAGTGCACTTCCTCCTATTCTATTGACGAATTTCTACTTAAAAACTGATAACCAGTAAAATAAAATAGTGTAGTTGCACGAGTAGGACTAAAAATAAAGTGTTCATTAATATCAACACTAATCATGTAAACTGATTCGAGCCACATAATTTCGATAAAAGAATCGTTCAGATGGTCTACGAAACAAGTAACTAGCTAACCAACATAGGGGCCAGAGACCTGAAACAAACTACGGCCATCACGTTCCTAACGATACGTTGATGAAATTCACAAGTTGGATGTCGGGCGAGCTACAATTAATGAGGACTCAGAATTTTATTCTATTGACTCGAACGCTACAGCATTAATCTTTTGGAGGTCGATTTAACATTCCTGTTTCACAATCAACGCTCTCTGTTTTTCTTGAGTACGAAAACTGGGTAACAGTTAGTTCCATCTATTACCAAAGTGAACAATGAGATAATTTCGAAGCGTACTCTCATTCCGCACAGACAGTGAAGGTAGTATTTAACTTCTCTGCAAAGGTTAGGTGATCGCATTACGGATTCTTCGTTAATTATGACAGAGAGCGTCTGGAGAAGGCAGCCGTATAATTTTTGCGCAAGAACCGGCAATTAGTCCATCCTGGGGTGCACCTGTTAACTGCTGCGCTTGCGCACTGGCTTTCCGGGCCACGCTTGTCGGGTAATTGGACGGAGCGGAACGGAACGGCCTTTCGCTTGCGCGGCCAGCCAGTAATACCAGAGCCTTCCATTAGCCTTACGCAACGGCGAGACCCCATCTGCGGCGGCGGAGCGATGTGCAACTAACGATACTCTACAAGTATGAGGAGGTCGTAACTTTCTCAGTCCGGCACCTTAGTTCTGCTCGGTGTGATGCGCAGGGTGCAACGAAAGGCAGGAAACATTTAAAAATTCAGTACTTCACGGAATAATGTGTTAGACTGGTGCATAAGTTGGTAGGGTACTTGTTTTGTATGTTGGTATTCCGGTTTCTATGGGTTTATTAATCGATTGACATTATTTTAAATTTCTCGTCACTGTTGCTGTTTCAGTTTACGTATTGCAATTTTGTCATTTGGAGATAGTGAGTGGAGCTGTGGACACTAGAAAATGGAGTGCTCAATGGAGATATCGAAATATTTCTGACGTATTCTTGCTTCTGAGTTGAATAGAAGGGTGACAGTAGTGGAGACAGACAGAAATATATGCTCTGTGTATGGGAATAATGACATTCGACAGAGCACGGCAAACAAATGGTTTTCTCGTTTGAAGTGGGATCTTTTTAACATTAATTCAGAACGACCTTCGGGATTTGAGGAAGATCATTTAAACGCATTAATCCGCAATGACCCACGTCATTGTACTCGATACCTGGTAAATGGTATGAAGTGTGATCATTCCAACATAGTGCGACATTTGGATGCAATGGGGAAGGTACCAAATGGTCTAAGACAAAATCACAAAAATAATCGGGTGGCCATATGTACATCTCTGCTTGATCATCAAATGGTTCAAATGGCTCTGAGCACTATGGGACTTAACATCTGAGGTCATCAGTCCCCTAGACTAAGAGCTACTTAAACATAACTCACCTAAGGACGTCACATACATCCTGCCCGAGGCAGGATTCGAACCTGCAACCGTAGCAGCAGCGTGGTTCCAGACAGAAGCGCCTAGAACCGCTCGGCCACCGCGGCCGGCGCTTGATCATCAGTTGGCTAGTGCAAAACGCCGACTATTCCCATCCGGTATCGTTACTGGTGACGAGAAATGGTAACGTAAGGAAATGAAAGGAATGGTTGAGCCCGAACAAAGCAGCAACTCACCGTAGAAAGACCAATGCGCGTCCACATAAATAAAGCTGTGCATCTGGCGGGACAGCGACTGTGTGTTGTATTACGAATTGCTTCCCCGAGATTTAACCATCACTGCTGACATTTATTGTCTCCAGGTGAAACGCCTTGCAGACGTAGTCCAAGAACAACGACCAGGATAACTGGGTGACGTGATGTCACTCCATGATAACGCCCCTCCGCATTCTGCTAGACTAACGAAAAACACTGTACAGAATCTGGATTGGGAAGTTATTCCGCCGTCCGGAGTGGCCGAGCGGTTCTAGGCGCTACATTCTGGAACCGCGCGATCGCTACGGTCGCAGGTTCGAATCCTGCCTCGGGCATGGATGTGTGTGATGTCCTTAGGTTAATTAGGTT
Organism: Schistocerca americana; assembly: GCF_021461395.2. Lineage (NCBI taxonomy): Eukaryota > Metazoa > Arthropoda > Insecta > Orthoptera > Acrididae > Schistocerca > Schistocerca americana. Next base: position 96,511,167 of record NC_060119.1, read on the forward strand.
TAAGTAGTTCTAGGGGATTGATGACCTCAGAAGTTGAGTCCAATAGTGCTCAGAGCCATTCGAACCATTTTTGAACATCTCACAGGATAAGCCACGGCTGATTTATTGTAATAGCGTTTGCACTGTCCAAGCAGCAGCAACATGTCAAATTACTCCTTGGATATGCAGACCTATGCCATGTTTATTCCAGGTTAATATCCCTGTCAGACCGAACGTCTTAAGTTAGTACATTCCAACTCACCTTCTTCACCACACCGTAAGGATACATTCTGTAATCCAGTCGAACATGACTTCAAACAGCACATGAAGAAAACTCGTCGCTTCGTGACACCACAAACTTTACATTTCGTCCGCACATTTAGATGTGCATTCAGGAAATTGTGCACTCGGTTGAACACGTCACTTACGTTAACATTCTGCCACCAGAACATTCATCTGCACACAGGGAACTATGTACAGGGAGTTGCATCCACCTCTAAAAGTTTAAACGTTTCCATTTCCCTAACCAAAATTCACAGGAATTTCATTGTAATTCACTTACATATAGTTGGTTTAAATACGTCAGCTACATGATACAAAAAAGTTGTCTTTGAAATGTTATAACTTGTTGCTCCAACTCTTTCGAAAATAACTAAATAAACCATGTCCATAAATCCACAGAAACAGATATTTCTCTTGTTTACCTATCTAAACAGATAGTCCTTTAACTTATTATATTGTAAGATACAAAGAAAAACACTTTATCAGAAACCTGTTAATTTTCTAGTTTGCAGTGGTATCATGTTGTGACAAAAATATACGCAATAGAAATAAAAAAGCAGGATAATTCCGAGTGGGACTCACGCACTGCGGATTTCCTACAAACTTAGTTATGTATGTATATAGTTCACGAGGATAATGGAATGTGGTCGAATTAAATCGGGTGATGCTGCCGGAATTAGATTAGGAAACGAGACGCTTAAAGTAGTAAATGCGTTTTGCTATTTGGGGAGCAAAATAACTGACGATGGTTGAAGAAGAGAGGATATAAAATGTAGACTGGCAATGGCAAGGAAAGCGTTTCTGATGAAGAGAAATTTGTTAACATCGAATATAGATTTTAGTGTCAGGAAGTCGTTTCTGAAAGTATTTGTATAGAGTGTAGCCATAGTAGTGTAACGACGTAAGTTTTGTATAAATGGTTTTCCTTTGACATACACTCCTGGAAATTGAAATAAGAACACCGTGAATTCATTGTCCCAGGAAGGGGAAACTTTATTGACACATTCCTGGGGTCAGCTACATCACATGATCACACTGACAGAACCACAGGCACATAGACACAGGCAACAGAGCATGCACAATGTCGGCACTAGTACAGTGTATATCCACCTCTCGCAGCAATGCAGGCTGCTATTCTCCCATGGAGACGATCGTAGAGATGCTGGATGTAGTCCTGTGGAACGGCTTGCCATGCCATTTCCACCTGGCGCCTCAGTTGGACCAGCGTTCGTGCTGGACGTGCAGACCGCGTGAGACGACGCTTCATCCAGTCCCAAACATGCTCAATGGGGGACGGATCCGGAGGTCTTGCTGGCCAGGGTAGTTGACTTACACCTTGTAGAGCACGTTGGGTGGCACGGGATACATACGGACGTGCATTGTCCTGTTGGAACAGCAAGTTCCCTTGCCGGTCTAGGAATGGTAGAACGATGGGTTCGATGACGGTTTGGATGTACCGTGCACTATTCAGTGTCCCCTCGACGATCACCAGTGGTGTACGGCCAGTGTAGGAGATCGCTCCCCACACCATGATGCCGGGTGTTGGCCCTGTGTGCCTCGGTCGTATGCAGTCCTGATTGTGGCGCTCACCTGCACGGCGCCAAACACGCATACGACCATCATTGGCACCAAGGCAGAAGCGACTCTCATCGCTGAAGACGACACGTCTCCATTCGTCCCTCCATTCACGCCTGTCGCGACACCACTGGAGGCGGGCTGCACGATGTTGGGGCGTGAGCGGAAGACGGCCTAACGATGTGCGGGACCGTAGCCCAGCTTCATGGAGACGGTTGCGAATGGTCCTCGCCGATACCCCAGGAGCAACAGTGTCCCTAATTTGCTGGGAAGTGGCGGTGCGGTCCCCTACGGCACTGCGTAGGATCCTACGGTCTTGGTGTGCATCCGTGCGTCGCTGCGGTCCGGTCCCAGGTCGACGGGCACGTGCACCTTCCGCCGACCACTGGCGACAACATCGATGTACTGTGGAGACCTCACGCCCCACGTGTTGAGCAATTCGGCGGTACGTCCACCCGGCCTCCCGCATGCCCACTATACGCCCTCGCTCAAAGTCCGTCAACTGCACATACGGTTCACGTCCACGCTGTCGCGGCATGCTACCAGTGTTAAAGACTGCGATGGAGCTCCGTATGCCACGGCAAACTGGCTGACACTGACGGCGGCGGTGCACAAATGCTGCGCAGCTAGCGCCATTCGACGGCCAACACCGCGGTTCCTGGTGTGTCCGCTGTGCCGTGCGTGTGATCATTGCTTGTACAGCCCTCTCGCAGTGTCCGGAGCAGGTATGGTGGGTCTGACACACCGGTGTCAATGTGTTCTTTTTTCCATTTCCAGGAGTGTATGACCATGTGCAGACTTCGTCACCTACGTCAGTTACAACACACTTCAAAATTATTTAAATTCTTTTTAAATTGTCTCTAAATAGCTCTTGAACGAAACTGTAAAACATCATCATTTGAGTCGTATGCGCAGGATTACGTCACTCAGTCCAGTTGGTTTGCGCAAACTTTTGCAATTTAGATGACGTTTGTTTCTTCTCAGAAATTATATAATGCAACTGATCTGCTTTAATAAATATTAGAATCACATTGAATAAACTTTCGAGATTCAAACTCGCAATGAACGTTGTCAAATATTAATAATCTTGTCAAATAAATTACGTAACATAATTCTTCATAAATAAATTCTCGGAACACGTATTTGAACTTTAATAGCATCCACTAGTTTATTATCTTCCTACATATAGACGTGAACCTGAGCCTTGACAAGACAGAACTGAACATTTACAGCATGATTAACTTTCTATGGCGTCATTGTTGTACAAACATTACAAATTCTTATTTTTATTCAATTTTTAGAAGCACGACTCAACAACTCGGTTTCAGGATCTTCTGTTGCTCTTTGGCTGTCGACCCGCGACGTATAGTGGCCAGCAATTTTCTCTCTGGTCCCGGCAGTGAAGATGCTGTCTCCGTTCGTTGCGCCGCCCTCTCCGTACATGAAACATAAAAATTAAATACAAAACTTTAGACAATTCACAACCATTACAAATATTACAAAAAATGCATAACCAAAACACTAAATTAAACTTATATTCACCTGCAAACTGGGCTGACAGTGGTGGATGGGTGACGCTTCAATTTCGCGTCCCACCACACCATGTATGGAAGTGACACATGGGCGATAAATAGTTTAGACAAGAAGAGAATAGAAGCTTTCGAAATGTGGTTCTACAGAAAAATGCTGAAGTTTAGATGGGTAGATCACGTAACTAATGAGGAGGTATTGAATAGAATTGGAGAGAAGAGAAATTTGTGGCACAACTTGACTGGAAGAAGGGATCGGTTGGTAGGGCATATTCTGAGGCATCAAGGGATCACCAATTTAGTATTGCAGTGCACCGTGGAGGTAAAAATCGTAGAGGGAGACCAAGAGATGAATACACTAAATACATTCAGAAGGATGTAGGTTGCAGTAGGTACTGGGAGATGAAGCTTGCACAGGATAGAGTAGCATGGAGAGCTGCATCAAACCTGGCTCTGGACTGAAGATCACAACAACAACAACAACAACATAGTTCATCCATACCGGGACTCGACAATGATAGTTTTTGCGTCTTATCGATATCGAATGTGGCAAGATATCAAATATGTGACATAAATTTCCGTATCTTTTCTTAGCATTGATTTACAATGTCAAGTTTACTACAACACCAAGGGGCAGTAAACTTTAGTATGTGACGTAAACTTCCACATGATATGTCCACCCGTTCGGGAGAAAGAGTTGTTAATAGTCGGACAGACAGGCAGACGGACAGACGGCAAAGAGGTGAGAAACTAATCATTTACCTGCCAAAAAGAAATATAATTTCTGTCTTTGGTCTATGTAACTGTAATTGTCATGTGAAAGAGCAACGTCCATTGCTTCGCCCTACAAACACGACTCATTTTCAGATAAACATTGCATGCAACTGGTGACAGAAGTGAGCGGGGTTATGAAAAAAAGCGAAATTCTCCCCGACGGTATGCAGCCAGCTATAGAGTGATAATTCTGATCTCTCACATCTGATCGACGACTCATACGAGATTGTCAGTCTCTTTACCTCAGAAACAGCATGCACCCATCATCCTCTTTTTGATCTCGACCTTCCCAAGCAGTTTTCCCAAAACGTACGCCCACAGGACCACAAAGTTTTTTTTTTTTTTTTTTTTTTTTTGTAACGTCTGCACGGCTCCACACAATTTTCTGTATTCTTGTGTAACGCCAGATCTTAAACGCTTAAATTCTCTTCTTTTCCGGTCTTCCAACATTCTGTGATTCACATCCATAAAAAGACGTACAAAATTTCTTTTTGGAATTAAAACCTACTTTTGATGCGAGTAAACCTAATTTTGCATATATTTCTTTGGTTGTCCTAGTCACTCCTCGCAGTGCATCCGTAACTCGTTATTTTATTTCTCAGGTGGAAGAATTCCATCACTTTGTCTACTACATACGCACCGGTTCTGCAACTGACTCAGTCGCTAATTCAATATCTGCTCCCCCACACCACTGTTTTTCATTCATTGACTGTTAATCCATATTCTGTGCTTAGTTGACTATTCATTTCAGTCAAGAGGTACTGTAATTCTTCCTGTCATTCACATTGAAATATCATTTATATTCTTTCGCCTGCAGTGTTAATTTTACATCTGACCATTCTGTTATTTACGTCAGTGTTCCCTCGATATGCAGTTCCAACAAGAGGACAGAGACTGCATCCCCGTCTTACACCCGTTTTAATCCGAATATTTCCCTTTCGATCGTCCATACTTACTGTTTCATTTTGATTCTTTTGCCACTGTACATTACCCGTCTATGCCTGTAGCATCTGCCTATTTTTCTAAGAATTTTAAACATCTGGCACCATTTTACACTTCTTAAATCTTATTGCTCTAAGTGCACATAATATCAACTGCCTGTCTGGTGCCCTTAATGTTCCGGCGGACCGACAAGCGTCGGCACGAAGATGTCAGCCAATAGCACGCTAGCTAGGACGTCACCACTACAGAAGCCGCTCCAGCCGAAGAGAATATGAGGGCCGCTCCTGCCAGACAGTAGAAGACAGTAGAAGACGGATACAAGTAGACCCGGACGTGCGATCCATATCCATTACTGGCATGTCCATCGTATACAGTTAAAGACACTGATTGTTTGCATGTCGCCAATCGCTTGCGACACGTTCTTGTAACCCAAAGTCAAGTATTGTCAGTCTACTTTATTGCGATAAAAACCACCGAGTGGGCAGGACCCCACGCTTAGCTCTCCTAGAGCCAGATTTATAGACATCAAAAAGATCCTCACTTTACATTACAATTTCTTCCTTTATTACAGTTCGTTTTATTGTAAAACTTCCAAAGGTTCATTATATCTGAATACAATACTTTACCCTCTTTGGCCTCCAAATAAACAGTCATTTTTCCTTCTTTCACATCACTAGATAGTTCCTTCTTCTCATAGAGACCCTTTAGTGTGCGCTTTCCACCAAATAGCTCTGTCCCCTACGTTTATTAGCGGACTTATTTCCCTGTTAATTTTGTTTCCTTTGCTTTTAAATTCCCGTAAAGATATTTTGATTTACTTCACTCGCGTGAGAATGAGCTTTAGAAGCTCCAAACAAGGTACAAGAATGAGTGACTATGTACTGTAGCTATACTTGATTTAATTTTTATTATCCAAAATATCCATAGTGCATTAGCTTCATTTACATATTCTCGTTTATGTACTGTATTTTCGAAGAGATTGGATCAAGAAGGTGGTCTTCGATGTTCACATTTATCTAATTTTGAGCTTCAATGTGATTACATACGCAGCGAGACCGGACAGTTTACAGTAGAGTCAAACACTGAATCAGTTGTATAATATGTGTCTAGGAACAACAATTGGCTCTTGAAAATAAAAGTGGCAACAGTTAAGCGACAGAATTCTGAAAAGCCGAAAGAGTGCTGTATCCCAAAGAACTTTTTCCTTTTAACTGACACAATGTGTGCGGTGTAACAATCAGACACTGAAATAATATGTTGTGTGCGCAGAGAAGTTTTATAGGACTGTTGCTGTTCATTTTATACGTTCATCTTCATGAGATAAGGGTTAGTAGGCCTAGTGTTATGTTTTTAATCATTTCACCGGTGATGCCGTTATCAAGAGGAAATTCTATCCTGCAAAAATTACGGTACTATGTACTTACTTCTCTGCAAAATATCAGTATTACTGAAAAACTGTAAAATTTATATATATATATATATATATATATATATATATATATATATATATATATATATATATATATATACACTCTCTGTTTTAGTCAATTTTCTTTAATACTCACTGTTTTTTAGTATTTTTCGTTTTGTTGTAAAACCTCCAAGGGTTTGTTATATCTGAATACAATACTTTACTCCCTTTGACCTCCAAATCGACATTCATTTCTCCTTCTTTCATATCACTTTACAGTATATCAACGGTTTTCGCCATCCACCGTCCTTGATGGATCCCCGAAATAGCACGGAAAGGTACTCCAAGAGAATTCGCAGTTAATTCCAAAACTGTTAATATAATCGTCTCATATTTTTATGTCTGAAAGGTAAATACAAGAAATTATTTTATAAAATGTTTTCAATCAACACCCCAGAGCTCGTATCTTATGTCGTTTTGACAAAAATTGATGATTAATAGAGAGCCATTCAGTGCGACTTCCATGGAGTTTTCCTGTCTTTTTCCGTAGTAAGCTACACGACCGAAATATGTGTGAGATTATCGGAGTAATATTGGAATCTTCTTCTCTTTCATGTTCTAAAAAATTTGTGTGTAAAATATAGCTTCTACGCACATTGACACCTAATTTACTGATTTGTTGATTTTAATATTCGTTCCACCCTCGTCTGTTAATGGCTGCCTGTGCCCGCTCAGAAACTCTGTTTCAAATAACTGATGACTGATATCATGCATGTGCTTTGCCGGGCTTTTCAATTACTGATGGATCCAAAACTGCTTGTGTTTTTCGATAGCAGAGATGTTCAAATACGTGACATGAGATATGTTATCAAGATTTTTTTCTTTTCACTCGTTAAGTTTCGACGACATCCCAGCATATGTAATAGTCATCGAGGATGATCCAATATTTTAATTTTAGTATCAATTTGTCAGCTTCTGTGTCAGAAGTTGTTCATTTTCTAAATAAATCTCCACTTCCCACACAGTATGAACTTTGATGCGTAGTTAAATTATACTCGTAAATTATAATTAATATTGGTTTGACAGATGTTAGTTTAGCTAGCTTACGGACACTGTTACATCACATTATCTGACCACTGTTATGGGTTCTGTAAATCGGAGTAAACAACGTGCTTCCATTAGATAATTAATATAATTTACACTTGCGCGTATTTGATATTACTCGGGAAATTTATCTAAAATCCATATAGAACCCAAGTAGACAAAAAACCGACGGTGAACGAGAAAAAATGAGGCCCCTGAAAGTAAATAATACGTGACCTAATTCGCAAATATGAAAGAGTTTGTCCGTCTGCAGAGCAGATATGAGATTCCCGTTAGTACCACAGTCTGTGCTGGAGACAAAGATGGTCAGTAAAGTAGTCAGTTGCTGCACAGAGTCGAATCAGTGAGTTCTGGGCACAGCTGAGAACGAGGGCTTTGAGAAACTGGTCAGATGCAATACTGTCAGCCGGACTTCACTACAGTCTGCATGGGGCATGGCCACAGAATCAACATAACAGCTCTGTGGAGCTGTTGGTTTCGTTTCCTGGTTGGATGGACAGACATCCCAGTGGAGGCGGAGAAATGGGTTTCTGCATGTCAAAAGGAAACTATCTGAGTGCTTTTGGCAGCTGACGGTTTCACGCTGGTGGTTTTGTAGTTGATACAGTGAGTATGGGACGGTGCTTTATGCGAGCCAACCACTCTGCATGGAAGTTCATGATTGTCGTGTGACAAGAAGTGGTTGTTTATTGATGGTAGACAGGAGCATGGTGATTTTCATTGTGATCTAGAGCAGTTCCACTTGGTGACCACATGCCGTGAGCGTGAATGATTGTATAAATGCTAAAGTGTTGTGTTTAATCGACACCCCGGGATAACAAGGCCGCCCAGCAGTGTTAGTGACGTCACACTAAGCGGCCCATAGCCGACGCAGCAGTGCACGGACACCTCCGTACAGACACGCCTGATGCTAACGATCTTCTGCCCGTCATACAGAAAGGGGCGAACTATAATTCGAACCAAAGACCAAATTATATATATTCTTGTAAACAGCATAAAGGTTCATAACGAAATACCGATTACATATACGGGCAGGAATAAGTTTAATCGATTGAGGAACTTTACCACTATTTTATAATTGTCAGAATACTATTTAGCTTTAAAACTCGCATACAGGTGGTGACAAATGCCAACTGACAGCAGAACTTAACGTTTTGAAGCTATTACACTGAAAGTAAATTATCTTAAACACTGTCATACATAGCAAAACCCTCACAACTTTCGTTTACAATAAGGTAACAAGAGTTCGCTTTATCTCATAAAACACATGACTATTGTGAATTTACTCACATGTTCATGGTGACAGCTCTTTTCAAGAATTTTTACAAGTGTATCCCAAGTAATAAAGAATGGAAACAAAAGATAGATATCAAATATTCTCCTTTTAACATAGGCATCACTGAACACAAGATTCTGTCTTGCACTGTGATACTGAGGGACTGCTCTTTCCTTTAAGAAAAGCCTGACAATTTGAAGTTCACTCTGCTATTGAAGATACACTTCCTGAAACAGTATTAAAAATGTTATGAAAGGTAAGGAAATGAAAAACAACCAAGTGCATTGTATGTAAGAATGTGAGCAAAAGGCTGAGGCTCTCTTTACTTACCATTTTCAATCTCTCTACAGCTTTTCCACGTAGAAATCACCAACTGCAAGTCTCATTATTCCTGTCTGTTACTAACAAAGTGCTTTTCTATTTAGAAAACCTGACAATTTGCTGTTCATTCTGGTACTGAAGATAAACACTTTTCAGAGGAGTTCTAGAACCTATTCCTGCCCGTATATGTAATCGGTATTTCGTAATGAACCTTTATGCTGTTTACAAGAATATATATAATTTGGTCTTTGGTTGGAATTATAGTTCTCTCCTTTCTGTATGACGGACAGAAGATCGTTAGCATCAGGCGCGTCTGTACGGAGGTGTCCGTGAACTGCTGCGTCGGCTATGGGCCGCTTAGTGTGACGTCACTAACACTGCTGGACGGCCTTGTTATCCCGGGGGTGTCGGTTTAATCTATGCCGTGAGCCTGACAGCTGAGAATTCGTTTCATTACTTGTCTAGTGTGAATAATCAATTGGTGTCATTCTAAAAGAATTTAAGGCGTAATAATAAGTTTATTGCGGCCAAATAGCATACAAATTCAAAGTGCAATGATAGTAATAAACAAAATTATTAATTTTACGTTTTGTGATTTGCGTAGTCACTTAGTGATCGTGTCCTTTCGGCTCACAGTTCTATTAGGTAACGTTTGCATATTTGATGACACAGTTTACTCACACATTGCGGGTGGTTCATGATATGAAGTGTTGTTGCAAATAAGGTAGTGGAAACCATGGACAGCCATTATGGTGATCACATGTCTCGTTTAGAAGCTTTCGTTTGTCCATGTTAGGTCAATCATGGCGCCTGTGTTGTAAAATTATGGAGATAAGTCTTGTCTTTTTTCCTTCAATGTTCGAAGTAGAATTCCCAAAGTGCTGCTGTTGGGTTGCATCAGGTCTGTCCGTAGGGCTTCAGTGAGGATGGGCTTCCTCGCCAATAGGTATACAAGTCTGGATCGTGTAGTTTTGGACACTCCTATTGCTTTCTTCATACAGGTCACCCTCACTCTTTCTAGTGTCGTTAGGTTTTTCATTACAAGATGTGGTCCGATAATTTATATGCCTTAGTTCAGTATTGGGAGGATTGTGGCTCTGAATAGCTCTATTGCTGTCTCTAGGCTAAGGGATTTGATGTATTGTGGGGCCTATTTGTACAATGTCATTATTGCTTGAACTGCTTTCTCTGTTACATGTTTTGTGAAACATTTTGCAGTGATTCGTATTGTGAACCCTAGGTACTTGAAGTCTACTACAATCTCCAGGTTCCTCTCCCGTATGAAGATCTCAGCTGATGCAGGTGCTCTTCCTCTATTTCTGAGTACCATCGTTTCTATTTTCGCCACATTTATTTCGAAGCCGTGTTCGACACACCAATTTTCCATATCGTTTATCACTTGTTGTAGCTTTCCAATGTCCATTGCGCTTATTACAATATCGTCTGCATATTCATGTGAGATTATACCCTCCCTTTGGAGTATTCTTAAAATTTCCTCCGCTGCGAGGTAAAATAACAGGACTCGGTGGGTCTCCATCCAGTATACCATTTCATTGGGGTATCGGCTCCGAGAGGGAGAGGTTATCTGAGATCTTTATTTAGTTCCATCGCAGTATTGCGCTTATGGCTCGTGTACATATATTATTTTCTCGTAGGGTATCCTCTAGTTTTTTGGTCATTAATTTTCTCTTTATAACGTCAAAGGCTTTTGTGAAATTTATAAATACCATACAAAGGAAATTGTTTACAATGCTTTAGTTGGTCCAGTCTTATTGTTCGTTTGTATGAGAGACTTACCAGTTGAGTCTGAGTCAAGAGATTGAGAAGGTCCAAAGAAGAGAGGCAAGGTACGTGACTGGTACATTTAGCCATCGCGAGAGCGTTACAAATCTCATAGAAAGTTTGAAGTGGGACACATTTGCAGATAGACGACGCGCTAAACGGAAGAAGCTGCTCCCTAAATTCCGAAATCCGATCCTCGCCGAGGATGTAGAGCATATATTATTACCACCCACTTTCAAATCACTCAATGATCACCATTCAAAGATAAGGGAAGTTAGAGCTCATACTGAGGCGTTCAGAGAGTCCATTTTCCCTCGCTCGATACGCGAGTGGAACGGAGAGAGAGAGAGAGATAGAGAGAGAGAGAGAGATAGAGAGAAAGAGAGAGAGGGAGAGAGAGGAGAAAGGGGGGGGGGGGAGGGAATGTGACTTTGCCGCCAATCGTGCCCTCCGCCACACGCCGCTTGGTGGCTAGCGGAGTATATCTATAGATGTAGATAAAACTTTTCTCTGGATTTAGAGGAGATGCTCGTGGATTGGTTTTTTTATTCTTTCTGTTATTTCTTTCACTTTGAAAGGTATATTTTCTAGGACTAGGCTCCTGCATTTCCTGTTCTGAAATGGAGGCTGTTTCTATGCACTTATTGTAGAGTTTTGTCCACATTGGCGTTAGTACTTAGGCAGTGTCTTTTAAATATTCGCTATGAAGTCTGTCAGGGCCTACAGCTTTTTTCTTCTTGGTGCTGTTAATGGCATCTTCGATCTCTTCTGTGGTAATGAGATCAATTCCATGGTAGTTTGTGGCATTGTATCCTCTCTCCTCTCCCTCTTAATCCTTCCTTGCTCAGTATGTTGGTGAAGTGCGTGTCCCGTATTATCATATCAATGCAATGCGTTTCAGCTCGTTTTCTGGGGCGTACCACAACAATATATGGGTCTTTTGAGACTTCCTCCAATAGTTTCTTCCCTTCTCTTGCCCAGAAAGTTCTCTTCTTTTCTTTAGAGTTTTATTATAGATATTTCGTTTTTCGGCGTAAGTTCTGGGCAGTATTGGGTTCCCTGCGCACTCTTTTAGTTGATGTAGGCTTTCTAGTATATCTTTTTTTATATTGTAGCTATCTGTGTCTAACCGTTTTTTCGCTCTCCTCTTGTACCTGGGATTGGTTCTCTTATTGCTTCTGTTGCTTCTTGTAGTCGCGAGTTGTCTGTTAGCTTTTCCATATGTTTTATGTCGTCTGATTTTGCTTCCACTTTCCCGACGTCTATTCTTCTCGAAAGTGCTTCTTCCTCTTTTTCTTGCGCTTTTCACCGTGTTCCTTGGACGCTTATTTCCAGAAGGATACCTTTCCGAAGTGGTATGTGGTCTGCAGTCCAGAGAGGTGATACATTACTCTTGGATGGTCCCCTTATGAGAGCAATGTCAATTGTACTTCTGCCATTGTGAGAAATACATGTAGGTATATTGGGACTTTTTAATAGGATGAAGCCTTCTTCCTGCAACTATTCCACCTTTACTTTTGCTTTGTAGTTTTGTGCATCAATTCTACAGTTTGTCTCCAGCAGTAATTAGTAGTTTGTTATGTTTACTTTTACCGATCATCTGGTCTGTTTCATATCTACTCATATTTATTATATCAGTGGCTATTTTGTTCGGTTGGAATTAAATTGATATTATTGTAATGCGTTTCTTTTGTCAGGAGTGTGTGTTCTTGATTGGTTTTGTGACAACAGTTGTGCTCAGGTGATTTGATAGGTTCTGCGTAACTCGGTGTGGTGTCAGAAGTAATAATCGACCAACGGGTAGTTGTACGTTACGATCCTAGTTAAGGCTGAAATTGTTTAGTTATCTTACATTTTACTACTGAAATTTTCTGTCATTCTGTCAGGCTATGGCTGAGAGCCAGGCAGTGTAAAGTCTTAATGTTATTGTCCTGTTACGCATCCACTGGAGAGCACATGACGACCTGTGTGGTAGTGATCACTTCCCCATCTTCGTGTCACTGCCCCAGTGTCAGGCCCACTGACGCCTGCCCAGATGGGCTTTAAACAAGGCGGACTGGGAAACTTTCACCTCTGTCACCATTGAATCTCCCCCATACGGTAACATCGATGTGATGGTTGAGCAGGTGACTACAACAATTGTTTCTGAGGCAGAAAACGCGATGCCTCGCTCTTTAGGGTTCCCGAGGCGTAAGGCAGTCGCATGGTGTTCGCCGGAAGTCGCTGAAGCAATTAAGGAGCGTCGGCGAGCTCTACAGCGGCATAAGCGGCACCCTTCCCTGGAGCACCCCACAGCCTTTAAATGGCTCCGCGCCCGCGTTCGCCAACTTATCAAACGACGGATGCAGGAGTGTTCGGAGAGATACCTCTCGACCATTGGGTGCTATACTTCACCTTCCTAAGTCTGGGCAAAGATCAAACGTCCTTTCGGGTGCCAGACCTGCCCCGTGTTACCATAAATGGCATGTTCTCTACCGAAGCAAACGCGATTTTTGATCACTTTGCTGAACACTTCGCTCGAGCCTCTGTGTCGTAGAATTACCCCACACTCTCAAACGGCGGCTGGAATGGAACGTCCTGTCATTCACTTCACGCCACAGTGAATCCTATAATGCCCAGTTTACAAAGTGGGAGCTCCTCAGTGCCCTTGCATATTGCCCCGACACAGCTCCTGGGCCTGATCGGATCCACAGCCAGATAATTAAACATCTTCTCATCTGACTACAAGCAACATCTCCTCGTCATCTTCAACCGGATCTGGTGCGATAGCGTCTTTACATCGAATGGCGGGAGAGCCCCATCATTCCGGTTCTCAAACCCGGTAAAAAACCCCTTGATCTGGATAGCTATCGGCCCATCAGCCTCACCAATGTTTTTTGTAAGTTGTTGGACCGTACGGTGTATCGACAGTTGGGTTGGGTCCTGGCGTCACGTGCCCTACTTGCTCCATGTCAGGATGGCTTTCGCCAGGGTCGCTGTATCCGAACAGCCTTTTCCAGACGGCAACACCTGGTTGCCGTCTTTTTTGACCTACGTAAAACATACGACACGACCTGGCGACATCATATCCTTGCCACATTGTATGAGTGGGGTCTCCGGGGCCCGCTCCCGATTTTTATCCAAAACTTCCTGTCGCTCCGTACTTTCCGTGTCCAAGTTGGTGCACCCCATAGTTCCATCCATATCCAGGACAATGGAGTCCCGCAGGGCTTGTTATGAGTGTATTTTTAGTGACCATTAAAGGTCTAGCATCAGCTGTCGGGCCCTCCGTCTCACCATCTCCGTATGCAGACGACTTCTGCATTTCGTACTGTTGCTCCAGTACTGGTATTTCTGAGCGTCTCCTACAGTGAGCCATCCACAAGGCGCAGTCTTGGGCTCTTGCCCACGGCTTCCAGTTTTCAGCCGCAAAGTAGTGTGTCATGCACTTCTGTCGGCGTCGTACCGTTCATCCTGACCCAGAATTTTACCTTCATGACGATCCACTCACTGTAGTGGAGACATATCGATTCTTAGGACTGGTTTTCGACGCTCGATTGACTTGGCCTCCTCATCTTCGTCAGCTTAAGCAGAAGTGCTGGCAGCATCTCAATGCCCTCCGTCGGCTGAGCAACACCAATTGGGGTACAAATCGATCTACTCTGCTGCGGCTCTACGGAGCACTTGTCCAATACCGAATTTACTATGGGAGTGTGGTTTATGGTTCGGCAGCGCCCTCAACGTTGCATTTACTCGACCCTGTGCCCCACTGCGGGGTTCGACTAGCGACAGGAGGTTTTACGACGAGTCGAGTGACCAGCGTACTGGTGGAGGCTGGTGTCCCTCTATTGTAGATCAGAGCCCATGACTATAGTACATCAGTAGATCTATTGTAGGTTCCTCTATTGTAGATCAGATTGTAGATCACCAGTTACGCAGCACACATTCGTAGTTCTCCTGAGCATCCGACTTAGCGTCTCCTTTTCCCACTGGCGGCAGTCCATCTCCCGCATCGACGGCCCAGGTCGGGACTAACGATTGCGGTTCGCGTGCAGTCCCTTCTCTCCGAACTGGAGTCCGTCCTTTTACCGCCTCTACTTGCGGTCCGTTCATGTACGCCTCCATGGTGTGCGCCTCGGCCGCAGCTTCGTCTGAACCTTTCACATGGCCCTAAGGACTCCGTTAACCCTGTGGCTCTCCGCTGTCACTCCTTCTTGATTCTTTACATGTTCCGGGGCCCTGAAGTGGTCTACAACGAATTCTCGATGGTTGATGGTCGCATTGGCTTTGCCTACATTCACGGCGGCTATATTGAACAGCATTCCTTACCCGATGGCTGCAGTGTATTCACTGCAGAGCTGGTGCCCATTTCGCGCACTTCAGTATTTCCGTTCATGCCCTGGGGAGTCTTTTCTTTTATGTACTGACTCCTTGAGCAACCTGAAAACTATCGACCAGTGCTACCCTCGTCATCCTCTGGTAGCGTCCATCCAGGAGTCCATCTATTCCCTGGAACGGTCCAGTCGTTCAGCGGTGTTCGTCTGGACCGGACACGCTGGCCAAACAGGCTGCACGGAAACCACTTCTGGATATTACGTTGCAAGGTTTTTCAGCTTTGGGAGACAGAATGGCGAAATCTCGGTACGCACAATAAACTGCGAGCCATTAAGAGGACCACGAATATGTGGAAGTCCTTGATGAGGGCCTCTCGCAGGGACTCTGTTGTTCTCTGCGGGCTCCGCATTGGCCATGGCTGGGCGACCCATGGCTAACTCCTGCGCCGTGAAGACCCACCTCAGTGTCGGTGCGGCGCCAGGTTTACAGTGACCCATATTCTTCTGCTCTGTCCTCCTTTGGCTGCCCTGCGACTTCATCTTATGTTTCCGGACTCGTTATCATTGATTTTAGCAGACAACGCCTCATCGACTGATTTGGTTTAAAGTTTCATCCGTGAGGGTGGTTTTTTCATTCAATCTGAGTCTTAGCGCATGTCCTTTGTCTCTCTGTGTCGTCCAGCCAAGTGCTTTTAGGGTGGAGGATTTAAGGTATGGCAGGGTATCTGGCTTTTCCTTTTTATTTTAGTGGTCGGCCAGTCACTGTATTCTACTTCCTTGTTTTACTCTCTTCTAACTGTTTCTTGCGTATCTGTTGTTATCTTGTCCTCTTTTTTCCCTTTTAGTGTTCGTTGCCTTTGCATCGTTCTTGTGGTCTTTCCTTTATTTCCGTTTTGTGTTATTGTCTGTTTTATTCTCACACTTGTGGCATTGTTTTATTAGATTCCAATGGGTTCAAATGACTCTAAGCACTATGGGACTTAACATCTGAGGTCATCAGCCCCCTAGACTTAGAACTACTTAAACCTATATAGCATAAGGACATCACACACATCCATGCCAGAGGCAGGATTCGAACCTGCGACCGTAGCAGCAGCGCGGTTCCGGACTGAAGCGCCTAGAACCGCTCGGCCACGGCGCCTGGCTGTTTTATTAGGAACAAGGGACCGATGACCTCGTAGTTTGGTCCCTTTCCCCCTCTTTTAAACCACCAACCAATCCTGTTATGCCACAGGTTGTATTTTATTCCTTTCATTAATAGAAGTCATTTTTGTATTCAGTTTGTGGCTCCCAGGTTAAGGATGTCTGTGGGCTACAGAAATGTTTCGGTGGAAGTGTATATCTATTTTGTCGATGTTAGACTGAGCCCTGTGTATGTACAACATCCAGCCCGAATCTCATTCCACCTAAATCCTACGCTACATTCATAGGCCATTTTGAAATCATAATCTTGTTACATTTTGGGGCTTCTCATGACGTTACTGGTAAAGTCAACGGATGGTATCGAAAGCCCGGAAACAGTAACGGCCGCAATAGGTAGTGCGAAGTGGTAGGACCGTGTAGCAACTGTACCACAGCTGCGCGCCAGTCTTAATAACAGATATTTATCATCAGGAGAAAATCCACTTTAAGGTAATGTCTTACGCTGCAGCAAATTAGATACTTACGAGCCTTTCTGGCTGCGTATAGTGCGTTAAACTAGTACAGCAGCTTCAGCGGCAAACAAATTGCAGGTAGAGCAGGGGGCGAGTGCCCGAGGCCGGCTGCGATTACAGCGAGCTGATGGGGAGGGGGCAATATGCCACGTCCCCCTCCCCTCCCTCCCGCCCTGCCCCCCACCACCCCCGCAGGTAATCCCGTACTGGGTTAGCGAGACTCAGTGCCGCTGCTGCTGCTGCTGCTTCTGCAGCGGGATTAAGCCGGCACTGGCGCCCAGCACCCGGCAGGATAAGGCGAGGCGCGGAGCGCTTCCGTCAGGGCAGAAAATTAAATCTGCCGTCCCGCGTTCTCCTATTTATGTAGGACGCGCGTAATGGCCGCAGCAGCAGCGGGGTCTCTCGCGCCCGAGCGGGGCTTAATATAACTCGCCCCGGTACAGCACAGTGGCAGTAGCAGCCCTGAGGCATTAGGCAGCAGGCCGCGAGGTGCGGCCCGCAAATTGTCTGGCGTGAGCCGCACGGGTGGGGGGGGGGGGGGGGGGGCACAATCGGAGATTATTTACATTCTGCTTCCCTCGCTGTGCACGTCCGCAGTGTGTTAAGAGCGACTTTCCGGTCAGAGTAGACTGCCCATCAAGGATGAGTGTCACATGGCGGCGTGTAAAACAACAGTCAACACGTATCCAGGTGACGTCAATTATCAAATGAATGTGACGGGTGCACCCCGAGAATGCTGTAAATGAGTATGCTGGAGGTCGACAGCGTCGCCTGCTCCTGTCGGAAGTTATCCACTTCGTGCCACACTTCCTTGACGTGTCCACAGTTGAGCCAATACACTATGATCACGACCCACCGCTAGACTGGATTCAGAGTGGTAGCGTTGCACGCACGTGACGCCAAACAGTTGGTCAACTCGCTTGAAAAAGTAGGCAGAACATAAAAAAGATGTGCGCGTTTCGACTTCAGTCCCGTGAAATCACGTGCAGATTGCACTGGTGCCCTACTTGTCCAATGCCGCGGTGTCATTCCAGCCTCATGTCGATATGACGCGTGGCGTGACGGTTGACGGAGAATTCCGAACTGGAGAAAAACACATTTTTCAGATACTGTTTGTGTGATTCGTTCCATATACGCTGAGGTGACAAGAAGTACTGGAATAGCAATACGCATATGGCGATAGTACCGCGTACACAATGTATGAAATGGCAGTGCATTGGTGGAGTTGTCATTTGTAATGCGTACAGAAGTGATTCATGTGAAAAGGTTTCCAACGTGATTATGGCTGCACGAAGGGAGACACAGTACAAGTAGTAAGTTCACTGTGTCAGTGACATTATTTACAGTCAACTGTAACTAATGTAAATGAAAAATGACACAGTAATGTGATTTTATTCCTATTCTCCCCTTCAGCTAGTTTTTGCGACCCCAGGTTTCTTACCAGAAGTCGTTCAGTGGAGATTCCTCAATTTTCTGTAAAATTTTTGCGCGGTCTATGTAAACACCCAATATATATATATGAAGGGGTTATTTCCATAGTGGTATAAGTCCATTTTTGTTCATTCTTAGATACAGAGTCCTAAACTTAAAAGAGCGCTGTAAAATCTGCAGTTGAGATACCAGAAATATTCAATATTCAAGTATATATGCTTGAATATTTCTGGTATCTCAGCCGCAGATTTTTCAGCGCTCATTTAACTTTAGGGCTCTGTATCTCAGAACGAACAAAAATGGACTTGTACCACTATTGAAATAAGCCCTTCATATACAGGGCGAGTCACCTAACATTACCGCTGGATACATTTCGTAAACCACATCATATACTGACGAATCGATTCCACAGACCGAACGTGAGGAGAGGGGATAGTGTAATTGGTTAGTACAAACCATAAAAAAATGCACGAAAGTATGTTTTTTAACACAAACCTACGTTCTTCTAAATGGAACCCCGTTAGTTTTGTTAGCACATCTGAACATATAAACAAATACGTAATAAGTGACGTTTGTTGCATCCGGAGATATTGTAACCTAAAGTTGACGCTTGAGTACCACTCCTCCGCTGTTCGATCGTGTGTATCGGAGAGCACCGAATTATGTAGGGATCCAAAGGGAACGTCAAGTCGCTGCACAAAGCAGGGAAAAAGCTGGTACGACACCATTTTAGGAAGTGCCGCATGACTTATTTTCACCTCCATATACGACACCGATCCTGTCTAGGTGTCTTGATAAAATAAAATGGGTAGCACTCCAGAAGGTACGTTTATGGCATTTTTATCCGGTGTATCTTCTTAATGTTAAACTATCTATATTACCCGAAATTCCTCTGTGTTGCTCCACTTTTGTAAATGGAACTGCTACTACCTTACTAGTGCAGTTAAGGAGTTAAAATGTATTTGCGCGCATAAATTTTCACCTTCTTAGTGGACGGACGTTCTTGCCATTCGGTAAGAATGAGTCCCTCATTATTGCAATTATCTCGTAAATTATTACCTGCACAATTAATGTGATTAGAGTTCTCTGTAGAGTTCTTGGGGCGCTATCCGAAATTGTAATGATTTTTTTTCACAGATTGGCAAATATCTTTTTACAACATTAAAATTTTCCCGACTAATATTTTTTTCTCACAAAAAGTTCCAGAGCATTTCAAATTAAGGACATAGAACTCCAGAACTAAAACATACCTATCAAGATCTCCGAGAAAAATACATATTTCCTGGAAGTCGGATGCCAACATTACCAGTCTCCCAATATTCTGCAACAGTGCCCGATGCTGACATCAGTCCACGTAGTTTTGATGCCCGGTTATGCCATAATCGAAGATGCTCTGTTAGCAAATGACCGGATATCTCAAAATGAGCAGTAAGCTCGCAATAAGAATACCTAGCATTTGTGAGAAAATTTTATACGCTAATATTCCTCTTGATATAACAATACATAACGTTTTCCATCGGCTTCTGTCGTCTTCGGATCCATCTACATCGAGAGTCAGAAGATTAACAGATGTCACCTGAGATAAAACATCTGCTCCTGGAACCATTTCCCAGTAGACAACCCGACAGTAGCCATTCTGAAATCAGTAATGATACAAGTGACGAATGTGACTATGATTTCGCCTAAAAAATGTTGAGTATCGAGTAAAAAATTTCAATATGGCAATTTAGACTTCTGGTTCTGTATACGCGACCTCACAAAATTTCACACGCGAAGTTTTACTCGAGTCCGCTTAATATAATTTTTGATCCGACATTTTGAATTTTGCGATTTCGACATCTGATTCCTGATCATCGACCCAAAAAATCTGAAAATACACACATTTGCAGAATTTTACATCCATTTTTCTATTACATCAAGGTTTTGAAGAAACGGTCGCAGGTTCGAATCCTGCCTCGGGCATGGATGTGTGTGATGTCCTTATGTTAGTTAGGTTTAAGTAGTTCTAAGTTCTAGGGGACTGATGACCTCAGATGTTATGTCCCATAGTGCTCAGAGCCATTTGAACAGAGAGGATGGTAACAAACATGCGGCGTCCTGGCTGGCGGCTATCCTTGTCCGACGAGCCGCGAGCGCTCGTGCGGTAGAAGCATCGCCGGGCACGCATGCGACAGCCTGAAGAAACTACAGCTGAACTGCCTGTTTCCCCACACACCACAAAGAAAACATGTCCACAAGAGACAAACGTTGATTTTCAGATAGGCTACAATCATCAGCAAGACGTATAGTCCACGAATAGCCTCTTTCCTACGGTCTGCCTCTGCTCATGACTAACCTATTACACACATCAAAAAAAGTTTTCTATCACCCCTGTTCCCAGAACTGAAGATAGACGTAGACAAAAAAAGTTTTCTATCACCCCTGTTCCCAGAACTGAAGATAGACGTGCACTGTGGATATTGTATCACGGACACAGTCCCTTTGACTGTCCAGAGATGCCACTAAACTCGCCCAAAGATGTAAACATCCATGCATGAGCAGCGCCTATTAGACGGAGGGGGTCCGACAACCGATCAGTTCCAGGCAGGAAGGAGGTACACGGTTCGTGTTTCCTGTAGTTCAAACATGCCTAAACGGTCAATACCGCGGTTCGATCGCGTCCGCATTGTTACTTTGTGTCAGGAAGGGCTCTCAACGAGGGAAGTGTCCAGGCATCTCGGAGTAAACCAAATCGATGTTGTTCGGACATGGAGGGGATACAGAGGGACAGGAACTGTCGATGACATGCCTCGCTCAGGCCACCCAACGACTACTACCGCAGTGGATGGCCGCTACCTACGGGTTATGGCTCGGAGGAACTCTGACAGCAATGTCACCATGTTGATTAATGTTTTTCGTGCAGCCACAGGACGTCGTGTTAAAACTCAAACTGTGTGCAGTAGGCTGCATGATGCGTAGCTTTGCAACCACGAGACCATGCACTGCGGTTCAGATGGGAAGGACAACATGCCAAATGGACCGCTAAGGATTGGCATCACGTTCTATTCGCCGACGAGTGTCGCATATGCCTTCAACCAGATAATCGTCGGAGACGTGTTTGGAGGCAACACGGTCAAGCTGAACGCCTTGTACACACTGTCAAGCGAGTGCAGCAAGATGGAGGCTCCCTGCTGTTTTGGGGTATCGTCATGTGGGGTCGACGTATGCCGCTGGTGGTCATGGAAGGCGGCGTAACGGCTGTGCGATACGAGAATGCCATCCCCCGACCGATAGCGCAACCATATCGGCAGCATATTGGCGAGGTATTCATGGACGACAGTTCGTGCTACTATCGAGCACATATTATGAATGACTTCCTTTAGGATAACGAAATCGCTCGACTAGAGTGGCCAGCATGTTCTCCAAAAATGAACCTTATCGAACACGGACATGCCTGGGACAGATTGATAAGGCTGTTTATGGAGGGATCTACGCCGAATCGCCTTTGAGGAGTGGGACAATCTGGACCAACAGCCTTCATGAACTTGTGGATAATGTGCCACGACGAATACAGGCATGCATCAATGAAGGACGACGTGCTACTGGATATTAGAGGTACAGGTGTGTACAGCAATCTGGACCACCACCTCTGAAGGTCTCGCTGTATGATGTGAAACGTCCCCTTTAAACAATTATACAAGACTGTGCTTAAACTGACACACAATATTTTGTTAGCGCAACGCAATCTGACTTTCAAAATTCCCTACAAAAGAATGGCCCTGACTAACATTAAACTATACCTTTCACAAATCACTTACCTCACAAAAATCTTCGCTGCTCAAGCTACTGCAATACAGCGAGCGCCACTACTGCCAGCTAAATAAAAGATTCAAACTATGGAAGGCACTAACTACTGATAGGGATAGTTAGCAAATCAAAGATATTAATAGAGAACAAACAATGTATTTACCTTGATATCATCATATATAAATATAGCAGTTCATGACAAATTTCAAAACTCCGCCATCTCTCTCCCCACATCCACCACTGCTGGCGGCTCACCTCCAACTGCGCAACGCTACGCGCTGTTCGCAGCCAGCTGCCTAACACTACAATGGCGAGTATTACAACAATGCAAAGCAGCCACAGACTGCACACAGCACAGCCAGTGATTTTCATACAGAGGTGGCGTTACCATAAAAAAACCTAAACAGCCTACTTACATAGAGGAAACATAAACAGCCTACTTACAGATGGCACAACATTCAATGTGTGGTTTCCATGAGCAATAAAAATGGCGGAAATGATGTATATGTTTCTCTCTATTCCAATTTTTTGTACAGGTTCCGGAACTCTCGGATCCGACGTGATGCAAAACTTCTTTTGGATGTGTGTGTAAACAAGGGCAGTTCCAGAAATACGACGTTCTAGCGTATGGCCCGTTGCCTCGCTCCTGTATACTGTATGGTCTGGATATTTTTAGTTTTTTTCCATTTAACTGAATTTTAATGGTGTTACTGTTGTGTCTAGACAAGACAGCCTAGACACAATGAGAGGAAGCCGAAAGGCACGCGCTACGCTCACGCAAATGGGCGTGAGGTCTGAAACAGGATACGTAATGAATGCTATAAAGAAAAGTACGTAGCTTCTGGAATACTTAACATTAATCCATCCTTGTTGTATACATCGCTATTGACGATATAAGTGAGACTACATAGATACATGCAATGTTACTAATGGCGCCTTGCTAGGTCGTAGCCATTGACTTAGCTGAAGGCTATTCTAACTATCTGCTCGGCAAAGGAGCGAGGCTTCATCAGTGTGCATCGCTAGCTACGTCGTCCGTACAACTGGGGCGAGTGCTGGTCCGTATCTCGAAACCTGCCTTGTGGTGGCGCTCGGTCTGCGATCACACAGTGGCGACACGCGGGTCCGACATGTACTAATGGACCGCGGCCGATTTAAAGCTACCACCTAGCAAGTGTGGTGCCCGGCGGTGATACCACAGTTACCAACTGCAACGTCTTCTAAAGTTTCCACACTAATTAACGTCATAGAACCATGGCATTTTCTGGAAATACTTCTGATCAAAAAGCGAATCTGGTAGGTGGAGTGGGAGGTCTCTGT
This sequence comes from Schistocerca americana, assembly GCF_021461395.2. Taxonomy (NCBI): domain Eukaryota; kingdom Metazoa; phylum Arthropoda; class Insecta; order Orthoptera; family Acrididae; genus Schistocerca; species Schistocerca americana. Next base: position 96,534,647 of record NC_060119.1, read on the forward strand.
TAATCCTGCCTCTAAGAAACATTACTTCATATGACAGATACCAGTTATCAAATATTTGGATTTAAAAACATTTTAACACAACGGTATGTATTCATAATAATTTTCAGTCTCTATTTCACCCCTGAATTTCCTACAAACACTGAAACACATGTTTATTTCCAACCGAGATGCCGAGTACTAATTTTCAGAGATTTAGTTTCAAAGATGCTTTCATAATGAAATATTACCGTAAAAACTTCCATCCTCTATTTTATCCCTTTATGAGTCGCATTTCCAAAGGCAATGAAACATGTATATTTTTTTGTTTATAAGTGATAACTCAAATACCAATTTTTATAGACGTAGATTCAAAAATCCTTTAGTAGTACTTCAATAATGATTTATTTTCGAAAGGACTTTCACGTGCTATTTTACCCCATTCGTAGCTGAATTTCAAAAACTGCTGAAACACGTCCTACTTTACGGACTTCCAGCATGCTGGAAAATTGCAGGTCAGCAACTTCTGTTGATCAGTGCAACGAAAAACTAGCCAGTGTTGCAAATTTCACTTCTTTATTCACTCGATGACTAGATTCGGGCCCGGACCCATTTACAAACCATCGTAACAGACAGTCAAAATAGTGTTATCGAAAATGCAAAAACCATGTCAAAAAAGCATACTTATTACGAAGTACAAACGGACAGTTATAATGCATACAGATCTGTCATCTGGTTGCGCTGTAACTGTCCGTTTGCACTTCGTAATGCTCACGCATCGGCCAGGACGCTGTGCGAATGTACCGCGTCCTGTCAGTGTGGAGATGGCAACTTGATCATCCGCGATGACACGTAATGGAGGAGGACTGGCTGCACCCGAGTCAACTCATTCTCGATGACTGGGTAGGCAGCAAAGGCAGACCACGATTGTGGTGTGCGTCAGGTTGCCTGCAGCTCGCTGTTGAATTCCCCAAGTGAGTACCGGGCGGGCTACTATCGAACAGCTCGTCGTCCTTCACTGAAACTCAGTAGAGGGTAATTTTCTATAGTTAGCGGCAGCACAACTGAACGTGTCTTTGATATCCTAAAGCCTCATTATTTAAAGGGCTGAGCTCAACTACAATGTAGGGGCTCTCGGTGTGCAAATTCTCTCATTTCAGACCCGTTAACGCTCGCTACCTCACTGTGGCAAATCAGTAATTATTCTGGGTCGCTGAGCTCAGGTCTTTCTGCCTTCGTTTGATTTTTCTGTGGTGCGTGGGCGTTGACGTTATATAGCATTACATCACAGTGCCACGCTTTTTAGCATGGCAACGTTTGCGTTTCTGCTTTCCACGCCCTAAGGTTGTCTAGCTATGGGTCGCTGAGCTCAGGTCTTTCTGCCTTCGTTTGATTTTTCTGTGGTGCGTGGGCGTTGACGTTATATAGCATTACATCACAGTGCCATGCTTTTTAGCATGGCAACGTTTGCGTTTCTGCTTTCCGCGCCCTAAGGTTGTCTAGCTATACTTACCTCTTGCTCTGACAACAGTTAGATTTGTGGTACATCTTGTTCGCATTCCAACAGACACACCGGCAGAGAGCTAACCTTCCCTATTCTGAGCTCGTTTGGTAGAACCTTTAACAAACTTATATATGCACAATAAAATTATTCTGCTGCACGAGAATTTCATACAATAATGCAGTACAATCCCCAAAAGAATTTTCGTTATGTGGCTTTTGCAATACTCTTTTTCTCGGCCTATTCTGGTTGAAAAAAATGTGGAATTTATTGTGGGACAGTATGGGATATTGTGGGACATTGTGGGACATTCCCGCTTTTGTCCCTACAGTTTCATGAAGTGCCGATAGGTGGTGGCGCTGCAAGCAGCTTTCAAAGTGGCTTCTGAGGAGGTGCGTTGCAAGCAGAGAGCTGTCACTGAGTTTCTTTTAGAGGAAAGCGAGGGCACTGTAGGTATTCGTAGGGGCTTCCGGATTATCTACAGACACCTGGCGGTGAACAAAAGCACGATGAGTCGTTCGGCGAAGCGACTGCCATCCTCGAGACGAGGCCGCGGAAACCTGTCCGATCTCTCGCGTGCAGGCCTTCCGCACACAACTGTGACCCCTGCAATGATGGAATGTGCGAACACTCTTACACGAAGTGATCGAGACCCCGCTTCACAAATGGACATTTCTGTTGGTAAAGCTGACACACTCAGCCAGCGGTTGGGGTACTCAAAGGTGTGTGCCTGCTGGGTTGCCTGGGGAGACCATAACCAGCAATGGGTCTGCCCAAATGAAGCGTGCACTCTGCGGGAAGGAGTACGTGGATGATGGGGACATTATTGATGTAGCAGGAAGTTATCTTCGACATCGACTAGTGAAGTGGTATCGCGCTGGCATACAGGCCCTCCCACTAGAGTTTCAGAAGGCGGTCGCTGTGGTGTCACCGCAAGGCACCACACTTGCTAGGTTGTAGGCTTCAAATCGGCAGCGGTCCGTCAGTTCACATCGGACCCGCGAGTCGCCACTGTCGAGGCTAGGAGACCGAACGCCACCACTCGGCTGGTCTTACGAGACAAGCTAGCGCACTGGACAGTTCTACAGCCGAATTTAATAGGCTTCAGTGATCTCAATTGCAGAGACGCTAGTTAGCATAGCCTTCAGCTAAGTCAGTAGCTAAGACCTAGCCAGGCGCCACATTCAATTCATGTGATGTCACCGCCAGACACCAAAGTTGCTAGGTGGTAGCCTTTAAATCGGCCGCGGTCCGTTAGTATACGTCGGACCCGCGTGTCGCCACTATCAGTCATTGCAGACCGAGCGCCACCACACGGCAGATCTAGTCTAGAGAGACTCCCTAGCATTCGCCCCAGTTATACAGCCGACTTTGCTAGAGATGGTTCACTGTCTACATACGCTCTCATTTGCCGATACGACAGTTTAGCATAGCCTTCACCTACGTCATTTGCTACGTCATAGCAAGGAGCCATATTCAGTTATTTTAAGAATGTATTCTGAACAGATAATATTGTGAGTAATGTACCGTCAAGAGCGACGTTCATCATTAATTGATTAAAGTTAAGTATCATACTAACTACGTCCGCTTTCTGAATTCTAATTCCTTCATGTTCCAGACCTCACGCCAGGATAGCCCTTCCGTCCTCACGCCAGCCTGCGTGAGCTAAAACGCGTGCATTTCAGCCTCCTCTGGTAGCACGGTGTTGCCTCTTCAGCCAACACAACAGTTCATGCATTGACAATTGATCTATTTGTGTGAAGCAATCAGAATTGTAAAGAAGTATTCGCAGTTAAGTCTAAAACTGCACTTGTAAATATTATTGTACAAAGTGAAGATCGACGTTCACCACTGCTGCTGAATTAAAGCTAAGTAACATTGTAATCACCTAAGATTTTCCAGATACATCCCGTCAAGTATAGTTCATTGTTCGTTACGTCAGCCTCCGTGATCAACGCGTGCAATTAATGGCCACACCTCGTGATCACACTAAGAGTCAAATTGCGTGACTCAGCCTGGTCACCCATTTTCCATGACGCCCATAGTTCCGCCTTAAATATAACAGTCGCATTTAACGGAGATTATGTTGACAAATAGGGTTTTGTAGTCAAAAGAGTGGGAAATAATATGACGTATTGGAATCGCGAATAAAAGCAACATGCTTACGGAAAGTAAGTGTTGCATTACTTATTGAACGCCCGCGCGTAACTTCCAATAGTCATCTTATAGACCGGTAGCATTCATTAGTTGATTAAACGTATCATTAGTTTATCTATCAAAAGGCGTGGCTAGTTCAAATCAGAGAATGTTGGGTGTTACTTGCACCAGTAAACCGAATTTCAAGCAGAGCAGACACCTTATGATCTCACAAATCGAAATCATCAAACTTAAATGCCAAAATACACGAAACAAGCAGATGTGGGAATGAGAATAATTCTTCGTGAAAAAAATTAATAAAATTGTGACTGGCGGTAGGAAAAGTTATTTTATTAACAAACCCATTGTTTATACAATCACAGGTTTTTACCTACAGTTTCTAATGGGTAACATAGCATTATATGTTTTCACTGGAAAAAATGCGCATACAAAAGTTGTGGTGGAGGGGGCGACGGGGGTGGGGGTAGGGGGGGAGGTAGATGTGGCAGGCAACTGTTGCCGGGCACCTGCTCTTCACAGCGGCGTTTCACGGCAGAGCGCGGCCGGGCTGCCACGGGCAGAACAGCGACTGGTGCGCCATAAATATTCATGGCGGCCGATAGCGCGCCGTGGCCCGCTGCCAGGGGCGGGCAGGCCGCCCGCATCACACCGCACCAGCAGCCAGCAGGCAGCAGCCAGTACCCAGCAACCAACAGCCAGGACGATCCGGCCGCGCGTTCCCACGAGCAGTCAGCGACCGCGGGGGCCAAGCCGCGAGACCTTCCGCCACTCAGCAGGCGCCCTCTCTGGACCTCTGGAAACGCTCTGGAATCCACTGCACGGTCACCAGGTGCCGTGGTCCAGCTTACAAGCGTTTCTGAGAGCACAAGCTGATACTCATAGCTATCATCAGTATGTGTGATAGGACTGAGTGCCCTTGTGAGCGAATTTTCCTAATTTGTTCATTTACATTTTTTCTTTTGTTCCTTTAATTATTACCATCTGTGTTACCCAAAGTGAGAGGGGCATTCAATAAGTAAAGCAACACTTTTTTTTTCCTGAACGCAGGTTGTTTTTTCTCAGGATTCCAATTTCTTTCTTTCTTTTGCTTGTGCCTTTTTCCCGCAGTGACGCAGGGCCGCCATGGTTTATCGGAATTGGCAAGGTTAATTTAAGGGGTGGCCGGACGCCTTTCCTGCCGCCACACCGTACCCCCTGGAATTACTGTACCCCAACTGCCTGAGTCTAGTGTGATTCATGAAATATTGTGAATGTCTTCAGATGTCTTGCGAGCCGTGTAACTGAGGCGGGACGTGTGGACCAGCCCGGTATTAACCTAGTGGGATGTGGAAAACCGCCTAAAAATGGTTCAAATGGCTCTGAGCACTATGGGACTTCAGATCCATGGTCATCAGTCGCCTAGAACTTAGAACTACTTAAACCTAGCTAACCTAAGGACAGCACACAACACCCAGTCATCACGAGGCAGAGAAAATCCCCGACCCCGCCGGGAATCGAACCCGGGAACCCGGGCGCGGGAAGCGAGAACGCTACCGCACGACCACGAGCGACTAAAAACCACATCCGGGCTGGCCTCCGTCGTTAGTCTGTCGGGCGGTTTCGGTCTGGGGCCGGCGCGCCTACCCGAGTCCAGGAACCACCGCCTTAGAACTCACGGCTAACATGGCGGTTTTTTTTCAGGATTTTAATGTACCACATTATTTCCCACTCTTTTTGGCTACAAAACCATATTTGCAACATACGTTAAATACGACAGGCCTACGCCACCCTACTGAGAGGGTCTATGTGCCTGGATGGTACCACTCTAGTGGTCGACGTTGGAGCCAACATCTTGCTGCATCAGTACCCTCCCCATCGACCACTTGCCTCTTCCCGCGAAGTGCTTCCTTCATTGGGCTAAACAGTTGGAAGTCGGAAGGAACAAGATCCGAGCTGTAGAGTGGATGAGGAAGGACCGTTCAGTGAAGTTTTGGGAGCTTCTATCGGATGCGCAGACTTGCGTAAGACCTTCCGTTTGCATTTTTGTGGCGACGATGAAGTCCTTACCCATATTCCTGAGGGCAGCACGATACACTTCAGAGCTGAACGTTCACCTTGACGAAGACATCAAACAGGATAACAAACCACTTCTCACAAAACTGTCGCCATGACCTTACCGGCTGTGTGTGCAGCTTCGAACCTTTTCTTCGGAGGAGAGATGATGTGGCGCCACTCCATAGACTGCAGCTTTGTTTCCGCATCGCCGGTAACGATATTCGACAAAACATTGTCACCGTCAGCGTCGAAGGCGCAAGTAATTCCGCTCAGATGGTCCTTCACTGCTCTTTATGGTCTTTTGTTAGGCGACGAGGAATCCAGCGGGCACATACCTTTGAGTAACCCAACTGGTGGACCAGTGTGTCAGCAATACCAACAGAGATGTCGAGTTGAACAGCGAGGTGTTTGATTGTGATCCGTCGGCCACCTCGAACGAGAGTGTACGAACGGTCGAATATTGCAAAAGTCACAGCTGTTCGCGGCCGGCCGGCATTCGGGAAATCGGACAGGTTTGCGCGACCTTGTCGCGATGAGGACGGACGCGTCGCCCAACGACTCGCTGAGCTTTTGTTTCAGGTCTCCGAAGACTTTCTGGAAGCGCCTATGAATATCTGCGATGCTCTGGTTCTCCACCAAAAGAAACTCAATGACTGTTCTGTGCTCGAAACGCACCTCCGTTACAGACGCAATTTTGAAGGCTACACATAGCGTCGCCACCTATCGTAACTTCACGAAAATATAGGTACTGAGGCGGGAATATTCCACGATGTCCCACAACAGGCGCCACAATTTGTGAACCTAAACTGGCCAAGAGAAAAATGTGTTGCATTACTGATTGAACGCCCCCTGCACATTACCTGGTCAAAATCATCCGGATACATGTAATGCAGAAATGAACCATAAATGAAAGCAAATGAGATCCTGCTAAGTAGAAAACGAGTCGGGGAGCATCTTATTGTCTGCAGGAAACTAGAACAGCTGAACGGGTTGGTCAGGAGAGATCAGTGGTTTCGAACGTCGATCGCGACCCACTTCAAATCTCCCAGTCGGATTGGGGGTGACGTAGGATATTAGTTCATCCGTCTCTGGCGTGAGTCAGTGACGGCGTTCAGGCTGAGATTTTCCAACTCCCTGTGGTAGGAGATAGTACAAGATGCCTCTGATGTCAGGCTAAGGTGGTAGCTCCGGTGGTAATTAGAAAATAAGGCTCTTGGTTAGTTCTTGGTCTGTTTGTAATACTTCTTCACATGTTTACAGGAACATGCCGAAGAGCGCATGCACTGATTTATCACCTGGCACCAAAGACCCGCTTAACTTACACGTAAAACATAGGCCAGGCTTTCAACCTCACACTACTGTTAGATGCTCCAAATAGCTACCATAGCAAACGGCCACACCAGCATAATACCTCTACTAGGAATAGGGTGCACTCAGAAACATATTACCATGGTATTGCAGGCCATGAACCATGAAAGAAGCCATTTACTTGTGCTCTAATCGCACACTTAGGATCGATAAATACGAGCGAATAACAGCCACACTTTGCCTCACCGACATCACGACGACAAACATCGTTCCAGTGCACACACATCGGCATCGCAGCTAAGATCGCGCAGCAGTACTAGACAGGACGCCTACCAGTTTGCACGTAGGCAGAAGGTAGTGTTCGCTTATTTCGTTTATGAATACATTAAGAAATGCAACAGGAAGTTTTTGACTCACCCAACAGCTAGTTCACGGCTGTTGAAGGGAGCACTTGTCATACTCTTCATAGACCTAACAGAAGAAGAAAGTAGACTCTTTACTTTCGAATAATGATTAATAACAGTAAAACAGCAGCTGTAATATCAACTGTTCATCTTCTCCAGTTACCTGGGTAGTGGGTGCAATCCAATTGATCTTCTTTATAAATACAGAATCGGCCCATAAAATTATATAGAATAGTAAGAAAAATTTGTAAAGCAGTGTGTGAGGTGACGCACAAAGTGCGCTTACCGAAATTCTCAGAAGGTCTCTGCTCTTCGTAGACTATGTTGCCAAAATTTATGTCAGAAGGAAGGTAGCTGAAAAATGCCAGAGATAGTAAAATCATGCTATGTGATCTGGACAATGAAAATTGATCAACCAAAGGAGGAAATTCAATTAACAGTACACAAGAAATGTTTTCGCTGATTATACGACTGTTTCCACAAGTGCGTGCAAAAATGTAGCAGGACGTAGTGGATGCTCCAACGAACAATTTCAGGTAGCAATCCTGGGGTCGAAGAAGCCAGCCGAAGGAGATAACAGGAATAAAATCAAATTGTGTGTACTTTTTTATTTACATTAGTTACAGTTAACTTCAAATACCACCACCGACACAATTAACGTACCGTTTGTATTGTATCTTACAAAATGTGCTGAAACTGACGGCCATCAAGCTCAATGCAAGCATGACATCAGTGAAGAAGATTATCTGGTGCGTTTCGAATCGCGTTACATCTGGCAGCTAATTGCATCCCGTATCCACTTGGGTCTCATACACAACTGACTTCAGATATACCCACAGAAAAGAATGAAGATTCTGTTGTGTCTAGGCAAGACAGCCTAGACACAATGAGAGGAAGCCGAAAGGCACGCGCTTAAACTCACGCAGGCTGGCGTGAGGTCTGAAACAGGATACGTAATGAATGCTATAAAGAAAAGTACGTAGCTTCTGCAATACTTAACTTTAATCCACAATTGGTGAACATCGGTCTTGTTGATACAGTATTATCATCTCAATATAACTTGGTGATGGCGCCTTGCTAGGTCGTAGCAATTGACTTAGCTGAAGGCTAAGCTAACTATCGTCTCGGCGAATGAGAGCGTATTTGTAAGTGTGGCGTCGCTAGCAAAGTCGGCTGTACAACTGGGGCGAGTGCTAGTACGTCTGTCTAGACCTGCCGTGTGGTGGCGCTCGGTCTGCCATCACTGACAGTGGCGACACGCGGGTCCGACGTATACTACCGGACCGCGGCCGTTTTAAAGGCTACCACCTAGCAAGTGTGGTGTCTGGCGGTGACACCACAGATTCACGTCAGGTGACCTCGCAGGCCATGGAATAGGACCTCCCCTACCAATTCAGCGACCAGTAAATACTATAATGGTGCTGCTCCACCGTATTGTACTGTAATCAGGCTCGTCCTCCTTGTTTCCTTGAAGTAAATGAAGATTGTACGTGTAAATAAACAGCACAGTGCCAGCCGCGGTGGTCTAGCGGTTCTAGGCGCTCAGTCCGGAACCGCGCGACTGCTACGGTCGCAGGTTCGAATCCTGCCTCGGGCATGGATGTGTGTGATGTCCTTAGGTTAGTTAGGTTTAAGTAGTTCTAAGTTCTAGGGGACTGATGACCACAGATGTTAAGTCCCATAGTGCTCAGAGCCGTTTGAACCATTTGAAACAGCACAGTACGTGTAAACTTGTACTCATGTTAGCTGTAAATAAGATGGAAAAAGGTAATGCTACGCGAAGTGGTACACAAGTTTACTTCCGTATTTCTTTAAGCTCGCATCTCCGACCCCAGGTTCCCTACCTCAAATTGTTCAGTGGAGCACTCTGTGTGTTCTGTGTCATTTTTGCACGCTTTTACGGAAACACCCTGTAGAAAATGTTTGTAAAGTACTATGAAAAGACAAATGTGTCTAAATCTGTTCGATAACAACTGCAGAGAAGACTGAATCAGTTTATTTGCGAAAGTGAATGACTGTTAAATTTATATCACTATTAAAATGTGTGCAAGTATATAATTTGTTGCTGAATATTTAAAATATTGATTACATTGAACCCGCTGAAGGAACAAAATTTACATTTATTTGCTCATTCAGTTGAAACAGCTTTCGGTAGGGAGTGAAGGATTTGCTGCTTAGCGCTAAATTAAGTTTTAAATGGCCACCTTCGAGCAAAGACGCCACTTTCAAAACGCAAACCCAAATTATTTTGAGTCATGTTTACCTATGCCATTTATCTCCTGATTCGCTTTCGTACGAAACCATTACGAAATCTTACACACACCTGAAGCCATGCCTCTCCCTTCTTAATCCTATGGTGATACTCCTTGCGAGATGCGTTCCATATTTCAGGGTATTTTTTCATCGCTCAACGAACAATGCCACGTTCAAGCCGGCTGCTTCCATGGCAGACCGATGGCAGCTGCTGCTGGAGTTGTGAACATGTGTGCACTGTCTCATTCATCGACCGCGTCTTCACGTCCGTCGGCGAAATCGTTACGATGCAGCAGTGGTTGGCGAGCACAGTCCTGTCGCCCCATCCTCGTGACGAGTCAGCAGCATCACCGCTGCTGGTCAACGTGAAACCGACGCTGGCCTTGTCAGTTTATTACCAAACAGGAGGGTGAGAAGACGCAACTCTATCCAAAGGTATCCAACACTACCGTCTGACTTGACGCCGTTTGACTTCCACCGGTGGGGGTCATGTAAAGCATATGGTATATATCGAGATTCCGATACCTAGGGGCGACATGAACGAGTTACAGTAGCGTGTAAACAAGTCTCCGTGATATGGACGCATAATTCAACTGATTATTTCCGTTTCCTTTCTTGTGGATTTATGTGACGTAGGCTGTTTTTACACTTTAGGTATGAATCTTTCGTCGAGCTAGCGGCCGACTGCTACAATGGAGCTTTTTCATCAGTACTTTTAGTAGGGGCCTAATTTAGATACTACTATCTGGAGGACGACGGTTCAATCCCGTCTCCGGCCATCCTGACTTAGGTTTTCCGTGATTTCCCTAAATCGCTTCAGGCAAATGCCGGGATGGTTCCTTTGAAAGGGCACGGCCGATTTCCTTCCCCATCATTCCCTCGCCCGAGCTTGCGCTCCGTCTCTAATGACCTCGTTGTCGACGGGACGTTAAACACTAATCTCCTACTCCTCCTCCTACTATCTGGACCGGAAGACTTTACTAAGTGATTTAGATTGTTTTCCCACACGGAGGATACCTATTTCCAAATTAATCATGATAGCAGCTGTTGTTGGTTCCAGTTGTGGAGGAATTACCTAATATTCTTGGGTGAAGTAATTTCGGGAAACCGTGTTAAATAATACAGCCTTAGTTTCCGTTGTCAATAACACTGTTATTGTCATCAGCGAGTAAACGTATTAGAAACGAGGGGCGTTCAGTAAGTAATACAACAAATTTTTTTCTCGGCCAATTTCGATTGAAAGAGTGAAGAGCTTGTTGTGGGACATAGTGGAATATTCCGGCTTCAGTCCTTTCAGTTTCATGAAGTTCCAGTGGAGACGCTATACGTAGCTTTCAAAGTGGCGTCCGTAAGGGCGATGCCTTCCAAGCAGAGAACTGTCATTCAGTTTCTTTTGGCAATGCACCAGAGCATTTCAGATATCATAGACTCTTGCAGAATGTCTATGGAGATATAGCAGTGAACAAAAGAACGGTCATTGGGTGAGGTGTCCTCCCTCATCGCAACAAGGTAGCGCTAAGCTGTCCGATCGCCCTCATCCTGACGTGCCGCGCACACATGTGACTCCTACAGTGTTGGAACGTGCGGACACACTCATTCGAGATGATCGACGGGTCACAACCAACCACCTCGCTGCTCAACTGGACGTCTCTGGTGGTATTCCAGACGCACTCGACTACCGACTGGGGTACTCAAAGGTGTGTGTCCGCTGCGTTCTTCACAGCCTAACAGCAGACCATGAAGGGCAACGAAGAACCATATGTGCGCAATTGCTTGTGGGTTACGAGGCTGATAATGACAATTTTATTGATGGCACCGACATCGACCAGCAGAGTGGTACGATCCGGGCAAACATGCCTTCGCTTTGAGGTGGCGTAAGGCTGTCGCAATCAACGGAGATTATGTTGAAGATTAGGGTTTTGCAGCCAAATATATATATATATATATATATATATATATATATATATATATATATATATATATATATATATATATAGCACTCCGTCATCAGGCCACATGTGGCCCATCGGGACCATACGACCGCCATGTCATCCTCAGTGGGGATGCGGATAAGAGAGGCGTGTGGTCAGCACACCGCTCTCCCGGTCGTTATGACGGTTTTCTATTACCGGAGCCGCTACTATTCGGTCGAGTAGCTCCTCAATTGGCATCACGAGGCTGAATGCACCCCGAGAAATGGCAACAGCGCATGGCGGCTCGGATGGTCACCCATCCAAGTGCCGGCCACGCCCGACAGCGCTTAACTTCGGTGATCTGACGGCAACTGGTGTATCCACTGCGGTAAGGCCGTTGCCTTAGCAGCCAAAGAAGTGGAGAACAATACAGTGTATTGGAATCGTGAATAATACCGACTTGCTTGTAGAAAATTAAAATGTATGCATTACTTACCGATTGCCCGTCGTACTTGGAAGAGAACATGAAACTACTAAAGACATTGCTTCGCTTATCCGTCCTCTTGTAGAGTGGTGCTGCGCGGTGTGGGATACTTAACAGGTAGAACTAAGGAGGACATCGAAAATTTCAGAGAAGTAAAGCTCGTTTCGAGTCATCGCGAGATATGGAAGTGAGTGTCACAGATATGACTGGAGAGTTGAGTTAGCAATCATTAAAAAAAGGCATTTTCCGTTGCGACGAGCTCATTTCACGAAATTTCAATTATCAGATTTCTCCTCCGAGAGCGAAAATATTATTTGTTGACTCTCACCTACAAAGGGAGTAACGACCGTCGTAAAAAGGAGATACATCATACATCGTACGGAAAGGTTATGCTGTTAATTTTTCCCTACTCGGGAGCGGATCATTCGAGAAATAGTTTGAATGTGGTTCTATGGACACATCCACAAAGCCAAAAAATGTGTGACTTACAAAGTAATTGTGGTGTCACCGCCAGACACCACACTTGCTAGGTGGTAGCCTTTAAATCGGCCGCGGTCCGTTAGTATACGTCGGACCCGCGTGTCGCCAATATCAGAGATTGCAGACCGAGCGCCGCCACACGGCAGGTCTAGAGAGACTTCCCAGCACTCGCCCCAGTTGTACAGCCGACTTTGCTAGCGATGGTTCACTGACAAAATACGCTCTCATTTGCCGAGACGATAGTTAGCATAGCCTTCACCTACGTCATTTGCTACGACCTAACAAGGCGCCATTACCAGTTGCTATTGATATTGTAAATAATGTACAGACAAGAGCTACGTTCAACATTAATGGATTAAAGTTAAGTATTCCACCATCTGCATCCGTTTTTCTAAGCTCTAATTTCCTTGTCCTGTTCCAGACCTCACGCCAGCCTGCTTGAGCTTAAACGCGTTCCTTTCGGCTTCCTCTAAATTTAGTGGGTTGGTCTCCTGCCAATCCACAACAGTAATCATACAAATGTAGGAGTGTAAACGTTGATACAATAGTTTATAAAAAAAAAGGAGGCAGATTAAATATTATGTAAATGTGTTGGTAGCTACGGCCGAATAAAGTTAATGGATGAGAGGGTAACTGTGACGATGCCCTCCCTCCTGTTTGATGTTACGCCACACTTTCCCCGTTCCGTGCCCGCCTTTTGCACTGGTACAATGGGTTGGAGCCTCCCCCGTGTGCGTGTGTGTGGATGTGCATTAACGCCTGTTCGCTATTGTCGCGCGTTCCGAAACACGGCGCGGCGTGTCACAGCCCAGGAATTTCAATGGCAGGCGGCAGCGGGCGCCTTCTGTCGCAGAACAATGCCACTGGCGGCGCGGAATAAAACAAACGCCGGAAGCGCACAAGAGATCAGAGTGGGCGGGCAGGCGGCTGCCACGCACGTCACGGCAGCATCGGGTCTTCCGCCTGAAACACCACCTGCAAAGACAGACAGTGGTCTGACATGAGCTAACACAGGGCTTCCGCATTGCTAAAGGTTGCTCAGATTATATAATCATCAGTTTGCAGAGAAAATTGAAGGAATTCACTCCTTTCATCTTACACAGGCTTGCAGTATGTACGTACTGGCGTCCGATGAGTATCCTTCTCTCTATGATAAGAGCTACATACACTCCTCTAGAAAACTTGTGGGTCAGCTAGATAAAGTAGCGTAGCACATTAACTGTTGTTGTTGTTGTTGTTGTGGTCTTCAGTCCTTAGACTGGTTTGATGCAGCTCTCCATGCTACTCTATCCTGTGCAAGTTTCATCATCTCCCAGTACTTAACTGCAGCATACATCCCTCTGAATCTGTTTAGTGTATTCATCTCTTGGTCTCCCTCTACGATTTTTACCCTCCACGCTGCACTCCAATACTAAATTAGTGATCCACGATGCCTCAGAACATGTCCCACCAACCTGTCCCTTCTTCTAGTCGTGCCACAAACTCCTCTTCTCCCCAGTTCTATTCAATACCTCCTCATTAGTTATGTGATCTACCCATCTAATCTTCAGCATTCTTCTGTAGCACCACGTTTCGAAAGCTTCTATTCTCTTCTTGTCAAAACTATTTATCGTCCATGTTTCACTTCCATACATGGCTACACTCCATACAAATACTTTCAGAAACGACTTCCTGACACTTAGATCTATACTCGATGTAAACAAATTTTTCTTCTTCTGAAACGCTTTCCTTGCCATTGCCAGTCTACATTTTATATCCTCTCTACTTCGAACAACATCAGTTATTTTGCTCCCCAAATAGCAAAACTCCTTTACTACTTTAAGTGTCTCATTTCCTAATCTAATTCCCTCAGCATCACCTGATTTAATTAGACTACATTCCATTATCCTCGTTTTGCTTTTGTTGATGTTCATCTTATACCCTCATTTCAAGACACTGTCCATTCCGTTCAACTGCTCTTCCAAGTCCATTGCTGTCTCTGACAGAATTAAAATGTCATCGGGGAACCTCAAAGTTTTTATTTCTTCTCCATGGATTTTAATACCTACTCCGAACTTTTCGTTTGTTTCCTTTACTGCTTGCTCAATATAAAGATTGAATAGCACCGGGGAGAGGCTACAACACTGTCTCACTCCCTTCCCAACCACTGCTTCCCTTTCATGTCCCTCGACTCTTATAACTGCCATCTGGTTTCCGTACAAATTGTAAATAGCCTTTCGCTCCCTGTATTTTACCCCTGCCACCTTCAGAATTTGAAAGAGTATTCCAGTCAACATTGTCAAAAGCTTTCTCTAAGTCTACAAATGCTAGAAACGTAGGTTTGCCTTTCTTTAATCTTTCTTCTAAGATAAGTCGTAGGGTCAGTATTGCTTCACGTGTTCCAACATTTCTTACGGAATCCAGACTGATCTTCCCCAAGGTCGGCTTCTGCCAGTTTTGCCATTCGTCTGTAAAGAATTCGCGTTAGAAAATTGCATCCGTGTGATATTAAACTGATAGTTCGGTAATTTTCACATCTGTCAACACCTGCATTAACTAGTCGGTGAAATTAAATGAAAGTGGGGGAGCATATTGCCAGAGGACAGTGCGTATCAATCAGTGAGCATTTACTGTGCACTGTGGTAATGTTCGCCACTTCAACATGGGCTGGAGACATTTGAATGGATGATTTCACACGAGGAAGAATCGTTGGGAAACTGAAAGAAGAACGACGTGTGTTGAGTGTAGCCCAGAAGGTTACCATTGCTCACAGCATTGTTTAACGTGCATGGGAATCGTACCGAATCACAGGCACTAATGTCCGACACGGTCAGCTACGGCAGCAGATCACCGCTACACTGTGTAACACGCAAAAAGCGACCCACGTCAAACAGCCCGCGGCGACACAGCCAGTCGGACGAAGGCTACACTACAGATATTTGTTTGGGAAACAATGCAGGCAGTATCCTCCGTACAACCCGGACCTTACTCCGTGTGATTTTCACGTCTTTGGCGACATAAAGAAAGACACGCGTGGACGTCGACTTCGCCGGCGGGAGTGGCCGTGCGGATTTAGGCGCTACAGTCTGGAACCGAGCGACCGCTACGGTCGCAGGTTCGAATCCTGCCTCGGGGATGGATGTGTGTGATGTCCTTAGGTTAGTTAGGTTTAATCAGTTCTAAGGTCTAGGCGACTCATGACCTCAGACGTTAAGTCGCATAGTGGTCAGAGCATTTTGAACCCGTCGACTTCAGTCGGATGCGGAAATGCAAAGAGTGGGTGTGGTTCTGAATCCGTCAACGCCCAACCGCGTTCGACGAAACAGGAATTGAGCGTCTCGTCTCCCACTGCTAATGTACTGTAAGATGTGATAACTGTTGAACGGAACCATTCGAGAGTCCCGTTGTTGGGTTATTGGGTTGTTGGGTTATTGGAAAATTCGACTCGTTCCACATCATTACGAAATATCGTATTCATGATCCATGGAACTAGTATTAATCTAATCTAATCTAATCTTTCATTTGATTGCCCCTCCTTACATTTGTTTCGTACGAGTTTTAAAAGAAGGTAGGAATGAAGACTGGATTTAACGTCCCGTTGGCATAGAGGTCCTTAGAGATGTAGTACAAGCTCGGATTGAGTCAAGGATGTGGAAGGAAATCGGTCGAGCCCTTTCAAAGGATCCATCCCGGCCTTTGCCTGGAGCGATTTAGGGACATCATGGAGAACCTAAATGTGGATGACCGGACGCGGGGTTGAACCATCGTCCCACCGAACACAAGTCCAGTGGGATTTTCAAACAGATGGGGATGCATCTAGCAAAACATTCACTATCTAGCATCAGAGACAAATATGTAATTATCTTCTGGGGCATCACAGCCTCCATCGGATAGGGATGTATATTTAAATCCGTTTTTGTTGAGCACTACTAATTCCCCGCATGGCCCATTTCGAAGCGCATCTAGAACAGATGTCGTTGCTTCATTCTCGGCTCACCACTGCTGAAATTTTGAGGGCTAACGAAGTACAGTTTTAAAATGGTGCCCTGTGGACTGATTTGTTTTTGTACAAATATGTCCCATAAGTTTATTTCAGATACATCAATGCTTTGTTATTTGGTGTCAGGTAAGTGGCTGACTCCTGATATTCCACGTATTCAGGAGACACGATCCAAGCCCACTCAGATGTTTACCAGACCCCAACGCCGTTGTCTCCGCTCACCGAGGAAGACTTACCAGCAACTGCCGTTGCTGCATGACTTCCACGTATCAGAAGAGAATAGACTAGCATCTCGACGTGACCTGAATTTCCGTCTATAGTATAGAAGAGTACGCTGATACTCAGGACTGGTTTAGGAACATTTTCCCCGATAAATGGCTCAGTTGGTGCCCCCCTTCCCCACCCACACACATAATTTGCCTTCCAAGTCTCCGAGGAAGACTTTCAAAACAATATCTAAATCTGATGTTACAATATTCCTCTGTAACGGATACACTCCTATATTTCTGAACCATATTCCAGTGTTAAATATTAAAAGTGGAAATAATTCATTTCCATTTAAGGTAATTGCTGAGATTTTTAAAACCTTGTAGTAAAAGAAATTACCTTTCCAGTGAATCGAGTCCTCCCTTGGGCATGGGTGTGTGCGTGCGAGGCGCCGAGGTGGAGAAGAGTTTGTACCTCTTTAATTCAGACGAATTTTGCATGAGGACGAGGCATGCACTAGACCTCCTCCTTATCTACCAGCTAATTAATTATGCCCACAAAGGTAGCAGAAGGAAATGATGGTGGATCCTGCTAGTTGGTAAAATAAGGATTGCACACTCACAATAATTTAATAAAAATCGTAATCTACTCAAAAGAAAGAGACTTTATCATAATAAACAACAGGAAATGAGATTCTGCCTATATCTACGAAATTATATGCGGATTAAATATTACAATGAGATTTATCATATATCAGAACATAAATGCACATGATTGTCGACACACACAGTAGGTTAAAGCATAGGGTATACTGAAATATTATGAGAATAAGAGTTGGCTCGAGAACAAGGGGCTCCTACTCTCTATGATGCAATAGATTTACGATAATGACTGGAGGCCCTAATGAATCGAATATTAATCTCCCGACTATAAAGCAGTATCGCAATTAGTAGTGAATGCTCAAATGGGATCGCATGGAGAAACAAGCAAGGTGGACATGTAGCAAAGCGAGCACGCGTGCTGCAGAGGGATTCAGTACAAAATTGATAAGGTCCTACAATGCCGGAGCCTCAAAATACTGTACCAGTAGTGAAATCTGCTGCACGTCGTCGGCTGCATGTCGGCGCCGACTTCTGCCATGCAGCAACTCTGTTTTCAACCCCTGGCCGCGAAGGCTGTCCGAGAATTCGAAGTTCCTCCGAAAACGAGCGACCAAGTCGCAGGACAGTCCGACTCCAACGAAGATGAGATCCCGAATCCCCTGCCCTTGCAACGCAAGAGCGAAGCCAACATTGCTCTACTCCGTACTCTCCTCGAAAACGGCGAATCAGCATTCAGTTCTGATTCCAAATTCCTGCACACTGTCTCAGAGCATCATTCGCGCCAATAGCGACCGTACCCTCCAATTTCGAGCAGGGTTTTATGACGTCAACTAGCCTCAGTTTAAGTTGACCAATCATGTCTCTGCTACTCAGCTGAGGGCACTGAACTTGCCGTTTGACCGGCTACGAAAACAACCTACCTAGACCACCGGCCATCCGGCGCCAGACAGTCGCACTCAGCAGGGCACAGTTCGCAAGTATTCTCCGAATCAAGAGGACAGTGCAGTCAGTCAGTACCAGGAATCTTCGTTCCGGATGCGCCGGAATGGTAAACACATAAACTGCGACGACACTTGGACGTCTCGCAGGTCGTTTCGCCCTGCATACAACAGGCGAAACTCGACCGACGTCAGTGGTTCCGCCAGGCGCTTAAGCCTATTGTACGAACCCCTCAGAATTCAGGAAAGTGCAGCCCCCAACAGCAAACGCAGTGTGCCGCGTCCACCGATGTTCGCCTCGCGCAGGCCACCCAGAGAAGTAAAACAACATGTTTAGGAATCAAGTGAAAAGTATTTTTTGAGCTCTCAGTAGAAATACATTCATTACAATAACCTTACTCGGTCTGTTACTACCGTGCAATGACATAGAACATTAATAAAACTGATGAAAATGAGAGGAGACATGCAAAAGAGGGCATGGAACCTCTCATGTGTTGCTCTTAGCATAAGTTAGTTTAAGTACTGTGCAAGTCTAGGGACTGATGACCTCAGCATTTTTGCCCCTTAGGAATTCACACAAATTTGAACTTTTTTTCCAGTGGACTCGTAGTTTTCGTGAGGACTAAGAACTACATACTCTTAAGTACAAGTTGTTGCTGCTCTACTTATTTATTTACTCGTAGTGATAAAAGTTACACGATGAGCTCGTCTCGGCGACTTGCCATTATCAAGTGTACACATGAATATGGCGTAATAGTTACAATACTGCCCGGATCTCGTGGTCGTGCGGTAGCGTTCTCGCTTCCCACGCCCGGGTTCCCGGGTTCGATTCCCGGCGGGGTCAGGGATTTTCTCTGCCTCGTGATGGCTGGGTGTTGTGTGATGTCCTTAGGTTGGTTAGGTTTAAGTAGTTCTAAGTTCTAGGGGACTTATGACCACAGCAGTTGAGTCCCATAGTGCTCAGAGCCATTTGAACCATTTGAAGTTACAATACTGTCCCTTACGACTAAGCTAGTCTATGTCTACATATGATTACATCTTAGTTTTGCATGATGTGGTCCATATGACATCTTGGAAGGTAAATGCCGGTTGTCCCTTTGTTATAATACTATCACGTTATATATATGTCAACTTTTTATTTGCGTGATTTTGTAAAGCTATTTTTTTCAGCTTTTCTGACAGCTTCGGTTCCAGCAATGTTATATGTTTACAATGGAATTTCTGTTTCTCGGAAAGTCAATAACTACCTTTAATTTTTCAGAGATAGTATTTTTGTGGTTTTTACGTAAATGATAAATTTTTGTTGTTTTGTTTATCGCGATAATTTACTGATCTTCAAAAATGTTAATAACATTTTCGAGGTACTTTTTATGTTCAAAAATATGTTTGTTCATTGAGGATGCTCTCTTGGTATTTTTCTGTATGAGTGTAAACTTCCATTATCTACAAAATGTTCAATGTGTATGTTTTAGGTACTTTCAGTAAAATTGTAAGGTATCTGATAGTTGCTATGGGAAATGGTATCGGAGGCAACATAGCAGACATACTTAATAATACTCTGTCAAAGAAACTTTACAATTCAGACTAAGCAAAATTATCTATTGCCACAGATATGTTGATGGTACACAGTAACTAGTAGGTGAAGACCACCAATACATGCAGATGTTTCATCAGCAACTAAACAATTTGCACCTTAACATAAAATTTAGAATGTAAATAGAACATAACAAATAGATAAACTTTTTAATCTAAAAATTAGCAATATCGACAGCCATCACCAATTCGAAATACATAGAAAAGCTATCACGACTGACATTATTATAAATAAAAATTCTTGTCACCCAACTCGCATATTTCATATCAATGATTTATAGAATTTTAAATTTATTTCTCGATAATAAGGCTACACAAAACTGAATATAAACACGAAATACGTAGCGCAACGAAATGACTTCATTGCCAAAATAGCGGAAGTACTATATGAACAGCATAAAAACCTAAAACAGATGGCGTACATAAAGAAACAACATTAAAAAGATAATAAAAAATTAGAAATGTATCTTCCTATGTTACACCACCAACACAGGCAAAATATCGGAAACGATGAAAAACTTATTTAAGGAAACAAAAATATAATTAGCATTCCGTGCGAATGACAGCTTGAAGTCCAAAATACAATCAACAAAAAATATGCTGTGTTGAACTCCTTCTGTTACATGTCCCATTTTACAGTAATTTCTAGCATATAACTTGCCGAAATAGTATTGTACTTATTGTTGAAGTAAGCCTTCGTTGAAATTATAACCTAATTACATGGGGAACTAACAGTCCATTTTCCATTCAAATACTTTTGTTATGAGTAGTACATTATTTGATAACTAAAGACAGTTGCGGCTAGTAACTACACTTTCTAAATTATCTCGCGAACGGTTCGTTAGCAAACGAACCGATATTTACCGTAATGTTTTCGCTTCCACGAGTAGTGTCGCATTCTTTCGCTAGTGTCTTATCGCCACTAATTGTTTCTGACCTTGTATCTAAGTTTTGCATTTGGGCACTTCCTGCGCTTCTCTCAGAACGGCGGCACAAGCGTCCGATTATGTCGTTTGTCCTTTAAACCGTCACTACTCATGCTCGTATACTGCAGTGCTGTAACAGCGGGATAGGGAGATAGGACCACTCCCCACCCCCCCTTTAAGTATGAGGTGTGAGTCGAAGCACGCGACTTTAGAACAGATACAAGAAAGTTCCTGAAGCTTTCCTAACACACTCACGACTTGTGAAACTCTGAAAGATTCCCTATCTGCATTTCTTCGTTCGAATACCGTGAACTGTAAACAGTAACTGCCGCTAGCCCTGATGTAGCCTCTAGCCGTTTTTTTCTCAGACAGCCCTGCTGGTACTAAAAGCTGTGAAAAAAGCTCCTCACCGGTGGTAACCAACAGGCAAGGGTTGCATCCTCAAAGTCTCGCCTACTTACACAATGAATGGATATCATTTAGTTCAAATATGATGGACGTAATTGTGATAAAAGTTTAAACTGATTGCAAGTCAGACATGACATCACTGACGCTCTTTTTTTACTCAAAAAATGTTCAAATGTGTGAGAGTTTCTAAAGGAGCAAATTGTTGAGGTGCTCGGTCCATTGACTTACACATTACTTAAAGTAGCTTAAACTAGCTTACGCTAGGAACGACACACGCACACACCGATGCCAGAGAGAGGGCTTCAGTACGGAACCTCGCGGCTGCTACGGTCGCAGGTTCGGAAGCTGCCACGGGCATGGGTGTGTGTTATATCCTTAGGTTAGTTAGGTTTAAGTAGTTCTAAGTCTAGGGGAGTGATGACCTCAGATGGTTCAAAAAATGGCTCTGAGCACTATAGAACATCTGTAATCATCAGTCCCTTAGAACTTAGAACTGCTTAAGGGGCTCCGGAAAGGCTCAAAATCATGAAAAGTTCAATTTTTACTTTTTTGCGTTTTCTGAATCTGCAGACTATTACCTTTTAATAGATATATAATTTATTCAATTCCGAAGACTACAACTATTTTTAAATTTTTTTTTGAAATGTGTTCTACATGGGCGTTACCCACTGTGGCGCTGTTTAACTGCTGTCAAATGGTGTTATTATTAACGTCCGTGTTCATCAGGTACATTTTAGTGATGTGAGATAAAGTATGTGTTGTGGTTAACTTGTGATGGTTCAATATATATCGCTGGTGTGATTGTCGATTGTTTCATGTTTATTTACTCTGTCGTTATCTCGAAAATATTCGTAATTAATTCTGTTTCTTGAGTCTCTGTTTTGTTGAAGTATAATAATGAGTAAAAGTAAAGTTATTAGAAATCCTCTGAAGGCTTTTAAGAAAAGGAGAAATGTTGGAAAGCCAAAGGTATGTGTTATTACTGTAAACAATAAAGACGATAATCAAGTGAGTGAACCTAACCTCTGAAGTACACCTGCCCATAGCAGTCAAAGTGGGAAAGAAAATACTTCACAGAAGAAGCTTGGTTCAATGAGTGAAAACTATGAATGTTTTATGGGCGAATCGGATGTGAATGAAATATTTGATATGTCGGTTCTCAAAGGAATTTTTTCAAACTGTGTAAGATGTATTCATTGCAGTGAAGTTGGTCTGGAACTCTCCATAATAAAGCACGTAGGACTTGCTAGTGAAATACAACTGAAATGTGATAAGTGTTCATACATGACCACCTTTTGGAACAGTGTTGCAGTAACTGCAACTGAAGAAAATGGTAGCAAAATCTACGAACACAACAACGAGCGATGCTTGCTTTAGACAAGGAACGCCTTCGGGCTGCAGACAGGGCTGCAAAGAGTCTAGAAACACAAGCAAGAGTAAATAGGAGGAGGAACAAGAGGAAGCTGGAGGAGGAGTTTGCAGAGGATGAAGATAATCCATCCTATGGACCTGGAATGCACTAAAAAGTTAATCCAATCTTTGTCGCTCGATTCCCAAAACTTTTATTTTCTCATACTAATTACATGTTTTCTAAGGATCTTCCAAACATATTTGTTTCAAACTTTCAGTAAATGTTACACAGTACCTTCTGCATAATTTAACACAGCCTTTTTCCAAAAAACTGTATATTTTTGAATATATAAATAAAAAATTGCAAAAAAATGTTGTGAATTTTCATTACAATTGAAAAAAATCATCTTTAATAACTGAACTAAAATTTTGTAAAATCCCTGTGTTAAGTTGTAGCCCATATTCCAATAAATAATCTGTAAAAAGTTCAACTTCCTACCTCAAATACTTTGTGAGGAAAGATGTAGTTTATAAGCGTTATTTTAACATTGCAAGTATAGGGCGTTCCGGAGCCCCTTAAACCTAACTAACCTAAGGACATCATACACATCCATGCCCAAGGCAGGATTAGAACCTGCGACCGTAGCGTCACGCGGTTCTAGACTGAAGCGCCTAGAACCGGACGGCCACACCGGCCGGCCGACCTCAGATGTTAAGTCCCATAGTGCTTAGAGCTATTTGAATCATTTAGCCGGTGAGAGGACTCTAACCTGCGGCGGGAGGGGCCGCGCAACCCGTGCATGACGCCAGAAACCGAGCGGCCACTCGGCGCGGCTTCTTTACGCAGCCACGTCGCTAGATACTAGGCATGAAAGGTGCATGAAATGGATCGAGCACGTAAGATCGGTAGTCGGGAAGGCGAGTGGTCGACATCGCGTTCTTGGGAGAATTCTAGGAAAGTGTGGGTCACACTCGGGATGGTACCTCACTGCTGTCTGGGGCATCTCCAGACACTTATTCGTGTGTCATCGAGGTTGTTTGAAGCGGGACTCATCACTGAAAGTTCTACTCCACTGAATGACTCTCCAGCCGAAGTCGTGTCTAGAAAAGCTCCGGTGGCGGTGGATACCAAATTTATATCGCCCGCCATACGGACCTGGAACTAGGAATGATGGTCCAGAGTGTCATTACATTTCATAGCAGGATCCATTTGGCTGTTATCCGCGGCACCCTTACGGCACAGTGGTCCGTTGACGACATTATACGCCCCGTTTTCTTTCCCTTCATGGTAAGCCACCCAGGGCTTACATTTCAGCGACATTGTGCTCTCACGAACGCTGCTGGAGATTCTACTGTTTGTCTTTTTTACTTGTCAAACCCCACTCGGCCAGCAAGGTCGAAGGATCTCTCCCCAACTGAGAACATTTGGAGCATTTTGGGCAGGATTCACCTACCAGCTCGGGATTGGACGGAATGTGGCACGGTATCTCTCAGAAGAGCATCCAACAGCTATTTCAATCAACGCCAAGCCCAGAAACTGCGTGCATAGGGGCATGATGTGGACCAACCCGCTATTAGCTTGCTCAATCCGAGAAGCCCTTTGTCTTGAATAAATCACCCAGTTTTCTGAAATAGTAATCTTTTTTCTTTGTACATGTGCATCTACTGATTTCCTTTCCATTGAGATAATTCCTTCGTGGTATATCGCTTTATTCTTTTTCTTTTCTTATTTTACTTGGACTGTATATAAACGTCAGATATCTTTTAGAGTTTTGACATGTGTTGAAGCACAATTTTTGCAGAATTCTACTTGATAAAGGCCACACGGACGAAACTGAAGCATTGGATGTTATGAATAATCTAAAAAGGATAAATTGTTATTAACTATGTAGAGGAGACGTTGAGTTGCAGACAGACACAACGAAGAAACTCGCACACATTTTAGCTGTTGACCAAAACATGTACATTCACACAAGCACAACTCACGCACACGTCACCACTCTCTTTAGTCACAGACAGTAGAACACCTTTTGGCCAGAAGCTGATCTGTGGGGCCTATAGCAAACTTTTCGTAATGCCTGTCTGCGACTCAGTGTCTCTTGTGTATGGTAAGCAGCAGTCTATCCTTTTCATTATTTTGTCCTTATTCCAACCTGGAATTTCGATTGTTACCCTCACGGATAAACAGTTTCATAGTAAAGCGAACATGACGTCCTTCAGAAAAATTGTATGTGGCTGTGGAACATGTTCACGAAATTTTAATTCTGTTCTTAGGTCTTTATGTGCCAGTAAGCCCCTGATTCTTTAAAGAGTCGAACTCCTATGTACAAAACACTACTTAATAAAAAAAGGTGATGTGTTAAATATCTGAGTTTAACCACGTAATCGAATAGCTTCAGGAGAGAATTGAAATCATGATTAGAGTTTGTTGGAAGCTGCTAAATGCTCTCGTTATGACACACTGAACGAAAAGAGTCTGGGTAATTTGCGCTATATTCCAGGCCAAATCTAGTTTCTGGGCACTCCAACATTTATGACGTCATATCTCCTGAGCTATGTGCCACACAACGATATAATTTTGCAGGTGCATTCCGTGGTCTACCTGGGTGCTGTCTGCACGTGAACTGCGAACAGCGTTACTAGTAGGGTAGTAATAAACTAAGATATCAGTTTGAATGCGTCAGCAGCGAAAATTTAGTAAACGATAAACTTTTCCCTTCTCGTCATTTTGTGGTGAGGCATCGGCGAGAAAACGTTTCGTATGTGTTTGAAATTATATTTAAAGTTTCTTGGAAGACGCCAAGTACTCTCTTCCTCAAATACTGGATCAATGAAGTACGGTATTTGTGCGCTGTCACTTATGCCGCCTCAAGACACACAGTTTTCTAATTGTAGTATTGTTCCTATTGTGATAAATTGTTAACATAGGATTATACCTCTTGTCAAGTAGATTATGACAGTACCTTAGGTTTTTAAATTTGGTCAACAGTTACTGAAAATGAAATCATTGTTGTCCCTGGAAGCCGATATCAACTTCCTGGAAGTAACTTGTAAAGTATTACTAAATCTCTTCAGTAATTAGAGTACAATGTCTGCCTCGTCATTCGAGCCGGTCGCATCCGCGCTGAGCGCTCTCCGCGTTAGTAACCTTGACTCCGTAAGCAGTTAGCGATCTCATCCGCACCGCTTTAATTTATTTAATGAATTGCGTACTGTGTGCAAATTTCAGGCACGCGCGATCTCACGAATACTCCGAGGCAAAGTTCACGTGGTTCTGTCTGAAGTTCCGCATACGTAAGAGGTCGTCAGGGACTTTGTCGTTAGCATCTCTGCTCGCGAATAGGACGCAGCTACCGCTGGGGCCTTGAACGCACGCTCTGCGACCACATACCTGCCGTCACACAGCGAAGCGGATGGCGCTGTACCGGTTGATCCCGGATCAGCGGCTTTGATCTCACAGCACAGTTTCGACAGCCGTAAGCGATACGGATATATTTCAGTTCGAGGCAGAGCATATGAA
This sequence comes from Schistocerca americana, assembly GCF_021461395.2. Taxonomy (NCBI): domain Eukaryota; kingdom Metazoa; phylum Arthropoda; class Insecta; order Orthoptera; family Acrididae; genus Schistocerca; species Schistocerca americana. Next base: position 96,560,680 of record NC_060119.1, read on the forward strand.
GCATGGAGGAAATAAACTGGCCACATACAAATGTTTTAACAAGTTTGCGCGGCACTGTCGATGACTAACTGTTGCAGTACGCTGTCCTGTCGTACGAAATTATTTCTGCCTCTATCCGGCCTCTAGTGACGCTGTTTCCGGGCACGCAGTTATTCTACTCTGCCCGGGGAAACTAAAGCAAGCGCAGTGTTTCGGAACAATTCCACATGTGTACCGGGTGAGCAAAAAGTCAGTAAAAATTTGAAAACTTAATAAACCACGGAATAATGTAAATAGAGAGGTAAAAATTGAGACACATGCTAGGAATGACATGGGGTTTTATGAGAACCAACCATATTGCTAGACGCGTGAAAGATCTCTTGCGCGCGTCGTTTGGTGATGATCGTGTGCTCAGCCACCGCTTTCGTCATGCTTGGCCTCCCAGGTCCTCAGACCTCAGTCCGTGCGATTATTGGCTTTGGGGTTACCTGAAGTCGTAAGTGTATCGTGATCGACCCACATCTCTAGGGATGGTGAAAGACAACATCCGACGCCAATGCCTCACCATAACTCCGGACATGCTTTACAGTGCTGTTCACAACATTATTCTTAGACTACAGCTATTTTTGCGGAACGATGCTGGACATATTGAGCATTTCCTGTAAAGAACATCATCTTTGCTTTGTCTTACTTTGTTATGCTAATTGTTGCTATTCTGATCAGATGAAGCGCCATCTGTCGAACATTATGTGAACTTTTGTATTTTTTTGGTTCTAATAAAACCCCATGTCATTCCAAGCATGTGTGTCAATTTGTACCTCTCTATCTACTTTATTCAGTGATTTATTCAGTTTTCAAATTTATACTAAATTTTTGTTCACCCGGTATCTGTTTAAAAAAAAACACAGAGTTACACGCACCGAACTCATATAACGAGAAAAAGTATATCGTCATTCGTAAGCACGTCATTCTGTGACTTGTTTTCTTTATTGCTGAGCGCTGAAAGTCAACCTTCAAGTATTTCAGTTTTCGATGTAGGTTAAGTCGTGGTGCGATGATTATTAATATATAAAATTGTCCACAGAGCACTTTTGTGGACTTTTACTACAAACAGTGCAGTAAGGAGAAGTCGGCATATAATTTTCTGCTTTTGCGCAACTTTGGTTCTGCAGCTGAACGAACAATGATTGGTTTAGTTGGCTAGTTCATTAGCGGTAGGGGACCAAACAGCGAGGTCATCGGTCCCATCGGATTATGGAAGAATGGGGAAGGAAGTCGGCCGTACCCTTTCAAAGGAACCATCCCGGAATTTGCCTCAAGCGGTTTAGGGAAATTAAGGAGAACCTAAATCGGGATGGCCTGGCGCTGGTTTGAACCTTCGTCCTCCATAATGCGAGTCCAGTGTGCTAACCAATGCGCCTCCTTGCTCGGTAATATTTGGTTTGGATCAAACTTTGCCAACTCTTTTTGTATCTTTCGCGGTTTCCGTATTTCTACCAGCATGACTTAACCTCTATTATAGGAATTTTGTAGTTCTGTGTATAGTCTGTTATTAATTAACAAACATATTGTTTTGCAGGTAGTATATGATGACTATCAGTAATGTTGTTGTTGTTGTGGTCTTCAGTCCTGAGACTGGTTTGGTGCAGCTCTCCATGCTACTCTATCCTGTGCAAGCTTCTTCATCTCCCAGTACTTACTGCAACCTACATCCTTCTGAATCTGCTTAGTGTATTCATCTGTTGGTCTCCCTCTACGATTTTTACCCTCCACGCTGCCCTCCAATGCTAAATTTGTGATCCCTTGATGCCTCAAAACATGTCCTACCAACCGGTCCCTTCTTTTTGTCAAGTTGTGCCACAAACTCCTCTTCTCCCCAATTCTGTTCAACATCTCCTCATTAGTTATGTGATCTACCCATCTAATCTTCAGCATTCTTCTGTAGCACCACATTTCGAAAGCTTCTATTCTCTTCTTGTCAAAACTATTTATCGTCCATGTTTCACTTCCATACATGGCTACACTCCATACAAATACTTTCAGAAACGACTTCCTGACACTTAAATCTATACTCGATGTTAACAAATTTCTCTTCTTCAGAAACGATTTCCATGCCATTGCCAGTCTACATTATATATCCTCTCTACTTCGACCATCATCAGTTATTTTACTCCCTAAATAGCAAAACTCCTTTACTACTTTAAGTGTCTCATTTCCTAATCTAATTCCCTCAGCATCACCTGATTTAATTTGACTACATTCAATTATCCTCGTTTTGCTTTTGTTGATGTTCATCTTATATCCTTCTTTCAAGACACTGTCCATTCCGTTCAACTGCTCTTCCAAGTCCTTTGCTGTCTCTAACAGAATTACAATGTCATCGGCGGACCTCATTTCTTCTCCGTGAATTTTAATACCTACTCCGAATTTTTCTTTTGTTTCCTTTACTGCTTGCTCAATATACAGATTGAATAACATCGGGGAGAGGCTACAACCCTGTCTCACTCCCTTCCCAACCACTGCTTCCCTTTCATGCCCCTCGACTCTTATAACTGCCATCTGGTTTCTGTACAAATTGTAAATAGCCTTACGCTCCCTGTATTTTACCCCTGCCACCTTCAGAATTTGAAAGAGAGTATTCCAGTTAACATTGTCAAAAGCTTTCTCTAAGTCTACAAATGCTAGAAACGTAGGTTTGCCTTTCCTTAATCTTTCTTCTAAAATAAGTCGTAAGGTTAGTATTGCCTCACGTGTTCCAACATTTCTACGGAATCCAAACTAATCTTCCCCGAGGTCCGCTTCTACCAGTTTTTCCATTCGTTTGTAAAGAATTCGCGTTAGTATTTTGCAGCTGTGAGTTATTAAACTGATAGTTCGGTAATTTTCACATCTGTCAACACCTGCTTTCTTTGGAATTGGAATTATTATATTCTTCTTGAAGTCTGAGGGTATTTCGCCTGTCTCATACATCTTGCTCACCAGAAGGTAGAGTTTTGTCAGGACTGGCTCTCCCAAGGCCGTCAGTAGTTCTCATGGAATGTTGTCTGCTCCCGGGGCCTTGTTTCGACTCAGGTCTTTCAGTGCTCTGTCAAACTCTTCACGCAGTATCTTATCTCCCATTTCGTCTTCATCTACATCCTCTTCCATTTCCATAATATTGTCCTCAAGTACATCGCCCTTGTATAAACCCTCCATATACTCCTTCCACCTTTCTGCCTTCCCTTCTTTGCTTAGAACTGGGTTTCCATCTGAGCTCTTGATATTCATACAAGTGGTTCTCTTCTCTCCAAAGGTCTCTTTAATTTTCCTGTAGGCAGTATCTATCTTACCCCTAGTGAGATAAGTCTCTACATCCTTACATTTGTCCTCTAGCCATCCCTGCTTAGCCATTTTGGACTTCCTGTCAATCTCATTTTTGAGACGTTTGTATTCCTTTTTGCCTGCTTCATTTACTGCATTTTTATATTTTTTCCTTTCATCAATTAAATTCAATATATCTTCTTTTACCCAAGGATTTCTATTAGCCATCGTCTTTTTACCTACTTGATCGTCTGGTGCCTTCACTACTTCATCCCTCAGAGCTATCCATTCTTCTTCTACTGTATTTCTTTCCCCCATTCCTGTCAATTGTTCCCTTATGCTCTCCCTGAAACTCTGTACAACCTCTGGTTCTTTCAGTTTATCCAGGTCCCATCTCCTTAAATTAGCACCTTTTTGTAGTTTCTTCAGATTTAATCTACAGTTCATAACCAATAGATTGTGGTCAGAGTACACATCTGACCCTGCAAACGTCTTACAATTTCAAACCTGGTTCCTAAATCTCTGTTTTATCATTATATAACTTCACTAATTCCCACTATATCTAAATTTAACCTATCCATTTCCCTTTTTAAATTTTCTAACCTACCTGCCCGATTAAGGGATCTGACATTCCACGCTCCGATCCGTAGAACGCCAGTTTTCTCTCTCCTGATAACGACGTCCTCTTGAGTAGTCCCCGCCCGGAGATCCGAATGGGGGACTATTTTACCTCCGGAATATTTTACCCAAGAGGACGCCATCATCATTTAATCATACAGTAAAGCTGCATGCCCTCGGGAAAAATTACGGCTGTAGTTTCCCCTTGCTTTCAAACCGTTCGCAGTTCCAGCACAGCGAGGCTGTTTTGGTTAATGTTACAAGGCCAGATCAGTCAATCATCCAGACTGTTGCCCCTGCAACTACTGAAAAGGCTGCTGGCCCTCTTCAGGAACCACACGTTTGTCTGGCCTCTCAACAGATACCCCTCCGTTTTGGTTGCACCTACGGTACGGCCATCTGTATCGCTGAGGCACGCAAGCCTCCCCACCAACGGCAAGGTCCATGGTTCATGGGGAGACTATCAGTAATAGTAACACCTTATTTACGTGGTAGCTGCCACTTACAAACTTTGACATCTTCAGATTATCTCTTTGCGATGTATTTTAACGCACGAAATTTACTTTAGGTACTACGTAAAACTACTATTTAGAGTTGTTCGAACTATAACTCGCTATGACGGCAGCAGAACGTATAACTTAAATATAGCACTTCTTGTCACTGATAACAGGAATAAGGGTAAAAATAACTTGTTTCGTCGTGTAAACGGCTCGTTAATTCCATTTCAAGGCGAACATTGCAAACGAGAGTGCGTAAGTTGACATGACATATCATATATGTTTTCTAATTTGATGTAATTCAGCTCGATTATAGTTTCTGTGGCGCTCGCGTATCGGCTTAACAATGCTATGACGCACACAGAATTTCTTTGCTGACTCTCTCCAGTATCTTTGGTCTGCTAAAGAACCAGGACAGATTAAGAATTGAAAATAATTTTACGTAGTTCTCTCTCTCTCTCTTTTATCTGTTTAGTCGGTTCCGACGCTCCGTGACCTCATGAACCAAACACACGAATTTCTTCTGCTCTTTCTCCCGTAGTCTTTCTAGGTTGGAACACATCACTTCTGTGATGCCATCGAACCACTTATCTTGTGAAGTCCCCCTCTTCTAGCCCCTTCGATCTTCCACAGCATTAGTGTTATTCCAGTAAAACATCTTCTGATAATGTATCCGAAGTAGGTCAGCCTTTGTTTTAGTATCGGACTTTCCAGGGTGCATTCTGGTTTTATTTGCTCTGATAGTGATCTGTTCGTTCTCCTTGCAGTCCATGAGATTTTAAGACGTTTCCTCCAACACCACAATTAAGAGGAGTCTATTCTTCGCCGTTCCGCCTTTCTACCGGTCCACATCCCACATCCATACAGCACAACCGGAAAGACCATAGCCCTTACAATACGGACCTATGTTGCTAACATTACATCGCTACTCCTTGTCAAAGACTGATATTGCCTTTCTACTGAGCAGCAAGCGTCTCCTGATTTCGTGGCTGCAGTCACCATGAGCAGAAATCTGGGATCCGAGATAATTGAACGTAGACACTACCTCCACTGTTTCTTCCCCTATATGCCATGAAATGATAGGTGTAGTTGACATAATTTTCGATTTTTAGCAGTCAGCCGAAGACCAGGTTTTTCATTTTCTTCCCTTAAATTCAGCAAGAGAGTCTTTAACTCTTCTTAACTTTTGCGTATCTAGGTTGCTTATATTTATCCCAGCTACCTTAATTCCGGTTTCTTCTTCACCTAGCCCAGCATTCCTCATAACTTTCTCTGTATACAGATTGAATAAGTAACGTGAATCATGATCCATTTACTAGATGTCCATACAATATTCTCGCCGTGGCTTCTTGGTCAGAGTATAAACTCCGTATGAGGTGAATGAGGTGAATTAGGTGATCTGGTGCTCCCATAGTTTTGAGTACTTCCCACGATTTATTGTGATCGAGCCGTAGAAGGCTTGTTCAAAACGTTCAAATGTGTTTGAAATCTTATGGGACTTAACTGCTAAGGTCATCAGTTCCTAAGCTTACACACTACTTAACCAAAATAATCCTAAGGACAAACACACACAGCCATGCGCGAGGGAGGACTCGAACCTCCGCCGGGACCAGCCTCACAGTCCATGACTGCAGCGCCATAGACCCGTCGAAGGCTTTGGCATAATTAATAGAGCAGAAATACACGTCTTTCTGGAGTTCTCATGCCTTTTCCATAATCTGCCGCATGTTGGCAGTTTGATCTCTGGTTCCTCTTCCCTTACGATGTGCCGGCCGTGGTGGCCGAGCGGTTCTAGGCGCTACAGTCTGGAACCGCGCGACCACTGCGGTCGCAGGTTCGAATCCTGCCTTGGGCATGGATGTTTGTGATGTCCTTAGTTAGGTTTAAGTAGTTCTAAGTTCTGGGGGACTGATGGCCTTAGACATTACGTCCCATAGTGCTCAGAGCCATTTGAACCATTTGAACCTTACATGGCCAGCTCGTTCTTCCGTAGTTCTCGCTTTATGGAAGAACAAACTGGATTTCGTAAAGGAAGAGGAACCACAGATGAAGTTGCCACCATTCGGTGGATTATGGAAAAGACAAGAGAATTCCAGAAAGAAGTGTATCTCTGTTCTGATTATACCAAAGCCTTTGACTACATCGACGACAGCAAATTGTGGGAAGTACTTATTTCTACTGCCTGATAAAAAGTGAAGCAGGTAGAAGAAATAGGATGATGCCAGTATCACTTCTTACACATCGGCGGATATGTAAATGTTCAAATCTGCACTTTTCTGTAACAGGTAGAACAGCCACCAGAGTGCGTTAGTGGTGTTCACGTTTATTGTTGTTACCAGGATTGGCAGAGAGTTAAGGGACGTGAACGGCGTGAGATGTTGAGTGATCACTGTGAAGGACACAGAGTTGCGGCGTACTCGGGAGAGTAGGAAATAACGTCATCACCGCCTTCGAAAGAAGACTCTTGCAGACCAGCTTGTAGAACCGTTCAGTATCGAGTTTTGTGGCGCATTCAAATTTAACAGTGGCCCGATGTTGGACAGTATGGGAATTTGAGAGCAGGCATACTCGTCGCCATGATTCCAGTCGACAACGTCTGACGACCACAAGAGGGGATACATGAAATATATTCGCAACTGCGACTTTGGACAACCATTAGTTTTAGAACGGAATGAAATTTTCGCTCTGCAGCGGAGTGTGCGCTGATATGAAACTTCTTGGAAGATTAAAACTATGTGCCCGACCGAGTCTCTCAGGCGGAATTAAAGCAATGAGGACGGGGCGTGAGTCGTGCTTGGGTAGATCAGTTGGTAGAGCACTTTCTCGCAAATGGCAAAGGTCCCGAGTACGAGTCTCGGTCCGGCACACAGTTATAATCTGCCAGGAAGTTTAATATCAGCTCACACTCCTCTGCAGAGTGAAAATTTCATTCTGGAAACGTCTCCTAGGCTGTGGCTAAGCAATGGCTCCACAATATCCTTTCTTCCAGGAGTGCTAGTTCTGCAAGGTATGGAGGAGAGCTTCTGCGAAGTTTGGAATGTAGGAGGCGAGGCACTGGCGGAATTAAAGCTGTCAGGACGTGGCGTGAGTCGTGCTTGGGTAGCTCAGTTGGTAGAGCACTTGCCCGAAAAAGGCAAAGGTCCCGAGTTCGAGTCTTGGTCCGGCACACGGTTTTAATCTGCCAGGAAGTTTCAGTTTTAGAACGGTTTGTCAACGAAAATTTCTGCCGGACCGGAATTCGAACTCTTATGATGAGCTGTCGCCTTACCATTTGGATATCCATGCACGACACACCATTAGACCAAAAATTTCGTATGTCGTCAACCATGCGTCTACGGTCTACACCCATACATCTATGACGTATATTCCCGTACCGGTGAGTCATTTTACTTGAAAGTCGTCTACCCGGTGTCGGCGGATCCCATCGTAATTCGGAATAACGCAGGTGCTGCAATACAGTATTTATCAGCCGACCCAGGGCAAGCTACTTTCAACTAAAATGCCTTCTCACCTGTGCAGTAATATATATATATATATATATATATATATATATATATATATATATATATATATAATGGATGTATGAGTGCAGGTTGTAGACGCATGCTTGACGGCATGTGTGAGCTTGGATCCGGCCGTGACTCGTGCATGGATACCAAGATGGTGACGTGACCGCTTGCGACAAGCGAGTAATCCGTATTCGAGTTCCGTCCGTCAGAAATTTTCATTTTCTTCATTCCAGTCTACAACTAACGGTTTTCCATATTCACAATTGCAAATACATTGGATGTATTTGTTACGGTTGTAGTCACCGCAGTTCTTCTTCCTTTGGACGTGCATGCACGTTTAAAGGAAGTTTGCATCATAATTCGGAATAACACAGGCACAAAAATAATTTTTTTTTCGTATCGTACGTGGGAGGGTCGCCATATGGTGCTCCAGCTTTGTTATTCCGCACCATTGGTTGGAAACTAGCAGCAGCCAGACTATGGAATTACTGCCCCATGTGTTAGCTGTACATTTGGAATAGTGCCGCGACCGGGAAGCATGCACTGCTGATGAATGGACTTGGGTTATGTTCACTGATGAATCGGGGTTCTGTACAACCATTGCGAGTGATTAGCTAGCAGCTGGCTCCATAATGGTGTGAGCTATGTTTACATGGAATGAACTGGGTCCCCTGGTCCAGGTGAATCTATCATTGGTTGCAAATGGTTACGTTCGGTTAATTGGAGATTGTGAGCTATGTTTACATGGAGTGAACTGGGTCCCCTGGTCCAGGTGAATCTATCATTCGTTGCAAATGGTTATGTTTCGTTAATTGGAGATTGTTTGCAGTCATTCATGGACGTCATTTTCCCAAACAGTTAACGACTGGTTTGAAGAAAATTCTGGATTTTTCTAGCGAATAATTTGGCCACCCACATCGTCCGATGTGAATCCGTCGAACATCGGTGACAGATAATCGGGAGGTCAATTCGTACACAAAATCCTGCACCGGCAACAATTTCGCAGTTGTGGACGGCTATAGAGCCAACATGGCTCAATATTTCTCCAGCGGACTTCCAGCGACTTGTTGAGTTCACCCCACGTCGAGCTGTTCTACTACGCTGGACAAAAGGCGGTCCGACACGGTTGTAGGAGTTATCCCACGATTGTTGTCACCACAGAGAAATAGGTTTTATTCACTTTACATTCGCGTGTGGGTTACAAAAGAATAACTGATTAAAAGACTCTGTACAGCTGTAATTAATGCAATCGTTTCTTTTTTGTCCAGACACGTGCAATATGTGTTTTAGTATCCCGTCATTAGTTTTAGAAATGTCGTAAGTAGCTTTTCGCGGGGTAATTGCCATCAGTGCTCATACAGGGTTATTACAAATGATTGAAGCGATTTCACAGCTCTACAATAACTTTATTATTTGAGATTTTTTCACAATGCTTTGCACACACATCCAAAACTAAAAAAGTTTTTTTAGGCATTCACAAATGTTCGGTATGTGCCCCTTTAGTGGTTCGGCAGACATCAAGCCGATAATCCAGTTCCTCCCACACTCGGCGCAGCATGTCCCCATCAATGAGTTCGAAAGCATCGTTGGTGCGAGCTCGCAGTTCTGGCACGTTTCTTGGTAGAGGAGGTTTAAACACTGAATCTTTCACATAACCTCACAGAAAGAAATCGCATGGGGTTAAGTCGGGAGAGCGTGGAGGCCATGACATGAATTGCTGATCATGATCTCCATCACGACCGATCCATCGGTTTTCCAGTCTCCTGTTTAAGAAATGTCGAACATCATGATGGAAGTGCGGTGGAGTACCATCCTGTTGAAAGATGAAGTCGGCGCTGTCGGTCTCCAGTTGTGACATGAGCCAATTTTCCAGCATGTCCAGATACACGTGTCCTGTAACGTTTTTTTCGCAGAAGAAAAAGGGGCCGTAAACTTTAAACCGTGAGATTGCACAAAACACGTTAACTTTTGGTGAATTGCGAATTTTCTGCACGAATGCGTGAGGTTTCTCTACCGCCCAGATTCGCACACTGTGTCTGTTCACTTCACCATTAAGAAAAAATGTTGCTTCATCACTGAAAACAAATTTCGCACTGAACGCATCCTCTTCCATGAGCTGTTGCAACCGCGCCGAAAATTCAAAGCGTTTGACTTTGTCATCAGGTGTCAGGGCTTGTAGCAATTGAAAACGGTAAGGCTTCTGCTTTAGCCTTTTCCGTAAGATTTTCTAAACCGTCGGCTGTGGTACGTTTAGCTCCCTGCTTGCTTTATTCGTCGACTTCCGCGGGCTACGCGTGAAACTTGCCCGCTCGCGTTCAACCGTTTCTTCGCTCACTGCAGGCCGACCCGTTGATTTCCCCTTACAGAGGCATCCAGAAGCTTTAAACTGCGCGTACCATCGCCGAATGGAGTTAGCAGTTGGTGGATCTTTGTTGAACTTCGTCCTGAAGTGTCGTTGCACTGTTATGACTGACTGATGTGAGTGCATTTCAAGCACGACATACGCTTTCTCGGCTCCTGTCACCATTTTGTCTCACTGTGCTCTCGAGCGCTCTGGCGGCAGAAACCTGAAGTGCTGCTTCAGCCGAACAAAACTTTATGAGTTTTTCTACGTATCTGTAGTGTGTCGTGACCATATGTCAATGAATGGAGCTACAGTGAATTTGTAAAATCGCGTCAATCATTTGTAATAGCCCTGTACATATACCGGTTCAGTTGTTCAGTCTTCGTGTGAAGCTCTGCTTCTCCCTATAACGTTTCATTTGAGAATTAATAACCCAGTAATTTTCTCACTTTACGAATGACTATATTTCTATTCGGCTCTTGATATATCGTGCGTGGCTCCCATAACTTAATTATCTGTGTTTTGTTACTAGCCGAATTTGCAATTCTTTTACTTTCTGTGCTGCTGTGTTTCTTCTTTTTATAAATAGCAACCGTTATCTGTTTTATGTTGATGTAGAGACTCGTTTTAGATCGAGCTAAGTGCAGTTCATTGAGAAATGTTACGTGTGGAATTCTCTGTTCCATGTGATCGCAACGGGTCGGCTTTCTAGAACTTCAGATTCTCGTGAAATCACTGAAAGCCTCATGGTCGCAGGAACGAGCAAGTACTGTAAAGAGTGAACTGTAAGACACAGCTGCTGACTACCACGGCGGAGAAAGAGTGCATGGACTTACACGTGCATTTAGATGCACTGAAGAATAAAGTTAATATGTGGCATCCAAAATTTTGTGTAATACTATTATGTGACTGGCGATCGTTGAATACTTCCCAGTGTAATCTCATACGATCGGGAGACTGGTATATGGAAGAAGTATAAGAAAAGTAAATGATGGTGGTGGTGGCTATGGTGCTCATGATGATAAGCCTGTACTGAGAGCCAGCAGCTATACATGGTGGTACCTGGTAATTTGATGACATTTAAACACATTTTTCGTTTGATGCTACCTCGTCCTACACAATATCAACTGTGCACGATCTCACACAGCTCTTTGCTGATCCAGTGTGTAAAAATGTAGGCCTACCGGTAACTGTAACTCTACTGAAGTCCAAAACTAAAGCAACAAACGGAAGTTATGCAACCTTTAGTTTATTTTGCCATCTTTAGTTTATTTTGCCAAAAAATAGTATAAATAGACGATAGTAAAGCAGAAACAGTGTAAAGAATATAAAAAGTAAACAACTGCAAGTTGCATAACGGTAGAAATAAATAGTCTTGGTTTTTTCGAATTTAGCGGTTTTGAACACACATTCCGACAACTGGTTAATGTGCTCACTATTGGCTGTAACTACATCTGGCACCAATACAGGCCCGACAACGACGGGTTATGGTCTGAATGATGTCATCAATGTTATTTTGTGGCAATAACGCCCATTCTTCCTGCAGAGCTTGGAGAGTGGTTGCTGGATGCTGACGTGATGCAAGCCGTCTTCTTAGTGCATCCCAGACGTGTTTTATGGGATTCAAATCGGTAGAGCTAAGAGGCCACGCCATGCGTGCAGTATCTTCCATTTGCAAGAAAACATCAACCACCTGTGGTCTGTGAGGTCGAGCATTACCATCCATCAATACGAAGTCTGTGCCCACAACACGCAACAACCGCACATGATGTCTCAAGACCTCGTCGCAATACCGGACAGCAGTTATACCTTGCCTGTTCACCCGTACAATTTCATGATGAGGTATTCGAGTGGTCAACATAATACCAGGCTACACCGTTAGATACCCCCTCGATATCGGTCCATTTCGACGATGTTTATGCCCCGAAATCGTGTTCCATTTTTTCTCTAGATGTGAATCTGTTGAGAATCACGCTCCGGACCAAATTGGGGCCCATTCTGAAAAGAATATTGGCCCACTGTTCGGTCGTCCAGGTGGCATGTTGACGATTACTCTTTAGACGCTCCCTCTGGTGAAGACACGTCAAATGTCCGATAGTAAAGGCCACTCCGCCGGAGCCTTCTGTACACAGCTTGCCTCATCACAACACGTCCAGTGAATGCTGGGAGATCAGATCCCAGTTGCCATGTAGTACTAAGGTGGAACCATCGTGCACTTGCACCCTAATAATGAACTTCTCTTTCTGAAGTCACACATAGTCAACCCTCCCTTCGGGATACAGTTCCTGCCTCTATGAACAGTCGCCACATCCGAGATTCAACAGAACGATTCGTAGTAAGCGATGGGGCCACATCAGTTTGCGACTGTCCAGCTACCATTCTTCCTACGGCCCTCCTCTGCAAAGAGTATAGTAGGCGTCTTCTCTGTGCCATACTGCACCTTCTGTGACTGTATACACACCGATTTTGGATGTGGGGGTAAGTGGCATACACAGTTCCGCTTGATAGATGCCCTAACGTCATTGTAGGCGTCTGTGTCCTTAGACTGGAATGCCAAATTTCATGCAGAACACGATCTTACGGACATACACTCCTGGAAATTGAAATAAGAACACCGTGAATTCATTGTCCCAGGAAGGGGAAACTTTATTGACACATTCCTGGGGTCAGATACATCACATGATCACACTGACAGAAGCACAGGCCCATAGACACAGGCAACAGAGCATACACAATGTCGGCACTAGTACAGTGTATATCCACCTTTCGCAGCAATGCAGGCTGCTATTCTCCCATGGAGACGATCGTAGAGATGCTGGATGTAGTCCTGTGGAACGGCTTGCCATGCCATTTCCACCTGGCGCCTCAGTTGGACCAGCGTTCGTGCTGGACGTGCAGACCGCGTGAGACGACGCTTCATCCAGTCCCAAACATGCTCAATGGGGGACAGATCCGGAGATCTTGCTGGCCAGGGTAGCTGACTTACACCTTCTAGAGCACGTTGGGTGGCACGGGATACATGCGGACGTGAATTGTCCTGTTGGAACAGCAAGTTCCCTTGCCGGTCTAGGAATGGTAGAACGATGGGTTCGATGACGGTTTGGATGTACCGTGCACTATTCAGTGTCCCCTCGACGATCACCAGTGGTGTACGGCCACTGTAGGAGATCGCTCCCCACACCATGATGCCGGGTGTTGGCCCTGTGTGCGTCGGTCGTATGCAGTCCTGATTGTGGCGCTCACCTGCACGACGCCAAACACGCATACGACCATCACTGGCACCAAGGCAGAAGCGACTCTCATCGCTGAAGACGACACGTCTCCATTCGTCCCTCCATTCACGCCTGTCGCGACACCACTGGAGGCGGGCTGCACGATGTTGGGGCGTGAGCGGAAGACGGGCTAACGGTGTGCGGGACCGTAGCCCAGCTTCATGCAGACGGTTGCGAATGGTCCTCGCCGATACCCCAGGAGCAACAGTGTCCCTAATTTGCTGGGAAGTGGCGGTGCGGTCCCCTACGGCACTGCGTAGGATCCTACGGTCTTGGCGTGCATCCGTGCGTCGCTGCGTTCCGGTCCCAGGTCGACGGGCACGTGCACCTTCCGCCGACCACTGGCGACAACATCGATGTACTGTGGAGACCTCACGCCCCACGTGTTGAGCAATTCGGCGGTACGTCCACCCGGCCTCCCGCATGCCCACTATACGCCCTCGCTCAAAGTCCGTCAACTGCACATACGGTTCACGTCCACGCTGTCTCGGCATGCTACCAGTGTTAAAGACTGCGATGGAGCTCCGTATGCCACGGCAAACTGGCTGACACTGACGGCGGCGGTGCACAAATGCTGCGCAGCTAGCGCCATTCGACGGCCAACACCGCGGTTCCTGGTGTGTCCGCTGTGCCGTGCGTGTGATCATTGCTTGTACAGCCCTCTCGCAGTGTCCGGAGCAAGTATGGTGGGTCTGACACACCGGTGTCAATGTGTTCTTTTTTCCATTTCCAGGAGTGTATTTTGACAGTTTGTATCGTTATATTTTTATTTAGACACAGAACGGGCAAATAACGCTTTATTGCTTTAATTTTTGACACCAGAGCATTATGTCGCATCTATTTCACGCATACAACCCGTTATTAGCAGCAGTTGAGGATACCGGCATACTGGACACTGTATTTTCAACTGCAAGAATTGAAGATGGCAAAGAAACAGAAGTAGTAACCATCGAAACAATAACTGATTTATGGTAACATAATATGTGAAATACACTGACAGAAAAAGAATCACAACACCAAGCAGGAGTTATGCTACATAAACGTAAGTTGGTAAGCATGTTTCTACATCTAAAGTTGATGTTTGTTCAAATTTCACACCAATCGCATAACAGTGGCGATAGTAGCGTCCCTATGAGGATGCAAATCATATTTGCCTTAAATACATGCTGCAAGGGTTGTCAGCGTTAGTTGCCTTTGAGATTAGACGTGGCGAGACAATATTAGTCAAGAATGCCTTTAAGGTAACAAAGACGCCACTATCTTCACTGACTATGAACGAGATCGTGTAACAGGGCTACTAGAAGCTGGATGTTCCTTCTGCGGTATTGCTGAAAGACTTGACAGGAATTTAGCCACTGTACGTTCTTGCTGGAAGCGGTGGTTACGACTGTCTACAGTCGCAAGAAGACAGGGCTCTGGAGGGTCAGGTGGCACTACCGAGAGAGAAGACCATCGTTTTCGGAGTATGGCTCTCGCGCCGGCCGGTGTGGCCGAGCGGTTCTAGGCGCTACAGTCTGGAACGGCGCGACCGCTACGGTCGCAGGTTCGAATCCTGCGTCGGGCATGGGTGTGTGTGATATCCTTAGGTTACTTAGGTTTAAGTAGTTCTAAGTTCTAGGGGACTGATGACCTCAGAAGTTAAGTCCTATAGTGCTCAGAGCCATTTGAACCATTTTTTATGGCTCTCGCGCATCATACTGCACCTGCAGCAGCAATATGAGCAGCATTTGTCGCCACAGTGCCACAACAAACAGCTAGAGATCTGTTATTTCAAGGACAGGTCCGATCCAGACGCCCTGTAGCGTGCACTCCACTGACCCCAAACCACCACCATTTACGACTCCACTGGTGTCAAGCGAGAGCTCATTGGATGGCGGTGTGTACGTCTGTTGTATTTTCTGATGAAAGCTAGTTGTGCCTCGGTTAGTGTGATAGCAGTGTGTTGGTCAGGAGCAGGCCACTTGAGGGCCAGCAAACAAGCCGTCTGGGTGCTAGACACACTGGACTTATTTCTGGAGTTATGGTCTGGGGTGCGGTTTTGTACAACAGCAGGAGCACTTTCGTGGTTATCCCACGCACCTTGACTGAAAAACTGAATGTCAATCTAGTGATTCGAACTGTCGTGCTGCCACATATGAACAGCATTCCAGGGCACGTTTTCCATCAGGATAACGCTCGCCCACATACCACTTTTGTAACCCAATACGCTCTACAAGGTATCGATATACTGCCTTGGACTGCTCTATCACCACATCTGTCTCCAATCGAGCACATACTGGACATCACTGGACGACAACTCCAGTGTTATCCAGAAACAGCATTTACCGTCCCTGTACTGACGGAGCAAGTGCGACAGGCTTGGGACTGCATCCCACAAACTGACGTCCGGCGCTGTACAACTGTGCAAGCATGATGGCAGACTTGAATTAGACAGTGTGGCGGTCACACTGGTTATTAATATACCAGCATTTCACATTTAGAATGGCGAACCCCGCGCTTATTTTACACTTTGATTTTGGAATTTTGATCACGTAAATATGTTAGACAAATATATTACAAAAATTCGTTGCTATACATTAGTTATTTTTTTGGTTTTGTGGTTTTCTGCGTCAGTGGATAATAGTAATAAAGTGACACATACAAATATAGACGATCTCGTGGATGAAATTTAAAAATGTTAGAAAGTAGTAAAGTAAAGAGATATCAGAATGTGTTCAACGGAAAAGACGAATTACTGGCTTGAGAAATTTCGATACAGCCATAAAACAGACTCAGCAATAAACAAAAAATTGCAGAGAAGTGTCTTTTTTTCTAAATTACGTCGCCAGCACGTCGACCATTTTGATGCAGAGGCATGATTGTATCTCCGTTGTCCTAGTTTCACTTATTGGACACACATATTACAAACGAAAGATTCAGTTATCCGTTTTTATTATATCAGAATATGACGAATAATGTGAAATGTGCTTCAGGATTCAATTTTCAACACCCAAACCACTTTAAATGCTTTCACCTTATTAAGCTTCGCTGTCAAATCAATATTGTGCACTTTATACACCGAGATAAATGTACAACATTACTCGCACGCATACCTAAAATATTATAATGTGTAACTTACTTCTGAAGGAGGCGGTGTCCAGTAAATTATATTAGCAGAATTTTCTGATTGATAAAACTGAAGATAATCAGACAGAAAGCTAAATAAAGCAAAATCTCTCGGAATGAAAAGTAATCGATAGCATATTTCTCACAAGATCTTCATTTGTAAAAAGTAAGAGGCTTCAAAATAAGGGAAAAAAATTAACGACGTAGACAGGTGTTTTGTATTTCAAACATTTACTGTCAATATTCCCATGGAGTTCGCTTCAGAATATGGGACTACGCCATACATATTACACGTGCCCACAGCGTATCAGACCCCGCGAAACGGTAATTATTCTACATTCATGAATAACAGATGTCTGTATTATCCCTTCAAAGCAAGGCTTCAGATTGAAATAATGGTCATAGGTTCCATCCAATATTTAAATTGCCATCTCCTTTAAATGAAACATTTTCCGTTTATGGATCTCGAGTAATATCCTGCGTAGTGCTAATTAAGCGGGAATGAAAATAAACTGCCAAACGTTGACTCTGGCTTAATTGGCTGTGAAACCGTTTGCTCTGCGACGGAGGCAAAGAAAGAAACCATCAAGGTCCATAAACCGCTCCTGTCGATGTGCCATATGGATAGCGAAACCTCGTCCTCACCTATCTCCGTGTATCATATGTGTGCTTTTGTGTGAGACAACGTCTCTCCTAGCCCATATACATATTTTTAACCATTTTCTACAGATTGTAAAATCCGTGGTGTACTCATCGACTGGACATAAGTGACCGACCGAGAGCCGTTTTAAATTTTGCCTAAAGACGTACTGGACTATACTAGAGCAGCTGCACTCTGCCAGGGTACTGATCTTCCGCCCAATTTAAACAGATTAAGTACCTTGTCATTCCTCAGAAGAATAGTTACGTTCAGTTCACTTCGATTTCATAATTTTCCGTCATGTGAAGGAAAATTGCATGAAGATATCTCTGCTCATATAAATCATTATTTATACAGCATAAATTTTAACCACAAACGAATCATCGCAGATGCCCTAACTTCGAACGCAAATACTGCAGTTCTGAGAAATTTGGGAAGTTTAGAAAGAATTATTATTATTTCTTTTCATACAGCTGAATTTATTAATGTTATTTCTACTCTGTTTGAAGGAGTATACTGGAGCACATTTGTATGTGGAACCGGAATATGATTTTATAAACGATGTATGTCTTTGATAGGCTTTATATCGCAGTGTTGGAGTAAGAGAGCGCTTGACACACAGTTGTAGGTAGCTATTTATCGTTTAAAGGATTTAAAGGTCAGTGTCTGGACATGAACTTTCCTAAAGCACTACGATGCAATTTTA
Source organism: Schistocerca americana (assembly GCF_021461395.2). Classification (NCBI taxonomy): domain Eukaryota; kingdom Metazoa; phylum Arthropoda; class Insecta; order Orthoptera; family Acrididae; genus Schistocerca; species Schistocerca americana. The sequence continues at coordinate 96,578,650 of NC_060119.1, forward strand.
TAAAAATCGTCTCTCCATAACTGGAATATTTCATTTACATTTTAAACTTACTAATGTTACTGCAAGTAGCTGAAAGTATAATTTATTTGTCTAGCATTCATGACGTTAGTGGTTCGTTTCTCGTTAGCAGCAAAAAGTTACTTACTTTTATTTAAATTCAACGTTTATTAATTAATCTGTACTCAATCATATCTTTAATAAAAATAACATTTTCATATTTTTAATTACTATTCATATGGAAACAAATTTATGAGTAAACAAAGGCGAAACGCTCTATTGAGAAATGACAGAATTATATGCGGATATAATATTGTAGATCAGAGACTTTTTATATTGTTGTCCTGAACAATAATCTTTGTTCCTGTGTTTATATAACATCACTGACTATTTTATCGTTGTTCCTATGTTTATATAATATCATTGACTATCTTGTCGTTATAGTTACGTAAATAAACACTGTATTAATGATCAGCTTCCACTTCCTTACATTCTGAACGAGGTGGCGTCATTTTCTGGTACCGAAACAAGAAAACAGGAAGCTCGTCGGCTAACACTGGACGATACACTGCCGCATTTTTGCCAACGACGGAGGACGGAGCCGCTACAACATTAAAAAGATAAGATGCAATTGTGCTCTGCAGAGCAGGCGCACTACACGGAAGACTGACGCTGCCCACTGCTCTTGCAGTTGGGAAGAAAACTGTCGCGATCCGTTGAGTCTGCTGTTGCCGTTAGAAAAACACTAGGGAGTGTCTTCCATAGCGCATTTAATTTAATATTGTTCAAGTGTTACATGCTGTAGGCACTAGCATCTCTGGAAAGCACAGAGCTGCTTCACGTAGTCGATCTTTGCTTGCTCGAAACAATGAAATATTTTGACAGCGCTCGTAGCGTATTGTTCCGAAACTAACAACAATACCCCTTGAAGAGTAACAATGTTTCCAAAAAAAAAATTATCTCGCCAGAAAAGTCCCACTACGCATCTAGTATTTGTGACTGAAGAACTGTCAGATGAGACATCGTTAGAGGATATTAAATATCGAAAGGAACCCTTGGAAGATGAGTTATCATTTTCCTCGGAACTTGACGATACTTTACACATTCATCTCTCAGACTGGGAGTATAACACAGACTTGGTGCTCTGCGGCGAGTACCTCAAGGAGGCGAAACACACAATATTAAATGCCCAAGAGGGTATCAAGAGAAAGTTGTCTGCTTCTACCGTGACACTAGGCGAATTCTTCAGGCAAGATAAGGAGATCACAACCGTATTATAGAAAATATCCCACTTAGACTATTTATGAGTACTGCGATCCATTTGAGTTTAACGTCATGAAAGTCCTAAAATGCGACCTTCACAGAATGCAATAGACATTTCCGAGCTCTGAAGTCCTCGGCTGAGGGTGTAAATGTTTATCACAGGGTTCCCATGGCAAAAATTTTCTTTCCTCGCATGCATTTGCCGGCGTTGGATAACCAACGTCAAGAGGGAAAAACCATCCGAAGGAGACGTACTAAGTTCAATGGAATTTTTAGGAGAAGAAGTCGATGGTGCGCTCACTGCGCAAAAGGTAAGTAAGAACACGCCATTCACAAGGACATCTGGTCCATCCGCTACATTAACTCCTGCCGCAGCCACTCTCATCGTCAGCTCCCAGCAAAGTCACTCGAAACACCACACGTATTGTGAAGCCTTACTACGATTATTGCGAGCATAGCGTTCATTGGGTCCAAGACTGCAAGACGGTAAAGGATATTCTAGAGCGCCTCAAGATACTAAAATTGAGAAATTTGTGTTTTCTTTGTCTACTCGAGGCAACACTGTCAGATACTGTTCGAGCCGAAGTGGCCGTGCGGTTAAAGGCGCTGCAGTCTGGAATCGCAAGACCGCTACGGTCGCGGGTTCGAATCCTGCCTCGGGCATGGATGTTTGTGATGTCCTTAGGTTAGTTAGGTTTAACTAGTTCTAAGTTCTAGGGGACTAATGACCTCAGCAGTTGAGTCCCGTAGTGCTCACAGCCATTTGATACTGTTCGAAGAAAGAAATAGATGCCTGCTCTAATTGCAAAGGGAGTTATCGCCGATCAATTTGTAATGATTAGAGTCAACCTAATCCCTTCCACAAACGGTTTGATTCTCTCAGCGTCCCTGTTAATATTTCAGTGGGCAATTTCGCCTCAATAAGTTCAAGTTTCACGCACCTTCAGACGGCATGCGTGTCTGTAGTAGGGCGCACAGGTGAAAGCCGATTCATAGGTTGTATTTTGGATGTAAGCAGCCAAACCACCTTCATTTGACGAAATCTGATCGATAATCTAAACCTACAGGTTACTGGTACTCGGCCTCCGTCAGCGGATGCGTTCGAATCGTCTTTGACGTTCATGCCTCGCAGATTCGTGCGTTCTAATCTAAGCAGCGCGTGCAAGAACGCTCATGCTAGTCACAATGCTTTGGAGGGCTTGCATAGCTTCTCGAAATATCCGGCTGTCGAGATAAGCTAGAATATCAAACCTTTATGGTTGGCGAATCCCATTGAAGGGAAAGACGGCGCGGATCACTACTGGGAAATTGTATAGGACGCAGCGCCATTATACATTTCTCCTTCTCTAGCATTGTTGCCCTCTAAACTCAGACGGATACTCAGTGGATGTCGCCCGTGTTGTTTGGCTAAACATACAGCCGTTAATCTAATTAATTTAACTGTTGAAGAATCGAATGATGACACTATATGTAACTTTCGGGAATTAGAATCTGTCGGACCCATCACGGCTTTCAACGTACGAGCTTGCAGACCAATGGGGAGCAGTTCGCCTTCCTTGAAACTCCGCTGTCGTTCTACATAAAAACTTTCACAGTGCTAAGAGGCGTTTCGTTACCTTACGGAAACGATTATGCAGAAATTATGACCTAAGACGCTTTTACGACACACTAAAAACAATTACAAAGACTTGTCTCCTACAGAAGACTCTGCAAAATCACTCATGTGCCTCATGGATTGGTCAAGCGGGAAAGACAGGGGAGCACAAAACGGTGAACAGTCTTTGATTGTTCCTCACACGAACAAGGTGCATCCTCTGTTATGAAATCGGGTCTAACTTGTTGGAGTGATTGAGGTCCTTCAAGATTCCACAGCGATGCCTTATAGACATTTCCGACATTGTTCAAGCTCTTTTAGATCTCTCTACACCCTGACGATAGAGATCTTACTATATCCCCCCTCCCCCTTACAAAGGATAATTTATCGTGTCACGTATTCCTGCATGAACTGAGTCGGAAAGCAGCTTCGTCTCAGTATATTACAAGCTGTCTTCGCTAATGAAGAAAATGAAACTGACATTGTCGAAGTGGGCCACTCGTTTGCAACGATTCTCTATAGTTTGAAAGGTACAAGGAAGAGAGATCCTCACGAGAGTCACAATCCTAGGGATGACGTCCAACTCGGAAGAAGACACATTCTCAGTTAGTCAGCGACATCTCGCAAAGAAATATTCAGAAATAATTGCAACAAAAAGAAATTTCCTGCGGACAACAGGAGATCTTTGTGACTCTCTGAGATCAATAACTCCGGTATCCATTGTCGGAAAAATTCGTTTTCAAAACATACGGCTGCTCCGTTGTAACTCTTGGACAGATAGAGTGATGGCGGAACTTCGAAAACGTTCCTTGCAGCAGATTTAAAACGTTTCATTTCTTTTTGCACGCTTCACAACTTATCGGTTAGAAGGAGCACATGGATGTCGAACCTTCCTGAGCCATCAGATATGACTATTCCGAGATGGATTCGAATGACAGAGAGCGATATTCACATTTCCTGTGATGCATCTGAGAGAGCATATTTCGCCGTCTTACTGATCTCTTCTACCGATAACATTTCCGAATTAATGTGTAATAAAAGTAGTTTAGCCCCATTGAAGAAAATAACACTGCCTCGGTTTGAACTGCTAGCAGCACTGACAGGGGCCAAATTAATGGAGTATTACTGCAAGGTCACAACCTCTGACCTTGGCAGAGTCACACTTTGAAGTGACTTCGTTGTAATTTGGATGGCTGAAGAGTGATCGCGGCACTTGGAAAACGTTTGTGTGCAACAGAGTTAAAACGTTTCATTTCTTTTGCCCTAATTTTTGATTCTGATAATTCATAATGTAAAGATGTGTAAAAGAAGGAAACTGTATATTAATGACCGAGAAGCTACGATTTTGACATATGTACAAAGACTGCATTTAACATGCTGAAACATCCAGAAGCCGTAAAAGTGGTGAATGCCAAACCATTGAAAATAAATGAAATAGTGCTGTTCTTTTGTCTTCTTCTTGTACTACCACATTTTGACGTGTAGAGCTCGAACTGAGCGGAGGTAACTGTCGTAATTTTAACTATATTCGTTCGAGAAAGGTCATTTAAATCAATCTCTTGTGTCGGCTCCGCTATTAATTCTAGCCGTTATCTTGTCTATTAATCATTTATGCTGCTATCTCCTCATGTCAGAGGCAAAAATACACAATGTTGGTGGCTGATTGTTCAGACACGGACCATCGGATATAATTGTGTCCTTCCGTTAGTTACGTTTTAATTAAGCGCACAAAACCACCTGAAAGATTTATTCCGATAATTTTACGGCTGTATGTAATATTTTGCAAAAAAAAAAAAAAAAAAAAAAAATGCGCGGGCCTGATCTGTTTCCGTTTCCGAGCAATGGCGTCCGCCACCTTACTCAGGGGCCTAATACCACGCCGATCTGCAGATAAAAATAAAGACAATGGAGTTCAGTAACGCAAATTGTCGTATTAAAGTAGGGAACTTTTCTGTGAGCCACCACACTGGGCACATTTTAGTAACATTATCCATCACCACTATTAATTTGTAACCTCCCCACAGATAAATAATATGTCTAATAACCTCCCAACAGTGAAAAATATAAGTATATAATTCACATTCAGCGTAACCTTCCAACAGATACACTCCAAAACCTCCCAACAGTAAAATTTCGTAACCTACCAATAATACAATGCAACCAACCTCTCATTAAAATAGTCGCTCACCTACAACCCTTCAATAATGACTGCGAATTCAAACTGGTGAATTTTGGACGTCAGCAGCGCCGCGTCACGGCCCCGAAATATCACTCCGAATAAATTGCAATCTCTTACCTCAATAAGGTCGCCGGACAGCGCGTATATATCTGCTCCTATAAGAAACCTTTGTGGCACAGCCCAGTGCAATGCCAGCCAACAGATCCGTCATGCATCAAAAGAAACAACTGATTTTTCTTTACAATAATCGGGATGACCATGGATAGGAGAAATTAGTAAGTTCTTTAAATTGAGATGAATGGTTATCAAAAGTTAATTTTTTGTAAGAAAGATTATTATTAAGAGATTTTTTATAAACATTTACATGGGGCTTGACATAACAAGGCTGCTTTTACCTTATATTATATCGATCAGGCTCCGCCATCGCTCCCCACGACCGGCCCAGCCAACACGTTACGCCAGACTCCTACCTACTACTTACTCCTACTGCTACACAGTTCCTACTGCATACAACACTGCTCTTTGGTCTGAGATTCTCTTAAGTTCCTCCACGTCTCGGCAGTTCTATTGTTCTAAATTGCCTCATGTGTAAACTGTTCAATTTTTGCCACTCCTTTAGCTTACGCCTCATCTGGCTTTCATCCCGAGACTGGGGGTAAACCCCTCAGAGTGGCAGAGATACAAACATCATCATACCATGCCGACACAGTTGAGTCAGTGTGTGGGGCGGCGGGTGGAATTAATTGTTGTTTAAAATGTTTGAATGTTGAAACACTTCATTTCCCGGCCGATTAACCATATGTGCGGCGGCGGGTGGAATTATTGTTGTTAAATGTTCCTATTATTTATGCTGTTGTTTGGCGTTCTCAACACTGGCTCTCTAACTACAATATAGGCAACCAGAAAGTGATTAGCAAAACGTGAAGCCTGTAATTAGAATTCCTAGTGCCCACTTCATCTGAGAAATACACTTATAGCTGCAGCTCATAGCTCTGAGAAATTAGGAGATTGTCTGGGATTTATAATCAAAAAACGATTTTCTAAAAATTCTCTGTATTCTGAAAGTCACAGATAAAAAAAAAAAAAGAAAAGAAAATCCACACAATCTAACAGAGCCGTTCAGAGTCTAATGTGCTGATGCAACTATAACTGTCCAAATTAAATGTTTAAATGAATGCTCGCCATAATTTGATGATTAGGTTCATCAAACGCCACGCTGAATAATGGTAGAATGTTTGTCTCGCGGCGGCACGTGAAAATACGACATACGCAAACTGAAGATAGATAATTAAAGTCAACCCAGAATTAACACTTCACTCGAAAATGATTTCATGGTTACGCGTATCTCGAGTAACTTAATACGGCATCCGAGGCTGGTTGTAGCAATGATACCGACGCGACGCGACTCCCGACACAGATGGCGTGCTATTCAGCGTCTGGAGAGAACTGGGTCCTTGCTTCCTCGCGCAGCGTTCTTATATATAAAGCCGCGGTGCGGACGGCTAGGGGAACGCCTGATCAAATCGGCTCTCCCGACTAGCCGCTGGGCTAGTAATGCACCACATTAAGTCACCGAATAAGTCATAGCTTCTTTTGTTGATGGCCGATGAAGCTCTTAATTTAAATGTGCATTCAGCACACAGGTAAGTAATCATAACAAAAGTTTGACGTGGCTAAGTTAAATATTTTGGGCGAGAGAATTATTTTAATTACACTGCACGCAGTAGACGAGCTCTGAACTGGCCCTTTGGAGATACGCTATCGCTATAGTTTTATAGGTATTCAAATGAAACTTCTCACATCCTTATGGTTATAGCGGATCTCCATTCTACTTAAATATAAACATCCTAGCCTTATTTATTAGCCTACTTAATCTACCTTGCTTCCTTAATTTTTAAGACAAAAACCAGAAAATCATGAATTTCAATTAAAATCTTAATTTGTGAGATCCAGAAGACTGTTTCTATTAAATATTTACGAAAAAGGAATCTAAATTTTGAAGTCTCTAGCTCTTTTCTGTTGCGCCAATGATTTTTACAGAAAAACGTCCAAATTTCGAAAATGGCTAAAGTTATCGAACTGATATTCAATACATGTTAATTTAGTATTACTCCTGACATGTTAGAAACATTTTAGGTTATTTACTTGATTTTTAAAGTATTGCGCAACATTTATGACGTCAGAGCTAGTTACAGCGGACTGGCTGGCACACAATGAAAAGACTGATGTGCATTTATTACGGCGTGAGTAGGCTGCTTCCCTACAAGCGTCAAAGCACAGACGACCCAGAAGACTTCCACACTTCAGATTGTGCGGATACTAAACATCTGGTTACCAAAACATCCTCATTTAGGGGCGAATTATCATTATGCATCTGTTGCACCTAAAATTTTATTGATAAATTTCCTCAGACTTTACTCATTAAGGCTCAACAATCTCTGATAGACGCCAACAAATTCAGCTCTTACTGGAAACTATCAAGAATCACAGTTTACTTCCTTCGCTTCAAAAGAAAGCCCCTTCAGAAACGTGCGCAATGTCTCAAATAACTGTTAAGAGTAAGCGGCGCTGTGCTCTGTAGCGAGAGGGAAAAGCCGTGGAGAACATAGCCAGCGGACGGAGAGCCGGTAGCCGGTGTGGACTGAGGATCACATGTGGGTCAGCGAGTGTACGACCCGGCTTTACGGCTTACGCGAAAGAGAAGGCCACTTGCCGATGTTGGGCAACACGCGGCGAACGGCCTCGGCGATCCTGTCGGACGCGACGTGCGCGCCAGGTGGTCATCAGCGGGAAAGCGCTGCAGGCCACACGTGTCTTACCACTCGCTAACCGCCGTTCACTTTGCCACACATCCGGCAGGTAGTGTACCTGTTCACGGCCTCCCAGTGTTTGCTGATAGCAATTCGAACCCGTGTACGAGGGGAAATAGGTTTGTTAACAATTTTGTAGACAAAACACTTGCCATACTCCAGTCACCGGAAGGAGAGACGGCCTTTAAACATTCAAGGCTTTTGACCACAGAGCTGCCGTCGAGAGCTGAACAATACAGGGAGCGGTCGCTGTGGCCGCGTTCATTGTGAGTATAAATCGTTAGTGTAAAGGATGAGCGGTATTGCTGAAGGAACCGGTTTTTGGTTACATTCTTTCTTTCCACGTCAGTTTAACCTGAATCTCAAAACCGTTCTAAATAACAGGTTTCTGAAGTAACAGATTTTCAACTTTTTATTCCTACTATTTCGTGTAGTAAACTTAGAAATCAAATAAGGATAGAAGAATTTTGACTCTCTCGCTTCCCAGATACGTAGAATCAAAATATTAACTTAAAAGTCAAATAAAAGAAAACTTAGTCCGTGTACTGTTCCCCGCTTTTCTTGGAAAGTGATAAGCAGTTGAACACTACAAAAAAATCACTAATATTCTCCTACTGTTTCTAATTTTTTGAAACTCTGCTCAAAAGTCCTGCTATAATCGAGGATCATGCTACTATCTAGGCATTACGAATAGGCACTGCTGAAGGATGAAAACTGAGGTTGAACAGCTCTGTTTCTCCTTTTAATTTGTCAGTTTTCAAGGGCTACAGGTAGATAAAATATTATGTAGAAACAGGCAGCAGGTCAGCTACTTTCTATTTTTATCGTAAACTATGAATGACTTGTTATTTTCGTGTTATAACTGTTACCATAATATCCTTCCCCTTTTATTACTTAATAGTAATGGTAGACCAATCTTCTAAGCAAATGAAGCAGTGCAGTTTATTGCTACGTCTCTTTGTAAAAATGTTTCCAGATTATGGTTGGTGCCACCCTGCAATACAAAGGATATCTGCCGATAATAACGAGAAACTGCAATATGCACCACGTAGGTGCAATTCTTGTACATCGCACGTACACGCGTTTTTCTGGTATCCGGTTGTTGGTTCACTGGTTAATTCAGTGAGAATATAGTCTTTAATCAGTGTATTCCTTTTTGTCCCTGGTCACCATAACATTTCCTTTGCCCACTCTTGTTTTTATGGCATTATTCCGTTCGTTATTGCTTTAGCATCTTAGATATTATGTTCTGTTTTTGGAGATTATAGTGGATTCCTGTTCTCATTATCTGTGCTATTTCTGCAGCTACTAACTCTCTTGTAAAGGTTTCATTAAAATTTGGTGTTCTCAGACATACTTGTTCCTTTACAACGTGTTCAGATTCTGTTATGAGGTCCTCTGTTTTGAGTGATATGTGCGTGCTCCTGTTGTAGTTCAAATGGCTCCAAGCACTATGGGACTTAACATCTCAGGTTCAAATGGTTCAAATGGCTCTGAGCACTATGGGACTTAACATCTGAGGTCATCAGTCCCCTAGACTTAGAACTACTTAAATCTAACTAACCTAAGGACATCACACACATCCATGCCTGAGACAGAATTCGAACCTGCGACCGTAGCAGCAGCACGGTTCCGGACAGAAGCGCCTAGAAACCGCTCGGGTCACAGAGGCCGGCACTGATGTTGTGTTTTGGTTCTTTTTCCAGTAGGCGTTTTTCTTGTTTGGTGAAATTTATGGTAGTTAGGTTACGCTATTGATTCTGCCTCGGAATTTATATTTTTGATTCTGATGTTTGCAGTGATTGCGCTTATGTTGTTTATGATTCTGTTGAGTTTTCTGTTTGGTTCTGTTGTTTTTCTTGCATTACTTTCCTGTGTGTGCATTTTCTCTCTTTATTTCCTCAAAGTGAGCTGATACTGCGAATTTATTGGCCTATTCTAAACGTGTTTCGTGAACAGTGCTAAGTGACTGTTTTGTAGCATACAATTCTTTAGTTTCTTGTTTTAACCACATAACCTTTGCTTCCTTTTCACTTTGCTTGGTGCAGATAATATGCTATACACCGTGCTTTCTATATGTTCTGAAGTTCCTTCATGAGCTACATAATTTTTATTAAATTGTATGCTGAGGGTTGTCTGCTGAGCTTTCATTAAGATGTTCTTGTATTTATTATAGAGCTTGCTCGGGATCCCTGGCTGGGCGACAAAATATTTGTCGTTTAGTCTTTCAGATATTATATTTGTCCTGTTTGCAGTAAAAGTTATTAGATATAAGGTCTGCCTGTCATGCAAAACACATTTCTCATGTATGACAAACATGTTTCAGCACCTGTTGCAACGGCACGATTAAAGTGTTCCTCCTGGAGAAAACAGACCATTCACCTTCCTGTGAAATTCTTCTTCTGAAGCAGCTAACACGCGTATCCTTGTGAAGAATGAACAATAAATCTCGACTGGAAAAACTATAGTGGAACTAGTCACACTATCCGTGTTTAGAGGGTGCAACAAATGTTTTCTGTATCAGGTTAACTGAGCTATTAAACCATAGATAATCTGTGAGTGGGAACTTCAATGAACTGTTATTTGTTTGATACTTACACGTGTTAATCCGATGTTAAAATTTCGACAGTTAAGCACAATTATTCTGCTCATTATAGCCAATTTTTGGTAATTAACTGAACCCATTACCAAAATGATCACAAGCCAGGTTTGTCTGTGACAGGATGCTCACTCAAATATTACACAAATAGAACCCTTGGAGCGTTGAGTTCTCAGTACCGACTTGGACAAGACTCCTCGCGGATTTTAGTCAGTTCAGAAGTCACAATGTACACATAAAAATTGAAATTTCGCGTGTTCGTCTTTCTCACATGTTCGCGCTGACTTCGCACACTACGGTGAAGCTTTTCACAATATACCACAAAATTATTACATTTATTCTAAGTTCCTTATAGATTCATCCGAACAAGATAAAGGCTGAGCTCCGAACTTCGCTTAGACATCCCAAAATAGCTTTTTCGCTCCCAAAACGCGAGAACGTACTGTCCTCTGAGTGGCTGATGTACATCATAGCCAATGCGGTGTCTTTTATGTTTGACCAGCCACAACTAGATACTTTCTTTGAACAAATTATTGTGTAAACAAATTTAGAAAATCGTCAAGTACCAAAATAACTCCCTTCTGTAAATACCTGAACTATCGTAAATGTTTCCTAGTTTTCCCAGTACCATAAAATATCTAATTGCACTTTACAAATTTCCCCTGGGAGTATGTTCACTCTCTTTGTACAGCCACAGTTCTCACACTAACACATGCTCAGTTAATGATCGTTAGTCATGTGTTATATTACTTCACATTCACAGTTTCATTCACGTTAATAACTAAACATATTAAATGAGAGATAATTAATGAAAGTAGTAGTACTCAAAAAAGATAAAGTTCCGTTTTCAAAATACTTATTTAGAGATGCTGAAACCTTAGGACACTAGTGTACACCACTTGCAGCTACTGCTGGACCAGTGTTCTCATCTGTCATGCAAGAAGCATGCATCTGTCTGCTCACTACCGTCCGACTTACCTTGCCTGTTATTATACTGAAGAAGCATCCTAGCTGAATGATCTGCGTGACGAACTGCCGTCCTAAGGGGCCCGGGTTCGATTCCCGGCTGGGTCGGGGATTTTCTTCGCTCAGGAACTGGGTGTTGTCTTGTCTTCATCATCATGTCATCCCCATCCGGTGCGCAGGTCGCCCAATGTGGCGTCGAACGTAATAAGACCTGCACCAAGGCGGCCGGACTTGCCCCGTAAGAGGAGTCTCGGCCAACGATGCCAAACGCTCATTTCATTTTTTTTTTTCAGGGGATGACTAGAGTAGCGCTGTCGAAACAGCCATTGTTGTTCCTTGCGCGTAGATATGGTGGTGGCGCAAGCAGAGCGCCAAAGAGCGGCGCTGGCTGAATCAATCATGTTTGTTCCAAAGAGCGACGGACCAGAGCTTTCGAGTAACTCCAGCTGCATTCGGATAACGCCGGCAGCATTTGGCTGTTGTTGCGGGTAGCAGAGTCAGTATTTTTGCTGGCGCCAAATGTTGCTTCCGTTGTACTGTCGAGAAAATGCTATCAGCGGGAGTTTTGACAGCAGCTTTTCTAATTCGGCGTCCTTAATGGGGCCAGTAAAGCAACCGTCATCACAGCTGATTCATTTTGGACAAGTTACGTGATGAGGTTGCTGCAGAATTACAGATTGTAAGTACATAATACATTTCATTAGACTCTAATTTGTTTCATTGTGTTTTAAAACGAGATGCGATGATAAAGCTGAAGTAATAAAGCTGAGGATCACATGAAAATCATGTTTTATTATGTGAGAGGAAGTTTCCAAAACCATTTATTTCGACAGCTTTATTCGAATGTCTGTTAAAGCTTCAGCCTGTCTCATATGCGCCTTTCATAGAACGCTCGATGTCTACTGTATTTAGCCCATAGACATTCAGGCATCTTTTTAGGTCGATGACAGTGTTGTGGAGAACATGTACATTTCACAGCATCGCCAGCAAATTGTGGTGAGTTTCTACTGGCTTCCAAAGTATGTTTCCCTTAGCGATCGTTATTCCAAAAGCACTTTCCATTGCACCGTGGTGTGGAAAAGCGTTTGTTGAAATTTTCATCCCATGGACCTAAAACCCATCTACTGTAAGACTTGACAAAATGCCTGAATTGTGGATATCTCTCATCTTCAGAGAATAAAAAATCAACAAACCTTGGTAGTGGAGAGTCTGGTGGTGCATGTAACCTCCCCACAAAAAATTGTATATTTAATAATAATGATTATGATTCTAATTTTAGTATAACCTCAGAACAAAATTGGTTCCCATTTATAACCTCCCTACAGAAATTCATTCACATTTAACCTCCACAGAAAATTTGTTTCCCATTTAATGTAAGCTCGAAACAGAAAAATTCCTAAACCTCGTTATAAAAAATAAATTCAGTAACCTGGTAAATTTTGGACGACAGCAGTGCTGTGTCATGGCCCTGTAAGATCATTCAGAATAAAAAAGCAAAAATTCTTACCTCAATAAAGTCGCCAACTATCTGCTCTTGCAATAACCTCTTTCCAGCACAGCTCTGTGCAACGCTGGCCGATAGATTTTTCATTTATGAAAGGAAGCAACTGATTTTTCTTTTGCAACAATCGGAATGATCATTGATTGGAGAAATTAGTAAATTCTTTAAATTGAAATGAATGCTTCATCTGCATCTACATCTACATTTATACTCAGCAAGCCACCCAACGGTGTGTGGCGGAGGGCATGCTGCTACAGCTACACAGTTCGTACTGCAGTCAACACTGCTCTCTGGTCAGCGATTCTCTTATACCTTGCATATCGCAGCCAGCACATGAGCAATACATCGAAATTACATCTGCTCGGATCTCTTACATAAAATTACATCCGCTCGGACCTCTTACATAACATTACATCTGCTCGGACATAACCCTCCACTGGGGGGGCAAAAATTTGGCAGCGATGGTGAGTCAATTGGACTTGCCATGAGCAACAAATTTTTCTTAATTAACTAAGTTTACAGTCACAGAGTATATATATATATATATATATATATATATATAAGTGCAGAACATAAAATGAAATAGAGTGCACATGCACTGAGTACAGAACATGTCAAGAAATCGCAAAATGTATACGCAATGAGTACAAAACATATTAACAAATGACATAAAGTGCATATGCACTGTAGTACAGAACATATCTAGCAATGACAAAATGTATACGCAATGAGTACAAAACATATTAACAAATGACAAAGTGCACATGCACTGTATATATTTTTACTATTTTACAAGAACTAGGATAGGAAAGGGAAGGATTTCATCATGGTTGTAGCACAGTAGGTTGCACGTAGCTGCACTGAAAGTCCATATCTTTCTACAGAAGCACAACATCAAGTGAGACAATCTGAAGTTCTCTTCCCTGAAGTATTAATCAGTGTAGCCAAGACACTGAAATGTCATATTAATATTCAATGTTATCATTTTGGTGGTACATTAGGTACACCAAACAGTGGGAGCATAATAACATCTCCATCGTTCAAGGTGGTGGACAGCATGATGTGTCAACACCACACTCTTTCACCAACGTAGAATTAGTGCAAAACCAAATATTGTGCTCCATGATCATAATGATGGACAGGACAAACGGATATTGCAGTAATTTCTGGTAAATAGGTCAGAAGGTGAAGGACATTAAGTCTTATGCTAGTCATCATTGAGAATTTCACTAGTCTGTCAACTGATTTGAGTAATCAGTGGCACTCATTGCCTAGTTACTAAACATTTTTGTACAATGTATGGAGTATTACAGAACATTATTCATAAGTCATCTGATTACACTAAATATTGGCACTCATTGGCCAGTTACAAACCATATTTATGCATTGTTCAGAAGTCATCATTCAAAACAAGAGTTAATTAATGGCATAGCATTAACATATCTAGTTATAGTAATCATTGGCACTCCTTGGCCAGTTAAAAACCCTCAGAAGTCATCATTCAAAACAAGAGTTAATTAATGGCATAGCATTAACACAATTCATCTAGTTATAGTAATCATTGGCACTCATTGGCCAGTTACAAAGCATTAGAAGTCATCATTCAAAACAGGAGCTAATGAGTGTAACATCAAGCTACTGGTATTCATATATAATAGCATGTAAGTGACATAAGACAAATTTAAAATATAAGAAACAGTGGCATTCATTGGCCAGTTACAAAGCATTCATATAGTTTTATAAAACATTATTCAGTATTATTCAGAAGTCATCATTCAAAATGAGATTAAATTATTGGCACAGCATTTATAGAGTATAACAAAAATATTATTTACAGAAATTATTGGCATAGTATTTATACATAGTTACAAAACATCATTCAGTATTACTCAGAACTCATCATTCAAGTGACATAGGACATATTTAAAATGTAACACACGTAACTATTACTCAAGGTTTGTGATTAGGAAACACCATTCAGTATTACTCAGAACTCTCTTAAACTGGTAGCATTATTTGGGATTGGTAACACTTTTTTTTGTGCTAGCAATGCATTGCGTTGGGATCGATAATTAATTGCTGGGGCATGAAAATATTTGCTTTTGACTTATTGCTGCAAATAAGCATTAGTAACGTCATTCGTCATCAGTCAGCTGTAGCAAGGTTATGAAACAAGTAGAGTATATGTGATCACATTCATGAATGACACACACAAATGGGTAAAAAAAATTCAAGTACTAGAAAAGGTTTAATAACTAACTGCTTATAGCACATTAATTTCGTGAATAGCTTCTCCTGGGGAAAAAAATGCAAAATGGATTATTAAGCTGAAAGAAGAAACGCATATTATGCTGAAAAGTAGTGAACTTCGAATTAACAGGTAATGAAACGTGTACTCAATATGTATGTACTCTAGCTGTCCTTTCCAAAATATTCAGTCATTATACCATGCGACATAAGACATACTGTCAAAACGAACTGCAACAAATACTTATATAACTACATAGCATTTCTTAACTAACAGTAAATATATAAACTTCATCATTATTCTCATCTGCAAAGGAAAACTTAAAAAGTGGTGCGTTAAGTGGCCATATAAAATTCATCACTATCATCACCTGCAAAGAAAAACTTCATTATTCATATTATCATAACTTCATTACTATCATCACCTGCAAAGAAAAACTTCATTATTCATATTAACATATTCTTCATATAACTACTCATCACCATTCATTATCATCTGCAAAAAAGACACTTCATTATTCATATCACCATTTACTTCATACAACTATTCATACTACAGAGTTCCTTATTTCTAGCATATTTCATCACTAAAACTAAGATGCGTAGTTCTGTCTGACAGCCTGCATCAATCACCTCGTATTCTGAAAGAAAAATAATTAGTTAAGACTGCTATCATACGATGTGTATAGTATATTCTTGTTAACGCTTGTTAATTCAGATCCATTTACTCTTCATGACGAGGTATAGCATCTTCTTTCGTTCATTCCGAAGGTGAAATTACCATTTCATAGTAATCCACTGTGGTTTGTTTAATTTATTTCTTTTACACGTTATTGCTTTCTGAAAATGATGAATAAGGATTCATATCTTGCGTTTAAATCATATACACATTAAATAAAAACTTATTTCTAGCGATATAATTAAGCATACAGCATAGGATGACAGAAAACGTATTATGTCAAAAACATAGACAGTGTGCAGGTGCAAAAATGTACACAGAGTATCATAATGTAGTAGCGAAAAAAAATGTAAAATACTCACGATGTTGAGATATCATAAGGCAAAATGTCAAAGTCAGCTGGTGTTTGTTATATCTTAAAGATTTCGTAGTGCGTACAAACAAAACAGGAAAAACAATCATACATTCAAGATAAATGGAAAATGTGCACGGTCTGATGTGTAACGACAAGAAAAGCGACCTGCTAACCTTACCTTGCCGGGCACTTGCCAAGAAAAAAATACGATAATCATCAGTAAGTAGTCACATAAACATAATTGCACAAGTGGTCATATAAAAATCAGGAAATGGCATTACAGTGTGATAAATCATAAAGTGTGTTCATTCAATAAAGGGTTTAATATTGGAGACATGGTGATTGCCTTTACTTTTTCTGGTTCTCAGAGTTTCGACATGTACTACATTGGGGTGAGGAATGCTGCGAATTCGATATGAACCTTCGTATAGAAGCTCAAATTTACTACATCTACTCTTTCCTTTGTTGGATAAATAGTGAGTACATACTAATATCTTCTGTCCAATGTGAAGGTCACAGCGTGTACAAACCTGTTTTGCTGTCTTCTCCGGCGCTCTGCGGCACGTTTGATGTTGTTGAGCGCAATGTCAATTATATCATGGTGTCGTAGTCGACGAGATGTAGGAAAGGATAGTAATTCTTTAATTTCGTTAGGTGGTTCAACATTTTTCAGTATAACAGTCGGAGATAGCATAGTAGATTCATTTGGTATGGAATTAATTACATTCTGGAATGAGAGTATGTGTGTGTCCCAATCAATATGTCTTTTATGGCAGTATATTCTACACAGTTTACCAATTTCTTTCATTAGTCGTTCACAAGGGTTCGAAGAAGCTGAAACGTCCCCTTAGAGAAATTATACAGGACTGTGCTTAACCTGACACACAATATTTTTAGCGCAACGCAATCTGACTTTCAGAAATCCCTACAAAAGAATGGCTCTGACTAACATTAACCTATGCATTTCACAAATCGCTTACCTCACAAAAATCTTGGTTACTCGAACTACTGCAATACAGCGAGCGCCACTACTGCCAGCTAAATAAAAGATTCAAACTACGGAAGGCACTAACTACTGATAGGGATAGTTAGCAAATGAAAGATATTAATAGAGAACAAACACTGTATTTACCTTAATAGTCATAATATATATAGCAGTTCATGACAAATTACAAAACTCCGCCATCTCTCTCCCCATATCCACCACTGCTGGCGGCTCACCTCCAACTGCGCAACGCTACGCGCTGTTCACAGCCAGCTGCCTAACACTACAATGGCGAGTATTACAACAATGCAAAGCAGCCACAGACTGCACACAGCACAGCCAGTGATTTTCATACAGAGGTGGCGTTACCAATAAAAAAACCTAAACAGCCTAGTTACATAGCCGTTACCAATAAAAAAACCTAAACAGCCTACTTACATAGCCCCCATGCTCCCCACAAAAAATTTTACGAATTGGTTTGGGCAGTGGCCAATACAGATTTGAAAAAATTTTTCATAATTACAATAACAAAGAAATCAAATGCACACACTTATTGATACAATGTTGGTCAAAAGCTCAAATTTTCTCACAGTCCATAAAGACAGTCCTGATCGTTCCTCACGGTAAAATAGTAGTGTTTTTCTCAAAGTTGATCCGAAAGTTCGGCTACTTTCTCCGATAGTGAACACATTTCCTCAGTGTGTTTTTCTGAACCAAGTTTCAGAGTGTCCATTTGTGTTGAAATCGAATCTACTGTGTCCTTTAAGTTTTCTTGAGTTTTTGCAAGTTGCGTAACCGAATCGGTAGATGCAACTGAGTCAGTTTTAGCTTGCAAGGTGTCGTGATCTTCATGAACAATAGTTTGCAGTTCTTTTATGGCTGCTTCGTGATTCTGTAATGCATTTTCATGACGCGAAAAAATAGGTTGGAAATGCTCACAAATTTGTGTTTTTACGTCATTACAGACTTTTTGACATTTTGATTCGATGTTATGTATCTCAGTAGTTAAATCTTCACGTGTGTGTTCAAGCGTGGTGTCTAACATTTGAAGATTTTGTTCCATTGTGTCCAACTTTTTAAGATTTTGTTCCACTGTGTCTAACTTTTGAAGATTTTGTTCCATTGTGTCTAACTGTAGCTGTGTTTGTCTCTGATTTTGTTTCATTTGTTGCATTAATTGCAATAATAATGTATTAGTGTCTGGAATCTGTTCCTCTATGCTTTTCGGCAGTGCATTTGCACCGGCAACATTCACATTTTGACAAACAGAAAATGTGTCTTCACTTATTTGAGAAAACGGTGAGGACCCAAAACCTGAATCTACAGTATTTGCGAGATTGTTTCCTGTCATTTCGGATTCCTGAGGCGAGCTGTTGCCGACCGATCGATTGATAATGCTTCCCTGTTCAGTAATTGTTTCACTGTGTACACCATTATTTGCAACCCGCTCCATTTCCCTATGCGCAATTACCAAATTACTACTTTGAACATTAGTTAATTCATTACTCTGCGGCGCTAACACACTGCTTTCGTCGTCACTGTCATTTCTCAGTTTACTTTGGAGCCTAGTATTACGTTTTTCACACGCCATAATTGTCACAATATTTCACACGATAACACAGAAAAGCACAATTTGAAGAGCAAAAATAAGAGAACACATTAACATAGCACTGAAAATAATATGTAGTTAATTGCAAGCGCAGCTGCGAAACACTTGGAGCAAATCTACATGCATGCCACAACTGTTTTACTGTACAACAATGAAAGACTGCAACTGCAAAGGAGATTCTCTCTACAATTACGCGCTAGCAATAAACAAAAGCTACACTAATTACACAAACTACAAGAAAAAAATCAGAAGATTCCAGTGAGGTATCCTGGCTGGGTCGCCATATGAAACATCCCCTTAGAGAAATTATACAGGACTGTGCTTAACCTGACACACAATATTTTTAGCGCAACGCAATCTGACTTTCAGAAATCCCTACAAAAGAATGGCCCTGACTAACATTAACCTATGCATTTCACAAATCGCTTACCTCACAAAAATCTTGGTTACTCGAATTACTGCAATACAGCGAGCGCCACTACTGTATTTACCTTAATAGTCATAATATATATAGCAGTTCATGACAAATTACAAAACTCCGCCATCTCTCTCCCCACATCCACCACTGCTGGCGGCTCACCTCCAACTGCGCAACGCTACGCGCTGTTCACAGCCAGCTACCTAACACTACAATGGCGAGTATTACAACAATGCAAAGCAGCCACAGACTGCACATAGCACAGCCAGTGATTTTCATACAGAGGTGGCGTTACCAATAAAAAAACCTAAACAGCCTACTTACATAGCCGTTACCAATAAAAAAACCTAAACAGCCTACTTACAAAGCGTGATACTTGGATATATAAATCGGAGAAATGTTTCTTGTTTGTAACATACGTGTCCATATATCAGATCGAAACTGTGATCCATTGTCGGAAATTCCTTTCAATACATGTCCTAAATGAAATAGAAAATGTTTTACAAATGCTTTCGAAACAGATTTAGCAGTAGCTTTGCGTAACGGAGTGAAGGTAACAAATTTCGCAGTGAGTTCAACAGCGACAAAGATGAAGCAAAAACCTCTATTAGTTTTGGGAATCGGACCAAAAATGTCTACAGCGGCCATGTGTCACAATTTAACAGGTACAATGGGATGTAATGGAGGAATATGTGAAGTCGTATCTGACTTAGCTTTCTGGCAGATTTTACATGACGCTAAAACTCGTCGATTACGTTTCTCCATGTTGGCAAAATAACAGTTCTGTTTCAGTATAAGAAAACATTTTCTGGCTCCATAATGTGCGTAACTTAAATGAGTATACCAAATTAATTTGTTAACAAGCTCGTCAGGAATGCATAGAAACCAGTTGTTGCTGTCAGGGTGAGAGCGGCGAAACAGAATGTTATTGCGTACAGTGTAATGGTTTCTGATGGTAACATTATTCCTAACTTGCCAAAGGTGTTTAATTTCTTTCCATACGTTATCTTTACTCTGCTCTTGTGCTATGTCTCGTAATGACGACGAAATGAAATTTTCAAATGCAACTTGTTGAATATACATGACGCTGAAATTTGCTTTGCAGAAGTTGGTTGCGATGTGTTGCTGATTGTTACTGAGAGAACGGGATAGTGCGTCTGCTACAATATTTTGTGTACCGGGAATGCGAACAATTGTAAAACTAAATTCCTGTAAATAAAGTTTCCATCTGCTCAACCTGTCATGTGTAAATTTTGCTGAAAGTATAAACTGGATAGCTCTATGATCTGTGTAAACGGTAGGGTGTCTTCCATAAAGAAAATGCCTAAATCTCGTAAAAGCCCATACAACGCATAATGTTTCAAGTTCTGTAACAGAATAACTGCGTTCAGCAGGTGACAGAATGCGACTCGCAAAGGCGATGTTTTTAATTACTGTAGTACCGTCTTCTTCAATTTCCTGAAAAATGTGTACGCCTAAAGCGCCACTGTTGGTGGCAATGGAAAAATTTCTGGTAAGATCTGGATGTGATAAAAGTGGTGCATTCAACAAAGTTTGTTTTAGATTGACAAATTCAGAATGTGCTTGGCTATCCCAGGACCAAATAGTGTTTTTACCCGTCAATTGACAGAGTCTAAAGCACAGTAATGAATAAATTTACGAAAAAAGTTAATTAAACCCAAAAAGCTGCGTAGTTGTTTCTTCGTCGTAGTAACAGTAATGTCACGTAAAGCTTGAAGTTTTTCCGGGTCAGGCGCAATGCCTTCTGCTGAAATTACATGTCCAAGAAATTTTATAGAAGTCTTGCCAAAGTGCGATTTACTGAGATTAACTGTGAGTCCTTGTGCACGAAAAGTTCGTAACAGTTGTTCAAGAATCAGATTGTGTTCAGACCAGTTAGCTTCTGCAATAAGAATGTCGTCTACATAAGTTGTGATTCTGTCTTTAAGTTCTGTCGGAAGTATACTATTCAAACCGCGAATAAATGCTGCTGAAGAAATAGTTAAACCGAACGGTAATTTGCAAAATTGATAACAGTCACCAAACCAAAGAAAAGCCGTGTACTTTCTGCAGTTCGGATGAAGCTGAATTTGCCAAAATCTCGATTTCAAATCTAATGTGGAATAAATAGCAGTACCATGAAATTTCTGTAGAAGTTCTTCTAGTGTCTGTGGGCGATCTGTTTCATTAATAATACTGTCGTTGATGTGACGCGAATCAAGTACGAGAAGAAGCGAACCATCCTTTTTCTTAACAATATGGAGTGGGTTTATGTATGGACTAACTGCCGGTTCAATAATTCCTTGTTCGAGCATAGCTTGCAATTCTTTCTTAACTTGCTCTCTGTGAATATACGGAATGGGATAATGTTTGGCTTTAAACGTGTCGTGCTGTTTAACTTGAAATTCGTACATAAAACCGGACATAGTACCAGGGACGTTGTCAAAAACTGGAGCTTGCTGTAAAAGAATTTTGCGTAGTTGCGTGCGTTCGTCGTCTGCATTTGCACTGCTCTGTTTAACTTTATCAGAAATCATTTGCATAACGTCATAGTCGGCTTCGTCTGGAGTATTATAGTTGTGTACGTACGTATCTGTGGACAATGTGGAATGACAGTCTATGTTACGTGATGCGGAAATGACCTCTGTACGATTAATTGTTTGTTCTTCTGCAGATAAAGAGTGCTGAAATTCTAAAGTCAGTTGTACATTTTCATCCTTTAACATTAAATAGGAATTTTGAAAGTCAATAACTACGTCGTGTTGTACCAGAAAATTCGTACCTAAAATAACGTCTGTTGTAAATAAGGGAACAATCCAAAAATTTGAGTGAAATGTATGACCTGCAATACAAAATGATAAATGTGTCTGTAATTTTACATCTACTCCTTTACCAGATACTGCTCCTGTTACTTTAGTTTTGCCTAATGGTAACGTAGGATAGGTACTCTTTTTGTTACATTCGTTGAAAGTTTCCTCATTTACAACTGACATAGGTGATCCAGAATTGATTACTGCTGAAAATTTGGATGATCCAATCTTTACTTCAATGACAGGGTGTGAAATCGTTTTTTCAATAACTGGTTTTTCCTGCAAAAGAGTGTCTCGGATGTCGTCAAAAGTAATAACATTTTCGTGAACAAGATTCTGCGTGTCAAAAGTATTGCTTGTGTTGCTGGAAGATGCAACCTGTACTGTATCTAGTCAAATTCTATCTGACGTGCTATTATTTGCGGGAGGATGCTGTGGCATTTCGACTATTTGAACTGTTCTGTTATTTCGTCCTGATGCATTAGGTTCGGGATGATACCGACTGTCTGGTTCATTCATGATAATCTGTTGTTGCCGATGATTTTGCTGCTGGTAAGACCGACTGTTATTAAACGTACGCTGAAAACTGTGCTCATTACTTTTACGTCTGTCATGATAGTCATTTCGATACGGTGCATTGCGATATGAGTTGAAATGGTGTGTTTTCTGTACGTAGTTATTTCTTTGTTGCTGTGCGTTACTATTTGGCGGAGCCGATGCTATACGTGTAGGCGGCAAAACATTAAAGCTTGGTTGACCTTGCACATTACATTGTTGGTTTGGTATGCTAACCGGTTGGTTTTGTTGCTGTTGTTGGGAAAAACCTCTATTGTTACCAAAATGTGGTTCCTGTTGCTGATAATTTTGACGATACTGATAATTAAAATTTTGTCTGTTATTAAAATTACGGCGGTAGTTGTCATTTCGGGAGTGTCTAAAGAAAACTGTCACTTTCGGTAAAACTTGTCATATCAGGTTTTCATTATTCATTCCTAATTCTAGATAGGTCGATAGTTGAAGAGCTGTTTTGATAGATATAAAGGATAGTAGAAGAGAAGGCAGCAGTGCAGAAAACTAAAGATGAAATAGCACTACTACGGCTCGGGGCCCTGTGCATGCTACGGCACATATTCATCGAAGCGTAATGAATCCCCTGAGGTCACTCACGCGCTGCAAATAAATTTTACTTTCTGCGTTACAGGCAATGCCGGTGAAAATTCTAAAGCAAATTGTTGTATCCAGTCCAATTCTAGTTTCTGCATTACAGGCCAAGCTGATGAAAATACAAAAGCAAATTGTCGTATCCAGTCCAAAGCGTGAATCTGTGTCCTGTCATTATTAGCCACTTTAAATTTCCTAACAGATAGAAAGTGTTTGTAATAAAAATTATCGTCTCTGTATGTCTGAGCAGGTTCAGGATTACATGATAATCTATTTGTCTGTGACTGTTCTGAATCTAACTCACGTACTCTTTGTAAATTACCTACATTATACATGCTGTGTGAGTGTGATAAGTGTTCGGAATGTGGCGTATACTGTGCCGTGTTAGAGGCTGAAACATTTTTCATCTCTGACACTTCTTGCTGTAAAGTTGACAATTTTCTACGTAATGTATTACTGGACGAACCTATCTCACTGATCGTGTGCTGTAAATTTTGGAATTCGGATGTTTGATTAAACGAAACAGGTGACGTATCGTCTGATTTGGTGTCATTATTACTTTCGATAATGTCAATACGACTGGCCAATTCATCATATTTTTCAGTCAGTGCTTTTACCTGATCATCGTTTTTATTATCATAAGTATTATTTTGTTTTTGTATTTTACTTGTGGTTTCGTTCAATTTTTTAACGTCTGCTTTGATGGCATCGGGATCCTGTATTAGTTCCAACTTTTCAAGTCTGTTGGTCATTGTCTGAAAGTCTAATGTGTGTGTGTCGGTTTTGCTTTAAGATCGAAGATTTCATCATGCAATTCGGTGTTCAACTGTTTGATAGTATTAATTTCGTCAGATACTGTAGCAATATTGTTGTCTATGTATGTTTTTACTTTCGTAAACAATTTGCGCTTATCTTCCTGACTATGTGCAGTAATTGTTTCCATGACTTGTCGCTTTACTTTATTCTGTTCCTGTATAGATTTACGGTAACGCGTTTCACTGTTTTGTAGGTGGTGATTAAAACGTTCGTCAATTTGGCTGTTCTGTTGGTCAAATTTCGCGTCTACTTTCGCATCCAGTGTGCGTGAAAGTTCTGCTGACATTAATTTAAACTCTTCGCGTAACTGTGTTCCGTTTTCAGAGCATTATTTAGCGACTACACTAATTTCATCTCTAAGTAATTTCGTTGTAGCTGCTTGCGTATTCCTTAATTCTTGAGCCACAGATCTAATTTCTTCACTACTGCTCCTAGCACAAGCCTTAATTTCCTCGCGTAATTGTTCTTTAGTATCATGACATTGCACGGCAACAATAATAATCTTTGTCATATAAAGTAATTTCCAACAAGCATTCATTTCAATTTAAAGAACTTACTAATTTCTCCAATCCATGATCATTCCGATTGTTGCAAAAGAAAAATCAGTTGCTTCCTTTCATAAATGACAAATCTATCGGCCAGCATTGCACAGAGCTGTGCCGGAAGAAGCTATTGTAAGAGCAGATAGTTGGCGACTTTATTGAGGTAAGAATTTTTGCTTTTTTATTCAAAATGATCTTACAGGGCCAGTATCAGACAGCACCTGAAGAACACTGCGAGTCACGCAGTTGAAATATCGTGCAGGAAAGATGCGAATAACCGGCAGAAACCCGACAAATCAACATGTTTTAAAACTGTTTAAGGAGGATTGCAGATATGCCAGCTTCCACCATGTTCGCTGTCCACACAGTTAAGCGAGCCTGCCTCCTGACGCGCCGCCCCTTGGACGCGAAGCAGCGCTGGGGCAGCTACTCGATGTTTTGCTCTGCTCTGTTCCGTTGCGCCTCTCCACTATATTGTGGGATACAAGGCGCCACGCCTCACTTTGCACCTTTACCAGTATCGTTTCTTTATTCAGAAGTGTAAAATGTGAACATATTTTCGTGTTAATAACTAATCTAAAATTAGGCCTGATGACAGTTTTTGTTCGTTTCTTGATATTACCATGATTTTACATTATTTGGTTTTGCAGGACCATTTACGTCTTGTCCTGTACAGACAGCTTGTAACCTGCAACCAAACGACGTTAATGCAATATTTTTGGCGAGTTAATGCGTTTAATCGTAATTTTGTTGAGGCAAGACAAAAAAATGGCTGTGAGCACTATTGGACTTAACATCTGAGGTCATCAGTCTCCGAGAACTTAGAAGTACTTAAACCTAACTAACCGAAGGACATCACACACATCCATGCCCGAGGCAGGATTCGAACCTGCGACCGTAGCGGTCGCGCGGTTCCAGTCTGAAGCGCGTAGAACCGCTAGGCCACAATGGCCGGCGTGGCAAGACATTCCGCGCATATGCACTGTGCAACCAGAACATCACGACCACCTACCTATTCGCCGGTATGCTCCACTTTGGCGCGGATAACAGCGCTGGCGCGTCGTGGCGTGGAAGTAATGAGGTCTTGGTAGGTTGCTCGAGGGAACAACCATCACATCTGTACACACAAGTCCCCTGATTCCCGTAAATTGCGGAAGGGGGGCGATGAGCTGTGAGTCACGTTCAGTCACATCCCAAATGTGTTAGACTGAGTTCAGATCTGGCGAGCTGAGGGGCAGCACATCAATTGGAACTCGCCATTGTGTTCCTCGATCCACTCTATCACACTTCTGGTCTCCTGACATGGCGCAATACCTTGTTAGAAATTCCAGTGCCATCGGGAAGCATGAAGGGCTTAACAGCCAGTGTCGATAGTCCTTGCTCGTCGTGGTGGCTTGCACCAGCTCCAGTTGTAAGTAGGCTGTTTATGTTTTCTCTATGTAAGTAGGCTGTTTATGTTTTCTCTATGTAAGTAGGCTGTTTAGGTTTTTTTATTGGTAACGCCACCTCTGTATGAAAATCACTGGCTGTGCTGTGTGCAGTCTGTGGCTGCTTTGCATTGTTGTAATACTCGCCATTGTAGTGTTAGGCAGCTGGCTGTGAACAGCGCGTAGCGTTGCGCAGTTGGAGGTGAGCCGCCAGCAGTGGTGGATGTGGGGAGAGAGATGGCGGAGTTTTGTAATTTGTCATGAACTGCTATATATATATTATGACTATCAAGGTAAATACATTGTTTGTTCTCTATTAATATCTTTCATTTGCTAACTATCCTTATCAGTAGTTAGTGCCTTCCATAGTTTGAATCTTTTATTTAGCTGGCAGTAGTGGCGCTCGCTGTATTGCAGTAGCTTGAGCAGCGAAGATTTTTGTGAGGTAAGTGATTTGTGAAAGGTATAGTTTAATGTTAGTCAGGGCCATTCTTTTGTAGGGAATTTTGAAAGTCAGATTGCGTTGCGCTAACAAAATATTGTGTGTCAGTTTAAGGACAGTCGTGTATAATTGTTCAAAGGGGACGTTTCACAGTGGACCCATGGATGAACAGAGCATAATGGAGCTGCCGCCAGCTTGTGTTCGTCCCGCAGTACAGGTGGCAACCAGCTGTTCCCCTTGAAGACAACAGATTCGCGCCCTCTCATCGGTATGATGAAGAGGGTATCGGGATTCATCAGACCATGCAACGCTCCGCCACTGCGCCAACGTCCAGTGCCGACGGTCACGTGCCCATTGCAGTCGTAGCTGCTGACGTTGTGGTGTTAGGAAAGTTGCCACATGGCAGTCCTGACGCCGTCTACGAGAACTTTTCACTTCCTGTGTTACGAGATAAATATTGCTTTTGCTGTATATTATGTAGTATTTACGTGAATTAGTGTCGCCGGCCGCCGTGGTCTAGCGGTTCTAGGCGCTCAGTCCGGAACCGCGCGATTGCTACGGTCGCAGGTTCGAATCCTGCCTCGGGCATGGGTGTGTGTGATGTCCTTAGGTTAGTTAGGTTTAAGTAGTTCTAAGTTCTAGGGGACTGATGACCACAGCTGTTAAGTCTCATAGTGCTCAGAGCCATTTTTGAATTAGTGTCAGACAGACTTGATAAATTGAAGGTTTCAGTTTTTATTTGCGTCTAGCTAGGAAAAGCGAAGTTTCTATTTAGGACAGTTTCGCGGGTACGCAAACGTTTGTTTACATTCTTAGCTGACGTTAAATACGAGAGATGATCAATTAAGTCAGTATACAACAGTCATTTAGACTCGATACATTGAAGGTAGCAAATTTTATTCGTTTTTGATTAGTGAAAGTGATACTGACATTGAATTCTAACCTCGCTTGTATACGTCTGACTAGCGCAACCTGCGAGCGTAAACAGTTAAGCAAACGTAAAATACGTGGTAAATTAGTGTTACGATACAGTATCTGCGTAAATCAGCGTTATAATACAACTTCCGAGCCTTTCTTACATACGGCTTAGTCAGCAGAAAGCTAAAACTCACTTCGCCGTTTGCTTAAATTCCTTAGCTTGTTGTGGGGTTCAGTGATCGAGTACTGTAAGCCCATCGGTTCCTATAGAGTAGAGTTCGTACTTGTGCTTTACAGTCTGAACTCTTATTGTTAGCTAAGGGTTTTGTTTTGTACCTGCATCTGTCAGTGTACATCACCCAGTATTACGTTTATTACTGTCATTTAGACTCGATACATTGAAAGCAGCAGTTTTTATAGTTTTACTAGGTCATTTTCGCGTGTACGTAAACGTTTGTTTACATTATAAATACAAGGCATAATCAGTAGGTGTAGCTTACCGTAGGATACTTTTTAGCCGGCCGAAGTGGACGTGCGGTTAAAGGCGCTGCAGTCTGGAACCGCAAGACCGCTACGGTCGTAGGTTCGAATCCTGCCTCGGGCATGGATGTTTGTGATGTCCTTAGGTTAGTTAGGTTTAACTAGTTCTAAGTTCTAGGGGACTAATTACCTCAGCAGTTGAGTCCCATAGTGCTCAGAGCCATTTTTTGATACTTTTTACTTCTTTAATAATATTCACTAGACAGCCCCTAGCAGTTTACCATAGGTGACTTTTTTTTTCCTTCAGTATTCACTAGAGAGACCCTAGCAGCAAAATAAGCACCATATCTAGCTTCTACCACACATTTTTATTGTTTTTCATTGTTGAATGTCCTTTCTGCCAACTACAGTGTAGCTGTTAACCTTGTGTGGCAGTAGATTTCCTTAAGTTTCTTATAGTAAATCACATATTAGCTAGATGGCTAGGGACTGTGTCTGTTGTGTGCAGATGCAGGAGGAGTTGGTCGCAGTCCAAACGCAGCTGGAAGCTGTGTTGGCCACAGTCAACAAGGCTCCAGAGTGCCATCTTGAGGTGCAGTGAGGATGGGGTGCCTGCAGCAGCCTCTCCTTTACTAGGTGTGCAAGTGGGATGTCGCAGCTGTCACTGAGACGACCTCAAGTGCGACTGAGCTGGCCGGCTCACTCTCACCTCACTCTGTGTGGTGGACTGTGTCGAGGTCTCGAGCCTGTAGGCTGCTGTCAAATCCCATGGACTTTGGTAATATATTCAGTGCGCTATCTGATACTGTGGAGGAGGCTGTGCTGGGTCAGAATGCACTCTCTGCCATTATAGTGGCCGCAGCTTCAGCAAGGTCCGGACGGGCACGTGGGGAAAGAGGTTTGTTAGTTATGGGGAGCTCCAATGGCAGGTGGGTCATGAAGACCCTCAGGAACATAGCGGCTAGGGCGAGGAAGAAGTCCATCGTTCACTCGATGTGCTTGCCGGGGGGCCTAGACTGGGATGTGGAAGAGACTTTTCAGGCGGCTACCAGGCGTGCGGGGTGCAGTCAGCTGCAAATTGTTGCACATGTCGACACCAACGATGCCAGTCGTCGGGGTTCCGAGGAAACCCTTGGGTCCTTTCGACAGATGGCTAAATTGGCGAAGGCGACCTCCATCCCTCGAAGAGTAGAAGCCAAGCTGACGATTTGCAGCATCGTACTCAGGGTAGACCGGGGTCCTCTACTTTGGAGTGGAGAATCTAAACCAGAGGCTACGTCAACTCTGTGACGAAAATGGTTGTAGATTTCTTGACCTACGCTATGGGGTGGAAGGTTGTAAGACGCCCCTCGATAGATCAGTACACACAGGAAGCAGCTACATGGGTAGCACAGTACTTGCGGCGTGCACATAGGGTTTTTTTTGGATTAGGTTCCTCGTCACGGGGAACAAACCGTTGGCCTGAAAACTTATCAGTTCATGAAACGGTGTGGGTGTGCCAACTGTGAAAATTATTTGGCCTAAACAGGTCATTCCAAAGGATTTAAATATGCTAAATCTCATGTTAGTGAATTATCGGTCTGTAGTTACTCTCCGAAATAAACAGTAGTAACGCCAATGTTGTATTAGGTACCAGAAACTGGTTGAAACCAGACATAAATAGCAGTGAAATTTTGAACTCGGATTGGACAAAGTTTAGGAAGGATAGGACTGATGCTACAGGAGGTGGTCTGTTCATTGCAGTTAAAAGCTGTTTAAACGCAGTTGAGATCGATACTGGGTCGCACTGTGAAATAGTCTGGATAAAGCTGTCAGTTAGACAAGGTTTGACCATTGTATTAGAATGCTTTTGTAGACCACCAGCATCCGCAACTAACGGCGCAGAATGTTTCAAGGAAAGTCTTGAGTCCATAGAAAATATATATCCAAATTATCCATTAGTTATAGGCGGAGACTTTAATCTGGCGTCCACTGACTGGGAAAATCACAGGTTTATCACAGGGGGCAGAAGAAAACACTCTTGTGAAGTTACTCTAGGAGCGCTCTCAACATACAGCCTTGAGTAATTGGTTAGAAAACCAACTCGAGATGGGAGCATATTATATATCTACAGATCTGATCTTTTTGAGGAAGTTAATCTAGAAGAAGACATTAGTAGCCATGATGTCGTTGTGGCTTCTGTCAGTGGAATTTGCAAAAAAAAAAAACAACAAAGAAACAGCGTATAGTTTTCTTGATTGGGAAAGCAAATAAGTGTCATTAACGAATATCTTCATAGTCAGCTCCAACTATTCACCGCCGGGAACAAAGGTATTGAGCATCTTTTGTCGGAATTTAAAGGTATTGTCCACCACAAGCCAGAGAAATATGTGCCTAGCAGAAATATAGGGGACGGAAAGGATCCACCTTGATCCAACAAACATATTAGGAAGTTGCTGAGAAAGCAAAGAATTTTGCACAGTCGTTTTAAACGTAGTCACTGCCCCGCTGACAAACAGCAATTATGCGAAATGAAAGAAGCTGAGATAAGGTCAATGAGAGATTCTTTTAACGAATTTGAAAGCAATATTATATCTGCAGATTCTAAAAATGACCCCAAAAATTTTGGCCGTACGTAAGATCTATGAACGCTACAAATAACTCAATATCTTCTCTTGCTGACGGTACGGGTAATGTAACGGATAATGATAAACAGAGGGCCGAAATTCTAAACCTAACTTTCAAAAAATCGTTTACGGTAGAAGACTGCAGCACCATTCCCCTTTTCATTTATCGACCTCGGGCGCTAATGACCGTAGCAGTTTTGCGCCATAAAGCCATAAAAAAAATATCGATCAAACGCAAGGGTGGCTGACATCTGGGATTGTAAAACAGTTAAGATCCTAAGACGCCGGGAAGGCATCTGGCCCAGACGGTAACCCCTTAATTGTTCAAGTGCCTCTGAGCACTATGGGACTTAACATCTGAGGTCATCAGTCCCCCTAGAACTTACAACTACTTAAACCTCACTAATCCAAGGACATCACACACATCCATGTCCGAGGCAGGATTCAAACCTGCGACCGTAGCGGTCGCGCGGTTCCAGACTATTCCCTTAATATTTTATGTTGACTGTGCTACAAATATAGCACCATAATTATCCATCATGTAGCAGAGATAATTGGAACAGCCTAAAGTTTCACAGGGCTGGAAGAAGGCCCAGGTCATAGCAATCTATAAAAAGGGTAGAAATTCGGATGCACATTATGAGTAACTTAGCCTGTGGGGACAGTCGTCTCCCCCCCCCCTCCCCCCTCCCACGAGATGTGCATGCTGATACCCAGTAAGGGCGCTAATCGTCGTGCTGTTCGATTTAGTGCCTAAAATCCAACATCATTAAGTGAATTGACAGATTACAATAAATACTACCGCAGCACAAGTATACAGCGCAAATCGAAGAGCAGTTGCATAGTAACACGCCGCGTCAGATGGCTCCTGAATAATGCAAACTGCGTCGTTCCGTTTGTGTTTGTTCATCAGTGTCTAAGCGCTGTATTTCGGTCTCCCTGGCACAACGGCTGATATTTTCCCCCGTGGGCTCAGCAAAACTGCTCAGGAGGTACCTACCAGCCACAAAGCACACGGGGGCCTAACGTCCTCCCACACCGACATTGTGGGCGCTACCGTACTGTTTACTTTGCTGGGACAACACGACAAAAACGTCAGCGTACTTTATACCGGATACGCGCAAAATACGTTCTAGGCCCGCTCTGTTTAACATACCTTGTACAAACAGCCTCTTTAAATTCCATGTGTTTAAGTGGACAACGTTGACTGCAACCATCCGACGTACTTCTATTAAACAAGAATAAAATAAAATGTTTCATGTTTGCGGTTTAGTATGCGCCCACGCTGAGACATTTATCTGGGAGCTGAAAGCAGGGTACAGTTGCACAGATGAGGACAGATTGCTATAAATATCAATGAATTTTGTTTAGTAACACTAACGTAACAAACACACTGAAACTAATTCTTTCTGCTGACAAAATGAAAAAAAAAATTGAAATGAAGTCTATATTACTATTCACGTTTTGGCCATACTGGACCACGCGATGTACAAAATGAGGTACTTTCAGAGTTTCCTTTAAGGCTTTCTTAGTGCCCATATAACATTTTTTCTATCACGATGGGTTGGTTGGTTGGTTTGGGGAAGGAGACCAGACGGCGTGGTCATCGGTCTCATCGGAATAGGGAAGGATGGGGAAGGAAGTCCGCCGTGCCCTTTCAGAGGAACCATCCCGGCATTTGCCTGGAGTGATTTAGGGAAATCACGGAAAACCTAAATCAGGATGGCCGGACGCGGGATTGAACCGTCGTCCTTCCGAATGCGAGTCCAGTGTCTAACCACTGCGCCACCTCGCTCGGTATCACGATGGGTTCTTTTCCACTGGTTACATGAAGTTTTTCCAGTCTACTTCGGTCATCTCTCGAGTAGTGAATTTAGTCCCTCAATATTCTCTTACCTTGTGTATCAAAATGTTTTACTCTTCGTTTCTTCTGGTCTTCTTTTACTGAACTGATCAATTTTATTCAGTTCAATTGTGTGTGAAATCTGATGGGAATTAACTGCTAAGGTCATCAGTCCCTAAGCTTACACACTACTTAACCTAAATTATCCTAAGGACAAACACACACACCCATACCCGAGGAAGGACTCGAACCTCCGCCAGGACCAGCTGCACAGTCAATGACTACAGCGCCTAAGACCGCTCGGCTAATCCCGCGCGGCACATTTTATTATTCAGCTTTTGCTTTACTGCGAGTTTCATAGAATTACATGACCTGTCTAGTTAATCTGGTTGGCTCTATTCTTTTGTTACGACCACCAAATTTTATCCTTTTTTTCGTATTCGAATACTTACAATGCACTTTACAATTTCATTACTTGCTCTTAGTCTCTGTGTTCCGACTTTGGTATAATTTGGACTTAACATCTTTCTGATGACTTTTCGTTCTCCCTTTTGCACTGTTGTTTCAAATGAGTCTCTCGATTTAGTGTATTTTGAGAAGCACAGTTTGTTATAAATGACTTGTGAGCCGGAAGGCTGTTCCAATTTACTGACAAAAAGTTTACAAACCATTCTTTTCGGGGTGAGAACGGAGAGAAACTTTCTCGATTTGTCCATATGCAGTTTTTAGAATTCAGGGTGCCATGTTGAACAAGTTTTTTGTTTTTTCAAACGACATTTGGGGAGGAAAATCTTTCTCCTGTTGCTTTAAAAAATTGTTTGGTTTTGTGCTGTTTGAACGTCCTGAGATAGACTTACTAGATCATCTGCAAAATCTGAACATTCTCTCCAAATACTGATTCTTCTAATTTGATTGGATCGTCAATTTCAAGCTCCGATTTTAGTTTCCGCCACTCTTGGAGCACCCTTTCTCAGTCGCTGTTGAAAATTAGAGGAGAAAGCCCGTCACCTTGTCGGACTTCAAAATGTGCCGAAATTTCTCCATGAAATTTTGCCTTAGAGTTTGTACCATTCAGTGTTTTATGAATAACTGCAGTGGTTTCGCGGTCCAGACTTCGTTCTTTCAGAATTTGGAAGTGAAGCTTAAGGTCAAATGAGCTGTAAGCCTTTTTAAAATATCAGAAGGTACAGACTACTGTCTTATTGTAAATATTCTGATGCCAGAGAATTAGTTTCAGAACTAAAAATCATTCAGGCCAAGCTCTATTTGGTGTGAAAATTACTCGATGCTCGCCAGATTTGCATTCAAGTCGTTGTTGTGCTATATTGAACGGTCTTTGAGGTAGAGTTTTGTATGGACCAAGATGAAGGGACATCACTCCGTAATTATTACTGCCTGCCTTTCTGTCTGTGTATCCAACTCTTAAAACCCCTTTTTCGCAGGAACGGGTAGAGGTGTCAAGGTAAAATTTGTGTCGCTTACTGAGGTCTACGATCCCTTGGCGGTGTATAACATTTTACCGAGTAAGTCAATGCGTATTTCGATAAACGGAAACTCGCTTATCACAATCTTTAACGTTCTTGCCGTTGAACTAGAATCATTAAATTTGGCAAGTAACAAGGTTTCACTGTTCAAGTATAGGAACAATTTGGAATTTGTTATATTATGATTACATGACATAAAAAATTTTTTTTCATTACAAACTTAACCTGCATTCGCGATGTGTCAAAGATCTCAGGAACTACTGTTGGGATTTTGATATGGTTTTCAGTAATAGGTGACGTGATTCACAAGGAAAGTTTGTGTATATAATTGACATAATCGCGCTAGTTGGCTTAGCTACGATGAAGTGAAGTCTCCTGCCGCAGTGAAAACTATGCCTTTGTCATTTAGCTGTGATAGGCGGACGACCACCCTACAGCCGCGCATGCACCGGCGCTAGCATCGTAGATCCTACTTTCTGTGTACAAACATTCCCTGATTGTCTATGTTGTGTCTAGACAAGACAGCCTAGACACAATGAGAGGAAGCCGAAAGGCACGCGCTTAAACTCACGCAGGCTGGCGTGATGTCTGAAACAGGATACGTAATGAATGCTATAAAGAAAAGTACGTAGCTTCTGGAATACTTAACTTTAATCCATAATTGTAGAACATTGGTCTGACGGTACAGGCTTTATAATATTAATTAGCAATTGAATACGGCGCCTTGCTAGGTCGTAGCAAATGTAGCTGAAGGCTAGGCTAACTATCGTCTCGGCAATTGAGAGCGTATTTGTCAGTGATCCCCTTCTGGCAAAGTCGTCTGTACAACTGGGGCGAGTGCTAGTACGTCTCTCTAGACCTTCCGTGTGGTGGCGCTCGGTCTGCTATCACTGACAGTGGCGACACGCGGGTCCGACGTATACTACCGGACCGCGGCCGATTTAAAAGCTACCATCTAGCAAGTGTGGTGTCTGGCGGTGACACCACATTCCTCCCCCGCAAATCGGCGAACGGTTGTGTTATAAGGCTTCCGCCCGCCGTGGGGAGGACCCCATGTTGACGTATGCGACGAGGTGGGGAGCCTAACAACAGGCGAGGCTGTGCCACCCGCACCCTGCCATTCGGTCCGAGGGGAGCTCGGAAACGCCTGAAAACCTAGTCCAGGGTGCACGCCAACATGCGTTGTATGCGCCCGTAAAGAGACAGGAGGGGCCGAAGATTCGACCTCCATCGCGTCGGGGTACCCGACGGGCGAAGACGACATCTGGTCCGGAGCGGGCAAGAGTTCCACGTCGGAGGACAGCTGGTCGCGGGAAGCGATCGGCTGCGCGTGACCCAGGGAGGCGCCTGGCGGGTGCAGCGAAGCGTCCACTGCCGGCGTCGCCGGCGGGAGAACAGGCGGCGGCGGCGGTGGCGGCGCGTCGCCATGGGGCAAAATGGAAGGCATCGTCGGTAACACCTGGGGATGAGGCGAGCCAGTAGATGGGTCCCCAGGGCGCTGACCGGACGGCACCGTCGCTGAAAGCAGACGGGGAGCGGCAGAACCCGTGCGACGACAGAGGCGCAGCTGATTGAGATGCCGACGCACCTCACCAGTGGCCCCCAAAACCAGATACATAGCGCGGCCGAGGCAGCGAAGAATGCGCCCTGCGATCCAACGCCGTGAACCTCGATAGTTGCGATAGTATACCACGTCGCCTGGAGCAAAAGCAGGCGTCTGCCGCTGCACAGGAACCTGATGCGGCGGGTGCAGCAAAGACATCAAGGTTCGATGAGGACGACCGTGGAGCAACTCAGCCGATGAGCGACCATCTCGGGGCTGAGAGCGATACGAGGACAAGAAGAGCAATAACGCGTCCTCCCGAGAATGCGACTCTTTCAACTTCAACATTTGTGACTTTAAAGTCCGGACCAATCGATCAGCGGCACCGTTTGACTGAGGCTAAAACGGCGCGGATGTCAGATGTTGAATACCATTGGCCTTGCAGAATGACTGAAATTCTGTGGACATGAATTGTGGGCCATTGTCGGAAACAACAGTCTATGGAAGACCTTCAATGCAAAAGATAGCGGATAACGCTTGGATGGTGGCAGATGACGTCGTGGAAGATATCCGGACAACAAAAGGAAAATTACTGAAGGAATCGACAACAACCAACCATCGAGCATTCCAGAATGGACCAGCAAAATCGATGTGTAAGCGTTGCCAAGGGGAAGTGGCTTTCGGCCATGCAAAGAATTTCCGCGGTGGTGCGGATTGTTGTTCGGCACACGCCATGCAAGAAGAGCACATATTCGTAATCGCAGCATCGATTCCGAACCAAGTACAGTGCTGACGAGCAAGTTGTTTCGTTCGCACTATACCCCAATGTCCTTGGTGGAGAAGCCGTAAAACAGAGGACTGTAACGAACGTGGGACCACGACCCGAGACTGATCATTATCAGAACGCAACAACAAAACACCACGTCGTACAAAAAGTCTCTCTTTGTGAGCAAAAAATCGGCGAACCAACGGATCCTCGATCCGTGATTTCGACAAGGGCCATTGAGTAGCAACAAAACGCAAAACGGTAGCAAGGACAAGGTCAGCAGCTGTGGCTGTAGCTACACGACGGAAATCAATCGGAAACGATTCGACCACGTCATCGGTTTCCGAATCAATGAACATGCAAGCAAGTTCGGAAGAATCGAATGCTCTATCTGTGGTGTCACCGCCAGACACCACACTTGCTAGGTGATAGCTTAAATCGGCCGCGGTCCATTTAGTACATGTCGGATCCGCGTGTCGCCACTGTGTGATCGCAGACCGAGCGCCACCACAAGGCAGGTCTCGAGATACGATATAGCACTCGCCCCAGTTGTACGACGACTTTGCTAGCGACTACACTGACGAAGCATTGCTCATTTGCCGAGAGACTGTTAGAATAGCCTTCAGCTAAGTCCATGGCTACGACCTAGCAAGGCGCCATTAGCCTTACATAGTTTGATAGCTATCGTATGAAACGTCTCATCAGGAATGCAGTATTCACATCCAAGAATAAAAGATAAGTATTCGAGGAGCTGTATACTTTTCTTATGAGAATTCACTACTTATCCTGTTCCAGAATTCACGCCCGTCTGCGTTAGATTTCGGCCTCTTCTATCTACAAGGTGTTGGCACATATACCAACACATCACTATCCTCAGCAACAGGCAAACGGGACAACGCATCAGCGTTGCCGTGCTTAGCAGGGGACCGATACAAGATATCGTAGCGGTACTGCGAGGGGAAAATTGACCAGCGAATGAATGTCTGCGCTGTACGTGGTAGTACAGGCTTGTTCGGATGAAAAAGTGACGTCAAAGGTTTGTGGTCTGTGATGATGGTAAAGTGTCGACCATACAAGAAATCATGAAACTTCGTAACACCAAACACGAGAGCCAAAGCTTCTTTCTCGATCTGTGAATAATTTCTTTGCGCAGACGAGAGCAACTTGGACGCAAAGGCAATAGGGCGATCATGCGATCCATCTTTGTGCGCTAGCACAGCACCGATCCCGAAATCCGATGCATCTACCATCAACAAAAGGGATTTCTGGGGATCGACTGGCGTAAGGCAAGTATTTGAAAGCAACGCCGATTTCAACTGGCGAAAGGCGCGTTCGCAATCCGTCGTCCAGACGAACGAAACACCTTTACGGCGTAAGCGATGAAGCGGAGCTGAAATGGAAGAGCCATGCGGGATATATCTGTTATAGTAGTTTATTTTTCCCAGCACACTCTGTAGCTGCTTCAAATTCTGCGGCGAAGGCAAGTCCTGTATGTCACGGAGGTGCTCTGGACTCGGATGTATGCCTTGTGCGTTGATTATATGTCCCAGATATGGTAAATCACGAGCAAAAAACACACATTTGTCCTTTCGCAAGCGAAGACCATTTTGTCGCAAGACCTGAAATAATGTTCGGAGGTTGGCTAAATGTTCTTCTTCCGTCTTTCCGGAGATCACAATATCGTCCAGATAGTTTGCTGCAGTAGGGACCGAGGCACAAACAGTTTACAGATATTGCTGAAACAATGCAGGGGCGGACGCACACCCGAATGGCAGTCTTTTGAACTGATACAAACCAAGATGCGTGTTAACCACTAAGACGCGCTGAGATTCGTCGTCCACTGGTATTTGCAAGTACGCATCTGCCAGGTCCAACTTCGAAAAATATTTACCCGCGCACAGTTTGTCAAAAAGATCTTCCGGGCGGGGTAAAGGATAAGTTGCAATCACTAGTTGTGGATTCACCGTTGCCTTGAAGCCCACACAAAGTCTCAATTTTCCGGAAGGTTTTGGCTAAATTACTAAGGGTGATGCCCAGAGAGAAGCCTGCACACGTTCAATCACACCTTGTGAATCCAAAACGTGTAATGTTCTTGCTACCTCATCACGCAATTCGTGGGGAACATTGCGCGCTCGGAAAAATTTCGGTTGCGCGTTTACGTTTAGTTCCAAATGTGCTTCATAGTTCTTAGCGCAACCAAGGCCCGGTGCAAAAATGTCTGCAAATTCTTCACACAGACGAGAAACACTGTCTGAAGGCACACTCTCGTTCACTGATAGGACCTGATTGACTATAGACAAGTTAAACAACCGAAATAAATCTAATCCAAACAAGTTCACTGCAGAAGAAGAACGAAGAACGTAAAATGACACAAGTTTTATTTGTCCCTTGTACGTTGCAGTAAGGCTGCACTGTCCTAACACTGGGATATGCTGTCCTGAATAACTAGTTAGCTTAACATTTGCGGCACGCAAGGGAGGTGTGCCCAGTTGTTTGTACGTGTCTTTATTGATCAATCAAACTGCAGCTCCGGTATCGATCTGGAATGGTATTACGTTGCCATTAATGTCCAAATCTACAAAAAGTTTATTGTCCTGCTGACGACAAGAGCGACTGTCCCTCGCAACGTGAACAGACACGGGTACAGAATCACTTCCTAAATGACATGATTTCCGGCGATGTCGACGCACACTTTTTGTGGGACGCACACAGTCACTTTTAGAGAGAGTGGCACTGGGCGGAGTGGAATTAACTACATGAATGTCCATGGGCGAAGGTTCACGAGCCTGAGTATTCTTGGTTCGATTCCGGCGCGAAGGAAAGGGCTTCGAATGGTTGTGAGTGTCCGATATGAGCTTTTTCTGGCAAACACTCTGAACATGTCCTTTTTTATTACAGAAAAAGCAAATAGCGTGGCGTGACGGGAAATTCTCATGCGAATGTCTAGTAGCACACCGCGGGCATGCCCACGGTGTGCACTGTGCACTGCATTTACTTGCTGCCGCGGGATAGCTGGGCGGCAGCTGCGCGGACGAGCGCGAGGGCTGTTTACAGTTCCGCGCAGCTCGCCCGGCGGGCCGGTTAATGTGACACACAGCTGGCGAAGTTGCAAATGATTCCTGAGCAAAGTCAAGTGTGTCTTGCCTATCCAATATGCCTATCACTTGTTGAAGGGAGGGATTGACTAGTTTCAAAATCTGTTCCGTTATACGAACATCAGAAACGTTCTGTGCAATTGCATCACGTACCATAGTATCTGAATAAGGGAGTCCACATTCACACTCAAAAGCACAATCCCTAGTAAGGCCTTGCAAAGTTGCCACCCACTCCCGATTAGTTTGACCGGCCGTACGTTTGGTATGAAAGAAAGTATACCGTTTTGCAACCACATTGACTGATTCTTTGAAATATGCAGCCAATGCTGACAAAATTTCGCCGTAGGACAGAGTTGCTACATCGCGTCGGGGAAACAATTTCACTATCACACGGTACATCTGGACGCCGACACATGACAATAAGTGAGGCTGCCGCTCATTACCTTGAATTCTGTAGGCGGCGAGATGGAATCCAAATTGGCGTGACCACTCCGTCCAGCTTTCCATTGCCGCATCAAATTGACGAAAAGGTGGTGCAACTGCGTGTTGTGGCTGCGGTAGCGGTGGAGCGGCGGCGGCCGCATCGTTTTGCATTGCACGTTGACCCTGGACGAGCTGTCCAAGGGCATCCAATAACACCTGCGTCTGCTGATTCTGCAAGCGATAAAATTCGGACAGTACATCTGGAGATTGTGGCGAAGCCATGACACAAGTAAATTAGAGCAATACGACCGTTTGTATCCGAGTCGCCAAAAATGTTGTGTCTAGACAAGACAGCCTAGACACAATGAGAGGAAGCCAAAAGGCACGCGCTTAAACTCACGCAGGCTGGCGTGATGTCTGAAACAGGATACGTAATGAATGCTATAAAGAAAAGTATGTAGCTTCTGGAATACTTAACTTTAATCCATAATTTTAGAACATTGGTCTGACAGCACAGGCTTTATAATATTAATTAGCAACTGAATACGGCGCCTTGCTAGGTAGTAGCAAATGTAGCTGAAGGCTAGGCTAACTATCGTCTCGGCAATTGAGAGCGTATTTGTCAGTGATCCCCTTCTGGCAAAGTCGTCTGTACAACTAGGGCGAGTGCTAGTACGTCTCTCTAGACCTGCCGTGTGGTGGCGCTCAGTCTGCTATCACTGACAGTGGCGACACGCGGGTCCGACGTATACTACCGGACCGCGGCCGATTTAAAAGCTACCACCTAGCAAGTGTAGTGTCTGGCGGTGACACCACAGTCTATGCCTGCAGCACGCACACCATCTGTAATGTTTCAAACCAAATTGGTAATTGCTCCACGACTGCACTTCCATTGTTTGGGAAAAGTTTCCGATATCCTTATAAAATATCCGTTGAAGCAGTCCACACAACAATTCGACGTTTGCGTAACAATAGCCCTATGGCCAATTGTACAATTCTCTTCTCTGGGGACCGTCAAATATAATCACTAACCGCAACAGGCATGGGTGCAGACGAAGTCACCGCATTTCCAATTGCAGTTAGCATAGGATGTTAATATAACACCAGTATTAATAAAATTAATAAAAATTACACTATCCAATCCGAAATTACACAAAAAAATTAAACCTAAAACTTAGAATTAAAACTTTATGGAAATTCTTGGAATTTCCGGGACCAGTATCTTGCCAGAATCGATACTCATAACAGGCAAAAATTGTCGAGATTGTCCAGTCCTGGGATGCATTAATTATACGCAATTGGCAGGTGGGCCAACAACTACACCACCCGGGGACAGAGGTTTTGCAGAATTTCACGGACTATCCAAGCATGCCTCCCTCTTCAGTCAAAATTTCCATTCACGCCCCAGCCCACACGGTATTCCCTCTCAACTCGAAAAACAGCCTGGTGAGCTGGCTTCGAGTCCGAGATTTGGTACAAATTTTCATTCCTCTATTCAGTCGTCATATATACAGGGCTATTACAAATGATTGAAGCGATTTCATAAATTCACTGTAGCTCCGTTCGTTGACATATGGTCATGACACACTACAGATACGTAGAAAAACTCATAAAGTTTTGTTCGGCTGAAGCCGCACTTCAGGTTTCTGCCGCCAGAGCGCTCGAGAGCACAGTGAGACAAAATGGCGACAGGAGCCGAGAAAGCGTATGTCGTGCTTGAAATGCACTCACATCAGTCAGTCATAACAGTGCAACGACACTTCAGGACGAAGTTCAACAAAGATCCACCAACTGATAACTTCATTCGGCGATGGTATGCGCAATTTAAAACTTCTGGATGCCTCTGTAAGGGGAAATCAACGGGTCGGCCTGCAGTGAGCGAAGAAACGGTTGAACGCGTGCGGGCAAGTTTCACGCGTAGCCCGCGGAAGTCGACGAATAAAGCAAGCATGGAGCTAAACGTACCACAGCCGACGGTTTGGAAAATCTTACGGAAAAGGCTAAAGCAGAAGCCTTAGCGTTTACAATTGCTACAAGCCCTGACACCCGATGACAAAGTCAAACGCTTTGAATTTTCGGCGCGGGTGCAACAGTTCATAGAAGAGGATGCGTTCAGTGCGAAACTTGTTTTCAGTGATGAAGCAACATTTTTTCTTAATGGTGAAGTGAACAGACACAATGTGCGAATCTGGGTGGTAGAGAATCCTCACGCATTCGTGCAGCAAATTCGCAATTCACCAAAAGTTAATGTGTTTTGTGTAATCTCACGGTTTAAAGTTTACGGCCACTTTTTCTTCTGCGGAAAAAACGTTACAGGACACGTGTATCTGGACATGCTGGAAAATTGGCTCATGCCACAACTGGAGACCGACAGCGCCGACTTCATCTTTCAACAGGATGGTGCTCCACCGCACTTCCATCATGATGTTCGGCATTTCTTAAACAGGAGATTGGAAAACCGATGGATCGGTCGTAGTGGAGATCATGATCAGCAATTCATGTCATGGCCTCCACGCTCTCCCGACTTAACCCCATGCGATTTCTTTCTGTGGGGTTATGTGAAAGATTCAGTGTTTAAACCTCCTCTACCAAGAAACGTGCCAGAACTGCGAGCTCGCATCAACGATGCTTTCGAACTCATTGATGGGAACATGCTGCGCCGAGTGTGGGAGGAACTTGATTATCGGCTTGATGTCTGCCGAATCACTAAAGGGGCACATATCGAACATTTGTGAATGCCTAAAAAAACTTTTTGAGTTTTTGTATGTGTGTGCAAAGCATTGTGAAAATATCTTAAATAATAAAGTTATTGTAGAGCTGTGAAATCGCTTCAATCATTTGTAATAACCCTGTACATAATGTCTGAGACTTGTAAAGCTCTTTGCGATACTATGGTTCCATCTGGTTATGAAGTTTGTACGGAACCATCAGAGTGTGAGTATTACTCGCAGTTGGCTCCTTTTTTCAGTGTATCAGTGCAGCTGCATCAGTACTGTGTATCAATGCAGCCAAAATTTTCTCTTTTTGATAAATGTTGTGCATGATCAAAATGATTTCTGTTAAAGTTTCTGAGGCAGCTGAATTCAGGACTTCCTCAATAATTCCGTCTGATCCAGGTGCTTTGTTATTTTTTAACCTTTCAATTTGACTATCAGTTTCCTGTGCATTTAGTGCTTGTGAATTAGGATTGATTTTTATGGAAGTTTCTGGTGGAAATATTTCTGTGGGCTCTGGTCCATTTCTAAGTTGTATAAAATACTCGAAAAGTACATTGTAGCCTTCTTGGTTGCTAACTACTAACTGTTCATTTTTCTTCTTGAAACAGAGATTTTCATGCTGGTGCTCATTCGCCTTTGTCTTAAAGCGTTTGTAGAGAGTCCTAGTGTTGTTTCTTGGAAGTCTTCTTCGCTGTGTCGCCCGAACAAGACGCAGGCAGGCAGGCAGGACATCACAGGCGCAGAGATGTGAACTGGTGCCATTGCTACAGGGACTAGCCGCTTGCACGAGTTCCACCGGCTCACCACTGTGCAGCGCTGAGGATGAAGATACGGACTCCGCCTTCGCCGATTGCCGCCTGAGTACAATCCGCCAAATACAGGACGACAACGGACAGAAGACTACTCGGAAGATAGAAGAGCAGCTCTCGCACGTTTGGTTATAGGTCATCATCCAGGGCTGACTTAAACAGGCAACGTCAACTAGTGAACTCTTAGAAGTAAACAGGCAGTTGTTGTAAATTGCATTTGCTATGTACCGTGAAGTTTGCCTACAATTATTTGCACTTAACCATTAAGGGCCTTCTTTGTGTTACATTACACGCAGTGTTGCCGACTTGATCATTCAACAGGTCACAAAAATAAGTAAAACTTATTAACTCATTTGTGTGACTTTATTACTGATTTGTTGGAGTGTTACAAAACCTTTGTTCTCCTATCCATGCACCTGACCCTATGGCATAGCTGTGTAATGGTGGCAGGGAGAAATTGTCTTAGGGGTGTACTGCACCAAAAGCCGTTTCACGAACTCACAAACGTGATCACTACAGCAGTAGCGACGAGGCGTCTACAAAATTTTTCAATGTCGCGGAGTTGACTGTTCTCATATTGTATTTGTGCTTGTTTAATTACTTTTAAAGCTTCTTTTTAAATTGCCAGGAATATATCATATTAAATTTTTAACTTGTCACTACTTAATACACCACTGGCCATTAAAATTGCTACACCAAGAAAAAATGCAGATGACAAACGGGTATTCATTCCACAACTATATTATACTAGAACTGACATGTGATAACATTTTCACGCAATTTAGGTGCACAGATCCTGAGAAATCAGCACCCAGAACAACCACCTCTGGCCGTACTAACGGCCTTGATACGCCTGGGCATTGAGTCAAACAGAGCTTGGATGGCGTGTACAGGTACAGCTGCCCATGCAGCTTCAACACGATACCACAGTTCATCAAGAGTAGTGACTAGCGTATGGTGACGAGCCAGTTGCTTGGCCACCATTGACCAGACGTTTTTCAATTGGTGAGAGATCTGAAGAATGTGCTGGCCAGGGCAGCAGTCGAACATTTTCTGTATCCAGAAAGGCCCGTACAGGACCTGCAACATGCGGTCATGCATTATCCTGCTGAAATGTAGGGTTTCTCAGGGATCGAATGAAGGGTAGAGCCACGGCTCGTAACACATCTGAAATG
Source organism: Schistocerca americana (assembly GCF_021461395.2). Taxonomy (NCBI): domain Eukaryota; kingdom Metazoa; phylum Arthropoda; class Insecta; order Orthoptera; family Acrididae; genus Schistocerca; species Schistocerca americana. The sequence goes on from NC_060119.1 coordinate 96,622,909, forward strand.
TATCGTCCACTGTACAAAGTGCCGTCAATGCGAACAAGAGGTGACCGAGACGTGTAACCAATGGCACTCCCTACCATCAAGCCGGGTGACACGCTAGTTTGGCGATGACGAATACACGCTTCCAATGTGCGTTCACCGCGATGTCGCTAAACACGGATGCGACCATCATGATGCTGTAAACAGAACCTTGATTCACACGAAAAAATGACGTTTTGCCATTCGTGCACCAACGTTGAGTACACCATCGCAGGCGCTCCTGTATGTGATGCAGCGTCAAGGGTAACCGCATCTATGGTCTCCGAGCTGATAGTCCATGCTGCTGCAAACGTCGTCGAACTGTTCATGCAGATGGTTGTTGTCCTGCAAACGTCCCCCATCTGTTGACTCAGGGATCGAGACGTGGCCGCACGATCCGTTACAGCCATGCTGATAAGATGCCTGTCATCCCGACTGCTAGTGATACGAGGCCGTTGGGATCCAGCACAGCGTTCCGTATTACCCACCGATTCCATATGTGCTAACAGTCATTGGATCTCGAACAACGCGAGCAGCAATGTCGCGATACAATAAACCGCAATTGCGATAGGCTACAATCCGACCTTTACCAAAGTCGGAAACGTGATGGTACGCATTACTCTTCCTTACACGAGGCATCACAACAACGTTTCACCAGGCAACGCCGGTCAACTGCTGTTTGTGTATGAGAAATCGGTTGGAAACTTTCCTCATGTCTGCACGTTGTAGATGTCGCCACCGGCGCCAACCTTGTGGGAATGCTCTTGAAAGCTAATCATTTGCATATCACAGGATCTTCTTCCTGTCGGTCAAATTTCGCGTCTGTAGCACGTCATCTTCGTGGTGTAGCAATTTTAATGGCTAGTGGTGTACTTTCAGTGCCTTGTGTCGAGACTTTCCTCTTGTTCACAATTATCATCCCATCAAGGTTGTTTTTCTGCCTATCTAGAGTTTTGGTTTGGACTGTTCTGTGAGTTTGTTATCGAGTTGTTGCCAACTTTGTGCTTGCGTTTTGTCTAGTTCATTTGCTGATAGGAATGGTTGGTTTTTGCTATTATCAACTGTGGAAGGTAATGATATCCTTTTGATGAAATTTTGGTGCATGAAATTTAGTTTCATTTGGGTTAGGTCAATACTTGTTGCTTTGCTTACTTGAACATCTAAAATCTCCTTATGATCTGGCAGCAAGACTGCGATATTATCGATATGGAATTCGCTTATATTCATGGTGAATGATCGCCACGGGCTTTTTTAAAACTTTTTCTGAAACTATATTGATTGAGATCGATACTTCTACAAAGTTCTACCACCTTCTTTTCGTTTTGATTGGTCCATCTGTGTGCAGAAAAATCACCGATTGGCTTCCCGCATTAGCTCTCATACTTTAACGCGACAGGTTTCTTACTTGCCACTCCGAGACCGAGGCACAAATTTAGCAATGACTCACCTCATGCCCAAGCCTTCTCTTTAACTTCGCTCCAGAATTTAATCAGTTAACGCAGAAACGCATTCAGTCGTCCACTGTCTGTCTTCAGCCACAAACTAAAAGAGTTTTGGTGAGATTTTCGTCTGTCCCCGACAGTTAACGGATGTACAGAATAAGGTTCGCGACCACTCTACATGATGTATCTTTCTAAACAAGAAAAGCATTCGTAAATTTGATTTTTCCTGCATAGCGTCATCGTTGGAAACTTTTGAAAATCACAGAAGTTCCTGCAGCGTTTTTCCCGAGCAAGACGCAAAACTTCACAAGGAAAAAGCAAAGAGGAGACAGCAAAGCGATGAAAAAATAGGCTACTGGCGACGGCATAGCAGTACTGATACCTCAAACAGTTGCTTGTCACACGCCAAGCGAGAAAATATGTACTCCAGTACAATACCGTACTGTTCTGCAAACTTTTGGACACAAGTACCTGGAATACCGGCTCCTGTGCTTCTGTAATTTGAATTAAAAGTAATGAAAGCACGTCTAGTTGTCAGAGTGCTTCGGCTGTGCAGAACGAAAAATAATTGTGATGTATCTGCACGATGGGCGGCCGTCTGAGGAGGAGGAGGAGGAAAGCACGGGGATTAGGCAGGCGAAAGCTACACATAGAGACCTACCTAAAAAAAAAAATTACGTGGTGTAAGTGATTTCTGGCTTATGTCGTCTGCTGTTAAGGACTATGACGTATAATGGAGACTCAAGATTAATGACAGAAAATGAGGGTAGCGTATTCCAAGAGATAATGAAAGTTATCTAAATGCATCTTCTTTACACGGGATAGGTTCTCGGATATGTGTGTGGCTCGAAGACTTTAAAAGCAATAGAACCCAGTACATTTTCCTGAATGGCAAGTGTTTATCGGAGACAAGGGTGTGGCCATGAGTGCCCCAGGGAAGAATGATAAGTCCGCTCTTATTCTCCAGGTACATAAATAATCTGATGGGGAGGGTGAGCAGCAATCTGCGACTATTTGCTGACGCCGCCGTAGTATGTGGGACACTGTCGTCTTCCAGTGACTGGAGGAAGATAAAGGGATGATTTGGGTAGAATTTCTCTTTGGTGTAAGGAATAGCAGCATGGTCTAAATGAGGCATAATGTAAATTAATGTAGATAATTAATAAAAATTATCGTGTAATTTTCGAGTACTGTATTACTTGTATGCTGCCAATACCAGTCCCATCAGTTAAATACCTGTGCATAATGTTGCAAAGCGACATGACATACGAGGTGCGACAATGAAGTAATAAGACTGATTTTCTTTGCAAGATGTGGCAACCCATCAGGCTTCCGTAGGCACAATATCTTTGACCTTGGTCTATAAGCTGTTTATAGTCCAAGCGGCACATTGATGCAGCTGCTCAGTCATGAGTGCTTTTGTAATAAGTTAATACGTATATGTCTCTCTCGTCACGGAAGTGGAACCGCAAAATATTGCGCAACGGTATGCCATTTCTTTTTGCGTTAAATTGGGTACAAACGCGACGAAAACTTACGGTAAGCTTCAGAAGGCTTCTGGAGAGGAGGTAATGTCAAGTTTTTCGTTGGCAGAAAATGTTTAGTGAAGGCAGAACGAATGTTGAAGATGAAGACTGCAGTGGATGACCATCAACCTCACGGACGGATGTCAACTTGGCCAGGGTGCGTGAACTCACACGATCTGATCAAAGATTATCCGTGAAAATGATTGCAGAAGAACTGAACATCAATCGAGAAACGGTTCGTCTAATAATAACTGAAGATCTTTGTATGAGAAAGGTTTGTGCAAAAATGGTCACCAAAAATCTCACGCCACAACAGCGAGAAACACGGGAAAATGTGGCAGCCGATCTGTTAGAGTATACGGAAATCAATTCAGAATTGTTGAGCCGTGTTATCACTGCTGATGAAAGTTGTTTTTTTTTCAGTACGATCCAGAGACAAATCGCCAAAGTTAGCCATGGTGATCAAAGGGATCACCCAGACACAAAAAGCTCGCATGTCAAAGTCAAAAGTGAAATGCATGCTTGTGAGCTTCTTTGATTGTAAGGGAATTGTTCATAAGGAGTGGGTGCCTCCTGGACAAACTTACTACAAAGAAATTTTAGAAAGACTTCGTAAAAGAATTCTTCTTGCCCATGCCAACATTGCTGATAATTGGATTCTGCATCACGATAATGCGCCATCCCATACTGCTCTGTCAGTACAGCAATTTTTAACCTCAAAACAAATTTCAGTACTACCACAGCCACCTTATTTACCAGATATCGCTCCGTGCGACTTTCTTCTACTTCCAAGAGTCAAAACGGTGGTCAAGTGACACCATTTTCAAACAACACAAGTTGTCCAGAAATCTGTGACGAGGGTCTTGGAGGATATTACAGAAGATGAGTTCCAACATCAGTGGCAGAAGCGCTGGAAAAAGTGTGTGCAATCAGAAGGGAACTACTTTGAAGGAGACAACACTGAACTTGACTGAAACGGTAAGCAACTTTTTTTTCACATCAGTCTCAATACTTTATTGTCGCACCTCGTATAAACAGCATGTGAGGTCCGTTGTAGCGTAGGTGAATGGTCGATTTTGCTTTCTACGGAGAATTGTATGAAAATGTAGGTCATATGTAAAAGAGGCCACTTACAGAACACTTGTACGACTTATTCTTGAGATTAGGCTAAAGGCAGATATCGGGACACTTCAGAGGAGAGCTGCTAGATTTGTTATCGGTAATGTTGCGGAAATGCCCCGCGGACCCAAACGGAAATCTCTGTAAGGAAGAAGGCATTCTTTTCGTGAAACGCTGTTGAGACAGTAGAGAAGAGCGGCTTTTGACAAACTGCAGAACGATCCTAATGCCACCGACGTACGCTAGTAGATCAAACGTAGACGGACAGTATTGGTGGACATTAATATGAAGTGTGTCAACCCTTCGCCTTTGTAACGGCTTGAACTCATCTGAGGACACTTCTAACGAGCTGTGTGAATCTCTTTGGAGGAATATCTGGCGATTCTTCCTCAAGTGCCAAAACCAGAGAAGTTAGTGATGTTGGACGCTGAAGTCTGGAGCGTTGTCGACACAGTGTTTCACCCCAAATGTGTTCCATTGGGTTACGGTAGGGACTCTGGCCAGGCCAGCTGGTTTCAAGAATGTTACTGCCCACAGATCATTGCCTCACAGATGCTGCTCTATTACAGAGTACAGTGTGGTGCTGATACAAGCCGTCATCATCTCCTAAATATTTCTTTAATTTACGGAGCACACGCTGCTGCAAAATGTGTTCAGAGCCGCCCGCAATTAGCATTTTCTTAAGCGCAATAAGCGCAGCACACTAAACACGAAAAACACTCTTGTACCGTAACACCACCTCCTGTGTACTTCACTGTTGGCACTACAAATGATGACAGGTAACGTTCTACAGTCATTTGCCGAACCCATCATTGACATCGGATTGCCACAAGATTTTGTAGCGTGATTCATCGCTCCAAATCACTCGTTTTCAGGCATCCACTGTCCAGTGACGTCATTCCTTACACCACCTCAAGCGTCTGTTCGTACTGACTTCAGAAACATGTGCTAGTAAAGAACTGCTCGACCATTTTACCCCATACTTTATAACGCCCTACGCACAATCATTGTGCTAGCTGAGCTGCTTGCAGCACGATAGATTCATTCTGATGATTTCATGCAATTTGTTACAGCTACTCCTGCGCAATGCTCAACGGTCCCTATCAGTCAGTGCAAGAGGTCTGCCTGATCTTGGCTTCATGTTCTCCACCTAACGAGGTGATTTAGTGGGTAGCACACTGGACTAGCATTTGAGAGGACGACGGTTCAAACCCGCGCCCGATCATCAAGATTCAAGTTTCTGGTGATTCCTCTAAATCGCACTAGGCAAATGTCGGAATGGTTCCTTTAAAAATTACACGCCAATTTCCTTCCACATCGTTAAATAAACAATCCGATCCTTTGGTCCGCTACTAAGGACAACGTTGTCGACGGTATGTTAAACCCTAATCTTAATTCAATTCTTCCTTTCTCGTTTTCACGTCCCATCAGCAGTAACCGATTTTGGTAGCTTTAGAAAGGTTGAAATGTTTGTTTGCTCATGTTGAGCACGAAGGGCGATCTGCAGTGATTACTTAGGAGGTGGAGAACTTCTTATGCAAGGTCATAATAAAAAGAAGAGAAAAAAATCGATGTCGGCTAAGAAGTTTTTCTTCTCCTTCAGTAACTGACGGATTTTTCCACTTAGGTGACAACCACTGACCAGTCCACTTCCAGAGCCAGTGACCCCTCCTGACGGACCCATTGTACTGTTACCGCTTCTCTACAGATTACACTACACTCCCCGACTCCTTTTGCACTGGCAGGTTCACTTGTGACATGTAGTGGTGAGTTCAGCATTACAGCATGTTCAGAAATTCCCGTTACAAACTTCTAGGACTTGTAGTGGTGAACGAGTACATAATACTTTGAATAGAAATCCTTGTCCGTTCTACGACGGTTTCATTTCAGATGTTTGACTCATCCACTTCCGCTGGAGGGACTGAATTAGGCGTGAAACAGTTCAGTTATTAGGTAAAAATTACAAAGGAAATGTAACTAAATATCCATTTATCACTTACTTACATTTTTTTGTAGTACCACGTAAATATTTCGTGTTGACATTATTTGAAAACAAAAAAGAACCAAGCGTACTGTACACACAGAACGTAATGTGTAAATGATAATGCAAAAAAATGTCCTTAAGTGATAAATGGATGTTTAGTTATGTTTCCTTTCTAATGTTTACCTAATAGTAGTACTGCGCCACGCCTAATTCAATTCCTCAAACATAAGTCTAGGAGTTATACATGTGAACTGAAACCGTCACAGAACAGAAACGGTACGTTTCCGAACATGTGTTCCTACTCAAAATATTATTTACTCGCCCTCTTCTACAAGCCAAAGACGTTTGTAACGAGAATTTGCGGACACCCTTTATTTAGAGGTGTCAAAGTACTTCTCAATGAAATAGTGTAAGTCTCGCATACGGACGGCGAAGACAAGATAAGGGAAATCAGGGCTCGTATGGAACGGTATATAGGGTGAACACAAACTCTATCGACAAAGTTTCAGAAGTTTCTAACAGAAACTTTCTGAATATTTCGCTATGAGGGACACAAGATCTTCAGCGGCTCCTTGCAGCGTTATTTCATTTCTTTAGGTGTCGTGCTCCAGTTAGCTTTCTACATGCATTGCACCGAAAATAGTGCACAGAGCGACTGTACAAACTTTGTCTATTGCTTCTAAACAGAACTTGTTTCATTAAATCATAGTACTTCCTGTTGACAACAAGTAATGCTCATTTTACTCTACGTACTCAGAATCACCTTCAGTACTGCTTGGTTCCGTCTGGGATTAGCTTTTTCGCCAGTGTTAGTTGTTCGTTGACAGTGATACAAGCAGTAAGTACGGCTTCTGCTAGGAAAAGCTAGCTAGCTATGCTCCTCGTATGTGGATTTACTGAGCGCAGTGGAAGAACGGCGAGACGTTGCTTTGCTGAGCTAATTCCACAGCGAGAGCAACCAATCACACTTGAAGACTGCTGCAGTGCTTTCTGTATTGTTTTGTACGTTCGGTTATTGCATGTTACGGGCTTATTCACTGTTTTGAAGCTATTTTCGGATGGATGACTCTGGTAACAAACCGAATAATGGTAATTATTTGGTTGGTGCATTAGTTAGAAGCCGGCCTGAGTGGCCGTGCGGTTCTAGGCGTTACAGTCTGGAACCGGGCGACGCTACGGTCGCAGGTTCGAATCCTGCCTCGGGCATGGAGGTGTGTGATGTCCTTAGGTTAGTTAGGTTTAATTAGTTCTAAGTTTTAGGGGACTGATGACCTCAGAAGTTAAGTCCCATAGTGCTCAGAGCCCATAAGTTAGAAGCATTTATCCATAATTTTATTAAACCTGATACACTTAACAGAGACTTTAGTCATCAAAAAATATTCTCCTTCACTATTTACAACAGTCAGTCTAGTGGCTAGCGTTGCTGCTTTTGGATTATGGAATCCCGGGTTCGATTCCGGTCACATTAAGAGTGTGTTCCGTCCACCCTCTAAGATTAGGGCTCTGCTCGGCTCTGTGAAGGATGATTTGGGACTTAGAAAACCCGGGGTGTACAAAATCCCGTGTCAATGTGGGAAAGCTTACGTTGGTCGTTCAATTCGCACAGTGAATGACAGGTGTGTGGAACATCGCCGTCACACGAGGCTACAACAGCCGGAAAAATCGGCCGTAGCAGAACACTGTCTGAATGAGAGACACAAAATGAAATTTGAGGAAACTGTTGTAATTGTCAACATTTCCGGGTTTTGGAATAGCGTGTATAAAGAGGCGATCGAAATTAGGTTGGCTGATAATTTAATCAACAGGGACAATGGGTTTCCTCTTAGTAAAACGTGGAATCCTGTATTATCTCGCATTAAAACAGAACGTTCTTCGGTGCGGCCTTGATTGCGATATATCGTTGCCAGCAGTGTTTCACTAAGGGCGGCGCCACCTCCCTGTTTTGGAAGTCAGAAACCGTGATGGGCGGCGCATGCGCCGTGTACTGAACGGTGGCCTATATAGGACGTCGAATTGCAATCTTGCGTCAGTTCTCAGCGGGACTCATCAGCAGAAGCAGCATTCCCTGAAGATGGCGAACAGTTGGATCGCCGAAATATCGAGTCAAGTTGATTTTAGGATCCGGCAGCAAACCCGAAAAGACTTTCAGCTCCCATCACTATCTCCAAATGAAATAATGACAATCGGTTAAATCAAATAGCAACCGTGGACTGCAAATAACAGATAACAGTCGATAAATAATTCAGTAACAACCAGAGTACCAGCAAGTTTATCCATGGGGCTCTGGTTCATCTTGTTCACAATCGTTTTACCGTCGCCCCATCTTCGAGAAACAGGAAAGAGAATGAGCAGCTCTGGTGCAAGATGCCGTCCGCCATGCACCATGTGGTGGACTGCAGAGTGTGTATGTAGATTTGGATGTAATTAAAGTTTTGTAAAACAGTTTTGTTTGGATGCAATGTTCTGTAAATTACATTGTAAAAATCTGAACTGAAATAACATGAAGAAATCTGAGTATTGAAATTTATCTTGTGAAAATCCTGAAATGTAATGTGAAATTAACATATGAGAGTTAGCAACAGGAAATTAAGAACTGATATAGCAACGGAATCTCTGCTCTGAAGCTCGTGGTCTCTTTCTGTGGTGGACTTACCGTTTCTAGTTGAAGGAGAAAGCATTCATATTGCTACTTGCAGTGGTCAGAGCGTAGTATGTTGGCACGGGGTATGACTTCGAGGGTTGGATCTATAGAGTGGATATGGTGAGAAGTTTTTTCTCGGGTTGAACTAATTCATGAACAGCCTTGTGTAGAGTATTATAAGGAAATTAAGTTCTCGACGCAGATGGCCAATTACTCAGAGCTCACGTATTTGCGACCACGTGACTCTTAAACTGAATCCATTCAGAATTGCTCGAGTTATTAAAGATTCCTGGGAAAAATGAAAAGGTAGCAGACACCTAGTAAACACAGGAAAGGCAAACGTGAAACAAGATCATCCATATGGCTCTGCGTTCAAACTGACTTACTGATCAACAATTCCTTAAAATTTGATGCAAGTTCATAGCCTGTGATTGTTAACAAGATGCAGTGTCATTGTGGTGATATGGTGAAACTAGGGATGTAATTTCAGCCAGTGATTAACAAAAGAAAACAGGATCCATACAACATGTGTTGTCGCTACCACAAATTATCATTGACATACACACCACGTATTCTCCGAGAAGCGACAAGGATCAAGATCCGATAACTATTACACCGCACAGGAAGTACTCGCACCATTTAATGATGTCTCCTCTGTTTGTGTGGCAGATAAGACGAAGGGCGTCTCGCAATAGACGTATTGGTTCCGAGAACTTTGTCACCAATAACAAAGCCTGCTGTGCAGCCAACAGCTCCGGGACGACGCCGCGGGTAGAACTTCATTCTCTGGTGTGAAAAAGAGTCACTGCTATTGGCAAAGACTTTTCCAGCAATTAATGTGTATTGTAACGTGCCGTGTCAATAATGGACGTCTCACGACTTAGCCACTCTAACGGCGATCGTAAATTTTGATTAAAACTGCAAGAATTGCCCACTTTGATTTATTACAATTTTGGTTTTATATGTTGGCTTCGGTGGCTTCTTTACTGTGACATGATGGTCTGGAGTTCTCCCTGTACTAGGAAAGCTGTAATTTTTCAGGAAAGTAGAAGTTGGATGGATCTGTAACTACCAAACAAAAAAATATTGCCACTTTTGATGAATCACTTCACTCGACTGGTTGAGGAAAATTAACGTCCATTCACTCCCTTGAGCTACAAATTCTAACGAAACACAAGACATCTCTACTCTTTACGCTGACGGGAGGCCCACCGCTTTCTACAAAAAGTAGAACAATAACTCAAACATGACTGCTTCTGACAACCCTTCCAGTCAATTATGAGAGAAAGATGAACGATTATACTTTTAGGTCAAAGAGTTTACACTCACTTATATCGCTGGCAAAGACATTATTTAAATTAACTCATAGATATTTAACACCATTTAGTGGAAAACATTTACATATTTATGTGTCAGTACTTCAGAATTATTTTAATCACATACTGTGTAAATACACGAAATATTTAATTCTGGTACACATAGTTTTGTATGAACTTCTTATTTCACAAATGCAAATATCTATACTCATCAGCATCAGCGTATTCATATTGTGTATTAGGCTTGATTGCCTTACAGTGTACATCCACTTACGAATATCATCAGACTAAACATTATTCTTGAGTGCTTTGAGACATGACATGTTTAGCAAGAAAGTGACGATTCCAGTACTGGAAAGCAACAGCAACTGAAATTGCTAATAGGCAATTTTCTTGTGGAGGTTAAAAGCCTGTTTAGCTAATCAAATGTAACAAAATGATATGACAAAATATTGCAAATAGCCAGTGAATAGAGATGGCAGAGTGATGCTCCTTACTGCTAGCTTGTATGGGAGATACTTCACCACTCACTGTAAGAATGCTCATAGCTTTGGCGCTGAGTGTATTGACTCTCATTTAAGTCACTTCCAGTAGTGCTTAGTCCAGCTCTATACCACTTCTACAAAAGTTTCTTCCAGCTGCCCACCATCTTACAAGTTCATTCTTTAGTAAGGCTCATCTGAAAGCGTTATGTTAATAATTACGACAGGAAAAATATTAGCTACTATTGAGTCACCATGTGGAAGGAGACAGAAAATTAGTGTCCGGGAGGTGCAGAATTTAACCTTCTATGGGACGTGTGTATTACACTTGACGAAACAGACATCGTCGGCATTCAAGAAATGTTACAAACAAACCATTAACTTGCACCATGAGCAATCACCAAGGTTCGCACCATCAATATTGAAGGCGAACTCCTTGGGAGCCACAAACCGTTCAAAAAGTTCAGCTACGTCTCTACTCTTAAAGAATGCATTTAGAACCATATTAATGTAAAGGGGTGATGAAAAATGGTGAAATGTGATGGCATGCAACAAAATGCGAAACAGTTTGTCGTGGAGCTTATCATGAAACTGCCTGTCTGTTAAGGTGTAGTTGCAGATAATGGGGTTATGTTTTAAAGGAACGGAAAAACAAACATCCAAAGTTTTAATTTGCTCAGTGGGTCCAGGTGGTATTAACTGCAGTGTCACAAAATTTTCAGTAGAGGCAGTTCGCCCTAAAGGTGTGTGGTGTTTTTACGCTGACCTGGAAACAAGCAAATGCAAGTTATTCTGACCAGCTGTAGGCCAAATACAATGCTCATACCATAACCGTAGTTCTCTTACGCACATTTTACCACTCTTGCTTCCTGTGACGTAAATATTTCCTACAGCCCATGCAAGACCACGCAAACGGAAAAAATCGTAGGGGGCAGAGCACCTCCTACTTCTCATAGCACAATAACTAATTTTACAGCCACTTTACCATCCAAAATAACAGTCGCCATAATTGTATACGAATGTTTTAAGGCATTGATGTTGGTGGAACTTGATACAGCTCTTTCTTGATACCTCTAATTTTAAGGGTTCATTACATATTCATTTCCTCTTCAAATGCCGATAGCTCGAAGTTGAAAACAAACTCTTTACTCAATGATGGGATAAGTTTGTTTGTCTCATCTATGAATTTTCGGGCCGATACCGCAGTTTGATGTGCATTGTGAAGTTGGCGCTGTAGTTATTTTTTTTTTTAATTTCGGTACCTTACTTTTCCAATTCAGTAGCACTGTTCGAAATTATGCTAATAACCACCCCATCCTTTGAAATCACTGCAATCTACGTCGCGCGTTATGTGATGTGTATAATGTTGTAGGTGACTATCATGCACATCCTGTAAATTGTATCGAGCATTCCTGAAACTCGCGAACTCAAGTTTGTGACAAGTGCGTCTTGTCCACCTTTGACCGTCTGAAGCTTTTATTATACAATACACGGTCGTATTCCTGCGGGCTTATTCGAAATCTGTTGATAATTGTTTTTTTACTATGCGGCGTGCAATCTTCCGTGTCCTTCGCTATGTTTGGAACCCGCTCCCTGCCCAACGACTGTCCTTTACTACGTTTCACTGGAGACGGGATTTGTGGCCCCCTGTCCGACAATATGATGAACTACATACCTCGACACCTGTTTCAGTATCACTTTCACTTTTTAAGCATCTGTTGTCACCATTGTATTTCTCATGTGCATTCTCCGCACAGTCGAGCTTACACGACACCACACATTCCACTGAGTCATGTTGCAGGAACGTAAACAATTCATCTCCCACTTCTTTGTCACTCTGCAAAGTTCCTTGGGGTCCCTTTCCGGTCGAATGGTTGACAGTGTGAGGGGCGTCGAATCCTGTAAACATCATTGGTCTTTTGCGACCTCGCACCCAATTGGTTCCTTGTTAGTCTACGGTAGAAGGTCTCTGACTCAATATAGCCTGTATTGTCTAACAGATTACTCATCAGGTTGTTTTTAGTCATATTTAAGTGTTCATTTTCAGCTCATTTTTTAAAGAGTGATGTACTCGATGTAATTATCAACTAAACAGTCACAACACTGGTGTAGAATTCTACAGTACTTATTATTTGTGGCACGTACCGGTGTTCGACTGTTACGCCATGATCTGATACAAAGGTGAGTATGTGGTGCAGTGAAATTTTGTTGGATCAGGCATCTGCACAGTATCTCCATTGACAGACATGAAAATTTTTTATGTTAGAATTAGGAATGAAACAGCAGGGATTGTTTAAGTGCATATGCTGTTTCAGACTACTTAACTCAGATAAAATATGGGACACATTAACTAATGAACTGCAGTCCAATTTCGACATTTGTACATAGAAGATAATAATAAGCTTTGGTGACAAACACTATGTCATCAAAAATATCCTGACACCTGGCAGAAAATGACTTAAAAGTTTCTGGCACCCTCCATCTGTAACGCTGGAATTCACTACGCTGTTGGCTCACCTTTAGCCTTGATGGCAGCTTCCACTCTCGCAGGCATATGTTCAATCATGTGCTGGAAGATTTCTTTGGGAACGGCAGCCCATTCTTCACGAAGTGCTGCGCTGAGGAGAGGTATCTATGTCGGTCGGTGAGAACAGGCACAAAGTCGGTGTTCCAAAACATCCCAGAGGTGTTATATAGTATTCAGGTCAGGGCTCTCTACAGGTCCGTACATTACTGGGATGATATTGTCGTGTAACCACTCCGCCACAGGCCGTGCATTATGATCAGGTGCTCGATCGTGTTCAAAGATGCAGTCACCATCCCCGAATTGCTCTTCGATAGTGGGAAGCAAAAAAGTGCTTAAAACATCAATGTAGGCCTTTGTTGTGATAGTGGGGTTGAAGCCCCCTCCATGAAAAATACGACCACACCATAACACCACCGCCTCCGAATTTTACTTTTAGCACTACACACGCTGGCAGATGACGTTCACCGGACATTACCATACCTACACCCTGCCATCGGACCGCCACAATTTGTACGGTGATTCGTCACTCCACACAACATTTTTGTGGTGTTCAATTGTCCAATTTTTACGCTCCTTACACCAAGCGAGGCGTCGTTTGGCATTTACCGGCGTGATGTGTGGTTTATGAGCAGCCGCTCGACCATGAAATCCAAGTTTTCTCACCTCCCGCCTAACTGTCATTGTACTTGCAGTGGATCCTGATGCGGTCTGGAAACCCTGTGTAATGGTCTGGGTAGATGTCTGCTATTACACATTACGACCCTCTTCAACTGTCGACGGTCTCTGTCAGTCAGCAGACGAGGTCGGCCTTGAACGCTTTTGTGCTTTGCGTGTATCTTCACGTTTCCATTTCACTCTCACATCGGAAACAGTGTACTTAGAAATGTTTAGGAGTGTGGAGATCTCGCGTGCAGACTTATTACGCAAGGGACACCCAGTCACCTTACCAAGTTCGAAGTCCGTGAGTTCCGCAGAGCGCCCCATTCCGCTCTCTCACGATGTATAATGACTACTGAGGTCGCTGATATGGAGTACCTGGCAGTGGTTGGCAGCACACTGCGCTTAATATGAAAAAGTTGGTTTTTGGGTGTATCCTGATACTTTTGATCACATAGTGTATTCTAAAGCTTTGGCTGAACAAAATAATCTTGCCTTCAATAGGTCCTAAATTGCAAACTGATAAGATACAATAGTGACATTAAGCAGTTGAGTGAAGCAGCTGTGATTATACAACGTAAACTTTTTTAACACAATAATAAAAATTATAGTAACTGAAACAAAGGAAAATGCGGCATGTGTGTGAAAGGGGTAATTTACAACATGGACTGGATGGGATTATGAGTTGTATCTGGAGTTAGAAGCAGCGAGAAAGGGAATTGTGTCTGGTCGTTCAGTACTAAACTTCGGTTGATGGACATGTGTTTATTAATTTCCATTATTTCAAGTTAGTTCATTTTCCTTGAAAGAACACCACGGAAGTTGCAAACTTTTACAGACCACCTTTTTAAATTAGGCCGCAGTTACAAGGTGAAACATGAAGAATTACATCACATCCATAAAGGGAGGATGACGAGCTTTCTTGAAGTAACGGATATTAATAAACATACGTCCATAAACCCTGGCTTGGCACTGAATGCACAGGTCCCTTACTCACCACTTCTTACTGCAGATTCTACTCATAATCCCATCCACGCCACGTATTAAATTACATTGCACCATTTTCCTATGTTTCAATTACTATAATTTCTGTTGTTGCGTTAAAAATTTTTACCTTATATAAAATTACAGCTCCTTCTCTCACCTTCTTAATATCACTATTATATCTTATCTGTTTGAAATTTAGGACCTATTGAAGACAAGATAATTTTGTTCAGCAGCATGTGTAGCTGTTGTCACATATTTTACCTTAGTCAAATAATTTTACATCGTATTTGCACTGAAATAATTCCTGTTGTTTTATTTCTAACATTAACATTTTTCGTGTCCGGAAATGGAGCTACTGTATAGGTGCACCGGTTTAAAGTCTTTGATCCAACAAAATTTCGCTTCACAACGTACTTGTCTTTGTAGGTGATTATAGCGTAACAGGCAAATACCTGTTCGCACAATAAATATTGTAGAATATTACAAAAGTGTTGTGTGTGTTTCATTTATAATGTGCAAGATATTCTTCCAAGAATCGATGGAACAGTCAGTCACATCTCGAAATTACATTTTTTTTTAATAGACAAGTCTCTTTCTCCGAAGAACTGTTCAAGATAATGTACCGCCATTGAGTGTGCACGTGGGCAACAATCATCTTCGACTATGCAACCTCAAATAATATGAAATTTGTTTTATATTCATCCAAATAAAATTATAACTAAAGAGAAATGTGTCAAAATATTGGGTACTTCGGTGTTCTAGAAATTTTTATGAAAAAACAACTTAAAAGACAATTTTAGGTTCAGTATAGTGCATAGTAAGTACTTAATACCTGGTAGAAATTTCGTTCCTGTACGTCCAATAGCCTTCTCACACACAGGACAAAGGTTCGATGTAAAAATGGATCGGATGGGAAAATACGCTTGAAATATTGGTCCACTTAACTAATATCTGCCTTATTATGTAGCAGGAGCGTTGATCTCCTCAAGTCTCATACTGGTTGTCGCATGATTTTTCTAGGTCCAAAAATATTACGAACGTTTCGTGACCTTAAAATCGCAGCACTTCTTCAGCCTCGGGAACACAACTGGCTGTGAAGAGCCCCACTTCCCGGTCTCCACTCAACTCCCTGACGGTTCTGATAGTGTGAGTACTAACACACACATCGGCTGTAATCTCACCTTCGTCATCAGAGAGGCGTCCCACGTCTCCGCTGCGGGCACACGCTGTCCGTAAAGAGCTGCGGTCACGTGCCTCGTGACTCATTGGGGGCTGGCCCCCTGTACAGTTAGTTATACGGCTGCGCAGCTCCAGTCACGTCGCGTTTCATCAGGAGCGCGCATTCTGTATTCGTAGTAAGGACCGGCCCAGCCGCATAGTCTTTGCGCTAATGCATTGCGATGACAATGGCTGAGCCCACGGGGAAACAGAGTTCAGTCACGCCATTGTTTAGCGCGATGAGTCGGTGGTCTGGCCGGGCGAAGTAGCGGAAAACCGTCGGTGTGCTTCGCATAAGCAAATGTTCCGACCTGCGCCGGCTCAGGCTTGTGGTTTGTGGTAAACTTTCTTTGCCTCGTCGTTCGTGATGTGGCATCACGCTGTGTCTCCCGTGTTACCTGGTCGAAACCACACTTCTGGTGGTCATTCTATTCAGAACCACCTCAGTAGCGATTTACCCATCACATTTCTCTGAAGTACTAAATTTCTAAAGGTCGTAGGTTCGAGTCCTCCGTCGGTCATGGGGATGGGGGTGGGGGTGGGGGTGTGTGTTGTCGTTAGCGTAAGTTAGTTTAAGTTAGATTAAGTAGCGTGTAAGCTTAGGAACCAATGACCTCAGTAATTTGGTCCCGTAAGATCTTACCACAAATTTCCAAAAATTTGAACTGCTTTCTGTCCACGTAACTTAAAAACTATATCTTCATCAAACGAATCACACATTTTGTTTGATACCTCGTGTCATCATACTTCTGTTAATAAACGCTGTTGACGTACCATATAAAACGCTTTTCGGAAAGCAAGAAGTACTTCATCTGCTTCATTTTCTTGATCTGTATCCTATGAGAAAAGCGCGAGTCAAGTTTCGCACTTTCTACATTTTTGGAATCCATGCTGGATGCCATAGACGAGATCATTCTGTTCGGTGATATCTCATTGTGTTTGAGGTCAGAATATATTCAATGAATCTAAAACAGTTTGACGTCAGTGATATTAAATTATATTTGAATTTCTTGTCACAAAAAATGTGTGTGAAATCTTATGGGACTTAACTGCTAAGGCCATCAGTCCCTAAGCTTACACACTACTTAACCTAAATTATCCTAAGGACAAACACACACACCCATGCCCGAGGGAGGACTCGAACCTCCGCCGGGAACAGCCGCACAGTCCATGACTGCAAACATACGTAATACTATGGTTCTCTGTGTGAAAAATGGCGACTATGTGAGTTCAATACCTTTTTTTTTCTTTCACACCTAATATATGCAATTCATAAAAACACATATACATGAATTTAATTTCTAATAATGCTATGCCTCAGGGTGACACTGTTTTCTGGTGGCAGTCTTGCTGTACGTTCTGAATCTTTCTATAGGATGACCCTTGTTGGGTCGGCTACTGTGGGAATCAGCACCGACACAAACAAGGAAGGAGGGAAACCGCGATGCCTGGTGGCAGGAATCCAACTTGCAGATTAATAGAATATCTTATTTCTAAAAAGGAATGAAAGATAACTTTTCTTCATTGGATGGCTAGATGTGCTTCCTGACCCTCCTACATGCAGGTACTTTTAAACATTATTATTACTCGCAGAATGCAATCTAAGTATCGTCTTCCCATTACTCAGTACCGATATTCTCGAAGTCTGCGACCTAACCGGAATCGACCAGCGGTGGGCGGATCATTAAATCAGCACTGACACGAGCACGCATAACTCTGTCCTGGAGGTGTAGTGCTTCTCGATGCAGGCCGGAGTGGCCGAGCGGTTCTAGGCGCTACAGTCTGGAGCCGCGCGAACGCTACGTTCGCCGGTTAGAATCCTGCTTCGGGCATGGATGTGTGTGATGTCCTTAGGTTAGTTAGGTTTAAGTAGTTCTAAGTTCTAGGGGACTGATGACCTCAGATGTTAAGTCCCATAGTGCTCAGAGCCATTTGAACCATTTTTGCTTCCCGATCTTTGTATTGGCGCATGGATCAGCGCCTTCTTGATGCTGTTTCGCGGCGCTGCCCTGATCGGTGTGCAGTCGATGCTTCGGGACTTCACAACCCAAAACTCCGTTAACGTTTGAAAATGCACCATTTCTCGGAACAACGTAGGTACAGAGGTAAAACTTGACATACCTGCCGGAAATGATACAGAGTTTCATTGAAATCAAACAAGAGTACAAAATGGCTCTGAGCACTATGGGACTTAACATCTTAGGTCATCAGTCCCCTAGAACTTAGAACTACTTAAACCTAACTAACCTAAGGACAGCACACAACACCCAGTCATCACGAGGCAGAGAAAATCCCTGACCCCGCCGGGAATCGAACCCGGGAACCCGGGCGTGGGATGCGAGAACGCTACCGCACGACCACGAGCTGCGGACAACAAGAGTACAAAGACCGGCCAACAGATGGCGCTGGACAGCAACACGTCAGTGATGCCGTATGAGAATCGTGTATAAAATGATCTGTTGCGAGAGGGGTGTTATATACACCATCAGTCGCGGCATGTTGACTTTACCGGAAAAGGCATTGTCTGTGAAGCTTTGCTGTCAGAAAGGAGAATCCGCTTCTGCAACTTTACGATCCATAAGAAGGTTATTCGAATGGGTAAATGTCCTGTGGTAAGTGTCGCTGTCAAGAAACTGATCACGAAGTTCGAATCCACGGATTTAGACTGTCAGCCCCGTGGTGGGCGACCATACACAAATGCTACTGTTGCTCAGGAATTTCAGGAAGAGATGGAGACATTAGCAGGTTCATCTCCATATGGCGAAGTCACCGCTCACCGAGTCGCACTTCGCACCGGCATTTCACGTACTACTATTTGGAGAAAACTAACGTGTACCCTTCAATACTATCCGAACAAAATCCAGCCTCATCGTGAACTCTTAGCTACATATAGGGTGTTTCAAAAATGACTGGTATGTTTGAAACGGCAATAAAAACTAAACGAGCAGCGATAGAAATACACCGTTTGTTGCAATATGCTTGGGACAACAGTACATTTTCAGGCGGACAAACTTTCTAAATTACAGTCGTTACAATTTTCAACAACAGATGGCGCTGCAAGGGATGTGAAAGATATAGAAGACAACGCAGTCTGTGGGTGCGCCATTCTGTACGTCGTCTTTCTGCTGTAAGCGTGTGCTGTTCACAACGTGCAAGTGTGCTGTAGACAACATGGTTTATTCCTTAGAACAGAGGATTTTTCTGGTGTTGGAATTCCACCACCTAGAACACAGTGTTGTTGCAACAAGACGAAGTTTTCAATGGAGGTTTAATGTAACCAAAGGACCGAAAAGCGATACAATAAAGGATCTGTTTGAAAAATTTCAACGGACTGGGAACGTGACGGATGAACGTGCTGGAAAGGTAGGGCGACCGCGTACGGCAACCACAGAGGGCAACGCGCAGCTAGTGCAGCAGGTGATCCAACAGCGGCCTCGGGTTTCCGTTCGCCGTGTTGCAGCTGCGGTCCAAATGACGCCAACGTCCACGTATCGTCTCATGCGCCAGAGTTTACACCTCTATCCATACAAAATTCAAACGCGGCAACCCCTCAGCGCCACTACCATTGCTGCACGAGAGACGTTCGCTAACGATATAGTGCACAGGATTGATGACGGCGATATGCATGTGGGCAGCATTTGGTTTACTGACGAAGCTTATTTTTACCTGGACGGCTTCGTCAATAAACAGAACTGGCGCATATGGGGAACCGAAAAGCCCCATGTTGCAGTCCCATCGTCCCTGCATCCTCAAAAAGTACTGGTCTGGGCCGCCATTTCTTCCTAAGGAATCATTGGCCCATTTTTCAGATCCGAA
The DNA here is from genome assembly GCF_021461395.2 of Schistocerca americana. Classification (NCBI taxonomy): domain Eukaryota; kingdom Metazoa; phylum Arthropoda; class Insecta; order Orthoptera; family Acrididae; genus Schistocerca; species Schistocerca americana. Next base: position 96,642,639 of record NC_060119.1, read on the forward strand.
ACGATTACTGCATCACGCAATCTGGACATTCTTCGTGAATTTGTGGCGGTACAAATTGCCTTAGACGACACTGCGAACACCTCGTGGTTTATGCAAGATGGTGCCCGGCCACATCGCACGGCCGACGTCTTTAATTTCCTGAATGAATATTTAGATGATCGTGTGATTGCTTTGGGCTATCCGAAACATACAGGAGGCGGCGTGGATTGGCCTCCCTATTCGCCAGACATGAACCCCCGTGACTTCTTTCTGTAGGGACACTTGAAAGACCAGGTGTACCGCCAGAATCCAGAAACAATTGAACAGCTGAAGCAGTACATCTCATCTGCATGTGATGCCATTCCGCCAGACACGTTGTCAAAGGTTTCGGGTAATTTCATTCAGAGACTACGCCATATTATTGCTACGCATGGTGGATATGTGGAAAATATCGTACTATAGAGTTTCCCAGACCGCAGCGCCATCTGTTGTTGAAAATTGTAACTACTGTAATTTCGAAAGTTTGTCTGCCTGAAAATGTACTGTTGTCCCAAGCATATTGCAACAAACGGTGTATTTCTATCGCTGCTCGTTTAGTTTTTATTGCCGTTTCAAATATACCGGTCATTTTTGAAACACCCTGTATTTTGTGAGGCGTAGAGTATTTGCGATGTGGGCACTTCAAGAAATTGGTGAAGATGACGGTAGGTTGTCTAACATGTAATGGACCGACGAAGCCCATTTCACACTTGGAGGTCTATCAACATCCACAACTGCAGAATTTTGGCTACCGTAAATCCTAGAGCTTTTGTGGAAACCCCACTGCATGACGAGAAAGTTACGGTGTAGAGTGTACTTACCACATCAGTCGTGATCGGACCCTTCTTCTTCATCGAAATGCGGGACGACAGCTTTCAAAGTGTAAGCATGACGGATGTGAGGTGCTCCGATATGTTGCGGACTCGCATCATCCCTAGCCTGGCTTTAAACATCTGCTGGAAGGTATGACTTTTATGCTGGATGACACTGCCCCTCACGCTGCTATACGTGTGAAAGACAACTTGCGCACGCCCTGGTGATGATCGCCTGTTGCGCGGCCACTTCCGTTATTCTTGGCCATCCAGGCCAAAGGCCTCAGTCCGTGCAATTATTGGTTACCTGGAGTCGCAAGTCTACCGTGATGCTAAAAGTTTACACCCGACGGCAGTTTGTCACCACACGTACTGATACACTGTACAGTGCTGTTAACAACATTGTCCCTCGACTACATGTAATTGCTGATGAATGATGGCCGACATGTTGAGCATCTGTTACAAAGAAATCGTCTTCGCTAAACGTCAATTGTTACGCCAATTACTGCTTTTATATCATATGAAGCACCATGTGTTGGTCAATTTGTGCAATTTTTTGTTTCTGTAAAACGCCTTGTCATTTCAAGTATGTGAGTGTTTTTACCTCTCTACGCACATTATTCTGTAAAGTATTGGATTTTTAAACGTTAATGCACTTCTCGGTCATCCTGCACATACAGCCCCCAATTAGCCCTTTTGCCTGGATCTAGGCCCTTCTTCTCATTTCCGCGATTGGTAATGTCGTAGTCCTTGTTGGAACTGTGTAAGTCGCTCTCAGTAAGAACGGTCCAAACAGGTCTCCAAAGCCCAACAGTACCGGCCGACCGCCGAGTCATCCTTAGCCCTTAGGTGCCGCCGGATGCAGCAGATACGGAGGGGCACGTAGCCAGCTCACTGCTCTTCCGAGTTTGTGACTCTCGCACAGAGAGAGAATGTATTAAAGCTATGCTGAACTGCTACATTTCTCAGTGCTCCTGTGCCTAAAGCAGGTTAGCCCGGCAAGAGCCCCAGGCTCCGTGCAAGTGTCACTCCGTGCAAAAGGCACGCCTTCCCTTCAGTTTGCTGAATAAGTGACGCGGAGACTGGACAAGACCGTCACTTCCTCTATGATTCCTATTTTACAGGTGAAAATAAACTTTTTGTGAAGGGGGAGGCAAATAAATAGACTCACAGATACTAGTCAAATGCATGAATCCACCAAAGGTATTTCAGAATAAAATTCAGTCATCGTTTGCACATTTAGGGAATTTTCTCGCTTTACCTGTTTTTTAATGGGTTAATCTGTCATCTTCAGAAGCCTGCAGATTTTGGGATATTACAAATCATTTGAACTTGGCCCCATACATGTGTATAGTATAAAAATCTGATAACAAACCTTACTTAACATTGATTTGGCAGATACCAATATCATCTTCACTGATGCATAAGGCCACGACATGTAGAAAAATGTAAATATTGTTGTTGTTGTTATTGTTGTTGTTGTGGCCTTCAGTCCTGAGACTGGTTTGATGCAGGTTTCCATGCTACTCTATCCTGTGCAAGCTTCTTCATCTCCCAGTACCTACTGCAACCTACATCCTTCTGAATCTGCTTAGTCTATTGATCTCTTGGTCTCCCTCTACGATTTCTACCCTCCACACTGCCCTCCAATGCTAAATTTGTGATCCCTTGATGCCTCAAAACATGTCCTACCAACCGATCCCTTCTTCTAGTCAAGTTGTGCCACAACTCCTCTTCTCCCCAATTCTATTCAATACCTCCTCATTAGTTATGTGATCTACACACCTAAAGCTTCTATTCTCTTCTTGTCCGAACGTTCCACTTCCATACATGGCTACACTCCATACAAATACTTTCAGAAACGACTTCCTGACACTTAAATCTATACTCAATGTTAACAAATTTCTCTTCTTCTAAAACGCTTTCCTTGCCAATACCAGTCTACATTTTATATCCTCTCTACTTCGTCTATCATAAGTTATTTTGCTCCCCAAATAGCAAAACTCCTTTACTACTTCAAGTATCTCATTCCCTAATCTAATTCCCTCAGCATCACCCGAGTTAACTATATTCCATTATCCTCGTTTTGCTTATGTTGATGTTCATCTTATAGCCTCCTTTCAAGACACTGTCCATTCCGTTCAACTGCTCTTCGAAGTCTGACAGAATTACAATGTCATCGGCGAATCTTAAAGTTTTTATTTCTTCTCCATGGATTTTAATACCTACTCCGAATTTTTCTTTTGTTCCCTTTTTTGCTTGTTCAATATACAGATTGAATAATATCGGGGAGAGGCTACAACCCTGTCTCACTCCCTTCCCAAGCACTGCTTATAACTGCCATCTGGTTCCTGTACAAATAGTAAATAGCCTTTCGCTCCCTGTATTTTGCCCCTGCCACCTTCAGGGGTGATTATAAATAAAAAATTCATAATGTAGAGTAAATAAATAATATTTACGTACATAGGCATTTGTTGTGGCTGCAGTAAGGAGTATATGGGAGAGGCGTTCATTGTGAATTGCAACACATTGTTTTTTCTCGGCCAGTTTCGGTTGAAAAATGCAGAGTATTTTATTGGACATCGTAGAATATTCCACCTTCAGCCGTATAGTTTCAGGAAGTTCCACTAGGTGGTGGCACTATACATAGCCATGAAAATGGCGTCTGTAATGGAGGTGATTTCTAAGCAGAGAGTTGTCAAAGAGTTCCATCTGGCAGCAAACCAGAGCATCGCAGATATTCATAAGCACCTGTAGAATGTCTACAGAGATCTGTTAGTGAACAAAAGGACTGTGAAACTTTGGGTGAGACGTCTGTCGTTATCCCAACAACGTTGCACGAACTTCTGCTGACAACCAACGTGCCAGCAGACCGCACACAACTCTGAACCATGCAGTGTTGGAAAGTGCGGACACTCTCATTCGAGGTGACTGACGGATCACAATCAAACAGCTCGCTGCTCAGCTGGAAGTCTGTTGGCCGTGCTGACACACCCGTCCACCAGTGTGTGCTCGTGGAGTTCCTCGTCACCCAACAGAGGACTAAAGGGCGCGTCATTTATGTTGGCGGCCGAGTTTAGGTTCGTTCAGCGCATCTGGCGTCAAAAAATACAGTCAGCCAATGAACAGAGAACGACGTTGCCAGATCTCGACTGCATAGCAGAGCACGGACGAGTGTCTTCAGTTTTAGAAACGTTCAGTCATAAACAAAGTAATAGAACAAAAGCAATGACTTGATAGCAGACTTTGTTTTTTGAAAGTTTGGAAAAACCATTCTTTATACCAATTGCTTCATTTTCTATTAATTAATTAAACCAAACAAGCAATAAGACTCTTAATTCAGGCGATAGCAAGGAAAGGTGTTTGTATCAATTTCGCGAACCGCTTTTTCGCAATAAAGAACAGCGGTAATTGTTTATTTCCTATTGTACTTCGACGAAGTGCGAGTAATTCATAGGCATACCAACAGTGTTTGTCAGAATTTTGCGTGACCTGTTAGACTCCTTATGTAGTGATATAGCAGGACGAGCTGCGCTAGCGTAACGGTTAAGGCGTTAGGTTAGTAAGCGACAGGTAGAGATTCAAACCTTGTGCGATACTAAACATTTTTTTTATTTTAAAACAATATCGAAGTGTCATACTTCATGAATTTTATTCGTTTGAATGCAATGTTTTGAAATTTCTAGTGCTTTGTCTCTTCATTAACCCTTTCGCTGCTGCAGTCATGTGCTCCCCGCATTCCGCCTTGTGCGCGATTTTGTCATCACTGCACTGCTCGCCTGTGCAGACACATGGTGTTACCACTGCTTTGACACACTTATCATTCGATTTCACAAAAACTATTTGGCCCAAAAATTAGATTTTTACACATCTTCTTGACTGATACCTTCCCCCCCATAAATGACTTAATTTTGTTTCGATGTTCAACCCAGTTATTGTGCAGCATTAAATGTAGTAAACCATTGCACGAAATTTTGAAGAGTTTGCAGAGGTAAAAGTCCATAGGGTATACTTTCCGTATGGTCGATTTTAGTTGCCACAATGTTGAAAATGAAATGTGAACAAGGTACCTAAATTTCATATAAAATTTACTGTATAACAATATCTCATTTAATATAAGTACCACATAGGTGTCATATGTAATATTGAGAAATATTCCGTCTTTCGCGACTGTAATAAAAGTTTTATTTACACCGGGCGCGTTGGCTTTATTTTAAAGCACTTCAGTCAGTCAAAGGAAGTGGGGGGAAGGTATCAGTCAAGAAGACGTGTAAAAATCTAATTTTTGGGCCAAATAGTTTTTGTGGAATCGCATGATAAGTGTGTCAAAGCAGTCGGAAACACCATGTGTCAGCACAGGCGAGCAGTGCAGTGACAAAATCGCGCACAGCGCGGAATGCGGGGAGCACGTCTCTGTAGCAGCGAAAGGGTTAATGCGGCCGTGGTGGCTTTACTTCATAAACTGCTCGCTCCCCCCTAAATGTAAGCTTGCGAACTATACTATACTATGGCGCTGTTTCTCTTGTCACGTGCGTCGTGTGCAACTCGCAACGCAGCAATCTCCCGCGTCTGGGCGGGCATGCGCGAGCCGCCAAGATAAAAGAATTCAACTATAGTAGAGGCAGCGAAGCGCCATACGTACGGAGTTGTTTCCTAGTCAGCAGGCTGACTGTTATAATCTTTTGTCGGTCATTGTCATGAGCGATGAAACACTGGATGATCACATCGAACGCGAAACAAAATGACAATCCATGGAGTGACCCCAGGCCACCTCTCCTCCGACGTGAAAGTCAAAACCACACTGTCATCTGATAAAGTCATGGCGACGGTATTTTGAGACTGCAGGGGTTATTCTGCTTGATGACCTCCTTCATGGTGGAACGATGTGAAATGTATTGCGCTACCATAAAAAAATTGGAGAAACGACCTCAGCGAGGTCGTCGCCACAAAAATACAAACGAACTTCTTCTCCTCCTCCATGACAATGCAAGGCCTAAGACAAGTTTGCTCACGTGAGAAAGCCAACTGAACTTCATTGAACAGTTCTTTATCATCCACCCTACAGCCCGTATCTCACACCTTCCGACTTTCATCCATTTGCCACAATGAAGGATGCACACAGCGGGAAGCTGCACTTAGATGACAAGGTTATTGATACAGAAAGACGCTGGCTGCGACGTCGATAAGTAGAGTGGAACGATGCAGACATATAAGGCCCTCCCAGTGAGGTGGCGTAAGGCCGTCGCATTGGACGGAGTCAAAAGAATGGGAAATAGCATGCTGTATTGGAATCCTGAATAGAACTAACCTGTTTTCAGAAAAAGAATGCGTTGTGCTACTTATTGAACGACCGTCGTATAAGAGCATATAAAAAGGATAACTAAAGTATAAGAGGAAGTTATATAGCATACGTATGAAAAACAGGGCAATTAGTTCCACATACGCTATTCCTGTCACTCACGTCTAAAAGAAGTGAAATAATTTTCACCGTTTTGTAACAGAGGCTACACAACGACTTTCAGTGCAAGCTCTTTGTTCAAGAAAACTTTGGAATTTAAGTAGAAACGTTTACACATTTTCAACTCTGCTAAGAGATTCTTTTTGTATCCCTTGCCCACTATATTTAAAATAGCCATGTTAAGCGAAAATGGAGGAGTGTGTTTTATATTGAGATGTTCTGCGAATGTTGCCTTATATGTATCTTAACCGCCTTTGTTGAGCAAGTGCTAGCATAACAGCTTGAGTAAGTACATAAATGAGATTCATTTCCTATAAATTATTAAGCTGTGCTTACATCACGTACAATACGTTCATCTTGCATGTCAGCAGATCGTGTCATTATGGTTACGTGAAGAAGATATTAACATCCTAATCCAGTAGCAAGTAAACTTTGTAATACATTTCTTATACTTTACGTGCCTCTACGCCCAAGTTCTAGTTATCTATAATGACGTTAAATTTTCTAGGCTTCCGAAGACGGCAGCTCAGTCTGTTGAAACTTGTAAAGGAAAAAAAATTACTAATTGCACAACTGACGATTGCGTTTTATTCTGAAATATACACCGTAGTTGTTTAGAAAATAACAGCTATAAATATAATCATACCATACAAACTATTTGGCGCATCCAAATGATGAACTGGTGCGGAATACGAGGTTTTCTCTTATTGCCGAGCTCTACTTCGGTCAGGTTACACTAACAGCAACTCGTTGTCTGCAGTTGTTAGACGAAGACTTGCTGCCATCGCTGCTGTCGTGAGGCTGGGACTTCCAAACTTTTTTTTCCGCACCGTTTTGTAACAGAGGCTATACAACGACTTTCAGTGCAAGCTCTTTGTTCAAGAAAACTTTGGAATTTAAGTAGAAACGTTTACACATTTTCAACTCTGCTAAGAGATTCATTTTGTATCCCTTGCCAACTACATTTAAAATAACCATGTTAAGCGAAAATGGAGGAGTGTGTTTTATTTTGAGATGTTCTGCGAATGTTGCCTTATATGTATCTTAACCGCCTTTGTTGAGCAAGTGCTAGCACAACAGCTTGAGTAAGTGCATAAATGAGATTCATTTCCTATAAATTATTAAGCTGTGCTTACATCACGTACAATACGTTCATCTTGCATGTCAGCAGATCGTGTCATTATGGTTATGTGAAGAAGATATTAACATGCTAATCCAGTAGCAAGTAAAGTTTGTAATACATTCCTTATACGTTACGTGCCTCTACGGCCAAGTTCTAGTTATCTATAATGACGTTAAATTTTCTAGGCTTCTGAAGACGGCAGCTCAGTCTGTTGAAACTTGTAAAGGAAAAAAAATTACTAATTGCACAACTGACGATTGCGTTTTATTCTGAAATATACACCGTAGTTGTTGAGAAAATAACAGCTATAAATATAATCATACCATACAAACTATTTGGCGCATCCAAATGATGAACTGGTGCGGAATACGAGGTTTTCTCTTATTGCCGAGCTCTACTTCGGTCAGGTTACACTAACAGCAAATCGTTGTCTGCAGTTGTTAGACGAAGACTTGCTGCCATCGCTGCTGTCGTGAGGCTGGGACTTCCACACTTTTTTTTCCGCATACGACGCCCCACCTCATTACGGATTAGCTGTCTGAGCATACTGGATATCCCACTTTCCCAGAGATGAAGGGGTCCAGAGGAGAAGCCGCCAAGTCTCCCGGGTTCAAGTCGGTTAGATTCCCATCTGTGGGGTCATGTGAGGGAAGCTGTGCTAGCGCCGAAGATCAGAGATCTTGCACACGACAGGGGCCAGACCGGTTATCCTCGTGCTCGTTTTGCGGTACGTCTGTTGGCTGAAGTCCATGAGGAATGTGCGAAGCCGATAACAATAATCTTACAATGTGATGGACAACACTTAGAGCACATGCATCTTTTGCCTTGTTCTGTACAAAATGCAACGTAAGTCAAAAATAAGCAGTGATGTACTCGCATTAAAGACGTTATTGTTTTTATGATTTACTTCTCTGAGTGTTTAATTTGTTACATGTAAGATTTGAAACTTTCCCGTTGAATCAACTGTTCAAAAAGATTAGCAATGAAGTTTACGACGACCGGCTGCAAGACCGAAATCTTTTTGAACAATTTGGTACATGTCACTTCTTTCCAGCGTCCGGCCACCCTGATTTAGGGTTTCCGTGATTTCCCTAAATCACTCCAGGCAAATGCCGGAATGGTTCCTCTCAAAGGGCACGGCCGACTTCCTTCCCCATCCTTCCTTAATCCGATGAGACCGATGACCTCGCTGTCTGGTCTCCTTCCCCAAAAACAACAACAACAACTTCTTTCCATTTGAAAATTACGATTTGCATACCAGATGGCAGCTGCTAAAATGGTCATCACGTCGGTAACATAGCCTCACAGTTTTCACCCCTCTTCCATCTCATGCTACTTGTTTTTGAATTCCTGTCTGAATATCCGCTTTTGTTTAGGGAGGGTGGTTCGACACCTGTTGACCAATCTATAGATTGTTTATCCAAAGGATAACAGCAATTTATCCTGAAAGCAAAAGACTCTATATAGTTCTTGTCACATGTGAATAACAAGAGTCTTTCCGAAAGTAATGCCTCTTATTTTTATTTATGGAAACTGCAGGAGACAGATATATCACAACAGCACAGCTAAACAGAGCAATATTTCAGCTACAGACTGTCATTTTTCCACATAATCGACACCATTCGTTATGCACTTTTGCCAACGGTGAACCAGACCCTGCGCTTCGAAAAATCGGAACCAGCGGAGGCTAATCATTTTCTTACAGCTCTGACAACAGCGTCCGAGTCTTGAAAATATTCGCCCAATTCTGTCCTTCAGAGGCTCAAAGATACAGCAGTCTGAAGGCGCTGAATCGGCACTGTACGGTGGGTGTTGTAAGACAGTCCATCAGAACTTTGCAGTCAGTTGCGTGGTCGGAAGACTGGTGTATGTTGCAGCTGAAAGTTGGTCTCCTTCTCTGGCCTTACCCTGGAAATTCGGGATTTCAGCTTAGTCAGTGTCGTCTTGTAGAGTGCTGAACTGACAGTTTCTCGAGGCTCCAGGACATTCAAAAGAACCATACCCTGGCTATCCCGGAAGACTGTGTGCTTCATGTACAGGCGGCTGCGTCTTGAATTTCTTTTTTGACGGTGAAATCGCATGTCGCTATTCCATGGACGTCTCGCGCCCGGCCATCCTGATTTAGGTTTTCCGTGATCTTCCTAAATCACTCCAGACAAATACCGGGATGATTCCGTTGAAAGAGCACGGCCGACTTCCTTCCCCGCCCTTCCCTAATCCGATGAGACCGATGACCCCGCTGTTTGGACTCTTCCCCCTGACAATCCAATCCATTCCATGGACGGTCTCAAAGTGGTGATACCACGTCTCGTCTCCAGTGATGATACTATTGAAGAAATTGTCACCTTCAGCTTCATATTAGCCCAGCAGGTTCTGACTAATTTCCATTCGATGAGTTTTTTGTTCTTCTGTAAGCATCCGCAGTGGCCATCTTCCACAGAGTTCGCGATAACAAAGATGTTCCAAAATGTTTTCCAAGGCGTTATAGCCGACACTCAACTTTGCACACAATTCTCTGGTCCTTCTCCGACGATCAGCACGGATGAGTTGACCCCGACGCTATTCATTGCGATTGATGACACCTCTGCAGGGTCGACCGGGCCGTGGCTTGTCATCCACATCCTTTTCACCACCTTGAAAATGTCGTAACCATCGCGTCACATTGCTCACGTCTATTGCAGCGTCTCCATACACTTTTAGCAAGCGTCGATGGATTTCGATCGGAGCAATTTCTTCAGCGGTGAAGAATTCAGTCCCACGTCGCTGTTTTGTACGCACATCCATATCAGACTCCATTATGGAGGACTCCTCTGCTGGCGCCAGCTCCCGCAGAACAACGGAATCAAGTGCAAATGAAAGAGGAAGGATGAGGAATTAGTACTACACCAACGACATCTGAAGTGGATATCCAAAGTCACCTCAAAAAAAAAGAAGAGGCGTTACTTTCAGAACGACACTCGTACTTTCGTACAAACAACAGTGCTTTCCGGCATCCTATCCTATCTTTTCTGTATAATCCCTTGATCCTTAATAGCCCTGCATGAAAAATACAAAAACAATAGCGGGAGATAAGAATGCTTTTTTACTGTCACTGTTGTTAAGAGAGTGGCGGTTGGCAGGGTGCTAGCGGATGTGTGGGCTGTGGGAAGGAAGCACTCAGCAGCGCATGGAGCGCCCAGCCATCCACTTGCCACTTGCCACTTTGCACGCCGCGCGCCAGACGTGGCCGGCGAGAGCCCAGTGTAAACCAAAGTTCTCCGGCCAGCCGAGCTGTTTGCCTTGGGCCCGCGCTAAAAGCCCCGCAACTTCGGCAGCGACAAACATAAACACCGAGTGCAGTTAGTATCACGTGACCTTCATCACCCGGCCTATATGCCAGCGAGAATATTAAGCCGCCTCGCTCAGGCAAAGTGTAACTCCAGGAAACAAGGGGATTGCGTCCACTCGCTGCCCGTAGGCTTAATATTCCGGTAGTCAGTAATGGTCGTTGCAGAACTGTTAGCCGGTAAAGTTGGGCATGATGCACAAAACTGAAGATGATTTAATGATTATTTCACTTTACTCGGTATTGCTTTAAAAGGAGTACATACATACTATACCTACAGTGTTAAATTTGCAATATTTGATTACCCACTATCGCAGAACCTTGACAGATGACTATCTGAAATTTTTGGGAAGTATAGTTTACCCCTTGTCTGATTACTGAAACAGAATCATAATACACAGACAAATAATTAGTTAGTTACGATTTTTTAAATTTATGTTGTTTTTTAATTCACTTTTGCTTCTGTGAGTAACACCCATTATGGATGGAAATGTTTCGTTGTTCAGCAGCAGCAGTATACGAGGAGGTAACATGGTGTAAAATTGGATACACATATCTGTAATAGTTCTTGAGATAATTGGTCAAATGTTTGAAAAGTGCTGCACAGGGTAGCCGTGCGGTTTGAGGCGTCTTGTTGCGGTCCGGGCTGCTCCCCCCGTCGGAGGTTCGAGTCCTCCCTCGGGCAAGGGTGTGTGTTGTCCTGAGCGTAAGTTAGTTTAAGTTAGATTAAGTAGTGCGTAAGTTTAGGGTCCGATGACCTCAGCACCTTGGTCCCATAAGACCTTACATCAAATTTCCAAAAATTTTGAAAACATTATTTTCAGGAAATCTAGTTTAAACGTTTCATTTGATACTAACTCACATATGGAGTCATGCCAGTCCCTGGAAACAGCCAGTCTCATAACCAGCATTATGTGGATCCTGTTCTTGATCATCCTGCAAACCTAAAAGCTTCTTTCTTTTCCTGCCTCTTGGTTCTTTAGTCATTCCTCTGTTGCACGCTGGGCTTTCATGATCCTAAGTCGATCCATTCGTTGGAAGGCTTGCACTGTGTTGGATCCTGGAGTGATACTAAGTTACTATAGTACCATAATCTTTCCCTTATTAACTAATGTGCGTGTGAGTCGTTAAGGGTCCAAACTGCAGTAGTCATCGGTCCCCAGACTTACACACAACTTAAACCAACTTAAACTTACTTATGCTAAGAACTACAGAAATACCCATGCCCGAGGGAGGACTCGAACCTCCGGCGGGAGGGGCCGCGCTGTCAGTGACAGGGCGCCTGTGACCTCGCGGCCTCTCCAAAAATGGTTCAAATGGCTCTCAGCACTATGAGACTTAACATCTGAGGTCATCAGTCCCCTAGACTTGGAACTACTTAAACCTAACTAACCTAAGGACAACACACACATCCATACCCGAAGCAGAATTCGAACCTGCGACCGTAGCTGCAGCAGGGTCCCGGACTGAAGTGCCTAGAACCGCTCGACCACAGCGGCCGGCTGCGGCCACTCCGCGCGGCCATTATTCCCGCCATTCCGCCATTAAACATTATCAAAGCGTCGCGAACACCCAAGGATAGAGTTTTAATTTCTACAAAGACATTGTTTCGTAAGCAGGCTCAAATGACATGACTGAAAATCTTATTCGGGCTTTGCATTCGGCCATGGAGACATTTGGAAGGAAGGTCAGGATGAGCTAACTCACTATCTATTGGTTTAATAGCTTACATCACTGCAGATGGCATTGTATTTTTGTGACTTTTTTCTCTGTACCCGCTGCCTGAATTTGCGTTACTTGCACCATGAATCAGCATCAGGTGGGCAGAGATCATGTAAATGTGTGTCATCAGTGGGTAACTTGTGGAAGCACAGGCACTCGGAGTGGCCGCCCGGTTTGAGAGGCCATGTCACGGATTGCACGCACCTCCCGGCTGAGGTTCGAGTCCTCCCTCGGGCATAGGTGTGTGTGTTGTTCTTAACATAAGTTAGTTTAACTAGTATGTAAGTCTAGGGACCGATGACCTCAACAGTTCGGCGCTTAGAAATTCCCACACATTTGAAATTTTTGTGGAACAACATAGCCCACAGTGCTCTTTTGGTCCCTTGTAGGTCATGTGTATTGTGTCTTATTGCCATTTCACAATACTGCTAGAGTTCATCAATGTTTTTGTCTGTAAGTGTTCGTTCACCATTTAGAGTCTCCACAAAATGCATAAGCAATACCGCCTTTTTTGTGTACAAAATGCATCCAACCTCTTAATACGAACGTTAACACGAATTCAAGGAATAAATAGCTGAAGCCCGCAGCCTTCTAGACTGAGTAGTTCCGGAGAATGAGATATTTAAGGAAGTCAGTGCAGAATGACTGTATTTTTTGCTCTTCCACTATTAACTCTAAAATAATAAAAACTATACTTCCAATTGGAATTAACCGATGAATGATGCATCAAATTATTCAGGAGAGATCAAATATTATTAAGAGATAGTAATTGGAAAATTTCACTTTTTGACCAATTTCACCATACGTACACCCCTTCAATTCTGGCAAAAATAATGTTGCTGGTCTGCATTGTAATAAATAAAACTAAACTAAACCAAACTCCACCCGAGCAGGCCATGAAGAGGCTACGGTACCAACCGGTCGTCGTATCATCCTCAGCCCACAGGAGTCATTAGATGCGGATATGGATGGCTATGTGGCCAGCACACCCCACTCCCGACTCTATGTTAGTTTACGAGATCGGAGCCTCTATTCCTCAGTCAATTGGCTCCTTAGTTGCCTCACAAGGGCTGAGTGCACCCCGCTTGCCAACAGCGCTCGGCAGACAGGTCACCCATCCAAGTGCTAGCCCAGCCCGACGGCGCTTAACTCTGGTGTCTGACGGGAATCGGTGTTACCTTTGCGGCAAAGCCATTGGCCACTTTAGTAAATAGTTTCCTAAATGTAATAAATTGATTTTCGTTTATTTTAAGAATGAAGGGGTCGGAGAGATATAGTCATAAGCCACATCGAACTAGTTTTGAGATACAGTGAGTTTAAAGTTCCACGGAGGTCTGAAAATGTTTAATGCAAAATAGAAACTTTATTTCTACTGCAAACACTTGCTTAACACTTGCGAAGCATGTTGTTAAATAGTCAACTCTCTGCATGCTATAAAATATTAATTTTAGAATGATTCTAATTAAGATGTAGTCAATGGTGGCTTATGACTATATCTCCCAAAAAATTGTTTAAAACATAAAGTATGAATTTGTAAGGATTTATTTTAACTACTCTTACACAGCAAGCAGAATATATAATTTTTACACATTAATATATGCATATCAGGTATCTGAGATGTATAAATTACTTTTTCATTGATACAGTTCAATTAAGGAAGTTCCTTTACCTCATCATTGTACACGTTCTTGATTTGCTGCAGGTATGTATGGCATAAGAGACAGTACATCATCAATTTTTTCCTGGGTAATTGGTAGTGGCTTTCTGTACTTTATTGGCAGCTGATATGGATTTGGTTCGACTAGCCTTCCTTTCTTTTTGACACAAATATCCACTGACATGAAAGCTCTTATGTCTGAATAAGAGTGCCTTACACTTAGCTTTAAGGGATCTTCAGACTCAAACTTAAATTGAGTAGCTTCACTGAAATGGTGGGGATCACCGGACGTGGACTCTGTACATTTTGAGATCACTGTCTTCAGGCTTTCCAAACTTTTGAAATCTTCTCCTTCCATTTTAGTTACAATGCAATGTTTTGGATTCGCAGATTTTATTACTTCTGCCCATTCATCTGGAGTGTACACTATTGGACGTCTGTTTCTTGCATACCGTTCAATGCGACCAAAATCACGATCGCAAGGTAGCATGGTGTGACCTACCACAGGGAAGTAATGCTGGACAGAATCAAATCTTTTGGTAGCAACAAGGGACCTTTCCAAAGCAATAATAGTCCAATTCTTTGCCTGACCCTTGCAGTTGTCTGTGACTATGTGGAGATGTTTTGTCTGAGGATTAGTTATCTCCAAGTACTTCAATAAGCAGCTCCCAACCTCATCTGAACCCCGTCCTCCATCTTTCTCGCTCCACAGAAACATATAACCCTTATTTGATCCACAGTCGTGGATACCATAGTTGTATGTCCATATTTTCCCCTTGTAAAATGCTGGACCAACTGTTAGTTTAGGTGTGGGGAACGTTTGCTGCATATCCATTGCTATTACATGATGCTCCTTCGAATTTTCTTAAGCCAGATCAGTTAAAGACGCAATCATATTTTGTTCTCTGTCAGCCTTTTTGAGATGCTGTTCCTATTGTTTCTTTTATGTGACTTCTTCTGCACATAATTCTGGGTTATTTATTGCAATTATAAATCCATCACATTTTGAACAGGTGTCACTTTTTGGTAGTTTGAAGCCTATGTTAAATTCAGATACGAAAATTTCTCTGAATCTACTTTCAGATACTGCAGGAACCTGCTTTTCCTTGCAGTATTCTGAGTATTTATCTCGAAATAAGGAAGCAGTTGTGAGATCACAATCCAAATACACTTTACTGGGGTTATGTTGCCTACCGTAATTCTCTAACACTTTGTACAGCTTCGTCTTGAAATTTATGTGGGTAGTTTCCATGTTTTCCAGTAAGAAAAAAAAAGATGAGCTTATATCCTGTTCTTAATAGAAATATTTGTAGAGTACTCAGATTGAGTACATCTTTAACTTATAGCACACAGTAACATACAAACCACTTCCATCTTCTTTTGGCACTGCAAATCCCTGCTTCATTTGATGTTGCAAATTCCTCACTCTTCGTGCATCTATCTGTAAGCCATGAACCCTTAGGAAAGCTTCCTTGCAGATCATGACTTCTATTCTGCATACCCCCACATTATAAGAAAATGTAACATCCCTGGATGATACTTTCTTGGAAGTCTTTTTTGGAGAGCTTTGAAAGACATTATGACAAATATAACAAAATGAAATAAATATACAAAATATTAAACCATTTTTATTTCAATAGTGAACAAACCTCCGCTTTTTCGGTTCCATTTTCATACAGCTCATCAGGTAAGTATTTTGGGCATTAAAGTTTCCTATGTCCCAAAACGAATGAAGAATGTTTTCTTCCTCTCCACGCAGTTTTGTGAAGCATTTATTTAAACAAGTACAGGGACTTCCTATAGTAGCAGCCTGAACAGTCTTGTGGGTTTTTAAAGACTTATACTGCTGACCACCATTTCGTCGACGTTTTGCTTTATTTTTCTTCCACTGATCAATATTTCGCATTCTTTTCCGTGAAGGCTTTGGTTTTTCGGGTGATTCGTCATTTATTCTACTTATTTCAAACTATAATATGAAGAGCAAAATAGTCTAAGAATTTGCGTGAGATATAGTCATAAGCCACACAAAACATTAAACTTCGTTAAAATCACATTAATGAGAAAATATTTTTTACACATCTTTTGCCTTTGAAACTACATTATTGCACCATTAAGCAGTAATACAAATGTGCCAATCAAGTTTCATTATTAACACACAGGATATCTGTAAAATGCGTTGTCAATGTTGAGAGAAACAAAGTCACAAGCCACAGGAAATTAATCACCAGAAATAAACCGTTCTATATGCTTACCGAAACATCATCTGAGATGGAACTGCTGGTCGATGGATGCCAAGATTCACCACTGTCAGAATCCAGAGGGTAAAGCTCTTCACTTCTACTACTATCTGTGTCAAATATGCGTTGAAGATCCGAAGACGCTTCAGACGTTCCTGACCCACCTGCCATTTTGCCGTGGCAGAGCATAGAACTGCACTCCATCATAGCCAGACATTACTTGTGACGACGCAGCTGGTACATATATGTAAACATGGAATATAGGAAGGGGAAAGAAAGGGAAAGGCTGGGTGGGAGTCCGCAACTCGTGGTCGTGCGGTAGCGTTCTCGCTTCCAACGCCCGAGTTCCCGGGTTCGATTCCCGGCGGGGTCAGGGATTTTATCCGCCTCGTGATGACTGGGTGTTGTGTGATGTCCTTAGGTTAGTTAGGTTTAAGTAGTTCTAAGCTCTAGGGGACTGATGACCATAGATGTTAAGTCCCATAGTGCTCAGAGCCCTTTGAACCATTGTTGTCATCTGTCGCAGTAACATGGAACTTTTTCAACACATTATGAAGAAGACATCGTTAAGAATGCCACAACATGAAAAACTCAATTTCGTGGAAGTTGTGGCTTATGACTATATGTCTCCAAGCCCTTCATTATTACAGGATATAGCTCCCATGTAATTATGTCCTTCCAATGCAAAACTATTACACAATATTTAAGTACAATTGTGTTATTTTTGTTGTATATGTTTCATATAAACGAACTTGGAAAACACTGTATAAATGTTACCCTCACTTATGATAAACATAACAGAAAATAAGACACTCGTGCTGTTCCATCAGGCAGCTACGTGTCTTGGTGTAGCTCACTCCCATACGTAGCATCTGGCGACGGAATGCTGCGCAACTGAAGGCAGCACTGCCATATTAAATGAGTTCCAACAGAAGTACCCCAAACTTGAATAGCTAAAACCGAATGAAATTGATTTGAAGATACGAAGACGTTGTAACGTCACAATAGGTTTCGTTACATAGTTAAAATCAGTGTTATGTTGCTATCTGCTGATAGACATTATCAGCGCAATTTCAATTACTTTACATAATTAATGAACAGTGAAATAATCTCAGCCCCAAATTACGTGCATGTAGAAACAATTATGGATGAAAGTCTTTTATTCTCATTACAATATGCACATCCTGTGTCCGTATTTACATTTCCCCACCTCTCCTTATAGTACATGGTCAGGTGTGAATGTTTTGAGTGTGGTAGCAGACAAACCAGAGATGTAGTGGGTCTCAGAATCTCCTGCCAACTTTAAAACAGACAGTGGAAGGCAAAGAGCAGGAACAGGATGGTTCGACCAGAGGTGCGAAAGTCTAAAAAAGACGTTTTCTTACCAGAGGTTGGTCATGGGCCTCCCCCACCAACTCCGCTGCTCGGGAGAAAGAGCCGCGCAACGGTTTTTTTTTTCTTTTTTTTTTTTTTTGGAAGACAGGTAAGCGACCAGACGTTCCTTCAGAACGCTGCGTCGAAATCAGGACAAAGGTATTTGAATGTTTAAGTATGTTTAATGTTAACAACTTATTTATCAGAGGCTTTTCCGCGATTGATTAATTAAGAACCATTTATTGATTTTTGTTCAATTCATCCGATATAAGAATAATCTTCTCCGTTCGAGATTTCCGTTATGACCCGCCACGTGGTGCATAGTTTCAAACTGCAACCGCCGAGAAAGCTAATAGAGGGAGTTGTAGCCAGTTTTTGCGATTGATGAACATTTATGCTAGCGTGTGTCGATGTTTAACAACTTATTGAAAATTTAGTGACGAGTGTAGCTTTTCTAAGATGAATCGTTTCGTATTCACGCACTTCGCGCTGGGAATACCAGCCACGAGTCCTGTTCGATGCCAGACACTGTACATAGAAAATCTGCATAGAGAAATACACTCCTGGAAATTGAAATAAGAACACCGTGAATCCATTGTCCCAGGAAGGGGAAACTTTATTGACACATTCCTGGGGGCAGATACATCACATGATCACACTGACAGAACCACAGGCACATAGACACAGGAAACAGAGCATGCACAATGTCGGCACTAGTACAGTGTATATCCACCCTTCGCAGCAATGCAGGCTGCTATTCTCCCATGGAGACGATCGAAGAGATGCTGGATATAGTGCTGTGGAACGGCTTGCCATGCCATTTCCACCTGGCGCCTCAGTTGGACTAGCGTTCGTGCTGGACGTGCAGACCGCGTGAGACGACGCTTCATCCAGTCCCAAACATGCTCAATGGGGGAGAGATACGGAGATCTTGCTGGCCAGGGTAGTTGACTTACACCTTCTAGAGCACGTTGGGTGGCACGGGATACATGCGGACGTGCATTGTCCTGTTGGAACAGCAAGTTCCCTTGCCGGTCTAGGAATGGTAGAACGATGGGTTCGATGACGGTTTGGATGTACCGTGCACTATTCAGTGTCCCCTCGACGATCACCAGTGGTGTACGGCCAGTGTAGGAGATCGCTCCCCACACCATGATGCCGGGTGTTGGCCCTGTGTGCCTCGGTCGTGTGCAGTCCTGATTGTGGCGCTCACCTGCACGGCGCCAAACACGCATACGACCATCATTGGCACCAAGGCAGAAGCGACTCTAATCGCTGAAGACGACACGTCTCCATTCGTCCCTCCATTCACGCCTGTCGCGACACCACTGGAGGCGGGCTGCACGATGTTGGGGCGTGAGCGGAAGACGGCCTAACGATGTGCGGGACCGTAGCCCAGCTTCATGGAGAGGGTTGCGAATGGTCCTCGCCGATACCCCAGGAGCAACAGTGTCCCTAATTTGCTGGGAAGTGGCGGTGCGGTCCCCTGCGGCACTGCGTAGGATCCTACGGTCTTGGCGTGCATCCGTGCGTCGCTGCGGTCCGGTCCCAGGTCGACGGGCACGTGCACCCTCCGCCGACCACTGGCGACAACATCGATGTACTGTGGAGACCTCACGCCCCACGTGTTGAGCAATTCGGCGGTACGTCCACCCGGCCTCCCGCATGCCCACTATACGCCCTCGCTCAAAGTCCGTCAACTGCACATACGGTTCACGTCCACGCTGTCGCGGCATGCTACCAGTGTTAAAGACTGCGATGGAGCTCCGTATGCCACGGCAAACTGGCTGACACTGACGGCGGCGGTGCACAAATGCTGCGCAGCTAGCGCCATTCGACGGCCAATACCGCGGTTCCTGGTGTGTCCGCTGTGCCGTGCGTGTGATCATTGCTTGTACAGCCCTCTCGCAGTGTCCGGAGCAAGTATGGTGGGGCTGACACACCGGTGTCAATGTGTTCTTTTTTCCATTTCCAGGAGTGTAGTTACGATATTTGCATTTCAGTGATAACTTAATGCATGTGCATGTATCAGCATAGTAGTAGTGACCACGTCCTCTCCAAGATTTTCCTTCCTCCCACAGGACGATGCAAATCAAAGACTTGTAATTCAAAGGAGAAATAATCTATGGGCATAGTTAAATAATGTTTGTCCATAGTTAAATGAAAATTCAAAGCAGAATTAGTGAAATGTGTATTCAAAAGATTGTTAAGAAGTAACTTCGCAAATTTGTCTAATATTCGTTAAAATAAAATTAACTTTGTTTTTCGAAGTAATTTCCGTTCTCGGCTTGCTCATTTAAACCGTACCTAAGAAAAGAGAATCATATCAGTCACGCTGCCCCTTTACTAAAATTATTGGCACAAGACTAAATTCGTGCAGGATGTAGTTTTCTCTGACAATCCCCAAAATTACAGTTGCGTTATCCGTTGCGACTTCAAATTCAATCGATAAGATTGTATTCGGAACTTTGATGGGCCTAAACATCAATTCTAAAGCGGCCAGAATGGTCAGGGAAGGTTACGCTGCGGAGAGAGAAAAAGTGTGCATACGATCCTTCCCCACAGCAGGCTTATATAAAAATGAATAAAAGTAATTCCTGCTGATAAAATTAAGCAAACTCCCTTCTCAGCCTGCCACAGACAGGGAGATTTAACGACATTTACGATCTAAATACCAGTCGTTGGGAGCTTGCAACGTTTACGTTTTACTCCCAGCCAGTCATTAATATGCGTAACTCTGCAGCTGTGTAGAACCGACGTTTGTGGGTTAACAGTTCTGAAGTTCACAAAAGCATACGTCGAAAAGAAACTATATTAGACATTCATGATCAATACAGATCACAAGACTGGCAAATGAGGTGTTATTCGACTAAAAGTTAAACGTTTGTTCGGGACAACATACGTTAACTCAGGCAATACTTAAAAAATGCCCGTTTTTGGACCCATTTTTTGGCAGAAAAAATCCTGAATATCACCATAAAGTAAAGAAAATTCAATTTGCTTCAAGCGAGAACGAAAATCATTCAAATCAGATGAAAATTGTAACGTGGCTGGCGACAGCAATGCCGAGAAACATGGTTTTGAAAAAAAAAAAACGCGTTTAAAGCTTGACAAGTACGCATTATATATAAAAAAAGGACTAAACTTGAAACTTACGGGATATAATCGATGCTTGCTCCATAATAACCATCGCCCCGGCAAGTGGATGCGCGCTTTCTCCTACTCTGACCTGACAAACGCTCATTTTCTTCCTTAAAGCACTTCTCGTCGCTGAGCGGAACGCCACTGTCGTGTCTGTCTCCACAGAATCGGTGCATTTCATCGCCAAGTTTGATTTGCCACGTGCATTAATGCACGTGCATCCAAGAACATACGGTCAAACTTGAAGCAATGTTGACAATTTCGCTTCGGCTGGAAGGTACTTTCGTAGCGTATCTCCAAATCAGACTATTGAAACTTTCGTTCACATTTGGAGTAAAACCGGCCAAACAACGCTCCAGCAAATCAGGTTTACTCCAACCGGTATAAATAGGGAACGTCAGCTCGGAACCGATTCTCTATCACCGAGGCGTGCAATGCATGCTCTGCTTCAAATGCTCACTGAATCGTTAGTTTTGGACTTAGCGCGTAATATTTTCGGGACTAATTCTTCAATGTTTATACATTCGAATTCCGTAATAAAAAAAAATCGAGTTTTTTCCAGGTCACCTTGTCGTTTTCCCTTAATCATTCAGACGTTATTTACGTCGGACTTGAGCTGTCTCTCTCTCTGAAGCAGTATCTCGGCTACGCGGAAACTGAGGCGCCGGCTGTGGTTAGAGCTTGCCTGTGACCCGCGGCGACCTCTGGTGCAGCCTGAGCTCCCGCGGCAGTTCACGTCACACAGGCGGCACAAACCAGGCGCCAGCTATTGTTCTCAGAAGCACTTTCTGCGCTGCGAATTATTCAGCGCTACTTAAAACGCTCTCCATTACCGTGGCGGGGAAAGCACCTCGGAGGCGTGCTGAACGTCCGGTGGAATGTGCGCTCCCCAGGTCTTTTCTCCAGGAAACAGGAAGTAGCTGAAATCTCGACGCGCACCGCCAAACACGCTGCTCAGGAACTGTTTCGTAGCTTCCAGCTCTAAACGTGAAAGATGAACGGAATGGCTGCATAATGGACTTTGCACTACATTACTCCACGTTCAAGGTTTTAAGTGATGTTACCAAAGGTAATTTTATTTTAATTGAATTTTCTCATTATGAGAGCGTTGGAGGGCGACCTGTTTTAACTGTCAAAAACTATTCAAAAGCCAAGATCTCACAAAATACTTTTTATTCAAGACAGCCGGTTTCAACACTCCTAGCTGTCACCTCCAGGTCTTTAAGGAACTTAAATTTTTTTTATTAAAACATGCACAAGATGACAAGTGGATAAGACTCAGCACATTATAGACTTCGTTATCGCTAAAATATTTAAAAACACACAGCACCTTGTTCAAAAAGCATGTCTTTATGCAGATTGTTGACAGATGCTTCTTACATGCTACAAATACGGTACACAATAGCACATCCGTTAACGTATCCTCGACAGCTACGTGTTTTACCGACGCTACGCCCAAATAGCACCACATTGTAGCTGTAGCACAGGTAATTCCGACATATTCATGGCAAGAGGCTCCGCAGCTTTGTTGGTATCTAAACCTCCTACCGCTTTGCCATTCCAGTTGCACATTTGTTATGATATTGGTTTCGATCAACGTTGATCGTCTTCAGATATGAAAATAAGCAAAGTCAATAGAAACAAGTCAGAATTGTAGATGCTCAAAATTGGCGCAATGAAGATTACAATCCATATAAATTTTAAGTTGTAGCTCTATCCCCTGCCTCGAATTCATTTTACTACGTAGGGGCTTCAGAAAACAAATTACACACGGCGTCCCACAATAAGAACATTGCACAACAAGACTGTTGCCTCTTCGGGAAAGACTACATGTTCAAGGTTTCTTCCTGACACAGTTCTGCTGCGATACACATAACATGTATCTCGCATTGTGGGAGTGAAATGGAGCAGCAACTTGAAAAGCACTCCAAAATTGAAGCACTCTGGGATGTTATGAGTCTTCTGATTACCTAAATTACACAGAAATTCATCGTTGTTGTGTATGGACCAAATCGAGTGTCAGGTCCAGTGAAATGGTACCAACAATTTGATAAAGGCAACACAGACATGGGTGATGCTCATCGGTAATTCAAGAGTTAGCACCAGTCTAAAATAAAATCTGAGAGGGATTCCCGTTGGGATGGGGGGGGGGGGGGTTGAGAAATTTTCAAACGATTAGTAAATTTTACATAGCGGTTCTTGAATGCCTCCGTCATAAAAGTGCGATTTCTGTCTTTCAGAAATTGGAAGATGGGAAGAAACTTTTTCTACACTATGAGATCAAAAGTATCCGGACACCTGGCTGAAAATGATTAAATATATCCTGGTGCCCTCCATCGACAACGCTCGAATTCAATATGGTGTTGGCCCACCCTTAGTCTTAATGGCAACTTCCACTCTCATAGGAATTAGTCAGGTGGTGGAAGGTTTCTTGGGGAATGGCAGCTGCACTGAGGGGAGGTATCGATGTCGGTCGGTGAGGCCTAGCATGAAGTAGGCGTTCCAAAACAACCCAAAGGTGTTCTGTAGGATTCAGGTCAGGACTCTGTGCGGGACAGTCCATTACAGGGATGTTATTGTCGCGAAACCTCTCCGCCACAGGCTATTCATTATGAACAGGTGCTCGGTCGTATTGAAATATGCTATCGCCCAAAGGTGTTCTGTAGGATTCAGGTCAGGGCTCTGTATGGGCCAGTCGATTAGAGGGATGTCATTGTCCGCAACCTCTCCGCTATTGGCTGTGCGCTATGAACAGGTGCTCAGTCGTGATGAAATATGCTATCGCCATCCCCGAATTGCTCTTCAACAGTGGGAAACAAAAGGTGCATAAAACACCAATGTAGGCCTGTGCTGTGATAGTGCCACGCAACACAACAAGGGGTGCAACCCTCTGCATGAACAGCACGACCACACCATAACACCACCGCCTGCAAATTTTACTGTTGGTACTACACACACTGGCAGATGACGTTCACCGAGCATTCGCCATACCCACACCCTGCCATCGGATAGCCAATGTTTACGCTTCTTACACCAAGCGAGGCGTCGTTTGGCATTTGCCGTCGTGATGTGTGGCTTATGAGCAGGCGCTCGACCATGAAATCAATGTTTTCTCACCTCCCGCCCAACTGTCGTAGTACTTGTAGTGGATACTGATGCAGTCTTGAATTCCTGTGTGATGGTCTGGATAGATGTCTGCCTATTGCACCTTACGAACCTCTTGAACTGTCGGCGGTCTCTGTCAGTCAACAGACGAGGTCGGCCTGTACGCTTTTGTGCTGTACGTGTCCCTTCACGTTTCCACTTCACCATCACATCGGAAACAGTGGAGCTAGGGATGTTTAGGAGTGTGGAAATCTCGAGTACAGTCGTGTGACACAACTGACTCCCAATCACCTGACCAAGTTCGTGAGTTCCGCGGAGCGCCCGATTCTGCTCTCTCACGATGTCTGATGACTACTGAGGTCGCTGATATGGAGTACCTGTCAGTAGGTGGCAGCACAATGCACCAAATATGAAAAACGTATGTTTTTGGGTGTGTCCGGATACTTTTGATCACATAGTGTATATTCCAGAAACTGAACGATTGGTAGAAATTTCTGACCGTTGGTTGCAGTGACCTGGTAGGCGGCTGATTTGGGGGAGTGAACCAAACAGCGAGGTCATCGGTCCCATCGGATGAGGGAAGGATAGAGTTCAAGTGGTTCAAATGGCTCTGAGCACTATGCGACTTAACTTCTGAGATCATCAGTCGCCTAGAACTCAGAACTAATTAAACCGAACTAACCTAAGGACATCACACACATCCATGCCCGAGGCAGGATTCGAACCTGCGACCGTAGCGGTCGCTCGGCTCCAGACTGTAGCGCCTGGAACCGCACGGCCACCCCGGCCGGCCAGATGGATAGGGAAGGAACGTGAGTCCAGTGTGCTAACCGCTGCGCCACCTTGCTCGATCACAAACCTGTTGAATGTGTTGCAAAGTAGTGTCGTTCATTTGCATCACTTGGAAGTGTAGTACAGTATTCTATAAAAGTTATTTAGCCTGCCACAATAATGTGTAACTTACTATGTGTAGTGCCTCGTATGCTCACTGGAGAAATTATTAAAAGTATCATTTGATACCATGTAATCCTCACCTGGATCTGATAACCGCCTGGATTCGGTCAGGAAGTGGGTCCACAAGATTGTGCAGTTACGTCGTATCCACGTTGAGCCACTCGTGCAATTCCACCAAATACTGATGTCGGTGTTTTACCCACTGTTCTGACACGTCCAAAGATTTTCCATAGGGTTTAATTTAGGTGATTTTGCGGGCCAGTCGAGATATAGTATAGTGGGGGATTGTTCGGAAACTGACATATTTGTCAAGCCCGATGAACTTCGCTGATATCGTCTTGAAAAATGGGGGTATCACGCAGTTTTTAACTAAAAGGCAATGACTGGTCATATCGAGTGCTGAAATGAGCATGCTGGTTCAAGTTTTAGCAGACCCAAGAAATCACAGACTTGTGTTCGGCCTTAACCTAACCTTACACGCATTCTGGATGAAATATGTCATTTGTCTAAGTTGTACTCGACGACATGCATCGTTCTAATACAGGCAACAACATGATTCATCAGACGACATTACGTTCGGCCGGTGAACTACTGTTAACGTTCAACAATTTACAGCCCACTGAAGGCACGAAACTTCAAGTGCCTGTGTGAACGATGGCCTCTTGCGTGGCGACCAAGCCCATACATTCATTGCATGCAGTTCCTGTCGCAATGTCCTTTCGGTGACAGGTTGAGTTTTACCCTCTGTCACTGTCTGCAGCAATTTCTGCCAAGTTTGGAAGAGATTTTGATTCACAAGTCGGTCCCTCTTAGTCCCTTTTTCCGACGACAATTCTTATGTCGTGTTTCGTGGTCGCGTGTGTTACACCACTGCTTGTAGACACTTTCTTTTTGTACTCCCCGCTAGTCAGTTAACAGAATAAAAATTTCTTCTCTTGCAGACAGTGTTACATCAAATCAAATGTAATGTATCTCGTCTCATTTGCTGTGCAAACAGTGTGAAAACTGAAAATTAATAAAAAATGTTTCTCAATATGGACTCTATCCCACGAGCCTAGGATTACCATTCCGTACTTTTTTTTAAAAAAAATTCAACTTTAAACAAAAGTAAAAAAACAAAACATCGAAAAATTTGCTGTTAAGAAGATTCGAACTAGAGACTCTCCTGCTACCAAAATATGGCGGTTTGCATTTTTTGTGACAGCAGTGTATTTTTTGAACAAACAATATAAAAAATAATACAACAAACTGAGGCTAACCTTCCGGTAGTACAATATAAGAACCAGGACCACTCGAAAATGTCAGAAAGTAAACACCGTCTGGTTCTGACTCTCCACAGTGAGGACACCGATATGTCCTCACAGAATACGGTCTTTTTCAGTTGTCCACATCGAGATTCAAATCAGGTGTCGTTCTTCTGAGAAAGTCCAAAAGTCAAGCACCTCTTTGAGACCGTCCCAAAAATGGTACTGCACAGAAAGTCCTTTGATCCAGTTAACTGCCTGTGTCTTTGATTGGGAAAAGTTGGTTTTAACCAGGCGAATCATTCCAAGCTCGATCTTGTGGAGCGGCGCTCGGAGGCAGAAGGCAAGCATGTTCTGAATTAGAAGCCACACATCCACGGACGGCCCACATTCAAGGTGATGCTCATCCATGTCTGTAGCGTGATACTGCATCATGCACACTGGGGAGTCAGCTAGAGCAATGTTGTCCACTCTTTGTCTTGTCAGAAACTCTTCGTTGAAGACTCCCCAGACTACGAGGTGGAGCGGATCTACATCATAAAGTATCTTTGGTGGATCGCTCGCCGCACTGCTGTCGAAGCCAATTCTGAGTGGCGTCCTTCAACCACATTTCGTGGATGATTCGTCATCACCTGGCCGTACACATCATATGCCGTGGGAGTCCAGCTACAGGGAAGATTCACCTGCAAATAGGAATGTTTCGATGTGCGAAGAATGATTTGATGTGACAAAGCGCAGACGCAATGTCAGCGAGTGCAACAGCAAGAAGGCAGGACGGAGGCACCAGTTCATCGATGTGGAGACTGGTGAATCTGTGTCGACGATGGGTCCACATCTTGATGTTGATGTAAAGGGCTGTCGCACTTGCTCGAACGTTGAAAAATCCCTGCGAACCAGGGTGGTGAGGGCATCGCATCGTGTCTTGACGAGAAGTCCATTACTAACGAAGTAGCCATACGCCATCTGGATCTATTGTGACACCATTAGAGTCATAGGACCTGTGCAAAATGAGGTATCCGAGACGACATATGGATGTTAATGAAGGCTGCCCGTGGACCATATGTAAAGCTCGGATGAAGTGGCCTTGGACGCCCAGGTGGAGAGCTTGAAAAGGCGTTTATAATTCAGCGCCGTCGCTGTCGTAAATACGATTTCCAAATACCGAAATGTCTCCAACGTCTGCAGTGGTGCCACAATCACCTCCCAAAGTCCTCTGTTGACGCAAGACTTGACCATAATCATGTTGCTGCCTGCCACATTCCCATATCGCTCGACTCATCCCAGAGCCATCCGCATCTTCTCCCCAGAATGGGCAAAAAAAACTAGATCATCCGCATAAGCGCGGCATCGGAATGTGTGTCTTCTTAGCGTGATCTTAAAGATTGTGTATCAGCCCACATAGAAGATATTCTGTCGCTATTGCGTAGAGGATCATTAAGAGAGATGGTTCCGGTGGCTCTGAGTACTATGGGACTTAACATCTGAGGTCATCAGTCCCCTAGAACTTAGAACCACTTAAACCTAACTAACCTAAGGACATCACACACATCCATGCCCGAGACAGGATTCGAACCTGCGACTGCAGCAGTCGCATAGCTCCAGACTGAAGCGTTATAACTGCACGGCCACAGTAGCTTATTAAGAGAGGACAGCCCTGTTGGTCCAAATGGAGATGCATCCTTCCACCTTCTCATTAATGATCATCCTCGACAAGGCAGCATGAAGAATGCACATGACGACCTAGGTAAAGGCCATCTGATCCATCATGCAACCAGAAGAGAATGACTCACTTTATCAAATAAGCAATCCACGTCCACAGAGACCAGCGTACCATGCAACCTACAGGCCATCTCAACAGTGATCACATCTAGATAGTTGCTAAGGGCTGTCAGGATATTACTGTTTTCCCAAAAGACGTTTGTTCATTTGAAATTACTTGGTGCAGTACTTGCTTAAGATGCATTATCACAATTCTGGTGAAGATTTTGACATCACAGTTGACAGTGTGATCTGGCAGTAATGTTCAATCTGTGCGTCTCCTTTTGGTTTGGGAGCAAGAGTGACAAGAACTTCCACGAAATCTGATGGAATGAGGACCAGTAATGACAGCATATCTCCTCAAACCACGGAGCCATCAGTTACCTAAAGTCCAGTAGAATTCCAATGGAAAACCATCTGGTCTTGATGATTTATTAACTGCGTGCTTTGCAAGGAATTCTGCAAAATCATGACTCGTGATCAAAAGGAATGGCAACGCCCTATGGTCAAGTATGCGAGTGAGGGTCTGGGGGACTGCTGCCAAAGCTGCATCATTTTGGTACGCCTCCCGATGTAGTCGGTGATAATGGTCGACAAATACACTGGCGATACCTGCCTGAGTTGTCACCCTGCTACCATCTACGATATCCATAGGTTGCACCAATTTTCTTCGTCTTTGCTGTCGTCTGGCGATAAACTGGTGCATGGATGGGGGTCCATCAGTGATTCTGTACTGAAGTCTAGCTCAAGACTATGGCAGGTGAGGGTGAGAATCTTCGCTTTGGCGCGATGGATCTTCATCTGGCTCTCGGGGGGATTGTGAGAGCACTGTGCATTCTCGGAAAAGAGCATAGTAGAAGTCCGTCGTTTGTTGGTGCCAGAGCAATCGTTCTCTGCTGTAACCAGCCACAGCACATAGGAAAACTGGTTTGACACATTTGAGCCAACATTGAAACTCTGATAGAAAGTGCAGTAATCGACGTTCACATGAGGCCCATGTACTCGCTTTGAGTTGACATTATCCTTGATCCTGTAGGAGTGCCAAATTCAGTTCCCATAATCCCCAAACTCCCCTCAGCAACTGCCATTCGAAGCTAACTATGTAGATAAATGCACTGTGGCCTGGGAGAGCCGTGAGCCAGCGCTCTGCTGCTGGAATCGCCGTCAAAAGGTCGGAGGAGATGTAGATGCGATCGAGTCTGCTGGTAGTGACTGGTCATATACGTAACGCCAGCGCAGTCACCATCCAGTACCTCCCAAGTATTGGCAAGATGCAGGTGGTGTACCAAGAGACACAGTTCAGGGCATCGAGTGTAGTTTGGTTGTTGGTCTTTCTGAGACAGCTCACTCTTTAAGTTTCTACCAATAATGGTATGGTTATAGTGGCCCAGGAAGAGAGGCATAAGTTCTTCTGCATAACTCGTGTCCCTGCATGCTGGTCGCCAGTCCCCGTGCCTATGGGAAGTATATGACACTGGTTACCTCAATTCCTTCTAGCACAAGGGCAGCTGTTCCGCTGCCTCCCGTAGCCGCGGGAGTGAAATAATTAATAAACCTTTGCAAGTCTGGGAAGGTCTCCATCGAACATTCTCCAATAGAGCAACATCGACATCCTCTACCCTGAGCATGTCGCACAGCAGTTTGACATGTATGCTGATCTTGTTGTGATTGATGGGGGCAATCTTGTAAGCTAGGAGCTGCTCTTCAGGCAGAGGGGCGTTCATAAAAGCAGAGGGATGAGGTTTAACTGCAGATCAACCACGTTGAGTCGCATCTTCACTGTACAATACATTCTATCGTTCCTGCGCCGCCGATGGAAAAGTCGCCTGTGCATCCTCGGCCAAAGATTCGGGGACAATACCATCCACCCACGCCAATGGATGAGATTAAGGTCTTCAGAGGCCTCCCAGTGGGACGTGCTGGCTACTGGGATACTTCACATGACTCTGGCCGTCGTTTGTCGCGTTGGTCAGCAATCAGCAGCTGCACGTTTGACAAGACCGAATCGGAGGCCGGCCTGATGGAAGGACACATACGTCATAATCCGGCGTGGAGGCGTCCTTTGGTAGTTCGTCATGGTGGTGGGAGATCGCATTGGCTCGCGACTGGGGCGTGGGCTTACTGGTCGAGGTCTTCCGCGTCTTTGGGGATCACTGTCACCGAGATTGCGTCTCTTTATCGGATGACGGGAGTGAGTTCCGACGTCCAGCGACAAAGGCGGCTGTGGGCACAACCATCGCAACGATTTCCAAACCGCCATGGGGCTTTCCTTGACCTCGTTCTAGAGGTGGCGGGTGACTCTGCGAGGCGTCGGCCACCCATCGTCGTTCCGTATTGACATCGCCAGTTGTGAAAGATTCTGCAAGCGGTCGGGCACATGCGTGTGACTGGTCCGTCCGTAGCGCCGCTACATGCGTGAGAGGTTTAGATGTCAATGTGGTAGAAGGCATCACATCCGTTGGTCGGAGCTGGGAAATCCGTCGCTGCAGATACTCTGAGCGAATGTGGCCCTCTTTTCGGCAACCTGAGTAGGTCTTTGGAATGATGATCGTCCTGCATCCTCTGATGTATAGGTAAGACGGAACATGATTACTGAGTTGGATATGTACTTGTGGCCCTCCATTCAACACAGGGTAAGTGATAAATTGTGTCCAGTTCCCCGCGAGTGGGGTTGAATCATTCTAACGTCCGTCGCCACTTCCTGAGTCCGAAGCCCGCATGATCCAGTTACTCGGCCAATGTTGCCGTCAGAATGTCGCAATTTGAGCCCATCTCTTGTCTTCTCGAAAATTGCGTCGCATGCCTCATCAGTTACTAATTTAACACAAGGCACGGTGCTCACAATGGGGAGATGGAGTCCACAAAATTGGTTCGTGGGATCATTATATCGTTTCGAAGAAATCGTTCTATTTAAAGCGCCTTGGGACGTGCATATTCATTCGTGAAACTCAATTTCAGCATCGACCTCCAATATGAATGGACCATTCACTTACTTCGAAAGACACACACTCGCGCAAAAGCCGCGGCGAGAACGTAAAAAGCCCCGACCGCAGTTCTCTGCCTACGAAGGCAGACCGACGAGTTGAATCGTCAGTTAGGTACCTTTTTATTTTAAAAGAATTTCTCAATAATAAATTTTTAAGTCAGTCATTTTTTTAAAAAAAAAACAGTTTCAAAAACAATTTCCAATAGCTGACAAATTTTCTTTATGAAAAGGAGATCGCAAGGTATGACGTTAACATCTGCCCAATAATAGGTTTTTAAACTTGATACATATAAGACAACAATTTAAAAAAACTCTTTTAAATAGCTGGCAAATTTTCTCTATGTAAAGGATATTACAGGGTATGATGTTATCAACTTGCCAATAATAAGATTTTAAACTTATTACATATACATATATAAGGGAACAATTCCTTAAAAAAATTCCTTAGCTTGGTGAGGGAGTGACACGTCTAAAGGGGCCCAGTGATTGGTGATCTACAAGGCCACAGCAGATCAGCCACCATCTCTCCGAGTTACCCAAAACCAGAAGATGTAGCAAGGGCGGTGCCTGCACAGACTCCGAACCACAGGGACACGCGACACCGATCCTAAATCACCCAATCGAGGTGTGAATGAAACGGCCCGACCAAGAAGCAATTACCACATTCCTGCGGACAGGCAAACGAAAACTGTGGTGGGAAGACCCCAACTAAACCACTGGTGAAGAAACTCATACACTTAACTAGAACTTGAAATACTCAACTTCTCACACTCCATCACAGCGCCGGGAACACGTTGCACTTCCAAATGTTCGTCAGATCCAACCGCTGCCAGTGGTTTCAAAGGCCGATAAGAAGACATACGGTCCCACTCGCTGATCTCGTGCACCACGGCTTCTAAGCTTCATAAGCCATGTACATGCGTGTAACGCAGAGTTAGCCCCTGACAGCCAAGAGGTCGGGCAAAGCACGTGGCGAGCAGTTGCGACTCCCAACAGCAGGGCCCCGCTCGCGCCACAACCTCTCTCGGTCACAGCCCGTACGTACTCTCCTCGATCGTCACTCGACCATATACTTGCTCCACCTCCCGGCAGAAGGCGGTAGCGATCCAAACAGCGCGCCAAACCGAAAGCGCCCCCGCAAACACTAAACGCGAAGCGAAAGCACTCCGCCTGGAGCGCTTTTCGAAGAGCCGGACACAACTATGGCTGACCGTTCTCCATGAGACACCACCAAATCCAGTAACTTCTCACCCTGTATGACCATAGGCACAGCCAAACACGACTGTCCCTTTTTGCCGTTCTCTCATGCCTTTACATATGCTCATGTTTAAGTATAATGTTTGCTTGAAACATACATGTCTGAGCGCTACTTCTTATTTTCATGTAGAGGTAGTGCGCGCGTGGATTAGCACGTGACTCGTTCAGTGCGCAATGTATAAAGGCTTAATTATTCATCTGAGCGTGTGCATTCGGGTGACTATTTTTTTCCCCTGCGAGCTTATACGCATAGCACACATTAGCAGATATTTACATTGAATGTTACAATCTGTTAAAAGTTCATTACTTTGTAAAGCTTTGCATTTGCCAGTGCGAAGATAGGATTTGCCAGTAAATTGTCAGTTTTCATCTAATTCACCATCTCGCCCGAATGAACTTGCCGGTCGCTATTACCTCTCCCATGAAAAACACCTGCTTTTTTTTATTAAAAAAAAGTCGCATCTCGCTTTGTGTAGAACGTACTATTTGGGAAGACCCTGTGGAAATGACTGAGGCCATTTGTTGATGGAACTCCATCCTGATCTTTCACCTTAGTTAACGTGAAAGAAAGAAACGTGTGGCCGGGTGATGTCGAGGGGCTGTTCACACGTTTACTCGGAAAAAGGTGTCTTCCTCCATGCACAACGCCACATGTGTGTGAGAACTGGGTCCTGAATGTACCTGTATGGTATAGTGGACTGAGAAGCATTTACGTGTGACCTAAGAAAAAGGTAACTACGCGATGAGATGAGGACAAGCGTACCATGCGACTCTCGCCGTCTGCCGCGTGTCCTCCGCCACGTGGCAACATTTGGACGCAAGTGGAATGGGGATGGGGTCAACACAGCCATAGGCCAGTCGTTGGTAGCTTGAAGAACTAGGAGCTGCTGAATCTCACTCTAGTAGCTCCTTCATTTGCCGTCATCAGGCTTGTTCCCGCGCTTCCACCAAAGAAAATCTGCTGGTAGTGCCGGTAATTCAATTTGGGTTCCCCTTATGGCAGTCAGAGATGCTGGCCACTCAGTTACACTGGCGGTCAAGGGTATAGTATAGCGTCATGTTTGTGTTACACGACGAGGAAAGAATAGGGAAGGTGGAGGGAGAGGGTAAGAACTGGTGTCGCCACACAGTCTGCTCCGTAAAAAAACCATCACGGCGCCGGCGAGAATAACGTCACCATCAACAGCACCACGTACTAGGTCAGACCCTCGGGAAGTTAGAATTGTAATCCACTACACTGGCGTCGGTCTCCGGTAGCTGAGTGGTCGGCGCGACGGACTGTCAATCCTAAGAGCCTGGGTTCGATTCCCGGCTAGGTCGGAGATTTTCTCCGCTCAGGGGCTGGGTGTTGTGTTACCCTAATCCTCATCATCATTTCATCCCCATCGACGCTCAAGTCGCCGAATTGGTGTCAAATCGAAAGACTTGCGTCCGCCGAACAGGCTACCCGACGGGAGGCCCTAGTCACACCAAATTTTTTTACTACACTGGCGCAAAGTCTGCTACTCGAAAACTTCACATCACCACCTCCCCTTGCCGGCCAAGTACTGCTGATCTAAATACGAGAATCTTTCACCATGTGCTCTCTGGCCGTTTGCCTTAGAGTCGCGCGCCATTGCACAAGCTCCCATTAGCGACTTCAGGTATGGAAGAGGAGCTCTAGAGTAGGAGAGGAGGAGGGGGGGGGGAGAGAGGGATGCTTTGGTGGTGGCAGGTTTGTTTTTTATGGAGGGAGGGGGACTGGATAAGGCTGCGTGTCACAGTATTGGCAGCCACGCTGTTGCCATGTATCTTCCCCACACTCTCTTCATGTGTTGTTCAGCTATTTAGACGAGTGCAAAGAACTGATGGCGACTTGTGTGTTCATTGTATTCATGCTACGGAGAATCTGGTGATTTTTCTATCAAACAACAGCAGCTGAAAAGTGACTGGAGAACAATTGTCCAGATGTCAGCTGTTGCTGTTTTGAGGGATGAAGGCTTGGCTAAGAAACCGGCTATTACCTACAGATAAGTAACTGAAAATTTGAAGAAAAAAAATTGCTTTTGATTGTTTAGGAGGACAGGGAGGTGTATCAGTTGTTTATTTTGAACAATAAAATCACCGGCTAACTAATGAAATTTTCTTCCTATAGGATGCACTGAAGCGACAAAAGTCATGAAGTAGCGATGTACGGTAGTATCGCGTACACAAGGTATAAAAGGAGAATTCATTGCGGGATATGTCGTTTGTACTCAGGTGATCCTCGTCAAATTGTTTCCGACTTGACTACGGCCGCACGACAGGAAGTAAGAGACGTTGATCACGGAATGGTAGATGGAGCTAGACGCATGGGACATTCAATTTCGGAAATCGTTAGGGAATTCAGTATTCCGAGATCCATAGTGTCAGCAGTGTGGTTGTTGTTGTTGTGGTCTTCAGTCCTGAGACTGGTTTGATGCAGCTCTCCATGCTACTCTATCCTGTGCAAGCTTCTTCATCTCGCAGTACTTACTGCAACCTACATCCTTCTGAATCTGCTTAGTGTATTCATCTCTTGGTCTTCCTCTACGATTTTTACCCTCCACACTGGCCTCCAATGCTAAATTTGTGATCCCCTGATGCCTCAGCAAATGTCCTACCAACCGGTCCCTTCTTCTAGTCAAGTTGTGCCACAAACTCCTCTTCTCCTCAATTCTGTTCAATACCTCCTCATAAGTTATGTGATCTACCCATCTAATCTTCTGCATTCTTCTGTAGCACCACATTTCGAAAGCTTCTATTCTCTTCTTGTCCAAACTATTTATCGTCCATATTTCACTTTCATACATGGCTACACTCCATACAAATACTTTCAGAAACGACTTCCTGACACTTAAATCTATACTCGATTTTAACAAATTTCTCTTCTTCAGAAACGCCAGTCTACATTGTGGTAACAGTGTGGTAAGAATACTAAATTCAGGCATTAGCTCTCACCGCAGATAACGCAGTGGCCGGTGGCTTTCACTTAAAGACCGAGAGCAGCGGCGTTTGCGTAAAGTTGTCACTGCAACAGAGGAGCGACACTGCCTGAAATAACAGCAGAAATCAATGTTGCACGTACGACTAACGTATCCATTACCATACTGCGGCGAAATCTGGCGATAATGTGCGATGGCTGCAGACGACCGACGAGAGTGCCTTTGCTGTCAGTATGATATAGCAAGCAGCGCCTTTCCTGGGCTCGTGGCCTTATCGACTGGGCCCTGGACAACTGGAAAACTGTGACCTGGTCAGATGAATCCAGAATGGTAAGAGCTGACAGCAGAGTTCGAGTGTGGCGCACATCTCACGGACCCATGCACCCAAGTTGTCGACAAGGCAATGTGCAAGCTGGTGGTGGTTTCATAATGGTGTGGGCTCTGTTTAATTCGAATGGATTGGGTCCTCTGGTCCACGTGAGCCAATCATTGACTGGAAATGGTTATGTTCGCCTACTTGTAAACTAATTGTAGCCATTCATGGACTTCATGTTCCAAACGACCATGCCATGTCACCAGACTGGTCTGAAAGACAGTCTGTAACTTTCGTGCGAATGATTTGGGCACCACATCGCCCGACATGAACCCTATCGAACATTTGTGGGGCATAATCGAGAGTTTAGTTCGTGCACACATCCTGCACCGGGAACACTTTTGAAATTATGGAAGGCTAGAGAGGTAGCATATCTCAGGATTTCTGAAGGGGTTTCCAACGACTTGTTGAGTCCACGCCACGTCGGGTTGGTGCACTACGCCGGGAAAAAGGAGGTTCAACACGATATTACGAGATATCCCATGACGTATGTCACCTCAGAGTAAACTGGCCGACAAAAAATAAAGAGAAAAATGGAGAACCGAAAAGGGGAGGAGTTAGCGAAATGAAACGTCACGTCTTGAGATGGTGTGTGATGTTATTTCAATCGGTGCCGGCTGGAGTGGCCGAGCGGTTCTAGGCACTACAGTCTGGAACCGCGCGACCGCTATGTTCGCAGGTTGGCATCCTGCCTCGGGCATGGATGTGTGTGATGTCCTTAGGTTAGTTAGGTGTAAGTAGTTCAAAGTTCTAGGGGACTGATGACCTTAGAAGTTAAGTCCCATAGTGCTCAGAACCATTTGAACCATTTCAATCGGTAGAAAACAGAGTGATAACTATTAAGAACTAGACAGTGGGAGCTTTCTTAAAACTACGACTTTGTACCTTCTCTGGCCTAGATACATAATGATTTGCGTGATATCCTGGGTAATGGCAAATAAGAAGGGGTACCTCAACATTGCGCCGAACGTTCATACGGACACACACCATGTATGAATAAGTATTGTTCTGTTGGAAACCGGCACCACGATACTGTCTTAAGACAGGTAACATATGAGGTCGCAGGGTGTCTGTGACATACCGTTGTACCATCTGAACGCTCAGTCACCTCCAGCCGTGACCTTATAGTCATTCCCCCGATGGCTTCCCATACCGTGACACCAGGAGTAACACCGCTGTTCTCTCCGAAACTTTGGAAGAATGGCACCTCTCCCCATTCTCACCGACGATGATCATCCAGGGTAGTACAGAACGGCGTGAGGCAGTTCAGCAGTATCCCACGCCTACCGGTTAGGGCATCCTTCCAAACACAGCTGCTCGTGTTGTGGCGTTAACGGCAGCCCTTGCACAGAACGGTAACTCCCTGCTCCAGCTGCTGATTATCTCCTACCAGAGGTACGAGGCGACACATTATGTTCCAAGGCGCGGATGTGAAGGGGTTACGATGTGCTTGGTGCACAATACTGCGACCGTCCGTTGTGGTGGCCACACATGATCGGCCGAAAGCTTGGCAATAAGTATCCTACCTTCATGTTCCCTTTCAGCCCGACATCAGTTTGGTGTCACACCAGAGTTTCCAAAAAGTGTGGGTATTGCTCGAATCGGGGAGCCGGCCAAATGAAGGTCCCGAAGGTGCTCCGTTTCAAAATCTGTTACGTACTTATAACGCTGTCTCACACGAGTACGCGGCATCATCGTGTGGTTCAGTGTTCACGCAACATCTGACACTGTTCACTTCCATTAGATACCCTTCCAGGCCTGATAACAACAGTAGACAGAAGCGACACTAATGCTCTATGGCAGGCGTTCTATCATTGCAGGAATTAGGAACTCTAATAACGTACATAACCGGTGCTTATGTGCAGATGGGCGAAGTTCCATTGACGTCCGACCATATCTTCTGTTTGCATCATTTTTTTCCTTTATCTTTTATTAGGCAATGTATTCTGTATAATAAATACGAGCAGAAAATAGTCATGTTGCGGCTAATCGAGAAGACCTTCAAGCTACTTAGTAAACTTTACCAAACAGTTTTTGAATAAGTCACACGTCGGGATAGTCAGGAATGAAAATATCTTTCCGTGTAATAGACAGATAAGCATTCCTTCTTCTAACGCAGTCAGTCCATAAAATGCCCCACTGTGTTATACTTTACTATCAGGATGCAGGTATGTATGTATGAATGCAGCTACTCGAGATACGTAATACTGGCGAAGTGTGCGTTTGCGGCCGTAGGTATAACCCTCTGCAGCTGACAGTAA
Organism: Schistocerca americana; assembly: GCF_021461395.2. Lineage (NCBI taxonomy): Eukaryota > Metazoa > Arthropoda > Insecta > Orthoptera > Acrididae > Schistocerca > Schistocerca americana. The sequence goes on from NC_060119.1 coordinate 96,680,386, forward strand.
AGAGTGTATTACTCGTAAAATTTTATGCAGTTCGTATGGAGTCGGGCATAAAACCAGCCGTTCCCCCGTATGGAATAACGACATATAGAAGAACGGTCTGTTGTTAAGCTATGCATGCGTCATGATCTCAGTAACCGTCAGGCGGTATGAAGTTCGGCAACTGGAACAAGAGATGCCGCATTCGCTGCGACACGATAAACTACAGCGGTTCGCCGAAGTTCCTAAGCCCACGCAGGCAACACGCGACATTGCGTTTCAGGCCATCGATAAAGCGGGTATAATGTATTCCACAGCAACCAGTACGGTAGTTACGTTACTCGTCTAAAAACACGCGATACGTGGACAGATAAGACATGATAAACGTATCTTTCAGAGAAATAGCTCTTACTTGAAGGACGTTAGTATCAGTCTCTTCATTTTAGCGTCTTGGTTAGCATTCGACATTTGTTTGTTGTAGCAGGGCAGTAAAATATGAGAAAATGAATTACAGTGTCTCACATACCTAAAGTGGCCCAATCGTACATTTACCTTGTCGCCGTCACTGAGTTGTTTTGCCGCCTATTGATTGCGCCCATATGTGTAGTTTAACATATAATGCTGTCGAACGCTTATGTAATTTGAGATAGAACAGGTCATGGCTCTTCAACATGGTCGAAACTTTCTGGAAAGATCCAGTATCTGAAGCTTTCATTTCATTAATAACTTCGTATTTCTCAGAACTGTCAATCGTAGCCTGCAGAATTATTATTTGTAATTAAAAATAATGTGCTTATTAATCGTCCAGCTCCATTTGTTTATGACTTTGACGACGTATTCACTTTTAATCACTCATCATAGCGTGAAGGCAACGTTATGTATCAGTGAACTCGGCCATCTGTTGCGAAGCAAACTTGTGTTACAGTGGCCACGTGTTTTATTCGAGAACGTGTCTTACCGTTTCGAGTTTCCAAAATATCTAGTAATTGGGAAAGAGAATAAATGGCTTGTATAATTATAGCCTTGTTAGCTGTGAGACCCTATGCCCTCTAATTTTCTCCGCCCGCAGTGAAAGTGGAACAGGCAATCTATGAGTCGAATCCGGCTATGGAGGCTGCTGTTATAAGAGGAATATTAGGTAAAGGTAGAAAACTGAATCCAAATTCGCCTTGTTTTCTTTCTAGAAGCTTGGTGGTGACGATTTCACAATCGTCTCTTTTCTGAGTCATCAGTCTTCTGACTGGTTTGATCAGCTTCGCCACGAATTCTTCTCGTGCGCGAACCTCTTCATCCCACAGTAGCAATCGCACGGTGTGTCCTCAGTTGTTTCCTGCATGTATTCCAATGTCTGGCTTTCCCTACAGTTTTCGCCATATACAGTTCCGTCTAAATACTATGGAGGTTATTTCCTTGCACTTGACACATGTCCTATCATCCTGTCCCCTCTTCTTGCTTTCCACACATTCTTTTCTTCGCCGATTCTGCGGAAAACGTCTTCATTCCTTGTCTTTTCAGTCCATTTGATATCAAAAGTTCTTCTGTAGCACCCCACTTTAGACGCTTTGATTCACTTCCGTTCTGGTTTTCCCACTGTCCACGATTCATTACCATGCAATTCTGTGCTCCAGACGTACATTGTCAGAAATGTCTTCCTCAAATTAAAACCATGTTTTTAATACTGTTTATCGTTGGTATTCTACTTTTTATGTCTCCCATGTTTCGTCAGTTGTGTGTTATTTTGCTTCCAACATAGCAGAATTCCGTAAATTCGTCTACTACGTTATCACCAATTCCAATGTTAAGTCCATCGCTGTTTTCATTTCTGCTACGTCTCATTACTTTCGTCCTTCTTCGATGGACCCTCAAACCATACTACGTGCTCCTTAGACCTTCATTCCATTTAACAGATTCTGTCATTCATCTTCACTTTCACTGAAGATATCATTGTTATCAGCGAATCTCATCATTGATTTCAAATGGTTCTGAGCACTATGGGGAAGTCATCAGTCCCCTAGAACGTAGAACTACTTAAACCTAACTAACCTAAGGACATCACACACATCCATGCCCGAGACGGGATTCGAACCTGCGACCGTAGCGGTCACGCGCTTTATGATTGATTTCCTTCCAACCTGAAATTTGGTTTTACTTTTGCTAGTTTCTTTTATTTCTGCCTTTGCTTCTTCGATGTATAGATTAAACACTAGAGGCGAAACCCTCCAACCCTGTCTTGCACCCTTCGAATCCGACCAATTCTTTCTTGGTCTTCCAATCTTACTGTTCACTTTTGATTCTTGTACATCCGTCTTACCTGTCAGTTTTACGCATTTTCCTGAGAATTTCGAATATTTTGCACTATTTTAAATTATCAGACGCTTTTTTCTGGGTCGACGAATCCCATTAACGTGTCTTCACTTTTCTTCAGCTCAAGCTCAACGTCAGCTCTCTCTGGTTCCTTACCTTTCTTAAAGCCAAAATGATAATCAGCCTTCTTTTTCATTCTTACGTGCACTGAAGAGCCAAAGAAACTGGTACACTTGCCTAATATCGTGTAGGGTGCACGCAGGCAGGCAGAAGTGCCGCAACACGAAGTGCCGTGGACTCGACTAATGTCTGAAGTAGTGCCGGGGGCAACTGACACCGTGAATCCTGCAACGCTGTCCATAAATCCGTAAGAGTACGAGGTTTGGAGATCTCTTCTGAGCAGCACATTGCAAGGCATTCCAGATATGTTCAATAATTTTCATGTCTGGGAGCAGTAACCGATCTAACAACCGCACCACACACTTGTTGTCCAGACGTTGCCGACCGCAGCGCCGTATTCGACCTGTATCTCTGTATTTGGATAGGCATGCCCACACCAGTTTCTTTGGCGCTTCAGAGGGTATTACTCTTGTCATCAACTGGAATGCATATGATGTTAAACTGACTGAGAGATAGTTTTCGCACTTTTCAAGTCTTGCTATCTTTGGAATTTTGTGGATGATATTTTCCGAAAGTCTGATGGCACGTAGCCAGTCTCATAAATTCGATACACCGTCTTGAAAAGTTGTTTGGTTTCCATTTCCCGCAATGATCTTAGAAATTCCGATTGAATGTTATCTATCCCTTCTGCCTTATTTGATCACAAGTCCTTCGAGGCTCTCTGAAACTCTGATTCTAACGCTGGATCCCCTGTGTCTTTCACATGAATTCCAGTTTCTTCACAACGTCATCTGGCAAGTCTTCTTCCGCACGGAGGGATTCAGAGCACGCTTTCCACCTATCCACTCTCCTCTCTGCTTATAATGTGGAATATTACCATCCTTGCTTTTAATATCACCGTAGATTGTTCTGACTTTTCTCTACGGTGAGATAGTCTTTCCGACGTTGACTTCTTTTTCGATTTCTTCGCAATTTTCCTGCAGCTGTTTCACCTTTGCTGCCCTGCGCTTTCTGTTTTTGCATTCCTAAGTGATTTATTTGCCATATTCCTGTCGTTCTCTGAACATTTTCGTAGTTCCTTCTTTTGTCGATCAGCTGAAGTATTTCTCGTGTGACCCAAGGTTTCTCCACATATACCTTCTTTGTACCTCTGTTTATCTCACCAACATCTGTGGCTGACTCTTTTAGACGGCCATGAGACCCGATCTCTGAAATGTTCGCAGTACCTCATTCTCTGTCAAGCTTCCCAAACCACAAAAAGTCCTACTCCAATTATAACATTTTCTGCTGCTGTTGGTATTATCTTACATTCATCTATCATAAGAGCCTTATCTTCCTTTCATTACAATGCACTGATGCCCGACATTTTACGTTTCCTTTCCAGATTTTATAACTTTCCTATTCCGTTCAGACTCATGCAGTTCTTCGCTCCGACTCGTAGAACATTAACGCTTCGTTGGTCACTCCATCTTTTTCTCGTGTTGCTTCCTCCTTGGCAGAACCCTTGCGAAGATCACTTCGAAATATTTTGCCAATGTAGAGATCAACATGGAACTTTTTTTCAATTAGAGGCCGCATGCCCTGTGGATACAAACGATGTACCTTTAATGCAGTGGTTTCCATTGCCTTCTGCATTCTCATGCCGTTCATCATTGCTGAATCTACCACCTTTTGGGGGAAGTTTCCCACAGGAAGGACAAGTGTGTGTCCTGAACTTGTGTCTGATCCTCCACCCTCTTTGAGAAAGCTGTTGGCAGAACGACGGTGACTTCTGTTATGACCTGATGAAACTACAATCGTCTGTCCATACCTATGGGTTCTTTCACTCTGAGAGATGCCTCATTGGAAATACAATATATGAAATATTAGTTCACCTAATTGTGAATGAATGGAAAGATTTACTTAACTTGATGAAATCCTTTACAACAGCAGTGCTCATTAATTTACATCTGTTATTGACAATGTAAGTACCACATGGGCACTAATTAACAAACTGTTCTCTAGAAGTACTATGTACAATATTAACTTCCATCTGAGTCTTGAGTAACTCGTTAGTCCTGCATGATGATGCTGATTGCTTCAGCTAAGCTCAGGAATTGGGACAAGGCGCTTCCATATTCGATCGCATATTGACCTCCGTTTGAGGGCGCTGCTGTGCTGAAAGAGAGGCTGTGTCTCCGTTAGCCTCTCCTTTTTTTTCTTTTTTCGTCGCTGCGGATTGCAGTGAGACATCGCTAATGCCTGTATTATCACTGTGCGTTGCCGACTTTGTGCAGAGATCTGTGAACGAAACTACAGCTTCTTGTGCCAAAAGTCTTCGGCCGCCATTGCAGATGATTTTCGTTCAGAATTTAAGCAGTGGCGAGGTTTGTACCTGGGACCATGATTTTCTTATTACTAGTAAAAGATGCTGCCCCTGGAATCCATACCTGAAGTGGAGTCCACGTCGCTACATCCAGGGAATCTTTCGGAACAAAGACTGTTTACTAATATTGGGAACACACAGGTCTATGGAGACAGCATTACGCTGCAAGAAAATGTTTTCGTGACACTGTAAAAAATGTATCCGTGACGTTTCTTATTTCAGATATGAGTCACTTTTTAGCGATTTTTGTAACACATGCAACCTCGGCTTTCGTTTCCAGCAGTAGATGATATTGGTCCTGCCTATGGAGTAAGGGATATCCAATGAGGTTACACATACATTGATAACGTTCAGAATACATACCCTACATTTTGTTGATCTAGAGGCATCGTTCGACAGTTTAAGTCGTCTTGACATGGGACGTGATTTTCATCTCTATTCACAACAGATGTTGTTTTCATCCTGGTTGGTACATACTTACAAACGAACTAGTGACTCACACTGTTCGTACTTCTCGGCATGATTTGCGATTGCAGCGCTCTCCAGCAGCAGTTGTGACCTGTATACGGTTCATAAATCATACATTTTGCTTACAAAAATGGACGAGCGTAACACTCCTATGTTAGCTCTGCTAAATCGAACACATCCTCCCTTGTCAGCAATAGCAAACATTAAAAAAAACTTCAGTATCCTTGAAGAAGGTACCATGCCGAATCAGTAAAGACATCAGTATTTAAAACTCCCATTACGAACAGCGCGGACCACATTTATAACAGTCCTCCACATAATGTAAAACTTATTTCATCATTCTCATTTTTTCGTAAATAGCTATGATTATTCTTATTAGATCACTGCTCATATATAGGAGTGGAATTTTTCGAACTCATGAGATATAAGACTTCAAAACAGAAAGTTAAAAATCTCGTACGCAACCAAACCAAAAAAATCGTACACAATATTTACGAAGATCACAATCTGGAAGGTTGTTTCGGTGAATAAATAACTACCGAATTGCTGTCGAATCAGGCAGTAACTCAGAAGCAATTTTGCCATTCGTTGGTCCATAGCTCGTTCTGTGTTCACAAAATCGAACAAACTGAGAGTTAGCGACCGGACACTACTGTTAAACTGATAAAAATCTCAGTAAACATGAAAGCGAATAAAAAATTCTACGTCTCTGCCCACTACACCACGGTGAATTTCTGCAAAGTAATGCACTTTTACGTTGCGATCTCCCATAGGCTTTAACCGGCCATATACCATTTATTATTACGTATTGTACCAAGATCGACATGTTTCCGCTAAAATTTGAATGTGCCATTGCCCTGGGACGACGTCCATACATATTATACAATGAAGAACCAAAGAAACTGAAACACTTGCCTAATATAGCGTAGGGCAGCCGCGAGCACGCATAAGTGCCGCAACACAACGTGAAATGGACTCAACTAATGTCTGAAGTGGTGCTGGAGGAAACAATGAATCTTGCAGGGCTGTCCATATATCCGCAAAAGTACGAGGGGGTATACATCTCTCCTCAATAGCACGCTGCAAGTCATTCCAGATATGCTCAATAATGTTCATGTCTGGGCAGTCTGGTGGCCAGAAGAGTGTTCCTGGAGCCACTCTGGGGGCAATTCTGGACGTGTAGGGTGTCACATTGTCCCGCTGGAATTGCCCAAGTCTGTCGGAATGCACAATGGACGTGAATGGATGCACGTGATCAGATAGGATGCTTACGTACGTTTCACCGAGATGTATCAGGGGTCCCATATCACTCTTACTGCACACGCCTCACACCATTACAGAGCCTCCACGTGCTTGAACATGCCCCCGCTGACACGTAGGGTCCATGGGTTCATGAGGTCGTCTCCGTACCCGTACATGACAATCCGCTCGATACAGTTTCAAACGAGACTCGTCCGACCGGGCAACATGTTTCCAGTTACGTCGGTCTTGAGGGGCTCAGGCGAGGCGTGAAGCTTTGTGTCGTGCAGTCATCAATGGTACACGAGTGGGCCTTCGGCTCCGGAAGCCCATATCGATGATGTTTCGTTGAATGGTTCGCACGTTGACGTTGATGTCCCACCATTAAAATATGCAGAAATCTGCGGAAGGGTTACACTTATATCGCGATGAACGGTTCTTTTCAGTTGTCGTTGGTCCCGTTCTTGAAGGATCTTTTTCCGGCCCCAGCGATGTCGGAGATTTGATAGTTTTCCGGATTCCTGATATTCTCGGTACACTCGTGAAATGGTCGGACGGGAAAATCCCCACTTCATCGCTACCTCGGAGATATTTTTCCCGTCACTCATAATATCACATTCAAACTCACTTAAATCTTGATAACCTTCCACTGTGTAACAGTAACCGATCTAACAACTGCACCAGACACTTCTTGTGCTACATAGGCGTTGCCGACTGCAGCGCCGTATTCTGACTGTTTGCATATCTCTGTGTTTGAATGCGCATGCCTATATCAGTTTTTTTGGCGCTTCAGTGAATATAATACAGAATATTGCACGAGGACACCCATCTCCATAGCCGAGATCCATAACGAAACGCCTTTGCGATGGTGTTCCTCTCATAGGTATGGTAGTTTGATTCCTGGTCGTCGAAAATTTCATTGCCAGTATTTGGCTGGCAAGGCGAGGAAAGGTAGCCGCGTGAAGTTCCTGATCGTCCGTATTGGAGCCACTCATGTAGACTGAATTCCAAACGCTCCTCGTGACGTGAGTGCGTGACTCTGTTGAAGGTGACCCGAACGTCGGATAGGGGCGTTAAACTCGGCGGCCCATAGGTGATTTCCGAGAGGAGAATGCTATGTGCCGCACAGATTTTCACCCTTTCCCTTCCTTCCAACAATAACAAAACAACCATAATACTACTCTGTACAAACACTCATCGCACGACACAGATATCTCTTGACACTTCACAACAAGTGAGAGGAAGGGAATGGGAAACAGGCTGCAGTAGGACCTAGTCATCAGCGGCGGTGTAGGACTCAAGCATCTGCTCCCCTACGGATATTCCTTGGGTATGGGACTACACTGACTTTTGTTGACCTTAGTATAAACAAATCAAAGACGAAAGTGGTGAAGAGTAGAAGGAACGAGGGTAACGATTAGCGTAACAGTTCTCTTATACAGGAAACGAAAATACATAGGTTGGTAGAAGTAGACTGGAACACACAAAGTAAGTTCTATTCTGTAGAGAGCTGTACAAGTCTTGTATATTGCTGTGGAAGTGGCTTCTGAAACTGCACAATCTGAGGAAACCGTTGGGTGGACGTGAAACATGTACCATCGGAAATCCGAAGCAGAAGAAACAAGAATCTGGTATATTACTGAAGAGTGTTGGAAACTAAGTGCATGCATTAAGTACGAAATGAAGTTCTAAGGCGAATATAAACGATGCAGGAAGTATTACGGGAACGAAGGACACGTTGTGGGGACGTGTGCTGCGGTATCAAGAAACGATTGACTTGGTGCTGGATGGAGCGGCGGAGAGAAAGAATATCAGGGACGGAAAGAGGAAAGAGACTGGCGTACCTGTGAGCGGCATTAAATAAGTAATTCAACGCTTATTTTTTTCTGGAAGCAGCTTGGTTTTGTTCAGGCTTCTAATACACCACACTGTTTCCCATTGTTTTCGCTAGAAAATTCTGTTTTCAACATAATCACCGTTCAGTGTGACGGTCTTCCGCCACGTTATTGGGCGCTACAGTCAGGAACCGCGCGACCGCTACGGTCGCAGGTTCGAATCCTGCCTCGGGCATGGAAGTGTGTGATGTCCTTAGGTTAGTTAGGTTTAAGTAGTTCTAAGTTCTAGGGGATTGATGACCTTAGAAGTTAAGACTCATAGTGCTCAGAACCATTTGAACCAACCACCTTATTGGGACGGTCTGTATGGCAGCATGGTACCACTGTACTGGCTGACGTCGGACTAACGTTTTTCTGGATCAATAACTTCCCCATCATCCACTTTGTCTTCCCGCGGAGTCTATCCTTCATTGGGCCAAACAGAAGGAAGTCGGAAGGTGCAAGTTTCAGGCTGTAGGATGGATTACTCTAATAAAGTTCAGTGAGCTGCTCTCGGGTGTGCAGACTTATATGACTGCTTGCGTTGTCATGGAGAAGGAAAAGTTTGTTTACAGAAGTCACAGTTGTGTGCGGCCGACTGCCAAGCCGCTGATCTGACAGGATTGCGTGACCTTGTTGAGACACCTACCACATCCACTCATCTTGCTTTTGTTCACTGCCAGGTCTCCGTACACATTTTTTAAATGTGCCTATGAATATCTGTGATGTTCTGGTTCACCGCAAAAAGAAACTCAATAACAGCTGTCTGCTTGCGGTGTCAAAGCGGGAATGTTCCACGATGTCCCACAAAAAAATTCTGCATTTTTTCTACCTAAACTTGCGGGAAAAAACGTGTTTATTGAGTGCTCCTCGTACTATAAAGTATTTATGGTGACGTAGTTATGTACAGCTGATTAGTGCGGTAAAGAAAAGATGGAGAACAGCTTCAAATCAGTCGAAAGATTAACCGCGCAAACCAAAGTTCACAATTCACTTGAAGAACACAATCAGGACTTGATTACACCCTCTTCAGTCCCACAGTGCCGCCACTATCTCGATCGTCGTGATCAGTGCTACGGCTGCTACTGATGACATTAAGGAAACATTCCTTCACAGAGGATCTTAATTGGATCAGTGCTTCAGTGTTGTCTGTTACAACGGTAATTCTCTGGATATAAACATAGTCGCCAAATAGTGAGATTATCTCGATCGTCGTGATTGCTGCGTTCATTCCATGACGGGAAACTAGAGTGCTTGTTGAGGGTGTAGTCACAGATGGCATTATATTCCTCGACAATCTCTTGCAGCGGCACTTTGTGCTTCAAAAGGTAGTTATTCTGGATATTATTAGCTGCTACAACAACGTGAATCGGTACTGTGATATTTATGAGCTTACGAGCTTGTGACTGTCGCTGAATTTTATGCCAACGTAACATTTGAAGGGGAGTGGATATGTCCTATACAGGCGCTGTTAGGGAAGCAACGCCCCTGACTCATTACTTCAAGAACTGTTGAACAGAGGCCTTTAAAATTTCTGCATACTAGACAGCCAAGATTATTATTTTTTGTGTTCTTCTGTTAAGATGTTTTAGAAAATGATATATCAGTTTTCAAAAGAGTTCCATTTTTCCTCATTTTATAGAAAGACCTACATCCAAACATATTTAATTGCTATACACTATCTGGTCAACAACTTTCTTTACAAACATTGCTTCTTGTTAAGAAAGTATTAGTCGACCACGAAAATAGTTAACAGAATGGTACAGGAATGGTGCTTCTATATCTCAGAGTGTAGGCCATATGAACAGATCACGTCTCGAAAATTAACGTAACTGAGTCGAACCAATTAAGAGAAAATCATCGAAAATTTGCGTTTCACAGACTGACTATAAATTAAGCACGAGCAAGCAATGCAGCGACAACATTACCTGAAAATATTCATAGTTCTCGAACCAGCCTTTATCAACTCATATTTCCAGAAAACACTATCCTCTGCATTTGCATATATTCTGCTAGATTTCCAGACCACACAACAGCATAGTCGACACCCCTCTCCGTCACTTACTTCTCACTTAATGCTACTGAGAACACCAATGCTACTAACAACCAAAGATCACATTGCTTGTGTCAAAACCTCTGTGGCGTAACATATTATGAACTACTGAAGACTCCTGTTTGAAAAATATCCATTGTACAAATACGAAGTATGACACGTCGAATAAAAGTAGCTGTCACATCACTTTCATTGAATACCACCCGCATAAAACACACCCATTTCGTAACAACACCTCCTCCGTACTTCAGTGTCTGCGCTGGAGATTATGGCATATAATTTCTGCAGGCAATCGCCAAACTCAAACCTTTCCATTGGATTGATGATGATGATGAGGTCCAGTACTCCTAGAAGCTTAGGGGACGATGCTGGAGACCCGCACCGCTGTACTAGGCAAGGCCCTAGACGAGGTGGTTTGCCATTACCATCCTCCGATCGTAATGGGGATAAATGATGATGATGGCGATGCAACAACACCCAGTCATCTCGAGGGAGGAATAATCCCTGACCGCGGCGAGAATCGAACCCGGGACCCCGTGCGCGGGAAGCGAGAGCGCTACCGCAAGACCACGAGCTACGGACCTCTATTGGATTGCCACAGAGTAAAGCGTGAGTTATCACTTCCTACGCACAGCCATTGTTTTAGCTGGACTGCTAGTAGCATTTTGAAGGTTACGAATGAGCCCTTCAGCTGATTCACCTCTCCCCTCCGCAATGATCGACGGTCACCGTTCGTCAGTACATTAGATCTGTCTGTTCTTGGTTGAGCTGTGGATCTTCCATCAGGCTACCACTGAAATCGGGTTTCGCAGAACAGGGCGGATCAGGTTGTGGTTGTGGACAGGGGCCAAAATCAGTTACTGTTAGTTGCACAAAACACACAAACCTTAATTTCCTAAAGACACTTAGTCACACACGCCTTTAAAAGGATTCAAAAAGAATACGGCTGAAAGTCCGAACACATGTTATTAAAATTGCTTTAAGGAATATCTTACAATATTTCATGTAAAGTTTGGCTGAAGGGCACATACTAAACATAGAACAAGTCAAGGCTTCTGACCTGGAATAACAAGGATTTGCAGTAGAGCAAAATTCATTCTTTTTTTGTTATGTTTTGAAAATGTGTTTTAAACAAATCAATCTCGAAACCGTAATTTAAGTCACCTGAAGGCCTTATTTTAAATTTAAAACAAACTGAATTAATAGGCGGCTGAAGGTCTCGCACAGTACGTAAGACAAAAATCACAATCTAAAAACAACAGAACAATGGTGCTCAAAAGTATTCCAAGAGTCGGCCCGAGGAGGCAACTCTAACGTAAGGTTAGGTGAGATAGGCAGCCAGGAATAAGATTAAGTAATCAGATGTAACCCTAACAGCCGTGTACCGCGAGTCTCTAGAGGAACCGAAGGTTCCAAATGATTGGAAAAGAGCACAGGTAGTCCCAGTCTTCAAGAAGGGTCGTCGGGCAGATGCGCAAAACTATAGACCTATATCTCTGAGCTCGATCTGTTGCTCGCGTATCATGTCGTTTTTGGAAACCCAGAATCTACTCTGTAGGAATCAACATGGATTCCGGAAACAGCGATCGTGTGAGGCCCAGCTAGCTTTATTTGTTCATGAGACCCAGAAAATATTAGATACAGGCTCCCAGGAAGATGCTATTTTCCTTGACTTCCGGAAGGCGTTCGATACAGTTCCGCACTGTCGCCTGGTAAACAAAGTAAGAGCCTACGGAATATCAGACCAGCTGTGTGGCTGGGTTGAAGAGTTTTTAGCAAACGGAACACAGCATGTCGTTCTCAATGGAGAGACGTCCACAGACGTTAAGGTAACCTCTGGCGTGCCACAGGGGAGTGTTACGGGACCATTGCTTTTAACAATATATATAAATGACCTAGTAGATAGTGTCGGAAGTTCCATCCGGCTTTTCGCGGATGATGCTGTAGTATACAGAGAAGTTGCAGCATTAGAAAATTGTAGCGAAATGCAGGAAGATCTGCAGTGGATAGGCCCTTGGTGCAGGGAGTGGCAACTGACCCTTAACATAGACAAATGTAATGTATTGCGAATACATAGAAAGAAGGATCCTTTATTGTATGATTATATGATAGCGGAACAAACACTGGTAGCAGTTACTTCTGTAAAATATCGGGGAGTATGCGTGCGGAACGATTTGAAGTGGAATGATCACATATAATTAATTGTTGGTAAGGCGGGTACCAGGTTGAGATTCATTGGGAGCGTGCTTAGAAAATGTAGTCCATCAACAAAGGAGGTGGCTTACAAAACACTCGTTCGACCTATACTTGAGTATTGCTCATCAGTGTGGGATCCGTACCAGATCGGTTTGACGGAGGAGATAAAGAAGATCCAAAGAAGAGCGGCGCGTTTCGTCACAGGATTATTTGGTAACCATGATAGCGTTACGGAGATGTTTAGAAAACTCAAGTGGCAGACTCTGCAAGAGAGGCGCTCTGCATCGCGGTGTAGCTAGCTCGCCAGGTTTCGAAAGGGTGCGTTTCTGGATGAGGTATCGAATATATTGCTTCCCCCTACTTATACCTCCCGAGGAGATCACGACTGTAAAATTAGAGAGATTCGAGCGCGCACAGCGGCTTTCAGACAGTCGGTCTTCCCGCGAACCATACACGACTGGAACAGAAAATGGAGGTAATGACAGTGGCACGTAAAGTGCCCTCCACCACACACCGTTGGGTGGCTTGCGGTGTATAAATGTACATGTAGATGTACACCCAGGGACGGCTGAAGGACCGACCAACAACCTAACCAATTCTCACAACGGAAAATAAGAGCCGAGGACGAAGAAAGTTGCCTACATACAGCTAAGGCACAACAACCACTCAAAAATATATGCAAACACCAAAGGCTGTCGAACTACACGCCGTGCCGGACAGCATCAACACGGCGAGGAAATATACACTCGCTGCTCTGTCCGAACCGACCGATTGTCTACTCCAGTACGCAGACAGCATTCATAATTGCTCAGTGGAAATCACAGAAACTACACACAGTTCCATGTAAACACTTGCACCAAGAACTCCGACAATCCTAAAACCAATCACTGTGGGACAACAAGGATGAATCACAAGTCGACAAACGCTGAGTTTCGATAAGCGGTCGCCGGTCGTTGTGACAGAGCAGTTCTAGGCACTTCAGTCTGAAACCGCGCGACCGCTACGGTCGCAGGTTCGAAACCTGCCACGGGCGTGGTTGTGTGTGATGTCCTTAGGTTAGTTAGGTTTAAATAGTACTAAGTTCTAGGCGACTGATGACCTCAGATGTTAAGTCCCGTAGTGCTGAGAGCCATTTGAGCCAATTGATAAGCTGAGACGACTGAACGACCAACCAATCTCCTTCCGTCGGACAATTCATGTGTGTCGCCAGGGTCGGCGAATACTGGCTGTGGGGATCTCATTGGCGCTCCGTCGCGACTGAACTGCCGACAAACGACGACCCGGAAATACTAGCGGTCACTCCAGGGATAGTACGACAGTGCACTTATCGATAAGCGCTGGTGCTGCCACTCACGGGCAGGCAAACCAGGATCTTAGTAGCGCCAGTAAATCGAAAAACAAACTAGGTGACGGTGTAAGTAGGCTGTTTATGTTTTCTTATTGGCAATGTTACGTAGCGCTCTGTATGAAAATCACTGGCTGTGCTAGTAGGCTGTTTATGTTTTCTTATTGACGTTACGTAGCGCTCTGTATGAAAATCACTGGCTGTGCTGTGTGCAGTCTGTGGATAGTTTGCATTGATGTTTGCCATTGTAGTGTTGGGCAGCTGGATGCGAACAGCGCGTAGCGTTGCGCAGTTGGAGATGAGCCGCCAGCAGTGGTGGATGTGGGGAAGTGAGATGGTGGATTTTTGAGAATGGATAACCTGGAGGTGTGTCCATCAGAAACAGTACATTTGTAAGAATGGATGTCATGAATTGCTATATATATTATGACTATTAAGGTAAATACATTTTTTGTTCTCTTATTAAAGTCTTTCATTTGCTAACGATGCCTATCAGTAGTTAGTGCCTTCAGTGGTTTGAATCTTTTATTAACTGGCAGTAGTGGCGCCTGCTGTTTTGCAGTAGTTCGAGTAACGAAGATTTTTGTGAGGTAAGTGATTTGTGAAACGTATAGGTTAATGTTAGTCAGGGCCATTCTTTTGTAGGGATTACTGAATGTCAGATTGCGTTGCGCCAAAAATATTGTGTCAGTTTAAGCACAGACATGTATAATTTTTCTAAGGGGACGTTTCATATGGCGACCCGGCCTTTAAACCAGTTTTACTACTGATTTATTTTTATTGTTTGCTGCACATTGCCTTATATTAGTTGTAATATTGCAATTGCTCTGTTAATTTATTTTAGTGCTGCTTGCTTTGCCAATTTCCATTTTTTTTGTCATTGCTGTTTGTGTTAATTGTTTTGTGTTGCTGCATTGCCTCGTACCTTAGTTTAGCATCTGAGCTCAATAGATTTAAGTTAGCTTAAGAGGGGGTAGACTATATAAGAGAATGAGTTGCGATGAATTGGAGGAAATGCATTGAGAAGTTATACGAAAAAAGTACAGAAAGCAGGTTTAGATAGGACTTTTTGGGAATAATGATGAACGAAGGGAGATCTCCAAGAAAAAAAGGTTTTTTTTGCAAAACACTGCAGTACCAAATGCTACACTGAAAACAAACCCTGTCCTTTCCCCCTGTGTTATTCTGCTATGTGTTTGTGTACTCTTGTATATTTGTGTTTTTCCTGTCTTTATGTGTTTAGCTGATAAGATTTATGTTGTAGAATTTTTCAAATACTATGTTATTTTCTTCGTAAAGATGTTTAGACATTATTAATTCTGTACTGTTTCAATGCTCAAGTGTGAAATTAAAGTTTCGAAAACTATTCTCATTATTTTATATATTTACTTATGTCATAATTCCTGTAACACTGATGTATATGTTATTTCGATTCTTTTGTAAAGCCTGTACCACAAATGTTATCTGTATTGTTATGTTTTTAATGATGTATTTTGTACCTTTGTTATTGTATTCTTATGTTATAAAATTGTAATTGACACCAGTTCATCATATTATTAACTTGTAAGTTCCATTTCACTGCACACGTTTCTGTTGGTCATAGTATATGGACAATATGTGAGAAGTAGGAACACAGTGTTGGTCATAGTATATGGACAATATGTGAGAAGTAGGAACACAGTGTTTGCACGTGTGTTAATAATTCAGCAAGGGACTGGATAACATCATTGCTGGTTCTAAGGACAATTCAAACAAATTTTTTGTGAGTGGACAAGTGGTGGTTTATGGACTTGCTATATTCTCCGCAAGACTCTTCGATGGTGATCGTGCACCTGCACAGTCGCAACAGATGGCTGCTGGCCGTCTCTACAAGGATTATAGTGGGTCTGCATCTTTGATGGCCCACCAATATCGTAATCTCTACCAGGACTACAGTGGGTCTACTCTGTGATGACCTACCTACCAGTATTCTTCAAAACTTTGACTGACTCTGCGGTGGGTTTGCTCTGTTGTGGCGCATTACCTGTCTGCATGTCAAGAGTCAGCACTGTCTTTCCGTTGGAAGGACAACACTACTTTTTCAAGACTGCATGGAAATCCACTACTTCCATGTGCATTTTCTTTTACTGCTCAGACTTTGAGAAAAACACTGCAATTTTACTGTGATGAATGATCAGGACTGTCTTTATGGACTGTGAGAAAATTTTAGCTTTTGACCAACATTGTATCAATAAGTGTGTGCATTTGATATCTTTGTTATTGTAATTATGAAAAATTTTATCAAATCATTATTGGCCACTGCCCAAAACAATTTGTAAAAATTTTTTTGTGGGGAGCATGGGGGCTATGTAAGTAGGCTGTTTATGTTTTCTTATTGGCAATGTTACGTAGCGCTCTGTATGAAAATCACTGGCTGTGCTAGTAGGCTGTCTATGTTTTCTTATTGGCAACGTTACGTGGCGCTCTGTATGAAAATCACTGGCTGTGCTGTGTGCAGTCTGTGGATAGTTTGCATTGATGTTTGCCATTGTAGTGTTGGGCAGCTGGGTGCGAACAGCGCGTAGCGTTGCGCAGTTGGAGATGAGTCGCCAGCAGTGGTGGATGTGGGGAAGTGAGATGGTTGATTTTTGAGAATGGATAATCTGGAGGTGTGTCCATCAGAAACAGTACATTTGAAATTTGTAAGACTGGATGTCATGAATTGCTATATATATTATGACTATTAAGGTAAATACATTTTTTGTTCTCTATTAAAATCTTTCATTTGCTAATGATTCCTATCAATAGTTAGTGCCTTCCGTAGTTTGAATCTTTTATTTAGCTGGCAGTAGTGGCGCTCGCTGTTTTGTAGTAGTTCGAGTAACGAAGATTTTCGTGAGGTAAGTGATTTGTGAAACGTATAGGTTAATGTTAGTCAGGGCCATTCTTTTGTAGGGATTACTGAAAGTCAGATTGCGTTGCGCCAAAAATAATTGTGTCAGTTTAAGCACAGTCATGTATAATTTTTCTAAGGGTACGTTTCAACGGTACCGTAAGGACAAGATGACAAGCAATAAACGGCATGAACACGACCCGCGCACGGCTCAACCACTTCAGTATCACATCACGGAGAGTAGACATATGCAGCTTTAGAAGTGTTGAAATGTCTCTGATGCATTTATTAATCAGGTGACATCCATTTAAAGCCGATGAGCTCTCCTGACCGGCGCATTCTGCTTTCACTGCTTCTCCACAGACAACACGGTACCCCCCACCACCTTTTATATCGGCAGGTCCGCCTCTCGTGATATCTAGTGGCCAATACCTCAGGACATACAGTTGTCCGGATACTTTTGATCAGATAGTGTGTGTCTTGCGGGACTAGCGCTTCTGGAAGAAAGTAGCGCGAATCCCGTTAGGTATGCAGGAAACTTTCCGTGAAGTGTGGAAGGTAGAATGGTTCAAATAGCTCTGAGCACTATGGGACTCAACTGCTGAGGTCATTAGTCCCAGAGAAATTAGAACTAGTTAAACCTAACTAACCTAAGGACATCACAAACATCCATGCCCGAGTCAGAATTCGAACCTGCGACCGTAGCGGTTTTGCGGTTCCAGACTGCAGCGCCTTTAACCGCACGGCCACTTCGGCCGGCTGTGGAAGGTAGGAAGGAGATACTGGTGGAAGTGGAGCAACGAGGATGAGTTATGAGTAGCTCAGGCAGTAGAGCGGTTGCATACTGAAGGGAAAATTCCTAGGTTCAAATTCCAGTTTAGCTCACAGTTTCGTTTCTGACAATCATTACTCGGCTTACATGTTTCCTAAAGACTTTTTACTTTTTTCCATGCTGAAAGATACGTCCCTTGGTCGCTCAGTCTCCAGTTGTGCCGCTACTGCATCACCGATTTTCCAGTGATCGAAAGACACTTCTAAAGAAGCGTTCGCAGCGACCATCGAGTCATAGAATCGATATAGTGCAAAATGTGCACGGCTCTATGAAAATTACGTTCAGAAACGACACGTAATTCACATATTGTGTGCCCTTTGTTTGTAAAAATGGAATTCAGTTATTTTAACGCACCTCATATGAGCTGTGGATGGAGCTCATTTCGCAGCATATTCGACGTAACAGGTGGTGATGATGAGGTACCATACTTCGAAGAGCGTAGAGGACGATGCGGGAGACCCGCACCGCCGTACTAGGAAACGTCCTAGCGCAGGTGGTTTGCATTGCCTTTCCTCGACCGTAATAAAGATAAATGATGAAGGCGACACGACAATACGCAGTCATCTCGAGGCAGGGAAAAATCCCTGGGCCTGTCAGGAATCGAACCAGGGACCCTGTGCGCGGCAAGCGAGAATGCTGCCGCAAGACCACGAGCTGCAAACACGTGACAGGTAGCTGGAGTTTTGTCTGGACCTGGACCCTTGTTCTCTGTAGGCACGAGAGGCGTTCAATAAGTAATACAACACAGTTTTTCCCTCTGTCAGTTTCGGCTTAAAAAATGCGGAATTTGTTCTGGTACACCGAGGAAAATTCCCGCTTCAGCCGCTATAGTTTCATGACGTTCCGATAGGTGGCGGTGCTACACGTAGCCATCCAAGTGTCGTCTGTATCGGAGGTGCATTTCGAGCAGAGGGATGTCATTGCGTTTCGTTTGTAGGAAAACCAGAACAGCGCAGATATTCACAGGCGCTTACCGAATGTCTACGTGGACCTGACGACGAACAAAAGCACGGTGAGTCGTTGGTCGAGGCGTCTGTCATCATCGAAACAAGGTCGCGCTAACCTGTCCGTTCCCGTGCGTCCAGGTCGGCCTTTCTCAGCTGTGACTCCACCAATATCGGAACGTGCGGACACCCTCATTCGAAGTGATCAGCAGATCAGAATCAAACAGCTGGCTTCTCAACTGGACGTTTGTGTTGCTAGTGCTGACACATTAGTCCGACAGTTGGGATACTCCAAGGTGTGTCCCCGCTGGATTCCTCGCTACCTAAGTCAAGACCATAAATACTAACGAAGGACCATCTGTCTGAAACTTCTTGCCTGCCACGAGGCTGATCGAGAAAATGTTTTGTCCAACATCGCCACAGGCAACGAAACATGGGCTCATCACTTCTAAACGGAAACAAAACTACAGTCCATGGAGTGGCGTCCACACCACGTATCCTCCGAAGAAAAGGTTCAAAGCGGAACCCTCAACTGTCATGGCGGCAGTCTTCTCGGACTCCGAAGGACTCATTCTATTTGATGTCCTCCATTATGGTGCAACGATCAAATCTTAAGTGTATTGTGGTACCCTTAGGAAACTGAAGAAATTATTTAAGCGTGTTGGCTACCACAAAAATGATAACGAACTACACTACTGGCCATTTAAATTGATACACCAAGAAAAAATGCACATGATAATCGGGTATTCATTGGACAAATATATTATACTATGACTGACATGTGATTACATTTTCACTCAATTTGGGTACATAGATTCTGAGGAATCAGCACTCAGAACAACCACTTCTGGCCACAATAACGGCCTTGACACGCCTGGGCATTGAGTCAAACAGAGCTTGGATGGCGTGTACAGGTAGAGCTGCCCATGCAGCTTCAACACGATACCACAGTTCATCAAGAGTATGACTGGCGTGTTGTGACAAGTCAGTTGCTTGGCCACCATTGACCAGACGTTTTCAGTTGGTGAGAGATCTGGAGAATGTGCTGGCCACGGCAGCAGTCGAACATTTTCTGTAACCAGAAAGGCCCGTACAGGTCCTGCAACATGCGGTCGTGCATTATCCTGCTGGAATGTAGGGCTTCGCAGGGATCGAATGAAGGTAGAGCCACGGGTCGTAACACATCTGAAATGTAACGTTCACTGTTCAAAGTTCCGTCAATGCGAACAGGAGGTCACTGAGACGCGTAACCAATGGCATCCCATACCATCACTCCGGGTGATACGCCAGTATGGCGCTGAAGAATACACGCTTCCAATGTGCGTTCACCGCGATGTCGTCCAACACGGATGTGACCATCATGATGCTCTAAACAGAACCTGGAGTCATCTGAAAAAATGTCGTTTTGCCATTCGTGCACCAACGTTGAGTACACCACCGCAGGCGCCCCTGTCTGTGATGCAGCGTCAAGGGTAACCGCAACCATGGTCTCCGAGCTGATAGTCCATGCTGATGCAAACGTCGTCGGACTGTTCGTGCAGATGGTTGTTGTCTTGCAAACGTCCTCATCTGTTGACTCAGGGATCGAGAGTGGCTTCACGATTCGTTACAGCCGTGCGGATAAGATGCCTGTCATCTCGACTGCTAGTGATACTAGGCAGTTGGGATCCAGCACGGCGCTCCGTATTATCCTCCTGAACCCACCGATTCCATATTGTGCTAACAGTCACTGGATCTCGAGCAACGCGAGCAGCAATGTCGCAATACGATAAACCGCAATCGCGATAGGCTACAATCCGACCCTTATCAAAGTCGGAAACGTGATGGTACGCATTTCTCCTCCTTACACGAGGCATCACAACAACGTTTCACCAGGCAACGCCGGTCAACTGCTGTTTGTGTATGGGAAATCGGTTGGAAACGTACCTCATGTCAACACGTTGTAGGTGTCGCCACCTGCGCCAACCTTGTGTGAATGCTGTGAAAAGCTAATCATTTGCATATCACAGCATCTTCTTCCTGTCGATTAAATTTCGCGTCTGTAGCACGTCATCTTCGTGGTGCAGAAATTTTAATGGCCAGTAGTGTACTAAGGGCATTCAATAAGTAATAGTACACAGTTTCTTCCTCAGTCAAGTTCGGCTTAAAAATGCGGAATTTGTTCTGGTACATCGCGGAACATTACCGCTGCAGCCGCTATAGTTTCATGACGTTCCGATAGGTGGCGGTGCTACACGTAGCCATCAAAGTCTCGTCTGTATCGGAGGTGCATTTCGACCAGAGGGCTGTCATTGTGTTTCGTTTGTAGAAAAACCAGAACACCGCAGATATTCGCAGGCGCTTACCGAATGTCTACGAGGAACAAAAGCACGGTGAGTCGTTGGGCGAGGCGTCTGTCATCACCGCAACAAGGTCGCGCTAACCTGTTCTTTCTCGTGCGTACAGGTCGGCCGTTCTCAGCTGTGACTCCACCAATGTCGGAACGTGCGGACACCCTCATTCGAAGTGATCAGCAGATGAGAATCAAACAGCTGGCTTCTCAACTGGACGTTTGTGTTGCTGGTGCTGACACATTAGTCCGACAGTTGGGATACTCCAAGGGGTGTCTCCGCTGAAAACTGGAATCCTCCAGACCATAAAGAGCAACGAAGGACCATCCATGCGATATTTCTTGCACGTTACGAGGCTGATCGTGAAATTTGTTTGTCGAACATAGTTACAGGCAGCGAAATATGGGTTTATGACTATGAAATGGAAACAAATCTGCAGTCCATGGAGTGGCGTCCACACCACGTATCCTCCGAAGAAAAGGTTCAAAGCGGAACCCTCAACTGTCATGCCGGCGGTCTTCTCGGACTACGAAGGGGTTATTCTAAATGGTTTAAATGGCTCTAAGCACTATGGGACTTAACATCTAAGGTCATCAGTCCCCTAGAGCTCAGAACTACTTAAACCTAACTAACCTAGGGACATCACACGCATCCATGCCCGAGGCAGGATTCGAACCTGCGACCGTAGCGGTCGCGCGGTTCCAGACTGAAGCACCAAGAACCGCTCGGCCACACTGGCCGGCCACCAGTAAAGTACTGCTGTCTCCAGAATGAGATTTTCACTCTGCAGCGGAGTGTGCGCTGATATGAAACTTCCTGGCAGATTAAAAATGTGTGCCGGACCGAAACTCGAACTCGGGACCTTGCTTTTCGCGGGCAGGTGGTCCACCACCTCAAGTTTTGAAAGTAGGAGGCGAGATACTGGCAGAAGTAAAGCTGTGAGGACGGGGCGTGAGTCGTGCTTGGGTAGCTCAGTTGGTAGAGCACTTTCCCGCGAAAGGCAAAAGTCCCGAGTTCGAGTCTCGGTCCGGCACACAGTTTAACGTGCCAGGAAGTTTCAAAGTACTGCTGTGTTTGCATACAAACCCTCCCACCGAGATGGGGTAAAGGCCGCCGCGCTGATCGGAAATTATGTTTTAAAATGGGATTCTGTAGAAGAGAATATGACCGATTTGTCTTTGTTGTTGTTGTTGTGGTCTTCATTCCTGAGCCTGTTTTGATGCAGCTCTCCATGCTACTCTATCCTGTGCAAGCTTCTTCATCTCCCAGTACCTACTGCAACCTACATCCTTCTGAATCTGCTTAGTGTATTGATCTCTTGGCCTCCCTCTACGATTTTTACCCTCCATGCTGCCCTCCAATGCTAAATTTGTGATCCCTTGACGCCTAAAAACATGCCCTACCAATCGATCCCTTCTTCTAGTCAAGTTGTGCCACAAACTTCTCTTCTCCCCAATCCTATTGAATACCTCCTCATTAGTTACGTGGTCTACCCACCTTATCTTCAGCATTCTTCGGTAGCACCACATTTCGAAAGCTTCTATTCCCTTCTTGTCCAAACTAGTTATCGTCCATGTTTCACTTCCATACATGGCTACACTCCATACAAATACTTTCAGAAACGACTTCCTGACACTTAAATCTATACTCGATGTTAACAAATTTCTCTTCTTCGGAAGCGATTTCCTTGCCATTGCCAGTCTACAATTTATATCCTCTCTACTTCGACCATCATCAGTTATTTTACTCCCTAAATAGCAAAACTCCTTTACTACTTTAAGTGTCTCATTTCCTAATCTAATTCCCTCAGCATCGCCCGATTTAATTTGACTACATTCCATTATCCTCGTTTTGCTTTTGTTGATGTTCATCTTATATCCTCCTTTCAAGACACTGTCCATTCCGTTCAACTGATCTTCCAAATCCTTTGCTGTCTCTGACAGAATTACAATGTCATCGGCGAACCTCAAAGTTTTTACTTCTTCTCCATGAATTTTAATACCTACTCCGAATTTTTCTTTTGTTTCCTTTACTGCTTGCTCAATATACAGATTGAATAACATCGGGGATTGGCTACAACCCTGTCTCACTCCTTTCCCAACCACTGCATCCCTTTCATGCCCCTCGACTCTTATAACTGCCATCTGATTTCTGTACAAATTGTAAATAGCCTTTCGCTCCCTGTATTTTATACCTGCCACCTTCAGAATTTGAAAGAGAGTATTCCAGTTAACATTGTCAAAAGCTTTCTCTAAGTCTACAAATGCTAGAAACGTAGGTTTGCCTTTTCTTAATCTTTCTTCTAAGATAAGTCGTAAGGTTAGTATTGCCTCACGTGTTCCAACATTTCTACGGAATCCAAACTGATCTTCCCCGAGGTCCGCTTCTATCAGTTTTTCCATTCGTCTGTAAAGAATTCGCGTTAGTATTTTGCAGCTGTGACTTATTAAACTGATAGTTCGGTAATTTTCACATCTGTCAACACCTGCTTTCTTTGGAATTGGAATTATTATATTTTTCTTGAAGTCTGAGGGTATTTCGCCTGTCTCATACATCTTGCTCACCAGATGGTAGAGTTTTGTCAGGACTGGCTCTCCCAAGGCCATCAGTAGTTCTAATGGAATATTGTCTACTCCCTGGGCCTTGTTTCGACTCAGGTCTTTCAGTGCTCTGTCAAACTCTTCACGCAGTATCTTATCTCCCATTTCGTCTTCATCTACATCCTCCTCCATTTCCACAATATTGTCCTCAAGTACATCGCCCTTGTATAAACCCTCTATATACTCCTTCCACCTTTCTGCCTTCCCTTCTTTGCTTAGAACTGGGTTTTCATCTGAGCTCTTGATATTCATACAAGTGGTTCTCTTCTCTCCAAAGGTCTCTTTAATTTTCCTGTAGGCAGTATCTATCTTACCCCTAGTGAGACAAGCCTCTACATCCTTACATTTGTCCTCCAGCCATCCCTGCTTAGCCATTTTGCACTTCCTGTCGATCTCATTTTTGAGACGTTTGTATTCCTTTTTGCCTGCTTCATTTACTGCATTTTTATATTTTCTCCTTTCATCAATTAAATTCAATATTTCTTCTGTTACCCAAGGTTTTCTACTAGTCCTCGTCTTTTTTACCTATTTGATCCTCTGCTGCCTTTACTACTTCATCCCTCAAAGCTACCCATCCTTCTTCTACTGTATTTGTTTCCCCCATTCCTGTCAATTGTTCCCTTATGCTCTCCCTGAAACTCTCTACAACCTTTTGTTTTGTCTTTAGAACAAAAAAATTGTGTTGCATTTTTTATTGAACGCCCATCGTAGCGTTGATTGTTTTTTTTAATCACTCCCCTCCGTTGTTTCATAGCATTGCCGGCTTTACAGGCCTCCCACCTTCATTAAATGATAAAGCGAGCGAACGGACAGCGCAAGGACAGCGAGCAGAAGGCGGCCGGCACTGCCACTCGCTGATGGCTACACAGCGGCCCCGGCGGAACAAGCAGTTGGCGCTGCGGGTGCCATGTCGGCCGTGTACCGCTGACACGGCGCGCAGTTGTCCCTGTCACCCGGGGGCCGCGGCGGTGGCGGCGGCGTCAGCATTCACCACCGGCGCTATCCCTACGCCCCCTCGCGCCACTCCCCCCCCCCCCCCCCCCCCACACACATGCGCTCATGTGACGCTGCCACACTCGGCGCTCGCGCCCGCCCTGTACCGCTGGCAGTCGCACCCACACGCGACACGCCCCTCCTCCCACGTCCCTGCCTGCTGCCGAACCTGCCGCGCACTCTACACAAATTATCTTGCCAGCATTTGCGGATCTGCATTAATATTCATCGTGACGATTAACATGACAACCCCGCGCTCGTTAGATTTACGGCACCCGCGGGGCGGCGCGCGCATTTTGCGCGGCATTACGCGCCCCCTGTTTGCGTCTGTTTACATCTGACTGCCGGCGCGCCGCCCCGACGCGCCGAGCCCGTAATGGAAGCTGATTGCGGCGCGCCCGGATTAAACAACGTGTTTCCGCCACCCCCTCCCCCCCCTCTTCCCCAGGCCCCTACCGCCGTTCCTCCCCATGCTAGATCGCAAATGACGCCGGCTTTTATGTGTTTTCGCACACTTTTTTCCGATTAGTGCGTGCTGCGCCTGTGCAACAACAAATTGAGAACAGTAGTTCATCATCGGTCCCACGGGCGGTCCTATTAGCTCCCGTCTGGTCCTAATTACACGACCGAAATGACCTCTTTTTCTATACAACAGATAAAAAAAAATGTAAGCCTTTCATTACCGGTGTCAGAATGCATCACCCATTAATATTTTAAAACACTATAATTAAATAAAACGAACGTAGGGAAACGCATTAACGCTCTGCTGCTGTCGCTTGTAGTATCCCAATCTCGCCAGCAGGTCAGTATACTATTAACGGTGGCAGCAAACACACCTGAAAGCTTTCCCCCTAGTCTGTTTGCGAATAAGGAAGGAACGAACATTAATTATTCTTCTTCTCTTAGAGTAACCCTTAGCGCATTTAATCGAATGATCACAAATTTTCATCTGGCTTTAACCTAACTTTTACCTCTCAATGATGTGAGTAGCTCGCGAGGAACGTCATGGGGTTCGGCGCCTTTGTTAAACAGTACAGGGTGGGTGAAAATCCCCGTAGCGTCATAACCTCTGTTTAATATCAAAAGTTAATGTCCGGGTTGGTAACTACGTCGCTTCTTATCAGTTCTTGGAATTGTTATATGTTTTGGCAGTCGCAGTCGAGTTTTAATTTGTAGCCACGGCAAATGCGAAAGGCTACAGTTACACGGCTGAGGAGCGCTCAGTGACAAGTACGCCGGTGTACGAACAACACACAGAGCAGATAATGGGACAGATTATGGGAGCATAGCAGAAAGCATTTAATAATGCTCCACCGCGACAGGCAACACTTCTCGACTGCGAAGGAGGTGCTTTTGCTTTTGGTAGTGTAAAAGACAGGTCGCGGAGTGGAAGGAAGAAGACTCGACTCCGGCACATGAGTGCCGGAGTGTCTGTTTCGACTGAAAAATCTCCTACAAAGTCGACACGAAAGCGTACTTCGCAGCTCCGTATACCGAGGACGACAGTCCGGGCTCACACGAAAAAAAAAGAAAACCTGCGGTCAGACCTTTTCGACAGACGTTCGTAAACGACTTATCAGATACAGACTGGAATGAGTGTGTTTCGCATGATATGCTTTGTTAACTCACTTTCAAGCGCAGTGAACCGTGCCAAGGTCCTTTATCGCAGCTCAGGTTCTAGAAATATTGTCGTTTAGACCAAAGAGAATCCTCGTTACACAGTCGATTTAGAAAGTAATGGAAGCTACCTCAAGTAATAATATGGTCAGCGATCACATCCCAACATCAACTGGGACGGTAGTTCTTTGTGAATGGCGCAGATTATTTATACGTGTTACAAACATGGTCCATACCTCAGTTTAAGAAAAGGGGCCTCACATAATTCATACGGTTACAGCAAGATGGAGAGCCTCCTCACTACGCCCTTGCAGTGAACGAGTCACTAAATGAACACTTCCCAGCGTGCCGGATTCAGCGTGGTTCATCAGCGACACCAGCTCTCTTGAAATGGCCACCAAGTAGTCCGGACCTCATCACACCTGATAAGTCGTTACGGGGAGTCATTAAGACGCATAAATCGGCAATTAGTCATGCTACAAATGAAGAACTGTGCACTGCTGTTGAGGATGTACTTCGCACTGTAACACTAGACATGCTCAAAAATATGTCACGAACAACATGGAGGAGTATGGAAAGGCTTTACAGTATGGCGGGAAACATACGGATACACTGGACACTACATACATAAGTACGTATTTGTGTTAAAATAAATCAAATGAACTATGGAGTACGGTGGCATCTCGCCCACCCTGTACCTCACTTTCCCATGCCTCGCATTTCACCAACATTTGCAGTGTGTGGATATAGATGTGTCCTTATAAATGTAGATTTGAGGCCCGTGGTCTAGGGATAGCGTCTTTGATTCATAATCAAAACGTCTTCGGTCCCGGGTTCGATCCCCGCCACTGCCTAAATTTTGATAAATAATCAGCATTGGCGGCCGAAGACTTCCGGCATAAGAAGTCAGCCTCATTCTGCCAACGGCCTTGTCAAAGAGGGCGCAGGAGCGGATAGAGGTTCAGGGCACTCTCTTGTCCTAGGGGTGGGAAATTGCCCCTAAAGGCGGAAGTATCAGCAATGATCAACGACATGAGGATGCAGAAGGCAATTGAAACCACTGCATTAAAGACACGTAACGTGTATCCACAGGACATGTGGCCTCTAATTGAACAAGTGTCATGATGATCTCTCCATTGGCAAAAGATTCCGGAATAGTCCCCCATTCGGATCTCAGGGAGACCGCCAAGGGGGAGGTTACCATGAGAAAAAGATTGAATAATCAGTGAAAGGATAACGTTCTACGAGTCGGGGCGTGGAATGTCAGAAGCTTGAACGTGGTAGGGAAACTAGAAAATCTGAAAAGGGAAATGCAAAGGCTCAATCTAGATATAGTAGGGGTCAGTGAAGTGAAGTGGAAGGAAGACAAGGATTTCTGGTCAGATGAGTATCGGGTAATATCAACAGTAGCAGAAAATGGTGACCGGGTTGTTCTAATCAGAATCGACAGCAGACCAACACCGACAACGATAGTTCAGGTATACATGCCGACGTCGCAAGCTGAAGATGAACAGATAGAGAAAGTGTATGAGGATATTGAAAGGGTAATGCAGTATGTAAAGGGGGACGAAAATCTAATAGTCATGGGCGACTGGATGCAGTTGTAGGGGAAGGAGTAGAAGAAAAGGTTACAGGAGAATATGGGCTTGGGACAAGGAATGAAAGAGGAAAAAGACTAATTGAGTTCTGTAACAAGTTTCAGCTAGTAATAGCGAATACCCTGTTCAAGAATCACAAGAGGAGGAGGTATACTTGGAAAAGGCCGGGACATACGGGAAGATTTCAATTAGATTACATCATGGTCAGACAGAGATTCCGAAATCAGATACTGGATTGTAAGGCGTACCCAGGAGCACATATAGACTCAGATCACAATAAAGTAGTGATGAAGAGTAGGCTGAAGTTCAAGACATTAGTCAGGAAGAATCAATACGCAAAGAAGTGGGATACGGAAGCACTAAGAAATGACGAGATACATTTGAAGTTCTCTAACGCTATAGATACAGCAATAAGGAACAGCGCAGTAGGCAGTACAGTTGAAGAGGAATGGACATCTCTAAAAAGGGCCACCACAGAAGTTGGGAAGGAAAACATAGGTACAAAGGAGGTAGCTGCGAAGAAACCATGGGTAACAGAAGAAATACTTCAGTTGATTGATGAAAGGAGGAAGTACAAACATGTTCCGGGAAAATCAGGACTACAGAAATACAAGTCGCTGAGGAATGAAATAAACAGGAAGTGCAGGGAAGCTAAGACGAAATGGCTACAGGAAAAATGTGAAGACATCGAAAAAGATATGATTGTCGGAAGGACAGACTCAGCATACAGGAAAGTCAAAACAACCTTTGGTGACATTAAAAGCAACGGTGGTAACATTACGAGTGCAACGGCAATTCCACTGTTAAATGCAGAGGAGAGAGCAGATAGGAGGAAAGAATGCAATGAAAGCCTCTATGAGGGTGAAGATTTGTCTGACGTGATAGAAGAAGAAACAGGAGTCGATTTAGAAGAGATAGGGGATCCAGTATTAGAATTGGAATTTAAAAGAGCTTTGGAGGACTTACGGTCAAATAAGGCAGAAGGGATAGATAACATTCCATAAGAATTTCTAAAATCATTGGGGGAAGTGGCAACAAAACTATTCACGTTGGTGTGTAGAATATATGAGTCTGGCGATATACCATTTGACTTTCGGAAAAGCATCATTCACACAATTCCGAAGACTGCAAGAGCTGACAAGTGCGAAAATTATCGCACAATCAGCTTAACAGCTCATGCATCGAAGCTGCTTACAAGAATAATATACAGAAGAATGGAAAAGAAAATTGAGAATGCGCTAGGTGACGATCAGTTTGGCTTTAGGAAAAGTAAAGTGACGAGAGAGGCAATTCTGACGTTACGGCTAATAATGGAAGCAAGGCTAAAGAAAAATCAAGACACTTTCATAGGATTTGTCGACCTGGAAAAAGCGTTCGACAATATAAAATGGTGCAAGCTGTTCGAGATTCTGAAAAAAGTAGGGGTAAGCTATAGGGAGAGACGGGTCACATACAATATGTACAACAACCAAGAGGGAATAATAAGTGTGGTGCCACCGCCAGACACCACACTTGCTAGGTGGTACCCTTTAAATCGGCTGCGGTCCGGTAGTATACGTCGGACCCGCGTGTCGCCACTATCAGTGATTGCAGACCGAGCGCCGCCACGCGGCAGGTCTAGAGGGACTCCCTAGCACTCGCCCCAGTTGTACAGCCGACTTTGCTAGCGATGGTTCACTGACAAATTACGCTCTCATTTGCTGAGACGATAGTTAGCATAGCCTTCAGCTACGTCATTTGCTACGACCTAGCAAGGCGCCATTAGCAGTTACTATTGATGCTGTAAAACATGTACCGTCAAGAGCGATGTTCACCAATTGTGGATTAAAGGTAAGTATTCCAGCAGCTACGTACGTTCTTTGTTACTATAAAGTCCTTGTCCTGTTCCAGAACCTCACGCCAGCCTGCGTGAGCTTAAACGCGTGCCTTTCGGCTTCCTCATAGTGGCTTGGCAGTCTTGCCAAGCCACAACAATAAGAGTGGACGATCAAGAACGAAGTGCTCGTATTAAGAAGGGTGTAAGACAAGGCTGTAGCCTTTCGCCCCTACTCTTCAATCTCTAGATCGAGGAAGCAATGATTGAAATAAAGGAAAGGTTCAGGAGTGGAATTAAAATACGAGGTGAAAGGATATCAATCATACGATTCGCTGAGTGAAAGTGAAGAAGAATTAAATGATCTGCTGAACGGAATGAATAGTCTAATGAGTACACAGTATGGTTTGAGAGTAAATCGGAGAAAGGCGAAGGTAATGAGAAGTAGTAGAAATGAGAACAGCGAGAAACTTAACATCAGGATTGATGGTCACGAAGTCAATGAAGTTAAGGAATTCTGCTACCTAGGCAGTAAAATAACCAATGACGGACGGAGCAAGGAGGACATCAAAAGCAGACTCGCTATGGCAAAAAAGGCATTTCTGGACAAGAGAAGTCTACTAATATCAAATACCGGCCTTAATTTGAGGAAGAAATTTCTGAGGATGTACGTCTGGAGTACAGCATTGTATGGTAGTGAAACATGGACTGTGGGAAAACCGGAACAGAAGAGAATCGAAGCATTTGAGATGTGGTGCTATAGACGAATGTTGAAAATTAGGTGGACTGATAAGGTAAGGAATGAGGAGGTTCTACGCAGAATCGGAGAGGAAAGGAATATGTGGAAAACACTGATAAGGAGAAGGGACAGGATGATAGGACATCTGCTAAGACATGAGGGAATGACTTCCATGGTACTAGAGGGAGCTATAGAGAGCAAAAAATGTAGAGGAAGACAAAGATTGGAATACGTCAAGCAAATAATTGAGGACGTAGGTTGCAAGTGCTACTCTGAGATGAAGAGGTTAGCGCAGGAAAGGAATTCGTGGCGGACCGCATCGAACCAGTAAGTAGACTGATGACCA
Organism: Schistocerca americana; assembly: GCF_021461395.2. Taxonomy (NCBI): domain Eukaryota; kingdom Metazoa; phylum Arthropoda; class Insecta; order Orthoptera; family Acrididae; genus Schistocerca; species Schistocerca americana. The sequence continues at coordinate 96,711,010 of NC_060119.1, forward strand.
AAAAAGTCGTCGAGATGCGGTCCAATTGAAAGACTTACTCCATGCCACTGAATCACAGTAAATTATTAGTATTAGATCATGGTACAGTTCCAATATATATTTGTTTGCCCCTTGATTTCTCAATGTTACAGGGTGCTCTGAAACTATACGGGTGCAAATGCATGAGGCTGTGGGAGGGGGGGGGGGAGGGAGGAGGGTTGAAAGAGAAAAAGAAAGAAACACTACCGTCCCTGAAATTCAACTTGAGCAGAAGAAATTCTGACATTTTAGGTATGAACAGAGTGAAGAATAATACAGTAAGAGAGAGTTAGGTGGCAGCACGACAACAGTCAACGTAGTAGAAACGAAATAGCTGTGTTTGGTTGGCATTTAGAAAGAACGGATGGAAAGAACGGATGTCGACTGGTGGCAAAATCGAATTTGGAAGTGGACTCCATAGGAGGAGAAGGAAGAAACGACGCCCAGCAACAACAAAGAAGGCAGATGCGACGCTTACCTTTCTCCCAAAATTGATCACGCGAAAATCGAGCGAAAACGTGTCGGACGAACTAAGAGCAGTTTCCGCTTCCCTAAATTTTCTCTCACCATTTACAGCTGGCAAATCAAACTAACTAACACTCTAGAACAATTGAGCCGATTCTCCAGTCCTGAACTAGCAAGGTAGATGCACCTGCTAATGACCCAACAAAAAGTCTGTCACAGACCAAAACTATTAATCCAGTGCGATGAGGATTCCATCCCTCCATCATGCCCCTAATTTGACCAGTACTGTATCATACCATCCTGTTCCCTCAAAATACTCGAACACCATGCACGCCGCCTCGCCTTCCGTATCCGTCTACCATCCCCCAATAGGAGCTTGCTGAAACAATTTTCTAATCTCCCCTCTTCTTCGTGGAACACCTTCCGATTTAGGATATTTCTCGCAAAACTGGGAGCCAACCACCTTGCTGTTTCAGTCCTGATTATTAACTCTGTGCTCTGCCGCGCTTGTAACAACTCATCTAAACAACTTCACTATCCACAACATGTCCCAATTTTAACCATCTCTTCCTACCTCACCGCGAAATACGTTCATAAAACTTCGCAAGTTAATAGAACACTGCATTTCTTCTCCATTTCAGACTTCCTCTCTTCCCTCCCGCTTTCCTCCCTTCCTTCGTAAAAGATTCCTTCGATGTTCTCCTTCCCAACTCTTCCATCTCACATAATTTCCAAAATATTCTAAATCCAACAAGATTCCTCTCTTACTGCTCATTATCTCTGACCCTAGCTTAGTAAGGTATGCTGTGTTCATACTGACTCAGTTTTAGACAGACGACAATTTTTGTACAACATCTGTAATGTACAAAGGCCAATTTAAATAATACTAAAGCACGTATGTAATTTACATTTCACTCATTTTAAATACTATACTCGTACGATTTATAGATGCTCTCGGCTGTGTATCACTAAGAGACTGTTCTCGCCCGTGCTGGTGTGGAGTAAGCAGCGAAAAAGAAAGGAAACTTGTACAACAAATGAAATGCTCATTTCGTCCGCCCCCGGAGCTTCCAAATCATCGCTTGATATCTCACTCACGGTTTCGGCGGCCTGAACACTCGCACTCTTAGCGATTTGCGGCGTGAGGCAAATTACACAATGTGCTACTTAACAGTTGTCGTGGTAAACGTTTATGGCGGACATGGGTTAATCCTCACAAACGTTTTACTGTTAAATCAGTCTAAAAAGAAGTCGCCAGCTTCAGACAAAGATAAAATTGTCACTATTCATGTGCCAGTAATAGACACCCTGCAGAAATCGAATTTCCTTGGGATCAGAGCGCTGTATAGGAAACCGAACACCACTGACAATCTGTGCACCATCTCCCACTGACTTCTAGCAGCTCCCACTGGTAATCTCGTCCATACACACAACAATATAACAGTTTAAAATAAAAAGGGGACGTATATTAATTTCCAGTATCCTCGACAAAAAGAGAATAAAAGCTTTCGAAATGTGGTACTACAGAAGAATGTTGAAGCTTAGATGGTAGATCAAGTAACTGGTGAGGAGGTACTGAATAGAATTGTGGAGACAAGAAATTTGTGGCGCAACTCGCCCAAAAGAAGGGATCCGTTGATAGGACACGTGATGAGACATGAAGGGATCACCAACTTAGTATCGGAGGGAAGTGCTGGGGGTTAAAATCATAGAGGGAGACAAAGGTATGAATACTGTAAGCAGATACAGAAGGAGGTAAGTTGCACAGTCATTCGGAGATAAAGAAGCTTGCACAGGATTGAGTACCATGGGGAGCTAAATCAAACCAGTCTTCGGACTGAATACCACAACAACAACAGCATGCTACCGTACCAGCCAAATAACTCGATTGATCACTGAGTACCACTCATACCTGCCTTTATACACATAAAACTTAAAACTTCAACTCCACACCGTTGGACCAACGACTTGATTCCTTCGCCACCGATTAAAGGATTACATTTTGAAACACCATCTCGTCGCCACAGGGAACTAAACTTGTCTCCTATAACGTACAATGAATACCAGACGAGACTCCACTTCGTACGTCTCTAACCATTCCACGAAATTATTTCACATTCAGGCCTTCCTGCCAGTCATCTTCAGGAGCCAAAAGCAGGCCTTTCTGGTCAACATTCCCTTCTCCCCTACTGTGTAAAGTGCTATTTCCTGCCACAACTTTCAAAAGGCTTCTTCCAACGTGCGATTTTAAACCACTTTCCATCGTCGGAAAGTCGCTATGTAGAGTCGGGAAAACAAGATCCCTGACAATTCCAGTGGCTTTGTCACGACTACTTCCTGCGTCTGCCTCAAAAAATCACATAAACTCTTTTTGTATAGGTCTCTATGGTAACGCCGCCGTGTTGACCCAGATTTATGAGCGGCTACTGGTTTCGTCTGCAGCCGCAGCCGTTTGCACGTCGCAGTTGAAAGGTAGCGACAGTGCTGCCAGCTATCAGCGATCTTCTTTCCTCGACTCAGCTATACCTATTAATCAGTCCTAGTAGAAACTGACCGATCATCTCCACGCTAAACTAATTGTACCATATCCTTGACCCTGGAAATTGGCTCTAGAGCCCACAATAGTGCCGGCCGCGGTGGTCTAGCGGTTCTAGGCGCGCAGTCCGGAACCGCGCGGCTGCTACGGTCGCAGGTTCGAATCCTGCCTCGGGCATGGATGTGTGTGATGTCCTTAGGTTAGTTAGGTTTAAGTAGTTCTAAGTTCTAGGGGACTGATGACCACAGATGTTAAGTCCCATAGTGCTCAGAGCCATTTGAACCAGCCCACAATCGTGAACATAACAAGCTCGCAGGACAGCAAAGACTGATATAAAATTTTAAGGCTTTCGTGGCCACTTGTTGACAAACTGCCTATTGGCTTCTGTCCCGGGTTCTTCGGCCGACGTGCATCTAATGATTTTTCTGACGTTTCGCCAGCACGAGTGGCTGGCATTGTCAAAGCTTCACCCTCCATTGTCAGTGGTGAACTGGAGCCGAGCTCGCGGCAGCGGACTATATGTACCTGGCGCCCCAGGTATCGGTCTGTGTGTGTCGGTTTTCGATACACGCTGTGTCCCAGGTTTTCGCCGTCCCTTGTGACTAGCACATCTAGAAATGGCAATTTCTTGTCCTTTTCTACTTCCATGGTAAATGTTATGTTGGCACACACGGACCGATACCTGCACAAACTGTCAAACCACCACCCGAACCAGAAAAGAGACATGATTAGTACTCTCGTAACGAGAGCAGGACGAATATGTGAGCCGGAACACCACAAACGAGAAATGGATCACCTGGAAACTGTTCTGAGGAGCAATGGGTACTACACAAATTATATTAGAAGTGTAACGGAGCCAAACACTCGGCGGAGTAAGGAACCAGAAAAAGAAATGTCACGTACGGCCTTTCTGCCATACATTCCCAGAGTGACGGACAGAATCGGCCGTATATTGCGCAAACATGGCGTAAAGACGATTTTCAAACCGACAAGGAAGATCAAAGAGTGTCTAAGGATCGGCGAAGGAGAAAAGAGACCCACTTGCAATGTCGTGAATATAGCGTATACCATGCACATGCTGAAAAGTTTATGTCGGAATGACTGGACGATCAATTAACACCAGGATCAAAGAACATAAGCGACATTGCAGGTTGGGGCAGGTGGAAAAATCGGCCGTGGCAGAGCACGCACTGAATGAGGCCGACCACGTAATAAAATTCGCCGACACAGAAGTTCTGGCTGTAGAGAAGCACTATCACACGCGCTTCTTCAGAGAAGCTGTAGAAATACAAAAACACGCGAACAGTTTCAACAAGAAAGAGGAAAGCCGTAAGGTAAACGGATCCTGGCTTCCCGTACTGCAGCGAACGACCGTCGCAGGTAGCAAGAGGAGAACCGCACCGGAAATGACCACGGGGGAAGCCCTCGGACGTTGGCGCGCCAGGTACATATAGTCTGCGGCCGCGAGCTCGGCTCCGGTTCACCACCGGCGATGGGGGGTGAAGCTTTGACAATGCCAGCCACTCGTGCTGGTGAAACGTCAGAAAAATCATTAGATGAACTTCGGCCGAAGAACCCGAGACAGAATCCAATAGGCAGTTTGTCAAAGACTGATATGTCACACACTGACCGACTATACTCACACTGCCCATGTCAGATAAGTAATCGTCTTCACTTTCTTACACACAGTGACAGATATTCAAACACCCTAACCACCTTCATGTTTTTTTCTGGGATGTATTGTCAAAAGTTGCTCCAACCCTCTCCCAAGATTTGACCGTGGTTTTCAGTGTGTTTACCTTGATTACAAAGCAAATGATGGGACTTGAAAACCTTCCCAAATATTCGCCATTGGGAACCCTCTTCCCCACTATCAGTTCACCCCACTTTTTGGCTGAAAATATGTAGGGTGCTTCATGGCTAGGATCTCAGGCAGCTCTCTCTACGCTCTTCGGTAAAAATGTAATGTATTAGTGTAATTATCTGAGAAAGGTAAGTAGCTACACAGTTTTCATATTACAGTAATGTAGTCGTTTTAGTTGCATAGACACAGTATATACTCTGTAGCACCCAGGTGGTATGATGCTATGATACCTGCTGAATAGATGTGAGCTCGAGGTCAGGAAGCAAGAAACGTGGGTACACTGACACATGGGGCAGATGCCAGTACGATTCCTGGAGGTACTGTTAAAACAGTATTAAAATATCAAACATTTATTGTCCACAAAATACAGCAGTTGATGTAGTGACATGCAGGCAGCCTGCACTGGTGGGAGCCCAGTACAAGCTGACCATGGTGTGATCTGCAGCGAAACTGGAGGAGGCAGAGTTGGCAGCATCAGCGCCAATGTCGTCACAAGACAGTTGCTCCACGGGGTTAGTATGTATCGTTCTCTGTGCTGCCAAGGGTAGCCAACAGCTTCCTGGACGAGATGACCAGGGCACCCATGACCATACCGTAGGCTGCCCAGAGTACATGAAGTCCTGCAGATGAGGGCAATGTCCTCCTGCAAAGAGAGATACAGTCACCATTGAAGTTTTCCTCGAGAAAGGAGGTGACTGGCAGCAGTTGTAAGGTGACAGAATAAATGAAGGTCAATTTCGCATCTTCGATAAGAGTTTTATACTCAGCAATGGGAAGGTGAATATTACACCTAACTTACTTCAGCAGTAATGAGCAGATTTACCTATAAGTATGTAATGAAAAAGGGATGACACTCAGTCAACGGTACTAACACACCACTCCTATATAATGCAAGTCAATGAGCAGAAGCTGAAACGAGCAGCGAGAGGAAACGTTTTGTGCGGAACCCAGCACAGGCAACACAGAGGCCGCAGCCCATGAGGCACTACGGGAAGCTCTTAAGGGGGCGTCCCATGGCGGGAGCCAGTTACTGGACAGGTGACTCATGCTGCAGAGCGAGTAATGGATCACCAGAAGTAGAAAGAAGCTTTAGAAAACTGCGTTTCGAATTTCCAAATGGATACAAACAAAACCAGTGATGCATTTGATCACGTGAACTGCAAGTGTTACACACGTGATAGACACAGATAACTTTTTAGGCATCTGGAGCAGGCACCAAACGTCCGACTGGCAGAAACGCACCAGGAAGGAGTAAAGTGCCAAGATTTCGACGCAGTTTAATGGTAGGACCCTTGCGATTGGTAGAGGGAGTTTCCACAAAATAGAAGGAACACTCCTATTGGTCGAAAATAGGAAATTTCGTGACGTGGGGAACGAAAGGAGCGAGGTGGGGAGAGAGTTGGGCTACGAGAAAGACAAGAGCGAAATTTTCGTGGACTCTTCTCTGAACTGGGGACAAGTGCAGAATGGAATGCATAACGCTCTGAACGACGCAGAGGAGAATTTTGAGTGAACACTGTGTTCACTTCGGCTGACATTCAGCTAGATATTAGCTGTAGCGTCGTTGAGCTCCAACTGTGGAGAAACGAACCAGCCAGTTATTTAACTGTTCTTGCGAGAACTGAGAGGGCATTATAGCGAGAACTGAGGGGGCATTATAATATGCACGCTGTTCCAGCCATGCATGTGTATATGGCCATAGTCTGAGACTAGGGATGAGTCCATGTTTTCTCACATATCGAGAAACATAGAGTTTCTGCTGGAAAATTGAACAAAGGTTTCATTAGTTTTATAGGAATTTCAGAGGGCATGAGCAGCTACGCAGGTGACAACTCATTGCAGCTAAGGTAAATACCGCGTGCAGAGGCGTAAACTTGTTGGTTCACCAGCGTGCATCCACTGTAAACTCGAGCAACCTGGGGTGATCTTTCGCTCGGCTTTATTGTCTTCCTAAAGATAGTACCAAACTTTGAGCTGGAATTAGATGATTTATCCTACTACTGGCCAACATTATAAAGTAATCGTAAGAATAATATTGTAAAGAAATTCCTAGTTAAAATTTAATATTGTTATGTTTAGGGTTATTTAACTTCCTGAGAGTTAAAATTTAATACTGTTATGTTTAGGATTAGTTCACTTTCAGAGGCCGAGGTGAGTCATTTTGACAACTGTATTAACATTGTCACATTGTAAACTGTGTAAATGCTTGTATTTCCGTGACAAAATTGCAATATTAAACAACGTCATTACAGCTTACACAGTTGTGTTCAGTCATAGAGTAAGAAACCGCCTAATCATAACCTTAGACAGTGGCATGCCCAACTATGGTGGATGATGATCTGCTCCCAGGCCCTACAAGTTAGGGTTCCAGAAGGCCTGCCGATAGTGATTTCCACAGCTCTCCATCAGTCTTGACTCAGCAGTGGACACTGTAGCTCACTGTGACTCAGTGCTTCCAGACAGAACTTGCTACTCCATAGATCATCAAATGTGACTAATTGAGCAGAGGGTTGACCAACATAGTCCATCAATCTCAGCAGGACTGCTTCAACTGAATAGGACTCAACCAGAACCGAACTAGTATATATGCAAGACAACCACGTGTGCTCCGTGAAGGTGAGGTAACATCAACACCATTTCCCCAACACTTGCATTTGGTCAACTCCCTTGGTCGCTTCAGGATTTCTCAACTTCACCTTTCGGGCATTCTTTCTGCCCTGTCTGTATACTGAATAGTTACTCACTCTTGCATCTGATTTCAGCGCTCTTGGGACACTTTGCACAGTCACAATTGCGGTCTAAGGCGCTGCAGTCATGGACTGAGCGGCTGGTCCCGGCGGAGGTTCGAGTCCTCCCTCTGGCATGGGTGTGTGTGTTTGTCCTTAGGATAATTTAGGTTAAGTAGTGTGTAAGCTCAAGAACTGATGACCTTAGCAGTTAAGTCCCATAAGATTTCACACACTTTTTTTTTTAACAGAGTCACAATTACGACAATATCCTTCTGTCACCATGATGTCATTCTACTACTTTCCTAGCTCAGGTGCTCATCTCTACATTTACATCTACATCCATACTCCGCAAGCCACCTGACGGTGTGTGGCGGAGGGTACCTTGAGTACCTCTATCGCTTCTCCCTTCTATTCCAGTCTCGTATTGTTCGTGGAAAGAAGGATTGTCGGTATGCTTCTGTGTGGGCTCTAATCTCTCTGATTTTATCCTCATGGTCTCTTCGCGAGATATACGTAGGAGGGAGCAATATACTGCTTGACTCTTCGGTGAAGGTATGTTCTCGAAACTTCAACAAAAGCCCGTACCTAGCTACTGAGCGTCTCTCCTGCAGAGTCTTCCACTGGAGTTGCAGTTGCAGTAGATTCTGTGTTCACTGCCGTATCATCAGTGGATCATTCACGCTGGAATTCTGCCAGGCTATTGACCTATTTTGCTCTGCCTCTGGCATTGCCGGGAAAGATCTTTGATATTTTCCTGGCTGTTCCAAGTATACTATTTTCTTATGCAAAATATTTTTAACTCAGTGCTATTTGAGTTTGTCGTTATGTTATAAATGCGCTTGGTAATGAAACTAATGCTAAGCCCTGTAGAAGGGGCAGAATAAAATGATATCTAGGTTGTCTGAGCATCAATGCAGTTGGAAGTTGCAGAATTTTGTCTCCAAGTTTCCTGAGCATGTACTAAGCGAGGACATCAACTTAGCAGACAACTTAATCAGTACTGAGTGTTACAGTTAAATATGTTCTCTCTCCTAAACTTCATTTAAGCTTCACATTTCATCAACGCGGTTGTTTTACAACATACAGGTCTGCTCTTCAGTTGAATGCAGTTCTTTGATGTTGTCCTCCTCAATTTCCACCCCATTTTCACGCACACTCACACACACACACACACACACACACACACACACACACACAACCACCACGCACACGCAGTTCTACTGATATTTAGTATTAATGGTATATTCTGGTTTGTTCGCTTTATGTGTAACTGAAACATTTTGAATTACCTTATTATGTACTGTATATACTCTGTGTTTGCATATCGCCATGATGTGTATTACCTTCTGTAGTGTTGTTTACCAGCATTGTAAACTCTTTAACGACGGTAATCCGTGAAAGTCTGTGAATGGCCCTGTACGCTGAAAACCTTCAGACAAAATAAAGCAGTACAGTAGCGCATCAATAGTTATGTGCTTTTCGTTTGTAATCCGAATAAATTAAACTTTTTAATGAATTCATAAAGATTTCGCTTGGCGTACAGAGACAGTGAAAAATACATAATTATTTTATGAATAAAAGCCCGTCGACTGCCTGCATTTGTGATTTTATTTCCCATACGTATTGCGGAGCGGAAGCTCTCAAAATAAACAAATATAAACTATTGCGGATAAATACGCAAAATGACCCGTTATTTTATGAAAGCAGAACAATCACTGGAAGCGCTGGCATCGGTAACATATCTAGGAGAATAACTAAGGAGCGCCTTAAAACGGAATGACCGAGTATCCTCAGGTAAGGCATATGTCAGACCGAGATTCTTTGGAAGAATCCTCAGTGTGTGTACTTCAAAAAATAGCTCTGAGCACTATGGGACTGAGGTCATCAGTCCCCTAGAACTTAGAACTACTTAAACCTAATTAACGTAAGGACATCACACACATCCATGCCCGAGGCAGGATTCGAACCTGCGACCGTAGCGGTCACGCGGTTCCAGACTGAAGCGCCTAGAACCGCTCGGCCACACCAGCTCGCGTGGGTACTTCACCCACATAGGAGGTAGCTTACAAAACTTTCCTTCAACCAGTACTTGAATATTGGTCTTCAGTATGGGATCAGTATCACATCGGAGGAAACAGAGAAGACCCAAAGAATGGCAATGCTCTTCGCAGTAGGCGCATTTAGTAAGAGCGGAAGCATCACACATATGCTCAACCAGCTCCAGTGGCAGTCGCTGCAAGAGAGGCGTTCAGCACCTCTACGTACTCTACCGGCCATTAAAATTGCTACACCAAGAAGAAATGCAGATGATAAATGAGTATTTATTGGGCAAATATATTACACCAGAACTGACATGTGATTACATGTTCACGCAATTTGGGTGCATAGATACTGAAAAATCAGTACCCAGAACAACAACCTCTGGCCATAATAACGGCCTTGATACGCTTGGGCATTGAGTCAAACAGAGCTTGGATGCCGTGCACAGGTACAGCTGCCCATGCAGCTTCAACACGATACCACACTTCGTCAAGAGTAGTGACTGGCGTATTGTGGCGAGCCAGTTGCTCGGCCACCATTGACCAGACCTTTTCAAATGGTGAGAGATCTGGAGAATGTCCTGCCCAGTGCAGCAGTCGAACATTTTCTATAACCAGAAAGGCCCGTACACGACTTACAACATGCGGTCCTGCATTATCCTGCTGAAATGTAGGATTTCGCAGGGATCGAATGAAGGATAGAGCCACGGGTCGTAACACATCTGAAATGTAACGTCCACAGTTCAGAGTGCCGTCAACGGGATCAAGAGGTGAGCGAGACGTGTAACCAATGGCGCCCCATACCATCATGCCGGGTGATACGCCAGTATGCCGATGACGAATACACGCTTCCAATGTGCGTTCACCGCGATGTTGCCAATCACGGATGCGACCATCATGATGCTGTAAACAGAATCTGGAGTCATCCGAAAAAATGGCGTTTTGCCATTCGTGCACCCAGGTTCGTCGATGAGTACACCATCGCAGGCGCTCCTGTCTGTGATGCAGCGTCAAGGGTAACCGCAGCCATGGTCTCCGAGCTGATAGTCCATGCTGCTGCAAACGTCGTCGAACTTTTCGTACAAATGGTCGTTGTCTTGCAAACGTCCCCATCTGTTGACTCACGGATCGAGACGTGGCTGCACGATCCGTTACAGCCATTTGGATAAGATGCCTGTCATCCCGACTGCTAGTGATACGAGGCCGTTGGGATCCAGCACGGCGTTCCGTATTACACTCCTGAACGCACCGATTCCATACCCTACTAAGAGTCTTTGAATCTCGACCAACGCGAGCAGCAATGTCGCGATACGATAAACCGCAATCGCCATAGACTACAATCCGACCTTTATCAAAGTCGGAAACCTGATGGTACGCATTTATCCTCCTTACACGAGGCATCACAACAACGTTTCACCAGGCAACGCCGGTCAACTGTTGTTTGTGTATGAGAAATCGGTTGGAAACTTTCCTCATGTCAGCACGTTGTAGGTGTCGCCACCGGCGCCAACCTTGTGTGAATGTTCTGAAAAGCTGATCATTTCCATATCACAGCATCTTCTTCCTGTCGGTTAAATTTCGTGTCTGTAGCACGTCATCTTAGTGGTGTAGCAAATTTTAATGGCCAGTAGTGTAGTTATTGTTAAAGTTCCGAGAGGGCACATTCTTAGCGTTCTTTGGAAAATGAACCAATGTACAGGGTGATTCAAACAAACGTTCACAAACTACAACAAGAATGAGTAGTCACATAGGAACTGGCGGTCGCAACGGTCATCGGGGGCTACAAAATACCGTCGCAGCTGCTAAATCACAGGACACAAATGGACGCCCATTTCCTAGATGCCCCAAGTTTTGTCCAGATGCATTGAGACACACCTGACATCGACGCTGTATTGCATGGCATACCCTCTCAAAACTACCTGGTGCATCCCGAAGCTATCCTGCTGCCACAACTATCCTGCCCACTAGATCCTCCGGTGATGTAACAGGTGTTTCATACAGGAGGCCCTTCAGACACCTTCACAGGAAAAAATCAACTGAGAGCAGATCGAGTGATGATGTTGGCCATGCGACTGACCCGTTGCGACCAACCCAGCTGCCCGGAACGGTTGCCCGCGGATGTGCCATCACCTGTCTGCTGAGTCGGCATGGAAACATCATTCAGCATGTCCGGCAGAAACTCTCGCAGGAATACGAGTCACGGACGACCAACAAGTCGGTCCGAGAGATTGTAGAGCCCAATCAAGCCTTCTCCGGCGATGCCAGTCCACATGCTAAGGGCAAATTCGAGTTGTGAGGTATCCTTCCGTGTAGCATGTGGGTTCACATCCACCAACGTAAGCAGGTTGTGAACGCTCATCACACTCTCGAGTGAGAACCTAGCGTCATCGGTGAAGAGAACACTCACTGTAAGGCTTCGATCTGGCCCTCTCGAGGCGTTTGCGACCCTATGTTATTACTGATTCTTGTTGTACACCCAATGTGCAACGTCAGTTTGCTTTTTGAATCACTCTATATCCTCCGAAAAAAAGGTTCAAATGGCTCTAAGCGCTATGGGCCTTAACATCTAAGGTCAGCAGTCCCCTAGACTTAGAACTACTTATTCCTAACTAACCTAAGGATATCACACATCCATGCCTGAGATAGGATTCGATCCTGCGACCGGTGCAGCCGCGTGGTTCCGTACTGAAGTGCCTGGAACCGCTCGACCACAGCGGCCTCACACAACATTCCTTCCTCATATGCATATGTCGCGAAAAGGCAGCGAAGGTAAAATTAGAGATTACATCTCAGACAGCGCCTTACTACGAGAGCGTGCTGAAAAGCAGTGCCTTCGAATATTGTATGTGTAAACACTTAAGGCATTTTAAACAAGACAATGTCATTAACATTCTGAATCCTTATGCGCCATGTCTACATGTTTATTTCCCAACATAGTCACTAGCGACGAACACATTTTTGCCAGCAAGAGACTTGGTTGACGGAGCCACAGCCTCAACTCTGGTTCAGCCGCTTCATCACTATTAAATTGATGTCGTGAAAGGTGTTGTTTCAGTTAAGGAAGCTGATGAAAAGCGGATGGGGCCAGGTCAGGTCTGCATGAAGGATGAGTGATGTAAGTCGACGCATGACGTCGGATTGCTGCAGATGTACTAGCGGTTATGTGTGGTCTAGCATCGTCGTTCTGATGGAGACGGTGCTCCATGTGTGGACGCTCTCCGAATTCAAAACACGATCACAGCATGCTGTCGGTCAAAAAATTTTCGAGATTTTGCTAGCAATTTTTTCTTATATGTTTAAGAAGGCAAAAGAAGTGCAGTAACGAAAAGAGAACATTCGCAATGGATTGCAGACTTGCATTTTAAGTAGACTTGATTGCACGCTGCGCACAGTAAGACACTGCGAGATGTGAAACAACTTATTTCTGACAACTGGGATGCATTTAAAAGGAAAAGCACATCGTAGAAGGTATTTTAGAGGGAATAAATTCCGGCATACACAGTCCAGTTCTCTAAGCTCAATGACTTTAAACATAAAACGACGTTTGAAGAATTCATTGTTGCCTTAAAAGAATTACGACAGTTTTCTAACCGTTTTGGAGACACTGTCAATCTTACATTTGTTTTCGAACTGTCTTCGAGACAGTTTAAAGCACCCGTATGTACTGGCTGATGTGCAGTGGAATTCTCGTTATAAGGACAAATTTTTTTATGCTAAAATTGCCCATAACGTCTACATTGTTTTCCTCAGGTCGAGTTTCTACTTCTGCTGAAATATTGATCAACATATGTGTGTGAAAGACATCCCGGCGAATAGGAAACAAAATAATCCCCGATCACGTGGCAAACTGAGTGCGAAAATTTGTGCAATTGTCTGGGCCTGCCCCCATACTGGCAGTTTGCATCAGATAAAAATTGTTTTGCCTTCATGGTACTGGAAATAATTAAGTAACACTGAAAAGATGTTTTGTTTATGAGCTATGCTGCTGAGGAATGTTAAATGCAAAAACGTGTCGTATGCAGCGCGACTGCATTGCCATTTAAAGGCAGTGCGTTCGCTGTTTCCTTCTCCTCCTCAGACAGCGTACCATGGCGGTGTAGTTAGGCCGAGCTGTATGGCACTCGATTCGAGATCCGAATTCTTGGTCGTCCCTGCTCTATCTACACTTTTTACACCCACACGTCCCTGCAGTACTAAACTGGTGATTCCTTGATGTCTCTGAACATGTCCTAACAGCTGATCCTTGTTTTTGGTCGAGTTGTGTCACATATTTCTGTACGCCCCAATTCTATTCAGTACTGTGTCAGTTGTTACGCTACCGACCCACCATTCTTCTGCAGTACCACCTTCCAAAATCTTCTATTCTCTTGTCTGAACTGCTTATCGTCCATATTTCACTTTCGTACAAGGTTGCATTCCAGACAATATCTCTAGAAACGATTTGCTAACACCTTTTTTTCCAATTGCCAGCCTTGCATTTCTTATCCTGCCTTCTTCGGTCATCATTAGTTATTTTACTGCTCAAATAGTGCAACTTGTATAAATTACTACTTTAAGTGCCTCGTTTCCTTATCTAATTCCCTTGGCATCAGCTGATTTTATTCGAATAAATTACCCTTTCTTTGATTTTGTTGATGTTCACGTTACATTGCTCTTTTCACGACACTGTCCATTCGTTTCAGCTACCTTTCCAAGTCCACTGCTGTCTCTGACAGAATTAAAGTTCATCCGCAAACCCAAAAATTTTTATTTCTTCTCCCTGAACTTTAATTCATTCTGCAACTTTTTCTGTCGTTTCCCTTACTGCTTGCTCAATGTACAGATTGAATAACACTGGGAGCAAGCTATAACCCTTTCCAACTGCTGCTTGCCTGTCATGCCCTTTGACCAGTATAAATGTCGTCTGGTTTAAATAAAAATTGTATGTAATTTTTTGCTGTGTGTTTTTTATCTCTGATACCTCCAGAATTTCAAAGAGATAATTCCAGACAACACTGTAAAAAGCTTTATTTAGGTCTAAAAATATATATAAACGCAGGTCTGATTTTCTTTAACCTGTCTTCTAGGATAACTTGTTGGGTGAGTATTGCCTCACATGTCCCTAAATTTCTCCGGATGCCAAAGTGATCGCCTCCAAGATCGGCTTCTACCAGTTTTCCCACTCTTCAATAAATAATTCGCTTCAGTATTTTGCAGACTGACAGTTATGTAATTTTCAAATCTGCCACCAACTTTTTCTTTGGGATTGGAGTTATTACTTTCTTCTTGAAGTGCGATAATTGTTATTATTTGTGAATAAGCCCATTAGTACTACGCAAAGTACTTCCATATGTGCATTTGCCTTTCTTTGTACCCACATTTCTTTGATTCTCTCTCTGTGGGCATTTTTTCTCTCCTCAGACCATTTTGTTCCGGCCTTCATATTTAGCTTTCTCCCTGCGTCAGTTTGCCAATTTTGGATCCCAGACCTGAAGATTTCGCGGTTTTGGACGTCTTCTGCGGTAATTATCTCGCCAAACCATTTCGTTGGGTCCGTTTTGTCTTTGCTCCTGTTGTCGAAAATGTCGATTATTTGCTTTGTAAATCTGTCTGGGTTCATTCTTTTAGTGTGTTCACAGAGTCTTAACATTTATTTTCTAATGTCGCAGGTTCGAATCCTGCTTTGGACATGGATCTGTGTGATATCCTTAGGTTAGTTAGGTTTAAGTAGTTCTAAGTTCTAGGGGACTGATGACCTCAGAAGTTACGTGCCATAGTGCTTAGAGTCATTTGAACCATTTTTCTAATGTCGCTATAGACAACTTTCCTCTGCCTAAAGTGATGGGTTGGTCAGTTTTGAGCACTGATTTCTGTTTTCGCTATTCTTACATCACTTTCTCAGGCACACTGCTGAGAAGCAATAGAGACAGCCCATCTTGTTGTCTTACTCCCATTTTTATTTCTACAGAATTTGAGAATTTCCAGCTAAATTTAGCCTTGGACTTTGTATCTATCAGTGTCTGTTCTACAATTGCAAATTTTTTCAGATCTAGAGCTCGTTCTTTTAAAATCTGTAACAGTGAATCGCAGTCAACAGAGTCACATTTTTTTAAAAAAAATCAACATATAAGCGACCTTAATCTTTGCTACAAATTCTCTATATCTTAGGACTGGCCTTAGGTTCAAGATCTGCCATGAACATGAACAGCGTGGTCTGAATCCTGCTTCATATTCTCTAATTGGTTCAGGTTATTTCGGTGACCTAGCGAGAGGACAGTGGGTTAGAATTTTGAATAAAACTAGTACTACTGGTACTGTAGTTATATCTGTTCTGCCTCCCTTATTGTTTAACGGGTAAATTGACGCATTTTTCCAATTTTGCAGAATTGGATAATATCAATAACTAGCTGAGTACCCGGCGTTGCCCAGGAATATACGTGTATTTGTTCCATCCCCCTATTAGGCCATCTCCTTCTTCCCCCCCCTCCACCCCTTTCTAACCATCTCCTCCTTAATCCTCTATGTCCATCTTCTCCACCCCCTTTCTGTGCCCACTTTCTCCATCCCCCACATTCTCTCTCTTCATGCCATTCTCTCTGCCTATCTAGCCCTCCCCTACCTCTCTATCAATCTACTCCTTCTCATTCTGTCCATCTACTCCTTCCCCATTTTTCATCTCCTCCATCCCTTTCTAATCTCATCTCCATTACTCTTTGTCTATCTTCTCCTCCCCCTCTCTCAGTGTATCTCTTCCTTCCCCCACCCCTCTCTTTCCATCTCCCCCTCCCTCAAAGAGCGAAGTGGCTCAGTGCTTAGCACACTGGACACGCATTCGGGAGGGCGATGGTTCAGACCCACGTCCGGCCGCCAGATGTAAGTTTTCTGGATTTCCCTATATCGTCCCAGGTAAATTCCGGAATGGTTCGTCTGAAAGATGACAGCCGATTTCATTCCCCGTCCTTGACCCCATCCGAGCATGTGCTCTGACTCTAATGACCTCCACGTCGACGCGACGCTAAACCCAGTCTTGCTTGCTTTCCTTTCTTCCTCCTCCCCCTTTCTATGTCCACCTCCTCCTGTTCATTTTCTCTGTCTGTTTCTTCTCCTTCTCTGTCTGTTCATCTCCTCCTCCCCCCTCCCCAGCCTATTTCTTTCTTCTCCTTTCTCTGTCCATCTCCTCGTCATTCTTTTCTCTGTCCAGGTCGTCCTCTCCCGTCTCTCTGTCCATTAAACCCTCCCCTACCTCCTCTTCCTATTACATGTGTCCAACTCCTCCGTCCCCCTCGATGCAAATCCACCACCACCACCTCCTCTCTCCATGTTATCATGTTCAGCCCAATAGGAGGCTGGTGGTTACTACCCCCACAATATTTCTTTTCAGATTTTCACTAATCTTATGTGCCAAATTTGACTAAAATCGTCCCAGGGGATAGAATGAGCTTTTTACCGCTGGCTTTGCTCGCATATGGACATTTCAAATATAATTCGCATATATTTAACATATTTACACGTATTTGTGCACATGTTTCACCCGTATATCTAGCGAATTCCACCCAGCAGTTTCATTTTCACGCAGTTCTATGTTTATCATGTCATATCTCTTGAAATATGTGCAATACAATGATACGGTTTTTTAGGTACGTTGAGCTGTATATTCGGTTACCGTCTCCAAAATGTGTTGCGAATAGAATTAGTAGTAAGACTTAATAAATTAAAACGTCATACATAAAACGGGAGTTTTTCACGCATCTCAGTATTTAACGCCGTATCTCCTAGACTATGTCTAGTACAATCATATATTTTTGTATGTAGTTTCGGCAACACATACGGGTATTGTCTGTCAAACGTCTTGCAAGAGACATTAGTTTCTCACGCATCTAAGTGTTTATGACGTCATATTTCCTTAACTAAATTTTGTAAGATGAGGTAGTTTTTCAAGTACATTCAGTGGTATATTTCTTTACCGTCTACAACATGTGTTATAAATACATTTATCAGTAAAAAAGTAATAAACTAGAAAGTCCTGCTTCATGTGGCAATTTTCCGGAACGAACAGTGAAAATGAAGCGAGCGATGAACTTTTTTCCTTTCATCATTATTTGAAGGTCGTAAAAGTTTCGCATAGTTTTGCAATTACGTGTAAAGTTCGTTGCAAGTCTCTAAGTGCTCTCATTCGGAAACACTGGCTGACAAACACTACCTTTTCACACCAGTTTGATACGTGGATGGTTCTTATTCCCACATCGATTCTTGCCAGACAGTAAATGATACGTGAACCAAATTTGGTTGAAATCTGGTCTCTGGTTTAGGACCAGATGTGCGACATACTTTCACACATACACACTGTATATACAGGGTGACAGGTATTGTACTGCATGAAAAAAACGTAAATTAGCTAGAAACTACGGCATGCATGTTATTCAACATGTAAACGTCACTACAGATATTCGGATTTAGGTTTTGAAAAGTTCGATATGCCTGCCATCATTTGCGATGATGTGTTGCAGACGAATAGGGAAATTCCGCATGACTCGCTGAAATGTCGGAACATCGATGTTGTTGATGACCTTCTGAATGGCTGTTTTCAGCTCAACAATGGTTTTGGTATTATTGCTGTACACCTTGTCATTAATATAGCCCCACAAAAAGGAGTCGCATGTGCTCAGATCCGGAGAATATGGCGGCCGATCGAGGCCCACGCCAGTGGCCTCTGGGTACCCCGGAGCCAGAATGCTGTTCCCAAAGTACTTCTCCAGGACATCAAACACTCTCCTGCTTCGATGGGGTCGAGCTCCAGAACCCTCAAGTACGGTTCGGTAGTCACCTTTGTAATCTGCCGCTCCCTTCTTTGTTGTCGCTACTGTCTACAATGGTGAAGTCTTTTCAAAAGATTCTAGAGGAGTAAGATTTAGAATAAACTTTTTAATTATCTTTTCTTGCATGTCTCTTCATGTCTAGTGGTCTGGTTCTTGAAGCCGAAATTTTCATATTTTATGTTTCATAGTGCAGTTGATCTAAATAAATTTGAAGAATGTCTGTGCAGAATTTTTGTTTTTACGATGATTTATTGCATCACATTTTACTATATCACACTGCATTTTTCCCCCGTCGAAGGTTCGAGTCCTCCTTCGGGCATGGGTCGGTGTGTTGTCCTTAGCGTAAGTTAGTTTAAGTTTGATTAAGTAGCGTTGAAGGCTAGGGACCGATGACCTCAGCAGTTTGGGCCCATAGGAACTTACTACCACCACCACACCGTGTTGGAATTTTCACATTAACAAAGCTGAAATTACAGTCCAAAATGAAATTTTCACTCTGCAGCGGAGTGTGCGCTGATATGAAACTTCCTGGAAGATTAAAACTGTGTGCCGGACCGAAACTCGAACTCGGGACCTTTGCCTTTCGCGTGCAAGTGCTGTACCAGCTGAGCTACATAAGCATGACTCACGCCACGTCCTCACAGCAGGAGAGCTTCTGTTAAGTTTGGAAGGTAGGAGACGAGGTACTGGCAGAAGTAAAGCTGTGAGGACGGGGCGTGAGTCGTGCTTGGGTAGCTCAGTTGGTAGAGCATTTGCCCGCGAAAGGCAAAGGTCCCTGTGAACCTTGGAGAACTAGCACTCCTGCAAGTTTATTGTTCGTCCATCTACAAAAATACGTCCGATCACATCACAGGCATACTTCCTACTACCTCACTCTGCGGGTAATAACAGTATTCCAGAGGGCTTACAGTGTTTCTATTAGTTTAGATTATTATTTCAGAAATAAATCCATAAATAAACATAATAATAATTACTGGGTTGCGTAATCAATAACAGAAATTTTAAGTGTGCCAAATATTTTGTAATTTCTAATATTTAAAAAAAAAAAATTTAACTGTAATTCAGAGCTAGCACACATCGATTGTAACATCGAAAATAAAGTAATTCCTTTTTACCTTGAAATATAACATCTTGAGTCTGGAACCGCGCGACCGCTACGACCGCAAGTTCGAATCCTGCTTCGGGCATGGATGTGTCTGATGTCCTTAGGTTAGTTAGGTTTACGTAGTTCTAAGTTCTAGCGGACTGGTGACGTCAGAAGTTAAGTCCCATAGTGCTCAGAGCCATTTGCACCATTTTTATAACATCTTGTGCATAAGTCTATATGAAACTTTTAAGAAAAGCAGCTTAGATAATACTGACCTGTCCAAAATTCGAAAAATATTTCTGGTATCTACTACTACTGTTGAAGAAAAAGTAACGCTGGAGTAGGATGTCGCCTTACACTGTGCCGTCAAGGAATATCGCACTGTGACTGGACACTGCACACCATAGTCACCCACTGATGGTGAAGAGATTTCTCGATCGCGAAATGCGGAACCTCAGTTCCCCAAATGCACTAATTTTCCTTATTGACGAACCGATGCTAATGAAAGTGGGCTTCGTCACTAAACCAAACCATGCGTGCGCATTCTAATTACAATCAGGTCCTGAGGCCAACCCGTCTAGTTTGAAAGTACTCACGCAAACCCTTCAGAAGCTACGACGATTTTACACTACTGGCCAATAAAATTTGCTACACCGCGAAGATGACGTGCTACAGACGTGAAATATAATCGACAGGAAGAAGATGCTGTGATATGCAAATCATTAGCTTTTCAGAGCATTCACACAAGGTTGTCGCCCACGGCGACACCTACAACGTGCTGACATGAGGAGTTTCCAACCGATTTCTCATACACAGACAGTTGACCGGCGTTGCCTGGTGAAACGTTGTTGTGATGCCTCGTGTAAGGAAGAGAAATGCGTACCATCACGTTTCCGACTTTGGTAAAGGTCGGATTGTAGCCTATCGCGATTGCGGTTTATCGTATCGCGACATTGCTGCTCGCGTTGCTCGAAATCCAATGACTGTTAGCAGAATATGGAATCGGTGGGTTCAGGAGGGTAATGCGGAACGCTGAGCTGGATCCCAACGGCCTCGTATCACTAGCAGTCAGGATGACAGGCATCTTATCCAAATGGCTGTAACGGATCGTGCAGCCACGTCTCGATCTGTGGGTCACCAGATGGGGACGTTTGCAAGACAACGACCATTTGCACGAACAGTTCGACGACGTTTGCAGCAGCATGGACTATCAGCTCGGAGACCATGGTTGCGGTTACCCTTGACACTATATCACAAACAGGAGCGCCTGCGATGGTGTACTCATCGACGAACCTGGGTGCACGAATGGAAAAACGTCATTTTTTAGGATGAATCCAGGTTCTGTGCATCATGATGGTCGCATCCGTGTCTGGCGACATCGCGGTGAACGCATATTGGAAGCGTGTATTCGTCATCGCCGTACTGGCGTATCACCCGGCGTGATGGTTTGGGGTGCCATTGGTTACACGTCTCGGTCACCTCTTGTTCTCATTGACGGAAGTTTGAACAGTGGAGGTTACATTTCAAATGTGTTACGTCCCATGGCTACCCTTCATTCGATCCCAACGAAACCCTACATTTCAGCAGGATAATGCACGACCGCATGTTGCAAGGCCTGTACGGGCCTTTCTGGATACAGAAAATGTTCGACTGCTGCCATGGCCAGCACATTCTCCAGATCTCTCACCAACTGATAACCTCTTGTCAACGGTGGCCGAGCAACTGGCTCGTCACTATGCGCCAGTCACTACTCTTGATGAAGTGTGGTATCGTGTTGAAGCTGCATGGGCAGCTGTACCTGTACACGCCATCCAAGCTCTGTTTGTGTCAATGCCCAAGTATATCAAGGCCGTTATTACGGCCAGAGGTTGTTGTTCTGGGTACCGATTCCTCAGGCTCTATGCACCCAAATTGCGTGAAAATGTAATCACATGTCAGTTCTAGTATAATATATTTGTCCAATGGATATCTGTCTATCATCTGCATTTCTTCTTGGTGTAGCAATTTTAATGGTCAGTAGTGTATTCCTTCAACGTTTTCATTCACAGTAGGGCGGACTTGGGAAATGTGTATGCCATCTGCTTCCCTCCTCGCCTCCCGCCCTGCAACGAAACCGCCGGCGGCATCGGCTGCGGCGCGCCCGCAGCTCGCCGTCCACTTGTTGCTGCTGCTGCTCCGGAGATGTGCGCAGCCGCGGCGCCCGGCCAGATTTCTCACGGCGCGGCGCCAGCCCTGACGTAACCGGGGCACTGGCCCGCCCTGCTCTACCTTGCTGCTCCTCTGCCCGTGCTCATCAGAGCGCGAGCAGCGAAAGTGCACTGCGCTGCGCCGCTTCCCCCACACAGCGAGCACGTGTAAAGAGGAAGGAAAGCCGCCTCGTCTCCCTCACGTGACGTAACACACCGGCAGAAACCGAGTTCCGGGAATCCTCCCAACGATCCTGGGCGTTCTGGAAAACGCCTTTCTTTCCTTTGTCTTACTTTCCACTCCAGTGCCTTCCTACACCTGTATCAACGTCTGAGGGGTCTTACTACTTATTTCTCCTAAATTTTAATAGTTTTCGTTTATTTTTCTTGTGCAGACGTAAGACTGTGTCGTATAGACTTATTTTGCTGTGTGTCCTCACTTGCTTTATATATTTTTTTTTATTTTGGGTCATCAGTCTTCTGACTGGTTTGACGCTGCCTGCCACGAATTCCTCTCCTGTGCCAACCTCATCATCTTAGAGTAGCATTTGCTACCTAGTCCTCTATTACTTGCTTTATGTATTCCAATCTATACCTTCCTCAACACATTTTACTCTCTACAGCTACCTCTAGTACCATGGAAGTTATTCCCTCATGTCTTAACAGATGCCCTATCATCCTGTCCGTTATTGTGAGTGTTTCCCGTATATTCTTTCCCTTGCCGATTCTGTGGAGAACCTCCTCATTCCTAATCTTATCAGTTTAGCTAATTCTCAACATTCCTCTGTATCGCCACAGCTTAGATTCTCTTCTGTTCCGTTTTTCCTACAGTCCATGTTTCACTATCATACAATGCTGTTCTCCAAAAGTACATTCTCAGAAATTTATTCTCCAAATTATGGTCTACTTTTGATACTAGTAGACTTCTCTTGGCCAGGAACTTTATCTGCTTCGGGACGCTCAATCCCGATGTTGAGTTTCTCGCTGTTCTCATTTCTGCTACTTGTCATTACATTCGTCTTTCTTCGATTTACTCTCAGTCTATATTCTGTACCCTGACTGTTCATTCCATTCATCAAATCATGTAACTCCTCTTCACTTTCAGTCAGGATAGCAATGTCAATCAGCAAAACTTATCATTGATATCCTTTCATGTTGAATTTTAATTTCACTCCCGAACCTTCCTTTTACTTCCATCATTGCTTCTTGGGTGTACAGATCAAACAGTAGGAGCGAAAGGCTACTTCCTTGTCTTACACCGTTTTTAATATGAGCATTTCGTTCTTGCTCGTCCACTCTGTTTATTCCTTCTTGGTTCGTGTACGTCTGTTCCTACAGCTTACCCCTATTTTTCTCAGAATTTCGAACATTTTGTACCATTTCAAACTGTCGAACGCATTTTCCAGGTCGACAAATCCAGTGAACGTGTCTTGACTGTTCTAGTCTTGCTTCCACTATCAACGGCAACGCCAGAACTGCCGCTCTGGTGCCTTTACCTTTCCTAAAGCCAAACTGATCATCCTGTAACACATTCTCAGTTTCCTTTTCCTTCATTCTGCATGCCCCAGGCTGCATTAATTGAAGAGTTTCACCGTTCAGTGTGGCCTGTTGTTGTGGTTTAGACACAATTCGTTTGAAATATTTGTATGTCGATTTCCATTTTTCTTATTCTAAATAAAATGTGAACCTATACGTCTCACCCTGAGTGGCTAACCTCACTACGTGAGAGGCTATTTTCTAGGAACCTTTTGCTGTGTCAACTTTATCATAGAGGCATGTACTCATATTTTCTTTTATCATAACTTCTGTGCTGATACCTACGTCCGTTCGGTACTGCCATAAAATACCTGTAGCAGTGTCCAAACAAATTTAACAGTTCTACGCTGTTCGCTTTGTAATATAACTATTT
Organism: Schistocerca americana; assembly: GCF_021461395.2. Taxonomy (NCBI): domain Eukaryota; kingdom Metazoa; phylum Arthropoda; class Insecta; order Orthoptera; family Acrididae; genus Schistocerca; species Schistocerca americana. The sequence goes on from NC_060119.1 coordinate 96,734,638, forward strand.
CTGCAAAATAATAATAGTAGGAGAATTATTCATTTTGTTTTCATAGGATATAAGAACAACATCTTGGATTTTCTCGTCATCAGGTGTGAGAAAAGCTGCACTTAGAGACCCGGGGTCTGCGGTCATACCTGACAGCGTCAGATAGAATTCTGACTATCTGACGCTGTCAGGTATGACCACAGCTTTCGTATTTTTTGGTACGTTATGCTGTGACATTTAGTTTTAATTTAGTCCGAAGAAGGTGTCCCTTGTGACACCGAAACCTAGGATACAAATTAATTGTGTTCGCAGCTGAGGGCTGTGCTTTTCAAAATTTTGTATTATACAACAGTTGCTGATTGACAGCCTTGTTAAAAACTTTAATTTCGATATTTATTACGTCTATGGACCGTTATCATTTAGAACAATGGCGCTAACATCTGCACCAATGTTCTCCTACAAAATTTGCATAAAGACATTAATTTTGCAGCTTCATGAATATAGGAGCTGGAACATAAAAATTTTACAACACTTTTAAGTAATATTTGATTTTGTTTAGGCTAAATATTACAAGAAACTTACGCGTTTTCCTGCCTGGTCACAAAATGGCTTCTTACACTACGAAGAAACAAAAGGGTGAGCGATCTTTTGCAAAAGAACAGAGATTGCAATTACATTCGCGGACCATATTAATTGATTACAGAGTATTTTTTATTTTTCTACGATAATATTTATTTCGTTACTGCGTCATTTTTGGTGTATTTGTGGGTAATTTTCAAGAATGACTACCTATCGAAGTCGTGGGTTCCAGACGATACATATCGAACGTGCGATCCTAAATCGATCATGCGAAACTGGTGGCGGCCGTTATGAGTCTGTTTACGGTGGTCACTACAACAACGACAAAAGAAGAGCGTTACAAAAATACTTGTGATTGCAAAGGAGACGACTTACGTTACTCGTCTTCGGTGTTGTCGTCATGCGATGTGTACGCTACGGGAAGCATTCCCTTTTTGCTGTAAGCTGGGTAAACTCTGCCAATATCATGCAAAAATATGAGTAGAGTGTCACACGCGTTAACTTTTCCTTGCAAAGGCAAATTGCGGAAATAGAGGTACTGAAACAAGTATAGTTCGTCTCTTTGTCGTGGACGGCCATCTCTTTAAATGGAAGACTTCACACATTTCCATAGCAGCTCGATGTTCTGCGTGTGCACACTGGGGTCATGCGAAGACACGAACTCTACAGAGTGGTTGACGAACTCGTGGTCGAATTCTTCTGCTTTGAGTGTCTTGTAGGACTGAAACTTGGAATGAGTTTACTATCGGGCTCATGTGGCGAACCGTCACAGCATTGCGTTTACATTCAAGCAAGCATTCTTCGCCGTGTTTTAATAATTTTTGCCGAGTCGCTATAAGTGCATATGTTATCATATTACGTTGCAAACAGAAAAGTTACAAAACATCTGTACGATGAAACTTTCTGGTAGATTAAAACTGTGTGCCGGACTGAGACTCGAACTCGGGACCTTTGCCTTTCGCGGGCAAGTGCTCTACGATATTTTACAGGTTGCAAGTCCGGTGAATAGGGTAGATACTTTTGGTTATCTTGTGCTTCTCTGGGGAGACTTGGCGAACACGAGACCGAGTTTGACGCGACATTCCCCACGTAGGTTGATCTACGTGGAAAACCAAGTTCCAGGTCAAAGATTTGAAAATAAACTTCTGTACTGATAGTGGTTTCAGACAATAACGGCGTTGTTATTTAAGAAACAGAAACCGCAGAGCAGATTCAAGTTCTTTCTATGGTGAGGAGCAATTAAGACTCACGAGATGAGGCTTTTCAGTGAATCAGTAGCGGTTAGTCAGGCTGTTCAGATGGCCAGAATGTTTCGTCAGTTATACGAGGGCTGTCCAGAAAGTAAGTTCCGATTGATCGCCTGACGGAAACCCCAGTGAAAATCAGATATGTTTTACTCGTAACTGTTAGCTACACCTTCCAGCTACTTCTCTACGTAGTCGCCGTTCTGACTTAGACATTTTTCGTAGCGTTGTACCAACTTCCCAATACCCTCATCATAGAAGGCAGCCGCCAGTGCTTTCCGCCGATTCTCTACGCTAACCGACAGGTCGCTGTCTGTGCCAAAATGTTGTATTCACAGCCAGCGGTTCATGTGAGCAGAGATGAAACTCAGTGGGAGACATTACGGGCTGTATTGTGGGTAATCAAACATAGGCAATTGAAAACGATGCAGGAGCATCTTCATTGCCCCTGCAGAATGTGGCTATGATTCGTCTCGAAGAAGAAACCGCACGACAGTTATGTAATGTTGGCTGCATAGCTTCAGGCGAAATTTCTCACCAGGCCCTCGTACTCGGGGGGAGACAATATTGTTTTATGTATCTTTATGTGCTCCCTGTGATATCAGAAATGAGAACAGCGACGTGATGCTATCTAGGGCTGTACTAGAGACACTGCCCAACACACCTGTGCAAAGCTTTATCGGATTTTCATAGTCGTTTCCATTTCGCGACCGATCGGAACTTACTTTCTGGACACCCCTCGTATAATGCTGTCTTGCGTCGAGTTCTCCATCCACAGTCTCTTCAAATAACCACTGGCAACGCTTAAACCTCCTTTTTGTCAGCTGGAAGTTAGGCCTGAACGCATGGAACGCGTTGGTAGCCTACCGCACTGTGAAGTCACGTCAGGTCTGCTCGCCGCTCTGTTGGCAGCGCTCTGGTCTGGCAGTACGAGACGCCAGGGGAATGCCTTCAGCCTCCGCTCAGTAGAAGAGCTACAAGTTTTGTGTGTGAGTTCTAAATAATAAAAGGATTGCAGGAAAAGAAGTTCGGGGCACATCCCTTCATTGCTGATCGTGACACCTACGGGTTATTTGACCCGCTTCATAATGAAACACGGTTCAAATGGCTCTGAGCACTATGGGACTTAACATCCGAGTCATCAGTCCCCTAGATTTAGAACTACTTAAACCTAACTAACCTAAGGACATCACACACATCCATGCCCGAGGCACGATTCGAATCTGCGACAGTACCAGCAGAGTGGTTCTGGACTGAAGCGCCTAGAACCGCTCGGCCAAAGAGGTCGGCCTTTACAATGATTTAAACAAATTACAGTGCTGAATTTTCCTGAACCTTGAAAATGTCATTCCGTTCATTTGGCGAGGTAGTGGAGGTCTTTCGAGATTAACTGACGAAGAAGGTCACTGTCTTAAACTAGAAGCCTGAAACCAGTCTCCCTTGTTTGGATTGCATTTTTCTTAAAACAATCCTAGCGTGTCTGATGTGTCTGACCCATTAGCATCCCTCGCTGCAGCAGAAGATGTAGCTGTCCTAGTTTGGTCTGAATGTAGCTTTCGACGAAAAGTTACACAGTCCTGATAGTAAAGGTGCTTTGGCCGTGGTGTAAAGTTATTGCGGTTAGAGTGGAGCATCAGGAATAGGCTGTGAGTAAATTGAGGATCGATAATTTGCACGACCTCCAGCCAATCAAAGCCCAGAAAGTGAGTTATTGTAACTAGTTTGAACGTGATTGTAGTGTGCAGAGTCTTATTCTTCGAACAGAGCTTCATTTATAACCCTCCTAGTTCCCAACACTTACTTTTTTCACTTCGCGTTTTGAATACGGAGTGTCTCTAGTTGCTGATCTATCTGAATATCGCAGATAAAATATTCGATGGTAAAACTATCCATAGCGCTCACGTGGGCGGATAAAATACGCTATGAGACCAAAAGTATCCCGACACCTGGATGAAAATGACTTAAAAGTTCGTGGAGCTCTCCATCGGTAATGCTGGAATTCAATATGGTGTTGGCCCATCCTTATCCTTGCCACTCTCGCAGGCATATGTTCAATCAGGTGCTTCAATGTTTCTTGGAGAATGGCTGCCCAATCTTCACGGAGTGCCGCACTGAGTTGAGGTATCGATGTCGGTCGGTGAGACCAGGCTCGAAGTCGGCGTTCCAAAACATCCCATGGGTGATGTAGAGGATTCAGATCAGGACTCTGTGCAGCCCAGTGCATTACAGAGATGTTATTGTTGTGTAACCACTCCGCCACAGGCCGCGTACTATGAGCAGGTGCTCGGTCGTGTTGAAAGATGCTATCGCCATCCCCGAATTGCTCTTCAACAGTGGGAAGCAAGGTGCTTAAAAGATCAATGTATTCCTGTCCTTTGATAGTGTCACGCAAAACAACAAGAGGTGCAAGCCCACTCCATGAAAAACACAACCTCACCATAACAGCACCGCCTCTGAATTTTACTGTTGGCACCACACTTGCTGGCAGATAACGTTCACCGGGCATTCGCCATACCCACACCCTGCCATCGGATCGCCGCATTGCGTACCGTGATTCGTCACTCCACACAACGTTTTCACACTGTTCAATCGTCCAATGTTTACGCTCCTTACATCAAGCGAGGCGTCGTTTGGCATTTACCGGCGGGATGTGGGGCTTATGAGTAGCCGCTCGACCAAGGAATCCAAGTTTTCTCACCTCCCCCCCTAACCGTCATAGTACTTGCAGTGGATCCTGATGCAGTTTGGAATTCCTGTGTGATGATCTGGACAGATGTCGGCCTATTACACATTACAACCCCCTTCAAGTGTCGGCGGTCTCTGTCAGTCGAGATCTGCCTGTACGCCTTTGTGATGTACGTGTCCCTTCACGTTTCCACTTCACCATCACATCGGAAACAGTGAAGCTAGGGATGTTCAGGAGTGTAGAAATCTCGCGTAGAGACGTATGACACAATTGACACCTAATCACCTGACCACGTTCGAAGTCCGTGAGCTCCGCGGAACGCCCCATTCTGCTCTCTCACGGTATCTAATGACTATTGAAGTCGCTGATATGGAGTACCTGGTAGTAGGTGGCAGCACAATGCACCTATTATGGTAAACGTACGCTTTTGGGGGTGTCCGGATACTTCTGATTACGTAGTGTTGGTACGAGTGAGCAGCAGGTAGCGATTGGCAGCTCTGCTGGCGCCCTGGTGCGGGAGCGACCACAAGCCGCCGTCCTTCACACTGGCAGCTCCGCGGGACTGGCAGGCCTGCCGGCAGAACCTCGCTGCTGCCACTCTGCCGGCAGAGCTGCCACACTCACGTAGGTGCCAGTTGCGGCAGGCTCCTTTGCGTCCCATTATGTTTCTGTATGGCGTCTCTGCCAGCAGACCCGCCGTGACATCCCAGTGCGCTAAGGCCCTGAAGGGTTCATGGTAAGAAGTACAGACGTTTAAAGCACCAACGACGGCCGTAGATGCTATCGCCAGAAGCCTACCGACAACATCGGCCAACACCTTGGTCAAGGTGCGTCCCAATTCCATTGTCAGGTTTGGCGGGGTGAAGCAGGTTACTTTAGGTTAGGTTACAATCTCGAAGTAGGTTAGACGTAAACCTCCATGTGTGGGATGGGTAACACGACACCTCCCTGCTTGCAGACGAGTGCTGCAATGTGGCTTTTGTTCTGAAAAAGACGCCGAATACATGTGAATGAGCTGTATCTGTCTGGAAAACAAAATGGCGACTACTATCACTCTTTCCTCTGTTGCTGGAATTAACAGACGAGTGTTAGAAAGAATGAGGTGAAAGATAAAGCGTCATACCGCAAATCTAAAAACTCTTTGACTTGTGTCGCCTCTTTCCTCCTCCCACCATCGGTTACCGCCAGAAGGGGCCGCTACCTTAGAATCTATGATTCCGTGTTTGATGTTTTTCATATTTATGCGTGTGTGTTAAGTAAATCTGTAGTTTCAATGATACACCGCTTTAAAGATCTTTCCAAAACACGTTGTTCCGAGCATGGTTAATTAAGATACAATGCTAGGAAGTGCGACTTCAGTGTATAAAAATGTTGCCGATAATGTTATGAGCACATAACGGTTAATTTAAGTGCTGAAAGTAGATGATGTTTCTATTATATGATGCACGGACAAAATTTGTGTGTTAGTAAGCAAATATTATTTAATTAATGAAAGGCAGATTTATGGTTTCACAGCAGCTCAGGTTATTCTAAAACTGGTGAAAATTAATGAAATACTAGCAGTATATTCAGATAACCAGATTCTGCTACTGGAAGCTTCAATACTCTTTAAACTCCTGCCCCGTGGATTTGAGGAAGGGAGTAACAAGGTTTCTGGAGGCAATATTATTACAGACTTAGTGTAGCTTCCAATAAAGGAAATCAACTATTGTAATAACAGTGTCTTTTAGTGTAGTTTGACGAAGCATAGCTCCAAAATTCGGTATAGAATTAATTTAATATTTCCTAGTACCTATTTGGGGTGCAAGAGTGAAAATGTTAGCCGGCCGGTGTGGTCGAGCGGCTCTAGGCGCTACAGTCTGGAACCGCGCGATCGCTCCGGTCGCAGGTTCGAATCCTGCCTCGGGCATGGACGTGTGTGGTGTCGTTAGGTTAGTTAGGTTTAAGTAGTTCTAGGGGACTGATGACCTCAGAAGTAAAGTCCCATAGTGCTCAGAGCCATTTGAACCATTTTGAAAATGTTATCTCATAAATTATTGTTTAGGTTATCGTAAATAGCATCCAACATATCACACGAATACTTTCAAATATTGTTTTCTGAGAGCGGTCTATTGGAAACATGTAATCGCCAGATGTCAAAAATCAATGTGTAGATTCTAATTTTACTTGGGCCAAAACTGCATCGTTAATATGAGTGTCCAGTTTTTAACAGAGGCCGGCCGGGGTGGCCGAGCGGTTCTAGGCGCTACAGTCTGGAACCGCGCGACCGCTACGGTAGCAGGTTCGAATCCTGCCTCGGGCATGGATGTGTGTGATGTCCTTAGGTTAGTTAGGTTTAAGTAGTTCTAAGTTCTAGGGGACTGATGACCTCAGAAGTTTAGTCCCATAGTGCTCAGAGCCATTTTTTTTTAACAGAGCTCGAGTCACACCTCTACACGTAACCGAAATTAGGTTTCGTTATCCGAAAGTTATCTGGGTTAAAGCCTTTACATAGTCGAGATGATTCATGGTGACCTTGAAAAGTAAGATTACAAATAAACAGTTTTGCTGAACTTAGTTGAAGTTGTGCAGACATACCGCAGTTAATCTTCAATGAGTGTCATTCAGCATACGTGTGAAAGACAAAGATAAAATTTAGAATAAGACACTATGATCATCTAAAGCACTGACAAGTGGAAACACACACACACACACACATTTGCAGACCAATTCATGTAAAAGAATCATCACCCCACTGGCATAATAACGCCAGTAACAATTTGTAGACAGCTAATATTCACCTGCCACAACACGAAACAGGTCCGCTACAGTCACTTTAAGGATAAGATAAGCTATGATTCTCATATGAACAAATTAGTTTTTGAGGTCGTAATTGACACCTAAAAATTCCGATAGAGATTTTTCCTTCGTATCATCTCCAATAAATCCTGTGCTTTCAGCCGTTAGATTCCGAACTGTAAGCCAAATACGATATTTTTCATCCTCAGGGCGCCACATACTCCTCCTTCGACTAAACGTATCAGCTTCTCGCAGTTCGTGTCGTGTCGACCGATGAATATCACTGATTAACGTTCGAAATCTGTACTTTCGGGTGGTGAGGCTGACTACATTCTAACCGCACGCATAGTGCTGTAGCGATTTGAAGAGATCGGCCGCCTTCGACCGATGTCGGTTGTCGGTGGAATTCACAGATATCGGATCCACTGTGAATGCAGCATATCATCTGTAAAGGATGTATTATTTTTCATTTTTTAAATTCTTACTATGAAATAATTAATCGTTAAGAGAACCGTGTCATAAAATATGTATATAATGTCAAAGGCCAGAGAATTTATATCGGCTGCAATTCAAAGACAGTGTATACGAGAAATCTTCAAGAAAATCTATAAATCTCATTCAGTTTTTTGTAAAACAAAAGACATGGAAGAGAGGCCTGCTTCGTCTTGTGACACAGTTCGAATGTTTCTTAAGATCTATAGGACGTACGTGTGATTGAGCTCTGTAATTTATCTCATTTATTGAATAATCATTGTCATATTGACAGTAAATGTGTCTGCATTCGTTGTAGAAACCTTTTAGTAATGACTTATTAATTTTATTGCTCGAGCTTCACGTTGCAGATGAATGTGTCAGGAATTGTGTACACACTGAAGACAGAACGATCGATAGCTTATTGCGTCGAGTTGTTTTATACTAAATTCTTTAAAAGTTCCTTTCTACGAAGTCCGTACTACTACCTACTATCACTTTTACGAAGAAGTTAGTTTAACACTTTCACTGACAAGATTCTTTGCAACAATGATGATGTACAATAGCCACCAGGGGCCTGGCAAATCAAAAGAAAAATAATAAAGGATGGTCTACAAAATACAATTAAGGTGATACTATATAACAAGGTAACTGATTACTTATTGATGTATGTTATAATAGTGACTGTATCGTGGCATCGAAATTGTGACGTGTCTTTCCCCAGTCAAACATGTATTGATGCTTTGCATACTTTTTACTCTAATTGGTTGTTTTTCTAACTTTATTATCTATCACAGAGCAAAGATACGTTGCGGTATTACATAAACTATTGTACCAGAGTTGCTGCTGTACATATTTAATTTTCGAAAAAATTGAATCATCAGTTTTTGTGAAGAACGTCTGTTCTCAGCAGCGAACTCCCGTCGTCTTCAGGGGCTGCTGGTAGTCGCCACATTTTGTTTCTTAACGTAGCGCTGTGCTAATTCTAATCGTTCCATCATTATGACTCATTTTGTTGGCATCAACATATTCCCTCTCCTCTTCATCACTAGACTCTCTCTTTCCTTGATTTACCATTTCTACAACAGCGCCGCCGATCACTTCATATGATCGTCTTAGTTCAACCACATTTGCGTATCACTGTCGACTGCATTTTCACATCCAGGCAGATGTCGAGCAATATACGCTTTTATTTACCTTTTCCACTATAGCACTGTCACTCACTTCATACTGATCCTCTTAATTCAACCGCATCTGCACTTCATTGTCGTCTGCATATCCACACCCACAATCATGTCGAAAAACAAAGGCTCTGCACCTCGGCCGCTGATCACACCCACCCCCTGCGTATTTAGGGCTTTATCTGTGACATTCTTCTGATTTTTTAACGTAATTCTTATCCTTCATCCATCTGGGATTCAACAGAAGTCCAGGTTGCCGGGGCTCGAATGACAGTTTTACTGTAGTTTCCAAGTATTCTTTTAGATACGATAGTGGCACTTCATGGACACCTCTTAGATTTTAAGAACACAAGAGTGCTAGCCAAAGAAAGTAATATTTGGAGGAATAAATCCCGAAAACGGTCGAAATCTCGCAGAATGAATGCAATTTCAACCAAGCTGACGGTTACAGGCTACCGGCTTCGTGCCTGCCAGCCATTGTAAACATGACGAACAATGACATAAGCAACTGACAGGAAAACACTGCGGCATTGCGACAACAGTAACATTATGGGAAACAGACTCCCTCTATTTCAGTGCGTGTTCTCGGTATTTAGCCAATGGCCATGAAACACCAGCTTAAAGATTCTTACCCAGTAATTCAGCACCTGAGGAAATGAGCTGTAAAAGTAGTCTTTTCTAACTAGACGTGACGCTGTTTATCGAGAGTATTCAGCCACCCAGACACGGCGGTGGAATCCTGAAGATAATTGCGGCAGAGAGATCGAAACGTCGAGCATCCCAAAAACTTAGAGGATTAAGACGCGGAGAAACGAATCAAAAGATTTCACCATCAGTGACGATGACCAAGGAAGTCCGCAGCCTCAGATATTCACTTTGCTCACTTGGTTGTGGAACACATTATCGATGGCAAACAATGGTGCGTGGTAAGAAATACACTTTATGACGTTGCTATCCGATGGTTAAATCGTGTAAAATTCATTCTTTGGCGTTACTAAGTGTAAGTAGGCTGTTTAGGTTTTTATAGTGGTAACGCCACGTAGCGCTCTGTATGAAAATCACTGGCTGTGCTGTGTGCAGTCTGTGGCTGGTTTGCATTGTTGTTGGGCATTGTAGTGTTGGGCAGTTGGCTGTTAACAGAGCGTACCATTGCCCAGTTGGAGGTGAGCCGCCAGCAGTGGTGGATATGGGGAGTGAGATGGCGGAGTTTTCACAGCGGATGATCTGGACAGAGACAGTAAATTTGTAATATTGGATATCATGAACTGCTATATATATCATGACTTTCGAACACTATTTAGGTAAATACATTGTTTGTTCTCTATCAAAATCTTTCATTTGCTAACTATGCCTATCAGCAGTTAGTGCCTTCAGTGGTTTGAATCTTTTATTTAGCTGGCAGCAGTGGCGCTTGCTGTATTGCAGTAGTTCGAGTAACGAAGATTTTTGTGAGGTAAGTGATTTGTGAAAGGTATAGGTTAATGTTAGTCAGGGCCATTCTTTTGTAGGGATTTTTTAAAGTCAGATTGCATTGCGCTGAAAATATTGTGTGTCAGTTTAAGCACAGTCATGTACAATTTTTCTAAGGGGATGTTTCATATGGCGACCCTGCCAGGATACCTCACTGGAATCTTCTGATTTTTTCTTGTAGTTTGTGTAATTAGTGTAGCTTTTGTTTATTGCTAGGGCATAATTGTAGAGACAATCTCCTTTGTAGTTGCAGTCTTTCATTGTTGTACAGTAAAACAGTTGTGGCATGCATGAAGATTTGCACCAAGTAATTCGCAGCTGCACTTGCAATTAACTACATATTATTTTCAGAGCTATGTTAATGTGTTCTCTTATATTTGCTCTTCAAATTGTACTTTTCTGTGTTGTCATGTGAAATATTGTGACAATAATGGCGTGTGAAAAACGTAACACTAGGCTCCAAAGTAAACTGAGAAATAATAGTGACGACAAGCATAGCTCACCAGCACCACTGTGTAATGAATTAACAGACATTCAAAGTAGTAATTTGGTAACTGTGCGTAGGGAAATGGAGCGGGCTGCAAATAATGGTGTAGACAGTGAAACAGGTAGTGAACAGGGAAGCATTATCGATCGATCGGTCAGCAACAGCTCGCCTCCGGAATCGGAAATGACAGAACACAGTATTGCAAATACTGTAGACTCAGGTTTTGGGTTCTCACCGTTTTCACAAATGAGTCCAGACACATTTTCTGCTTGTCAAAATGTGAATGTTGCCGGTGAAAATGCACTGCCAAAAAGCATAGAGAAACAGATTCCAGACACTAATACATTATTATTGCGATTAATGCAACAAATGGAACAAAATCAGAGACAAACACAGTTAAAGCTTCAAAAGTTAGAAACAATGGAACAAAATCAGAGACAAACACAGCAAAAGCTTCAAAAGTTAGACACAATGGAACAAAATCAGAGACAAACACAGCAAATGTCAAAAAGTCTGTAATGACGTAAAAACACAAATTTGTGAGCATTTTCAACCTATTTTTTTGCGGCATGAAAATGCATTACAGAATCATGAAGCAGCCATAAAACAACTACAAACTATTGTTTATGAAAATCATGAGACCTTGCAAGCTAAAATTGACTCAGTTGCATCTACTGATTCGGTTATGCAACTTGCAAAAACGCAGGAAAACTTAAACGACACAGTAGATACTCTGAAAATTGGTTCAGAAAGACACATGGAGGAAATTAGTTCATTATCACAGAAAGTAGTTGAACTTTTGGATCAGCTAAATAATTTATCTACAAAGGTAAATGATAATCTGAATGACACAATACCAGTAGTCTTTAATAACACAGAAGAGTTCGAACAATTTTGGAAATTCAAACAAAATCAGAATCAAATTAATACGCAACACAAAAGAGAAATCCGGGAGGTACAAGATCAGCTGACACAGGTAATACAAGAATTACGTATTTCAGAGGACACTCGTGCTCCAATATGGGAAGAGGGACATAGAAATACGGAACAGCCACAAAATAATAACACGGGGTACTTCGGAAATTATGAAAGAAATTGGCAAGGTACACCGAATTTTGAGATGGAACCGCCGAAACGAAGTAACAATGACCAATATGCGACTCGCCGACATGATGATTTTGACTACAAGCTGTTTATTACTACACGTAAATCCTAAACATTTAAGAATTCCGGCAACAACATCCATACACAAGCGTGGCTTCATCAATTCTCTCATTGTTTTCCTCCCAACTGGTCATTAGAGCACAGATTAGAATTTATGTGTGGCTATTTAGAGAATAAACCAGCTGTAAGAATGCGAGCAGTCATTCACGATTGCCATAGTGAAGGAGAATTTTATCATACCTTCCTCTCAGCATATTGGTCTCAAGCTACACAAGACCGAGTAAAACATAGCATCATAATGATGAAACATTTCGAACAATCTGAATTCTCCAGTCTTGTGAAATATTTTGAAGATATGTTGCACAAGAATCTGAACCTGTCAAACCCATACAGCCCCTCAGAACTCATCTGCATTTGCTTAATCAAATTACCTGAACATTTACGCCATATTATTTTGGCAGGACGTTGCAAAGACGACATTGAAGCTTTTCAGGGACTCTTACAAGAATTAGAAATTGACACTGACAACCGCGGAACGCGAAAACAGGAACACAATAATTACAGGTCACATCCATCGCAATTCCGCGATGAAAGAAATAATAACTGGACACGACAAGGCTATTCTCACAACACAAATCGTGACCAAAACAGACACCACCCGTATGACAACCGTTGGCAGAGTAGTAATAATTACAGGGAAAGATCACCTCTCCATGGTAGTGACTATCACAGAGACAATCAGAGAAACAGACAATATGGGAACCAAAATAATTATTATCAAGGGAGACAGAATAACTTTAGACGCAACGGTCCAGCACGCAGTTACGATTCAGGGAGAAATTCTCCACCACGTGACCGACAAGAAAGAAACTATGGAATCTACCGACATGACGACAGACAATATGATCATAACGACAGACCTGAATTGCATCAGAACTGGCGGGATTCAAACAGTGCAGGGCCCTCTCGACAAGGTGAATTTGTAGAAGTTAGGTCTCCAAATCCCAATAACGACGCGCGCCAACAAAGACACAATAGGCAATGACTCATACCGCTGGCAGCCACAAAACGTACTTATGAAACTGACGACGCAGCTGCCGTAGCTAGTAATTACGTAAAAATGGAAGACATTAGGGACATCTTACTCCAGGAATACGACGTACAACATAACAACATTGCATATCCTGTGATTCACATTACAGTAAATGACGTAAAATTTACGGCAGTACTTGACTCTGGGAGTCCCATTTCAGTAATTAGTGAAACAGCCTTTAGCAAATGCAACAAATCGAACGATTGCCCCACTCTTCCGTTACGTAAGATTAAATTACAAGGTGCAATCTTTGGAAAAAGTGCAGATGTACGTCAACTTAGTATTCTTTTGTCAAAGCCACAGCTTCTCTATGAACTTTCTTATTGTTCCATTATTGTCGGCGGAAATTATATTGGGAGCAACCTTTTGAATGAATACAAAGCAATCTTAAACTTTCACGATGCGGAAATAAGTTTAGAGAAAGAAGGTAAGTCAATAGCTTTGAAATTTGAAGATTGGCTCTCAAACCATGACGAAGAAATTAATCGGCCTTACCTCCTGTTAGACAACAGTTCGGAATTTTCGACGGAACTTGACACTAACAATCACTCTGCAAGTACTGACAGGGATGATATCGACGGCGCATTTGATACTAATGAATTAATTCAGAATAAGATTCAAACAATTGAGAATTGTAATGACACTAATAGGCAAGACCTTTTTGAGATTTTACAAGCACATTCCACAGTTTTTACTCACCAAACAGGAACAATCAAGGGATTTTAATACCAATTTCGTGTTCGTGAGCATACTAAATTTTGTGTTAGACCGTACGTAATTCCGGCACATTATAGGGATCGTGTTAGAACAGAAATACACTCTATGCTTGACGAGGGCATTATTGAGCCTGCAGTAAGCCCATACAACAAACCATTACATGCTGTTGAGAAGAAAAATGGATCGATCAGGCTTGTCTTAGATTTGAGACAAATCAATACTATCATCATTCCTGAAACAGACAGGCCGCAAACGTTCGAAGAACTTCTTCAAAATTTTAATGGTGTAAAAGTGTTGTCTTCTATTGATCTCAGATCCAGCTTTTATCAGATCGAACTTCACCCAGAATGTAGAAAATACACAGCTTTCCTTTGTTTCGGCGTTTGTTATCAGTTTCGGAAACTTCCTTTTGGTTTGAACATTTCTTCGGCAGCATTCATTCGCGGGCTAAATTCCATATTACCTGAGTTCTTAAAACGTCACATCACCTTATATGTGGACGATATTCTGATAGCAGAAGCCTCATGCGAACAACATAATCGCATCCTCAACAGCGTGTTACATATTTTTGCAGAATCTGGAATTACAGTTAACTTGGAAAAGTCTGAGTTCAGTAGGACAAAGGTGAAGTTTTTGGGACATGTTATTTCTTCTGAAGGGATTCAGCCGGATCCTAAAAAGTTAGAAGCAATCGGAGCCATTCCAGTTCCATCCACAAAAAAACATGTCTGAAGTTTTCTAGCTCTCGTATATTTTTACCGTCGTTTTCTGAATAAGCAAATTCTAGTTACACCAAAACTTTGTTCTCTCACTGGAAAAAATACTATTTGGAACTGGGACGAACAAGCACAGTTGGAATTCAATTCTTTGAAAGAATCGCTACTTAACGCGCCAATACTAGCTCATCCAGATCTGTCACAAGATTTCTGCCTTAGCACGGATTCTTCTAAAATCGGTCTTGGTGCCCATTTATTTCAAGAAGCCACAGAAAATGACACTACTGTTCAGAAAACCATTGCTTTTGCTAGCCGAGTGCTAACAAAATCTGAAAAAAATTATTCCGTTACTGAATTAGAAGCTTTAGCTATCGTTTGGGCATTTAACAAATTCCGTTTCTTCCTTTCTGGTAAGCACGTAAAAGTATACAGTGATCATCGTGCATTACAATTTCTTATGTCTTCAAAATTAAATCATGACAGGTTAAAACGTTGGGCATTGTTTCTGCAAGAATTCCACTTCACAATAGTGTACATTCCCGGCAAGGAGAACATTGTTGCGGACGCACTGTCACGCGCACCGGCTGGGCTTGAAAAAAGTAACACAGAAGGCAACCTCGAGAAAAATTTCAGTATTCTTTACATTCAGAAAGTCGCCTTTGAAAACTTCATCACCACATCTTTAAAGGACATTGCTCATGAACAAGATAAAGATCCGATTTGGAAAGACATCAAAAGTAAATGGCATGAAAAGACACACACTCAGATTCGGCATTATTATCTGGTTAGAAACAACATACTCTTCAAACGCTGAACTGTTGATGACAAGCTATGGGTACTTTGCATTCCAGACGATTTTGTTAATAAGCTCATTTGGTACATTCATTTCAGCTACGCACATTTTGGTCCACGAAAATGTTATCATATTCTTCAAACGACTTCTTATTTTAACAATATGGAAAAGAGAATTCGAAGAGTCTTGTCTATTTGTAAACTTTGTCAAAAGGCGAAACCATCTACTATCTCACAACGTCCTCCGTTGTTTCCGATCATTCCTTCTAAATTAAAAGAATTTGCTGCTGTTGATCTCTTGGGACCCCTTGTCAGAACATCAAATGGATTTTCGTACGTTCTAGTCGCTGTTGAACTTACTTCAAAATTTGTTTCTTTCACTCCCTTACGTAAAGCCACTGGACAGTCTTTATCCAACGCCTTTGTTAAAAATTTCTTACGTGAAATTGGCCACGTTGCTAAAGTCATTTCAGATAACGGACTGCAATTCAGATCTGCTGTTTGGTTACGCATGCTTCGGAATCATAAAATCAAACCTCTTTTTATTTCATTGTACTCACCACATTGTAAAGCTTCGCAGACTTTGTTGTCTCAGAAAGTATCAGCATTGGGACAGATATTTACACTTATTTCAAAATGTGCTGAATGAAATGCCTCATGACTCCACTGCTTTACCACCTACTCTTGTACTGATGAATGAAGAACCACCGAACAGAATCAGAGATCTTGTACCTTTCCCGAATACACGTAAACTTCGACACAAAGACATAATTGATTTGGCTATTACAAATATAAAATCTGCAATAGAAAACAACACAGTAAAGCAAATGCAAAGAAATTTTATATCGGTCAGAAAGTTCTCATTAAAGCTCATTCATTGTCGCATAAGAAGAAACACTTGAGTCACAAATTCTTTCTAGTTTACAGTGGACCTTACAGAATCCGACGTATACCACATGATAATTGCGTTAAAGTTGAAACTCGGCGTACTAGGAAGAGTAAAGGTTTACACCACATTTCATATGTAAAACCGTTTATGGAAAGATAATCTGCTTTTTAACTTTGTCTTTGCCATAAAACTTTTCACTTCACATTTCTAGTATGCTTTGTCAGACTTAGAAACTGTTACCATACAACAATGTTTGAAGTTAAATATCAAGACAAGAACCAAGAGAACTTATTTAAACAGAATTTACGAATGCATTGTTATAGTGAACAGACGACACAGTGTTGTTATTTGTACATTCTTGCTTGTTAGTTCCACGATTACGTAACGACTATCAGGCTTACATACTTAGAACATATACTGCCTATGAGATTTTAATGCAACATTTTGGTTTACTTGAAAAGATACTCTTTATTTGAAGTACATTCGGTGAGATTAAAGATGACTTAGCATTTGGTTTCTTTGATAGCTACACGATTATATCACGACGCTACTAATATGTGACACAATTTACATTGTTACTTTGCGGTGTATCTGTTTTGAAAACTGCACAGTTTTTCTGTATTATTCTGGAAAGTAAAACATGTTTTAGTAGTAACTTTTGTGGTATAGCTAAAATGAGACAGCCTTTTCTGTAGCACAACAATACGTTACATTATAGTACTTTCTTGATCACGGTAAGGTATGTAATAACTACGATATCTATACGCAAAACATTTCACTTTAGTTTATGATGAGGTAAGTACATTGACTTTAGCAGAACTTTGCTTACAGAGGACGATAACTACGACACTTCCACAGAATTATCTTACAGCAAGACGCACATTTAGCGCTACAGGACACGCATTTGAGAGATTAATTTTGTACTTAAACCATTTATTTTTCAATATATTTGAATTACAAAGAAAGTTTTCAGTGATAGCTTTCATTCCATTGCTGTAATCTGTAACACCTGAGGGAATAATTACATTAATCCTCAGGGGGGTACACGCTTACTTTGTGTACCATGTGCTTGGCAAGCACGAGGAGCCCTCGCTAATATGGTATTTGCTTATACAACTTTTCACATCGGTACCATATTTCTCTAACACAGAATTACACAGCTATGTGATCATTTAACTGAGAGAGACAAATATTTATTTTACTACATCAGTGACAGATGTTTACGTAATTACACAGTTGGATAACTTCACACTTACGAAATTGTATTTTGTCTGTACTTCGTGAAATGTTCATATTTTTTCGGAACCATTGTGATACTACGAGAGCTTTGAATGATGTATTTGGTATGGGATCATGATTTTTAAAATACGTTTGAGGTAGATGACACTTTTGACACGAGCAGAGAATTTTTTTTAGGTTTTGAAATTATTGCAGGAAGCTACGACGATTTTGAGATTTGACTGAGGTGTTATGATGTTATTATTATGATGACAATGTGTATTACGCTATTGCGGTAAGTTTATGATCAATAAGCTGATGCTATATGAGGAATTTGTTTATGCTACGTGTTTATTATGATGAAATATTGAAGAAGTGTCTACGAATATGTATATGTGTAATAAATCAAGGAATAATGAGTAGTGGTTAGGGACTCTGGTTTGTGAAAAAGGATGTTGGAAACCGAGAATCGTACTTTAAGAGTTATGAAATGTGTGTATATGCGTGAATGTATCACTATGCTGGCGAAAATTTTTGGACACTGTTATATTTACAGGATTTTGTTTCTACAGATTTGCAACACAAATTCTCGACCTGTGAAATTTTTATATGAGACTGTCACTGTAGTGCAAACTGGTGTCGTAAATATTTCGGTAAGAAAGTGAAGTGACCACCTTCACATAATGCGTCGTGGGCACCCAGCTGTGTGACAGTCGCTGGGGCTGCATCTTTGATGGCACACCAATACCATTATTTCTACAAGGACTACAGTGGGTCTACATCTTTGATGGCCCACCAATACCATTATTTCTACATGGACTACAGTGGGTCTGCACCTCTGGTGGCCCACCAATACCATAATCTCTACCAGGACTACAGTGGGTCTGCTCTGTGACGACCTACCTACCAATATTCTTCAAAACTTCGACTGACTCTGTGGTGGGGTTGCTCTGTTGTGGACCATTACCTGTCTGTATGTCAAGAGTCAGCACTGTCTTTCCGTTGGAAGGACAACACTACTTCTTCAAGACTGCATGGAAATCCACTACTTCTGTGTGCATTTTCTTTTACTGCTCAGACTTTGAGAAAAAAAACACTGCAATTTTACTGTGATGAATGATCAGGACTGTCTTTATGGACTGTGAGAAAATTTTAGCTTTTGACCAACATTGTATCAATAAGTGTGTGCATTTGATTTCTTTGTTATTGTAATTATGAATTTTTTTTTTTCAAATCTATATTGGCCACTGCCCAAAACAATTTGTAAAATTTTTTGTGGGGAGCATGGGGGCTATGTAAGTAGGCTGTTTAGGTTTTTATACTGGTAACGCCACGTAGCGCTCTGTATGAAAATGACTGGCTGTGCTGTGTGCAGTCTGTGGCTGGTTTGCATTGTTGTTGGGCATTGTAGTGTTGGGCAGTTGGCTGTTAACAGCGCGTACTGTTGCCCAGTTGGAGGTGAGCCACCAGCAGTGGTGGATATGGGGAGTGAGATGGCGGAGTTTTCACAGCGGATGATCTGGACAGAGACAGTAAATTTGTAATATTGGATATCATGAACTGCTATATATATTATGACTTTCGAACACTATTTAGGTAAATACATTGTTTGTTCTCTATCAAAATCTTTCATTTGCTAACTATGCCTATCAGTAATTAGTGCCTCCAGTGGTTTGAACCTTTTATTTAGCTGGCAGTAGTGGCGCTCGCTGTATTGCAGTAGTTCGAGTAACGAAGATTTTTGTGAGGTAAGTGATTTGTGAAAGGTATAGGTTAATGTTATTCAGGGCCATTCTTTTGTAGGGATTTTTTAAAGTCAGATTGCGTTGCGCTAAAAATATTGTGTGTCAGTTTAAGCACAGTCATGTACAATTTTTCTAAGGGGATGTTTCACAAGAAATATATTTGTACTTTTCAGATGATTAAAATGAAACAGTAAACTAATGCGTATTTCCAAGTGTCCAAATTTCATCGGATAGTAGTGAGGAAAATAATTTCTTTGAAATATTTGGCTTCTGGTGCTGAAGTAATAGGTCCAGATAGATAGACGTAAATAATCAGAAAACGTTTTGCACATTATCTTACTTTTATTATTCCAGTAGCACCAGTTATATTCACAGTAATGTATATTCATCATTTTTGCTTTTGCTCTCAAAACTGTGACAAACCTCATTAAAACAAGAAAAAAAACAATTGTGTTAACCTGAACGAGTGCTAGAACGAACTCTTACTGGAACTGAGTTGACAGGCGCAGCCGTCGTCGCATTGATAAATTTGCAATTCCTTTACTATAAATGTCATGAAAACCGTCGTCAGTTGTGCTGGAAAAAATATTTATCTATTGATGACCAGTTTCTATCTGTCCATTATCAAATCAGCCATAGATGCAAATATTGGGTTGTACCAGTCATACAGGGGGAATTGACCACGATATCAATAACTGTGATGACAGACGACGTGTCCTCCTCATGTGCTCATTGTCAACTGTCAAAAATGGTTCAAATGGCTCTGAGCACTATGGGACTTAACTTTGAGGTCATCAGTCCCCTAGAACTTGGGTATAAGTAATTCTAACTAACCTAAGGACATCCCACACATCCATGCCCGAGGCAGGACTCGAACCTGCGACCGCAGCGTTCAACTGTCAGTCTGAGTTTTCGTTCTGACAGCGATGAACACAGTATGATTTGTAAACAATTACTTCTGCAACTGTTTACATTTCTTTTTAAGTCTAATTTATAGTCATTACTAACTTTTCGCAAGATGGCGTTTAGTAGTTGTATATTTTACTCTAGTCGGTTGCTATTACGTTACGGAATATGCTGTTAAACAGAATTAACAGTATGTTATTTTTCTAGAGTTTTTGAAACATAATTTTTTCAGTTTGACGGCATACTACTACGATATTAAACATCTGATGACAAAATACGAACAATATTTATAAGACAAGCACAGTATTCTCGCCCTTGTACCGTATAACACAATAAATGTGTTTATCGTATTCTGTACCACGTGCCTCTAGGTCTGTTACAACACAGAATTCGAACAGTAGGGTATTTGAATGTATTCTGGAAATTGTCTTAAGTGATTAATTACGTAAGTTTGTGTTCCTGACATACTTTGTACCTCTTGCATTTCAGTATTCTATTGCAAAAACAGAAATGACATTCAAATAATTCGAACGCCCGTTAAAACGCTCCATTCGTGTCATGTGATGCCTATGACGTCACTGGCTAGCTCGCTGTTCCTGCTGCCATATTACTAATTCATAGTGATGTCTTCTTTTGGAATTTACGTTTCAGAAAATGATTTACAAATGGTGTGCAGCACCATACTATACAAATACATATATAAAAACTCCTGATAGGTTGTTTTTGAATGTCCGAGAAAATGAGAAGATGAGTGAAGTGTGGTTGCACTCTACCAGCTAACGCCACCATGTCGATGCACAAGTTCAGTAACTTAATTAAAAATACGTTGTACTTTGAAGTTAACACTAAATTACCTCCGAGATATGCTCTCCCACTGCCACAACGAAGAATACCATCATTCAACGAAATTAAACTCCTAGTGATAATTGTCGTTTTACCCAACCACGTCTTAATTGTTCAGTAGTTCGGCTGTTACAGAGATAGACCCTCGAATTTTGTAAGATGATGTCCATAAATCGCCCGTTCGAATCTACCCCGAAAGAACATCTTTACTTACTTGTAAAACGACTCGACAGTCCTGTCATGTGAAAACCAAATCACAGTTACAAAACTTCACCATATCGGTCAGAAGCAAAATATTACTGTGTTTCCTTGCTGTTTACATGCGCTTACATTTGGAATCTCTGTTCACACTCATCACGTTCAAAAGATATGTTCTCGTTAATGTGACCACACCGTTTTTACTTTATTAGAAACAACATTTTGATCTTCGTATTGGCATGTTACGATCCTTACTGTTCAAACTTGTGCAATTCCATCATCTCACATAAAGATGAAGTGAATCAGGCGCTGCAGTCAGGACTGTGAGGCTGGTCCCGGCGGAGGTTCGAGTCCTCCCTCGGGCATGTGTGTGTGTGTGTGTGTGTGTGTGTGTGTGTGTGTGTGTGTTTGTCCTTAGGATAATTTAGGTATAACCTTATCAGTTAAGCCCCATAAGATTTCACACACATCCGAACATTTGAAGTGAGTCTACTTCAGACGCTAACGTTAGTTATTACTCGCAGACATCACAGCCCTTACGTATGGCGTGCACGCTTTTATATCTCTCCGTATAACGTCTTTGTCCTACACTCCGTTGTATGGTAGGCGTGTGGTGATATTTTCACTACTAGCAATACTTTCCAAAAATAATAAATAAAAAAAAAGTGAATTGTTTGTTCGCAAAGTAATGTATTTATCCTCTGTTGTTCATTTCTCAGACTAAGACTAATGTGAAGTTATGTATAATACGTCCCACCATCGAAACAACTGCTACAATCAGTTCTTGCTTACACAATTTTCGTATTTCGGGTAAAAACTTAAAAATACGCTGATTCTTGTTGAATCCGAACATGTGACCTCTCAATCTGCAACCAGATGCGCTATCCGTTGTGCCACTGAACGTCGACTGAATGTAGCGTGCCTGCTGTGTGTGTTCTCGAAAGTAAATCAACATTAAGTTTTGCGTCGTAGCTCACGACTGATATTCGACAATCTAGTTATAATATACAGGCCCATTTGCAAAAATACTACAGTTCCTTAGTGCTGAGCGAGTTTAATGATGATGAAGGGAGCAGAGAACAGAATGCCCGTCGATGCACATATCGCCGCTCTAATTGAATGGAGGATAAGCGCATCAACTTTCGCAAGGCTTCCACTAGCACCTTTCAAAAAAATCCTATCTGTTGTTATACAGGGTGGCCCATTGATCGTGACCGGGCCAAATATCTCACGAAATAAGCGTTAAACGAAAAAACTACAAAAAACGAAACTTGTCTAGCTTGAAGGGGGAAACCAGATGGCGCTATGGTTGGCCCGCTAGATGGCGCTGCCATAGGTCAAACGGATATCAACTGCGTTTTTTAAGTAGGAACCCCTATTTTTTATTACATATTCGTGTAGTACGTAAAGAAATATTAATATTTTAGTTGGACCACTTTTTTCGCTTTGTGATAGATGGCGCTGTAATAGTCACAAACATAGCTCACAATTTTAGACCAACAATTGGTAACAGGTAGGTTTTTTAAATTAAAATACAGAGCGTAGGTAAATTTGAACATTTTATTTGGGTTGTTCCAATGTGATACACGTACCCTTGTGAACTTATCATTTCTGAGAACGCATGATGTTACAGCGCGATTACCTGTAAATAACACATTAATGTAATAAATGCTCAAAATGATTTCCGTCAGCTTCAATGCATTTGGCAATACGTGTAACGACATTCCTCTCAACAGCGAGTAGTTCGCCTTCCGTAATGTTCGCACATCCATTGACAATGTGCTGACGCATGTTGTCAGGCGTTGTCGGTGGATCACGATAGCAAATATCCTTCAGCTTTCCCCACAGAAAGAAATCCGAGGACTTCAGATCCGGTGAACGTGCGGGCCGTGGTACGGTGCTTCGACGACCAATCCACCTGTCATGAAATATGCTATTCAATAACGCTTCAACCGCACGCGAACTATGTGCCGGACATCCATCATGTTAGAAGTACATCGCCATTCTGTCATGCAGTGAAACATTTTGTAGTAACATCGGTAGAACATTACGTAGGAAATCAGCGTGCATTGCACCATTTAGATTGCCATCGATAAAATGGGGGCCAATTATCCTTCCTCCCATAATGCCGCACCATACATTAACCCGCCAAGGTCGCTGATGTTCCACTTGTCGCCATGCAGTTTCTGCTGCATTGAAGTATGGTACGGGTGCAATCGATGTTGATGTAGCATTCTCAACACCGTCGTTTTTGAGATTCCCGATTCTCGCTCAATTTGTCTGCTACTGATGTGCGGATTAGCCGCGTCAGCAGCTAATACACCTACTTGGGCATCACCATTTGTTGCAGGTCGTGGTTAACGTTCCACCTGTGACTGAACACTACCTGTTTCCTTAAATAACGTAACTATCCTGCGAACGGTCCGGACGCTTGGATGATGTCGTCCAGGATACCGAGCAGCATACATAGCACACGCTCGTTGGGCGTTTTGATCACAATAGCAATAAATCAACACGATATCGACCTTTTCCGCAATTGGTAAAAGGTCCATTTTAACACGGATAATGTGACACGAAGCAAATACCGTCCGCACTGTCAGAATGTTACGTGATACCACGTACTTATACGTTTGTGACTATTACAGCGCCATCTATCACAAAGCGAAAAAAGTGGTCCAACTAAAACATTCATATTTCTTTAAGTACTACACGAATATGTAACGAGAAATGGGGGTTCCTGTTTTAAAAAGACGCAGTTGATATCCGTTTGACCTATGGCAGCGCCATCTAGCGGGCCAACCATAGCGCCATCTGCTTTCCCGCTTCAAGCTAGATGAGTTTCGTTCTATGTAGTTTTTTCGTTTGATGCTTATTTCGTAAGATATTTGGTCCGGTCACTATCAATGGACCACCCTTTATATGAGTTGTAACTGCGTTTTCCATCAATAAATAACTAAACTGTTTGCAGAAGAAGTGCGTAAACACCTCCTAACTTCGCCTAACGCTAATGTAACACTGGTATAGGTTCGTCTTACTCCAAGTCTGTGATGTCACGAAAGTATCAGCCAATAACAGATCGTTGTCGATCATGTGACCAGATTTTGATAATTAATGATTTCCAAGTCTTAATTACATAAAAATAAGAGATATTTTGTGATAATATTGACCTTAAATCCTATTTAAATCTTATAATCAATCAGCATAACAACAATCCGAACCATATTTTTAACATGAGTTCCAGGTTTTGAACGTAAAACGTTGTTACATTTCAATTTCTAGTGTTATTTCAGAAGAGTAGCGCCGTATGTTGAGGGCGGAGAAGCCTGCAGCCAGCTGGTACACTGGCGAGTCGCACCTGATCGACCTATCGGCTCCAGCCTCGCTGGCACCTGCTCCGTTCTCACGGTGTCGCTGGCCCCTGGCGCAGCGCCGCCCACAGGGACCCGTTGGGTTGCGGCCAGCTGATACACGCTGCACAGCGCCTCCCACCATCCCACACATCTCCCTGTCCAGGGCTCACCTGTCGACCATCTGGAGTGCAGCAACCTCGGTCGCCGTAAGAGGAACTTGGGTTCATCTCTACGTATCGTAGGCCGGACGCGCCGAGCTTACTGATACAAATGTCTACTCTGGCTCCAAAGATTCCGATCCATTGACCATCAGCTCGTCATCAAGCGCCTACCCTGTTTACGCTTTGGGCTGCTGCCTCAGGACTCTGTTCTGAGCAGTGCGGTTAAGCTGCCCTCACACGGGACGCTGCAGCTAACGCTGATGTGAACGTGGACGGGACATCCAGCCTCACGAGAGAGTGAGCCGCCTTCACACGGGACGAGCCGGTTAACGAGATTTGCGCTCTAAGCGCCCACTGGCAGCAGTTGTCAGCTTCAACTGACTCGCAAGCCACGCATTTTCTTTGCAAAAATGGACGTGCCATAAATAGATGTGTTAACTCTGATAGCGACAACGAAGAACAGCGAAGAAAACTAAGAAGATAGCGACTCGTCAGTGGCTTGAACGGTGCATTTTCGTTAGAAGAACACTACATAATGCTACTCAACGATCTGAAACACAAACTAATAGAAGTTATTCCCTACATCAATTGAAATTTCATGCCATTTTCGGTTTTAAAGTCAATATAGTTACGGTACAGTGTCGAATGTATGTTTGCGCATGCATAATATCCGTATTCTCGATGTTGCATTGACTACCAATATCCTAAAATAACATACTTCATATCACTGATTCCAAGATCGAGATTCGTTTCGTACTTTCATTTGAATGCAAGGAGATATTTTTTTCGGAGCTTCTCACCGTCCTCGAAAAAGTTATTTACCGGCGAGGTACATCTACATCTGCATCTACGTGATTACTCTGCTATTCACAATGAAGTGCCTGGCAGAGGGTTCATAGAACCACCTTCAAGCTGTCTCCCTACCGTTCCACTCTCTAACGGCACGCGGGAAAAACGAGCACTTAAATTTTTCCGTGCGAGCCCTGATTTCTCTTATTTTATCGTGATGATCATTTCTCCCTATGTAGGTGGGTGCCAACAGAATGTTTTCGCAATCGGAGGAGAAAACTGGTGATTGAAATTTCATGAGAAGATCCCGTCGCAACCAAAAACGCCTTTGTTTTAATGAATGCCACGTCAATTCCGTATCATGTCTGTGACACTATGTCCCCTATTTCGCGATAATACAAAACGATCTGCCCTTCTATGCACCTTTTCGATGTCATCCGTCAGTCCCAATTGATGTAGATCCCACACCGCACAGCAGTACTCCAGAATAGGGCGGACAAGCGTGGTGTAAGCATTCTCTTTAGTAGACCTGTTGCACCTTCTAAGTGTTCGGCCAATGAATCGCAGTCTTTGGTTTGCTCTACCCACAATATTATCTACGTGATCGTTCCAATTTAGGTCATTTGTAATTGTAATCCCTAAGTATTTAGTTGAATTTACAGCCTTCAGTTTTGTGTGACTTATCGCGTAATCGAAATTTAGCTGATTTTTTTAGAACTCATGTGAATAACTTCACACTTCTCCTTATTCAGGGTAATTGCCACTTTTCGCATCACACAGATATCTTATCTAAATCATTTTGCAAGTGATTTTGATCATCTGATGACTTTACAAGACGGTAAATGACAGCATCATCTGCAAACAATCTAAGACGGCTGCTCACATTGTCTCCTATGTCGTTAATATAGATCAGGGGCCAGCCCATAAACCGTGAGATACGTATACACATTTTGCAGAAAGTTTCATAAGGTCACTGGGGAAACATTCCAGTCCTGACCTTTACAACAATAATTGCAGCAAATAGGTATTCCTAAGAAATAACATCGAGTTTTGGGACAATCATTTCTATTATATTAACAAGAAAGTCGCAGAATGCTTTAGAAAACAGAAAGTTAAAAAATAATTGCAAGAAGGGGGAACCTCCTATCTTTACCTTTACAGGTCGCGGTTCTGTCAACTGTCATACGTTCAGATCATCCTAATATTGCGCCTCTACAGACTCTTTCTACAAATGTCATTACTTGGTGTTTAATATGCCAATTCCACCAAACAGCCGCAGTTTTGATAGAGCACCGTTGTGCTGCAGCATTGAAACGGTGTGCTTCCGTAGCACCCAAGTTATAAAAGTAACAACATCAACTACAGGAAGCAGTAACCTACCGGAATATCATTCCCTGTCACTTTATTATAGTGATTCGCAGCTAAAGCGACGCGTTTTCGAGAGAACCTCAATTTCCTGATGCTTAGAGACAGCTTATATTTGTACCACGTACTCTACGAGGAAGGAAACCCACCTAATACGGTGTTCAACGCCATACTGTAGGGAGGCTCGTATGTTCTGCCTGTGACGTAAAACGACGTCGCATTTCACTGGCCACTTTCCTCTTCACGAGGCCAAAATATCACCTGCCAGATTCTTTACTTCACACTCCACACTGTAATGGAACGTGGAATTCTACGCTGTGACGTCACCAGCTTCTACTCCCGTGCGTTTTTACGTCGCATGGCGTGTAGCCTATATGGGTATTTTACGAAATCGATGATCACGTTCTGAGGATCAAGCGATAATGATGTCATTTGGATGAGGTATAGAGGGACAACTACATCTACATCTTCATCCGAGTACTCAGTCAGGAAATCACTGTAAAACGCATGACAGAGGGAAGTTACACGGGAGCGATAGATACGGAGATAAAGTATATCTCTTGATTCTTATCTTAATTCGGGTTCTTGAAACTTACTAACGAGCTGGACGCGGCAAGTGCCACAACCCAAATTCCCAGAAACTTTGCTCAGTAGAAGAGGCGTCAAAATAAGCGAACGAGTTTCTCGCCTTATCCAGAGGCATTCTGCTGTTTCTAAAAAGACCCACGGGCGAAGTTTTCGACATACAGGGTGTCCATAAAGTCGCTTTACAACTTCAAAATTTTATTACAACGCCAGTTGTTGAAATATTTTAACAACATTTCTTTTATTGTAATCAGTGTTTATAAAAGATTTTTTGGCAGAGTTTAATAGAGCTCTATATGGGCGCCGTTAGTTGCACGAATCTCATCAAGACTAGTCGATTTCTTGCCACGCTCGCTGTAGCATAGCGTCATCAATGGGGACAATGGCGTTACCAATTCCTTGTTTCAAGTCAGCAATGTCCCGTATCTGTGTCTGGTACACATCTTTTACATACCCCCATAAAAAAAGTCCATTGGAGTGATATCTGGAGAACGCTGTGGCCCAGGAATTGGTCCATCCGTCTCAATCCATTTGCTGGAAATATTTCATTGAGGAACCGACGAACATGCAGTCCCCAATATGGTTGACCACCATCTTGCTGGAAAGTGATAGTTGGTAGTAAGTCAATTAATTGTAGTGCTACATATTCGGTCAGAAGGTCGAGGTACCCATCAGGAGTAATTATTGATTTGTTGAAGAAAAATGGACCAATTATTTAGTTGTACATGATTCCACACCACACATTCACTTTTGACTTCCCCAGTGAAGCTGCCTAGTAACATCGAGGTGTTCAGATCCCCAGATTCTAACATTGTGTCTGTTTAATGTCCCAAAAACATGAAAAGTTGCCTCGTCACTGAAACAAACTCGCTTGAGGAATGCTTCATGCTCCGAAATGCGTTCCACCATGTTGAGTGCAAACTCTGTCCGTTTTGGATTGATATTTGGCTCAAGTGTCTCTAACAGTTGCACTCTGTAAACGTACAACCGTAAGTTCTTGTGGAGGACTTTATGCACAGTTGAACGTGGTAGTTGCAACTGTCTGGCAGCAGTGCGGATGGACTTCGTAGGTGAACGCGTGAAGACGTTGAAACGCGATCATTGTTTTCCTCGGACTGCTTGGTCGCCCACTCCTCCCTTTATGCAACACTGTCCCTGTCTCCATAAATTTTTTGTCCCATGCATTTTGTTTGATTCCCAATGTTATCGTACTTTGGTTAATAATCGTCTGTTTCGTTCCCATCCCAATGCTTACTGGGAGTAATGAAATACTGGTTCAAAATGGCTCTGAACACTATGGGACTTTACTTCTGAGGTCATCAGTCCCCTAGAACTACTTAAACCTAACTAACCTAAGGATATCACACACATCCATGCCCGAGGCAGGATTCGAAGCTGCGACCGTAGCGGTTGCCCGGCTCCAGACTGTAGCGCCTAGAACCGCACGGCCACTACGTCCGGCAATGAAATATTGGTTGGTTGGTTTGGGGAATTAAAGGGACCAGACTGCTATGGTCATCGGTCAATGAAATACTGCATCTCCAACCTATTGATGTATGATTTTCAGTGTGTCGTGTGAGAAGAACGAGCGTTAGGTTTCGTATGATCGATGTTTTCGGAATCCATACTCGTTTTCACGGAGGAGGAGGTTATTCTTTCGAAAAAGATGTTGCAGGATTCTACAACAAGTCGTCGTCAACGAGACATACCACTTCCCCAGCATCTGTTAGCTTTTCAGACACCGGAATCCTAATTTCTCACTCAAGCTGTTCTCCATTCCAAGTTTGAGTGCATTTAATTCCGATTCTTCTTCTACGACCGTCAAGGCGAATAACGGGCTAGCACCCACGTCCCGCATTAGTTACACGATTCGCAAACTTACCAAAAATTAACGTCCGACATCCACTGGCAAGTAAAACGGATCGCACGAAACTGGGAAACACAACCAAATCCAAGTAAATAGACTGATGGCATGTTTACATAAAATACAATTAGTTGCTCGTGCAGACACGGTGTCCGATTAGCGCCAAAACACTTCTTTCTTTTGTATATGAACAACAGTCCACCTGGTTGGTCAGCTGAGTTTTTAGACTCGCGCTGTAGTACGGTGAATAAAGAAAGCAACCACTTTAGGGTTAGCCATTTCTTTTACCCGGCACCCTTTTCGCGGAACTCAAGTTACAAGCCACGTACGTACTCAAGCTGTAACATATAAATTAATAGTTCAGAGATTAATAAAAAATTACAGCACCCCAAGAGACTGGAGAAAATTTGGAAAGAGCAAGCAGTGCTCTGAAATCACGTAACGTAATTCTTCTTGCAGATAATGCCAGTTATCGCGGCTGAACCCAGACAAGAGCCTTCCAAACCGCCAGTCTAATAATCAAAACATAGAGAGTATAATGAATGAGCTCACATCAAAGGTTCACAAAAATTACTTGACAGACGACGATGGATAATCAGGATGACAAGTAAGAGAGTAGCCTTTTCACACACAAACTATAAGGTTTGGGACTAAAATTGAATGCTCGCCATCATTCCCAGGAAGTAGCAACATACGTCAATAACCGACCAATCACTGGCTGCAATCGGCTGAGCATATCCAATAGTCGCCCTCGTGTGGAACCAGCGGACAGGAAACCAACCCGGCACCACAGAAGACACACACTTCTTCGGAATGATCCAAATCCAAATAGGAGCAGGTGCCGAAGTAATACATCGAAATAACATCTATATCGGGCAATCTCTACTGATCCGGCCGATATAAGACACTACGTAACCCGCTCTAACATTCCAAATGCAGCAGCAAACCAAGGATCTTATCGGGCACGGCGTCACTGCACTTACCACCCGCCGTCGCCACACAAATCGCTTGACATCCGATCACTGAGAGAGTAACTGTCCGCGCGGTCGCCCTTAAATCGACCCAATCGTCAATGCGCTTCCCTCTGGCGGCGAAATATCGCTCTGACTCTGCCACCGCCAGTGATGCCGCCAACCAGGGAGATGTATCGGTATTGAGACGCATCACAACGTACGCGCAGGGCATAGATATCTTGAGCGGATTAGCTGACGTATCTTATGGACTGGTTTAGGAAGGCATGATAACCTAAGCACTTAATATCATTTATTAAAAGTATATATCAAGAAACCGAGACCATAATAAAGTCGAGTTGGGGAAAGACAGGAACCATAGTAGTTAATAGACGTATGAAACAAGGAGATGACCTCTGTAGCCGAATGGTTAGCGTCATTGTCTTTGGTGCGGAAGAACCCGGGTTAGATTCCTGGTACCGTTTCAGGGGTAGGAGTGTCTGGAACTGGGTGGATAAGCCTCATGAGGCCAAATGAGGATCTGCTTTAATAGAGAAACAGCATCATAAGCAGAATTTATCTACTGACAACGCTTGTTGGAGGGATGAGCGACATGCTCTTCACATGTCCAACTATCGCAGATTGCTCCTCATACTCCCTTGCTGACAGCACTCGGGAAGTCGAGAAAGACAAAGACTAATCAGTGAGTTTCATTTACGTTTACGTTATCGCTCACTCTTTTGGATAACTACGGGCGTCCCAAAAAAGTTGCGGTTGTAGATGGTGTCTCGAGGAATAAATGGAGGATAGGAACCAGAGTCCAGAAACGCCATCCGACGACGCTAGAGGGCGCCGAAGTAATAGTCGCCAGCACCTGCCAATAGGCTACCCATTTGGCAGCAAAAGTGACTTTGTACACTTATGGACCATAGGCGGAACGAATGGTTCAAATGGCTCTGAGCACTATGGGACTTAACTTCTGAGGTCATCAGCCCCCTAGAACTTAGAACTACTTAAACCTAACTAACCTAAGAACATCACAAACATTCATGAGCGAGGCAGGATTCGAACCTGCGACCGTAGCGGTCGCGCGGTTCCAGACTGTAGCGCCCAGAACCGCTCGGCCACCCAGGCCGGCATAGGCGGAACGTTTCGCAATGTTGTTCGCTACACCGAAAATCACTGGAGATTTTAGAAGGTTCCACATGAAAAACAAACTGTGAATAGAAACCCGTATCCAAAACCGTCATTCCCAGGAGCAACAGAGCATCGCCTTCTCAGGGGACAAAGCTTTTCTATGCAACAGATAGCTTCATCTTCTCCACAGGCGATCGTGGCAGTCAATAGCGATCACTGAATAATAGTTTTGTGAGATGTTCCGCTTTCAGTAATTCAGTGTAACAAGTCACGTTTGCTGACAGAACGGTATCCTAGTGGTAGGCGTCGGCGCCTATAACTTGGTCGCTTTGTAGCGCTGTTGGACAAGAGTTTATTCCTCAAGAGACCCTCTATAACCCCTCGAAGTTTATGACAACATTTCTGGGACACCTTGTATACCGACGTGATTTTAGATCTTTGGAAACCAAGTCCAACCGAGGCATTACAATTGGACTGCATATCTGGATAATTACTACGATTTCATAACAACCAAATAAATTTACAGCGGAGTGAGGACGATCTGCAAAGGGAATATATTGCCTAGATCAGGTATACGAGAACTACTGTTGCAGTATCTCTCACTGAAAGAGTAACATTTTATCTATAAAGTGGAAAGACGCAGTACATCCCTAAATGCTGCTAAATAATCGTATTTTAGAACAAGTTCCCATTTCCAGTTTTTGGGTGGGTAAGTTCTAGACGCTTTCCTGCCTGCCACAAGAAGCGAGGGGAAGGACGAGTGTTGAGCAATGTCATAGTCTGGGACGCTGAACTGTGTGACGTCATACGGAGGGATATGCCGTCATTGTGGTGATCATGTACTATGAAATAAGAAGACTCATTTAGAGAGCAAGAACAGTCATTAAAGAAGGTTACAAGGGAGAAGAAGCTGGCCAGTACCTCTGCAAAGTGAAATTGGGCAGTATTTCAGCCCTGGATAGCCACCTTCAGGCACTTTACAAACAAGAAGATGAGACTGAATGAAGTCGTCGCCAGCAAAATGTCACATCCAACTGCACTGACTTTTTTTCTTTTTCTGGTTGAGGGTGTCACTGTTGGAGGGGTACTGGGCAACAGACTGTCTTAAATACCCCCCAAACTAGATCCTCACCCTCACAAGGTCTTACACACACACACTCAGATGTGCTCTGACTGTCTGCGTCGATCCACAAGAGGAGTCTCCGAAGGCCTGCCCTTTACAGTCTTCTACAGAACTCTAAGTCCCACCCTGTTAGCCGCAACAGCACTGTGAGTGCCAAGTCCAATGTGGCGAACTTCCGTCCAGAGTGTCAAAGTGCGAGCCTAAGAAGTGCTGCCTCTCTTCCGCCATCTAAACGGCGAACAGACTAGATGCTGCCCGGTTCTGCCCCTGTGGGTAGACTCCTTTGCTGTGGGTAGTCTCTCCTGCTTTATGGGGCCACGGCATGATCTTGTGTGTCTCAGTGTGCCCTCTGCCAAAATGCTTCGCTGCCGATACGTATCGCAGTAGGTGTGCAGAAGAAAGACCTGCTGCCTCAGCAGCCGTGAGCCACCTCTGACGTCAGTCACCACTACCACGCTGGCAACGCGCTCACGGCAGCATTCATCATTGGCGACATTCGAGCGCTGACTGTCCGGAGCGGTGCCCTGACTACTGTTGTACACTGAATGATAAATGTTTCCATTGTCAATACTGTTTCTCTGACGTCCCATCGAGCGTTATTCAGGCACCTACTCATTCGTCTCCGGACCTTGATCCACCCTTCATCGCCAACGGCTGACCAATCTGGTCGCTGCAAAATCAGTGGGACACCAGAAGGAACAAAACAAGAGTTCAGCTGCAAACCGCGAGGAAAACGATATACCTGAAGACCACGGAAGAGACGGCTTGACTGTAATCGGAACAGAGGAGGGGCCTACTTCTCGAAATTAAGGGTTTCTCTGATCTCGTAACTACCTCGACATAATTTTGACCCGATATTTTTCAGAGATCACTACAGTAAAGTAAAACACCGACGAAGTGACTTGCAACAAACGTCAGACTAGCACGAAGTGTACTAGGTTCTTGGGTATGCAAATGATTAGCATTTCAACGCAACAGCAAAAATGCCGTATGAGTAATGCCATTTACATTGGTGTAGAAAACTTTCGGATAATGTGCTACTGGCAGGTAACATAGCTCGATGAAATTTGGAATATACGCAGAAAGTGCTTATATAGTATAGTACAGAAGATAACTGACTGAAATATGTACTGAGATGAACAGAAATGTCACTTTATTCAACGTCAATAACTACACTGAA
The DNA here is from genome assembly GCF_021461395.2 of Schistocerca americana. NCBI lineage: Eukaryota > Metazoa > Arthropoda > Insecta > Orthoptera > Acrididae > Schistocerca > Schistocerca americana. Next base: position 96,768,298 of record NC_060119.1, read on the forward strand.
GTCACCACAATTTATGGTGGCCTCTTGGACGTTACGGAAGGTTGTGTGATCACCACTGACGACAACGCATGCTCTGAAACGTGCTCCCATGCTGGCGACAAGGTTGGTAAGAACTTCCTGTGGTGGGAAGTTCCATTTCTTCGCCAGCAAGGCTGGCAACTTTTGGATTTTCGTATGTGAATATGAACATGCTGTAATACGTCCCCCCAACGCATTCCATGCGCTCGATGCGCCCTCTCATGTCAAGAACTCCTCCGCCAGTGCAGATCGAAGCGAATGCGCCTGGCCATCCACAAAAATTAAACCTCCCTGAACAGAAGTACAGGGTGTGATATTCCTGGCTATGACTGCCAGTATTATACACTCCTGGAAATTGAAATAAGAACACCGTGAATTCATTGTCCCAGGAAGGGGAAACTTTATTGACACATTCCTGGGGTCAGATACATCACATGATCACACTGACAGAACCACAGGCACATAGACACAGGCAACAGAGCACGCACAATGTCGGCACTAGTACAGTGTATATCCACCTTTCGCAGCAATGCAGGCTGCTATTCTCTCATGGAGACGATCGTAGAGATGCTGGATGTAGTCCTGTGGAACGGCTTGCCATGCCATTTCCACCTGGCGCCTCAGTTGGACCAGCGTTCGTGCTGGACGTGCAGACCGCGTGAGACGACGCTTCATCCAGTCCCAAACATGCTCAATGGGGGACAGATCCGGAGATTTTGCTGGCCATGGTAGTTGACTTACACCTTCTAGAGCACGTTGGGTGGCACGGGATGCATGCGGACGTGCATTGTCCTGTTGGAACAGCAAGTTCCCTTGCCGGTCTAGGAATGGTAGAACGATGGGTTCGATGACGGTTTGGATGTACCGTGCACTATTCAGTGTCCCCTCGACGATCACCAGTGGTGTACGGCCAGTGTAGGAGATCGCTCCCCACACCATGATGCCGGGTGTTGGCCCTGTGTGCCTCGGTCGTATGCAGTCCTGATTGTGGCGCTCACCTGCACGGCGCCAAACACGCATACGACCATCATTGGCACCAAGGCAGAAGCGACTCTCATCGCTGAAGACGACACGTCTCCATTCGTCCCTCCATTCACGCCTGTCACGACACCACTGGAGGAGGGCTGCACGATGTTGGGGCGTGAGCGGAAGACGGCCTAACGGTGTGCGGGACCGTAGCCCAGCTCCATGGAGACGGTTGCGAATGGTCCTCGCCGATACCCCAGGAGCAACAGTGTCCCTAATTTGCTGGGAAGTAGCGGTGCGGTCCCCTACGGCACTGCGTAGGATCCTACGGTCTTGGCGTGCATCCGTGCGTCGCTGCGGTCCGGTCCCAGGTCGACGGGCACGTGCACCTTCCGCCGACCACTGGCGACAACATCGATGTACTGTGGAGACCTCACGCCCCACGTGTTGAGCAATTCGGCGGTACGTCCACCTGGCCTCCCGCATGCCCACTATACGCCCTCGCTCAAAGTCCGTCAACTGCACATACGGTTCACGTCCACGCTGTCGCGGCATGCTACCAGTGTTAAAGACTGCGATGGTGCTCCGTATGCCACGGCAAACTGGCTGACACTGACGGCGGCGGTGCACAAATGCTGCGCAGCTAGCGCCATTCGACGGCCAACACCGCGGTTCCTGGTGTGTCCGCTGTGCCGTGCGTGTGATCATTGCTTGTACAGCCCTCCCGCAGTGTCCGGAGCAAGTATGGTGGGTCTGACACACCGGTGTCAATGTGTTCTTTTTTCCATTTCCAGGAGTGTATTTTGCTAGAAGCTCGCCGTGATGCAGCTTGATACACGCGAAGTAGCATATGGTACAATGAAAGTGGAGTGACGTACAAGTGACAGATGGTACAGGATGTACCAGTCCCGTGGGATAGTCCGCCAATTGTACTGAACTTGCTTATGATTGCTAGGTGCTAGGTGTCAAAACGCCTAACTTCTCTTATTGAATATTTATATACATTTCATTGTATTTTAGTATGACAGTCTCTCATGGTTACCCTACAAGTGTGTCGTTTTTGTTTATTAAATTCAGCTAGTTTTAAGAAACGTAAGAGTAACGATATTACAACCGAAGTGCGTACACCTTCGGGTCACTTTGGCGCGCCTGGGAAACAAAGTACTTCGGATGCGGTAGTCACTCTGTTTTGAGGCGTTCTGGAGGGACAGACACGTATCTCTATTTTGAGGCGTTCTGGATGGTCGGACACACTATCGTGCGTTACTTGGGTGTTTCGAGTGTTCTGCAGAGCCGGACATGTTGTATTCTGTATCGCACATAACTAGTTGTGAATATGTAATACTCACTCTGTCTCGTCCGTACTGGAGACCTGGATATGTGTATCATATTTCGGAAGATGAATGGAAAAGTTACCACACAATTAAGAAAGCTATGTCGAGTGTTGTAAAAAACAGTGTAAATGTGTGAATAGTTGAATAATAACCAAACAGGATACATTAACGATAAGTGTCGCCTACCATCATTGTCAGTACTACAGATGTTGCCCTCTGGGCAAGTGGCATCCCGCAAAAAGCCCAATTAAAGGTTCGGATTGACAGCGTAGCAGCCTCCGCCGAAGAAGATCCCTCCGCCGAAGAGCTGTCTTCTCCGCTAGGGACACAACATTAGAAGAAGACAGGTTGGTTGAAATAACGGTCAGAGACTCTTATTCAACCTCTCCAGCTTCCAGATCTGACTTCCAAAGGGACACAAAATTTATAATAGGAAAGGAGGACAGTCTCACTGTAGCGCTGACCAGTGGGTACGTTATGTTCGAAGGTTTGGAGGTCAGCAGGCTAGTGCACAGTTATGCCTCTCCACATCATAACACCTGGACCACCAAACGATCGTGTTCGAAGTTTTTCCTGGCTGTGTTGCGTACCGTCATATGGCGAGAGGTGACACAGTGTAACGTTTCCAGGAACACTGCCAAACACGATCGATTATGTGGTCCATATGCTACCGTGTGAGGAGGCATAATGTTGCAAGGCCGCACTGATATCCAAATCTTTGAACAATGTACACTGACAAGTCATCGTTATTGTGACACTGTACTCCCTCTCTGTTTACGTCTTTTCAGGAGCGCGTTCGGTCGTGACTTTATTTTTGTGGATGACAATGCGCTATCGCATTCAGCAGTTTTCAACCGTTCGGGTGGACGTTTGGAGCGGCCTATCACAACAACTCCTTACTAATCTTGCGCCCAGCATGGCAGTAGGTTGCAGAGCATGCTTTGCCGGCCATTACACACACTATTAACAACCGTGTATCGCGCTTTGCCATGTCGACAGGAACATCACAAATCGCGATGACCTCAGTATAATTACATGTCTTTGAATAAAAGTACCATTTCTGTTTGTTTGATTGCGTGTTTCTTTCAGTTAACTTCTGTAATATGTCGTACAGAAGTTAACTGAAAGAAATAAGCAATCAAAGAAACAGAAATGGTACTATGTTGTACACTTATTTCTATTTATGGTCCAAGTTTCAGCGAGCTATGTTACTCGGAAGTGACACGTCATGCGAATGTTACTTTCGTTCTTAACGTTTTGCACACCACTGTACCTAGTGTACATGAATGGAGAAATACAATAATAAGGTCAAGACAGCGTAGAAGACATTAAACCCAGCAACTTTTTACACATAACCAAACCTAGAAAATGTGCCATTATAGCTGCAGCCATAAAGCACAGTCAGTCATCGACGAGTACGTGACAGTTTGTCCAGTAAGCGATCGTGTTTCGGTGTGTTTAGGAGTTTGGATTCCATCCGACTAAGCTGCTGCTGTTGTATGCTGAGGATGTTATGGTCCACAAGACTTGTTGGAGGCAGGAATTTCGAGTATTTGCCGTGTGAAACATGTGGCCTTTAGATTCCCTTGAGATTGTCATCACCCATGACAGTATCATATGCGTAATATTACTGTATTGCTGCTTCTGCAGTACCACTTGTTACCTCAACAAATTAATGGCACTATGGTACTTTTTAAAATTATTTATTTATTTATTTATTGTTCCGTGGGACCAAATTAAGGAGAAGTCTCCATGCTCATGGAACGAGTCAATACATGAAATTATAACACGATATTAGAAACAGATAAAATGAAATATTAAAAAAAAAAATATTCAGGTGACAAGTCGTAAGTTTAAATAAAGAAAATCAACAATGTAACACTGGAACTTGCTTAATTTTTTAGCTCTTCCAGGAGCTCCTAGACAGAATAGAAGGAATGAGCCATGGGGAAACTCTTCAGTTTAGACTTAAAAGAGTTTGGGCTACTGGTAAGATGTTTGAGTTCTTGTGGTAGCTTATTGAAAATGGATGCAGCAGAATACTGCACTCCTTTCTGTACAAGAGTCAAGGAAGTGCATTCCACATGCAGATTTGATTTCTGCCTAGTATTAACTGAGTGAAAGCTGCTAACTCTTGGGAATAGGCTAATATTGCTAACAACAAACGACATTAAAGAAAATATATTCTGTGAGGGCAATGTCAGAATTCCCAGACTATTGAATAGGGGTCGACAAGAGGTTCTCGAACTTACACCACATATAGCTCGAACAGCCCGTTTTTGAGCCAAAAATACCCTCTTTGAATCAGAAGAATTACCCCAAAAAATAATACCATACGACATAAGCGTATGAAAATATGCGAAGTACAATACTTTTCGTGTTGAAGTGTCACTTATTTCAGATACTGTTCTAATGGTAAATAAAGCAGCATTTAGCTTCTGAACAAGATCTTGGACATGGGCTTTCCACAACAGCTTACTATCTATCCGAACGTCTAGGAACTTGAACTGTTCTGTCTCGCTTATAATATGCCCATTCTGTCTGATCAAAATATCGGTTCTTGTTGAATTGTGAGTTAGAAACTGTAAAAACTGAGTCGTACTGTGATTTAGCATCAAATTATTTTCCACAAGACACGAACTTATATCATGAACTACATTATTTGTTACTGTTTCAATGTTACACACAAGATTCTTCACTATAAAGCTGGTGTCATCAGCAAACAGAAATATTTTTGAATCACCTGTAACACTAGAAGGCATATCATTTACATAAATAAGAAACAGCAGTGGCCCCAGCACCGACCCTTGGGGAACGCCCCACTTAACAGTGCCCTATTGGGACTGAACATCACTACCACTCTCAATATTGCGGAGAATTACCTTCTGCTTTCTGTTCTTAAAGTAAGAGGCGAACCAATTGTAAGCTACTCCCCTTACTCCTTAATGGTCCAACTTCTGCAGTAATATTTTGTGGTCAACACAGTCAAAAGCCTTCGTTAAATCAAAGAAAACACCTAGCGTTTCACAGTACATACTAATCAAAGACACTTGGCACTTTCCAGTGAGTTAATGTCGGATGCGATATGAACGCTGAGTTTTGTGTGGTATTTGATAGCTCGTGTTACTCCACTCTAATGTCAATTTTACCTGATTCGTAAATATTATAAAGTGAAGTGAGCAATATTTTGCAAGACGTTTAATATTACTGGATAATATCCACTTCTCAATCAATTTACCGAGTGAGGTGCTACAGACTCGAGATGAGGAGAACGCCGTTCAGATTTCCGTCCTAGGTCTACATTTTGGTTTAACGTGATTTCCCTAAATAGCTCCACGCAAATTTCTGGATGGCAACGCCGATTTCCCTTCCCATCCTTCAAACAATAAGAGGTTGTGCTCTGTCTCTAATGACCTCGTTATCCATGGGATATTAAACACTAAAGTTCTTCCTTCCAAAACTGATCTAGTACCACCGCAGATTGTTGCAAAGTATCACAATATCGAAGTTTATTTCAGAGTTTCACAGTTGTTACGCAGAGAAATACTAGCAACAGTGAGCTACTATGAGCAAAGATTCACATATTATCGTACTGCAGACTAAGCTGTCAGCTGATAATTCTTGAATGTGCATTACGGGTTACAGAGCAGTTTCCGCGATGTTAATGTACGAGAGCCGACTGTAATATACGTCATTCACAAACCTGTAGCCAACAGCTGTGGAAGACGACAATTTGACGTGTTCCCTTCTAACGGCGTAAGTATTCCCGCACTTCATTATTCAGAGCTGTCAAATATTTATGGAGATGAGTAGCATTTCAATCATAAGAGCACGCTTGCGTAGGAAAAGGTTGCCACGTCTACTTTAAAAACTAAGTAATTACACAAAAATAAAAATATAGTTAATCAGTTTCATTAAACAGCTACTAGCAACAGCTGTTACACGGCTGTTGTATGTTCGCTTTGACCGCGAATTTATTACCTGTTTTTAACGAGTCTCTGTCAGTGTAATTACATATCCTATCAATTGACAGAATGATTAATTTTAAACAGGCCGCAAAATCAAGCCTTTGATGTTAATTAACCGAGAAAGTCAATTTAAAAAGTAGTTACGCCGCTATGTACTCAGTGACAAGGCGACACTATGAATAACAGTTGTACAGTAGCAGTTAATTCTGGACTATTTCTCTTGTTGATAAGTGCTGATAACTTCTCTTAGCAGTCTTGCTGCATACATTCTGAAAAAAAGAACGACGTGCTAGAAGTAATTATCCGAATCGGTATATCAGATGTACAAGCACAGATGAACAAAACAAATGATAACATTTTGAGAAATATGGGATGGTTTCTTCAAAAGAAAAAGCTCCCCCAATTGAGCAAGTCAGGAACGCGTTAGTTCACCTCTGGTCTTGATACAAGAAGTTATCTGGCACGTGGCATTGCCTGATAAGAGTTGTTGGATGTCCTTCTGAGACAGACTATGCTTAATGCTGTCCAACTATGGCGTCAAATTGCCAAAATTTCGAGATAGCTGGAGGGCCCTGCCCATGAAGCTCCAAACGTACTTAGATCCGACGACCTACCTACCTACCAAAGGTTTGGCAAGCACGAACACAGGCATCAGAAAGTCTGGCGGTGTGCGGGCAAGGCATTGTCTTTTTCAAATGTAAGCCCTGGATGGCTTGCAATGAAGAGCAACGAAACGGGGCGTAGATTATTGTCGACGTACCGCTATGCTGTATACGTGCCGATGATGACAACCAAATGAGTCCTGCTACGAAAAAAAAATTGGCACACTCCCTACCCCCCCCCCCCCCCCCCCCGCACCCTTCACCATCATAACAGCCGGTTATCGGGCGGAATGCCGGGCAACAGTCACACTGGCGTCCCACCCCTGTCTGGGGCGTTTCCAGAGACGTCTTCACTGGTCATCAGGGCTACATCCGCATCTACATCTACACGGATACTCTGCAAATCACATTTAAGTGCCTGGCAGAGGGTTCATCGAACCACCTTCGCAATTCTTTATTATTCCAATCTCGTATAGAGCGCGGAAAGAATGAACACCTATATCTTTCCGTACGAGCTCTGATTTTCCTTATTTTATCGTGGTGATCGTTCCTCCCTATGTAGGTCGTTGTCAACAAAATATTCTCGCATTCGGAGGAGAAAGTTGGTGATTCAAATTTCGTGAGAAGATTCCGTCGCAACGAAAAACGCCTTTGTTTTAATGATGTCCAGCCCAAATCCTGTATCATTTCTGTGACACTCTCTCACATATTTCGCGATAATACAAAACGTGTTGCATTTATTTGATCTTTTTCGATGTACTCCGTCAGTCCTGTCTGGTAAGGATCCCACACCGTGCAGCAGTATTCTAAAAAAGGACGGACAAGTGTAGTGTTGGCAGTCTCTTTAGTAGGTCTGTTATGTTTTCTAAGTGTCCTATCAATAAAACGCAGTCTTTGGTTAGCCTTCCTCACAACATTTTCTACGTGTTCCTTCCAATTTATGTTGTTCGTAATTCTAATACTTACGTATTTAGTTGAATTTACGGCTTTTGGATTAGACTGATTTATCGTGTAACCGAAGTTTAACGAGTTCCTTTTAGCACTCATGTGGATGACCTCACACTTTTCGTTATTTAGGGTCAACTGCCACTTTTTGCACCATTCATATATCTTTTCTAAATCGTTTTGCAATTTGTTTTGATCTTCTGATGACTGCTCAGATTTTTTTTTTTTTTTTTTTTTTTTTTTTTTTTTTTTTTTTTTTTTTTTTGAATGGACTTGTAGTCCGGGGTGATATGTTACAATACAGCGTCACCGGTCTATTGCGGTCTAACTGTGTTGGTGAGGCAGTAAATTTCCACAGGGCAGTGACTCCGTCACTGCAATTCGCTTTGGAGGTGTGGCGGTGGGACTTGTAGTCCCGTACCACCCTCTGACGGTGATAGTACTACATGAGTCAGGCAGTGCTCAGATTGTCTCCCAAATCGTTTATATAGGTAAGGAACAGCAAAGCGCCTGTAACACTACCTTGGGGAACGCCAAAAATCACTGCTATTTTACTCGATTACTTTCCGTCAGTTACTACGAACTGTGACCACTCCGACAGGAAATCACAAATCCAGTCACATAACTTAGACGATATTCCATAAGCTCGCATTTTCACTAGGAGCCCCTTGTGTGGTACAGTGTCAAAAGCCTTCCGGAAATCCAGAAATAGGGAATCGATCTGAAATCCCTTGTCAATAACACTCAGCACTTCATGTGAATAAAGAGCTAGTTGTGTTTCATAGGAACGTGTTTCCTAAACCCATGTTGACTCTGTGTCAAAAATGGTACAAATGGCTCTGATCACTATGGGACTTAAATTCTAAGGTCATCAGTCCGCTAGAACTTAGAACTACTTAAACCTAACTAACCAAGGACATCACACACATCCATGCCCGAGGCAGGATTCGAACCTGCGACCGTAGCGGTTTCGTGGTTCTAGACTGTAGCGCATAGAACCGCTCGGCCACGCCGGCCGGCCGACTGTGTGTCAATAGACCGTTTTCTTCGAGGTAATTCATAATGTACGAACACATTATATGTTCCTAAATCCTGCTGCATATCGACGTAAACGATATGGGCCTGTAATTTAGTGGATTACTCCTTCTACCTTTCTTGAATACTGGTGTGACCTGTGCAACTTTCCAGTCTTTGGGTACGGATCTTTCGTCGAGCGAAGGGTTGTATATGATTAATAAGTATGGAGCTAATGCATCAGCATACTCCGAAAGTAACATAGTTGGTACACGGTCTGGACCAGAAGACTCGTTTTTATTAAGTGATTTAAGTTGCTTCACTACTCCGAGGATATTTACTTCTACGTTACTCATGTTAGCAGCTGTTCTCGATTCGAATTCTGGAATATTTATCTCGTCTCTTTTTGTGAAGGCATCTCGTAAGGCTGTGTTTAATAACTCTGCTTTGGCAGCACTGTCTTCGATCGTATCTCCATTGCTATCGCGCGGAGAAGGCATTGATTGTTTCCTGCCGCTAACATACTTCGCATACGACCAGAATCTCTTTCGATTTTCTGCCAGGTTTCGAGACAAAGTTTCGTTGTGGAAACTGTTATAAGCATCTCTCATTGAAATCCGCGCTAAATTTCGAGCTTCTGTGAAAGATCGCCCATCTTGGGGATTTTGCGTCTGTTTGAATTTGACATGTTTCTTTCACTGTTTCTCAAACAGTGTTCTAACCCGTTTTGTGTACCAAGGAGGATCAGCTCAGTCGTTTGTTAATTTATTTGGTATAACTCTCCCAATTGCTGCCGATACTATTTCTTTGTATTCAAGCCACATATGGTCTACACGTCTATTATTAATTTGGAATGAGTGGAGATTGTCTCTCAGAAAGGCGTCAAGTGAATTTTTATCTTCTTTTTTGAATAGGTATATTTTTCGCTTATTTTTCGAGGATTTGCGGATTACAAAATTCAATCTTGCTACTACAACTCTGTGTTAACTAATCCTTGAATCTGTTTTGATGCTCGTTATTAACTCCGGATTATTTGTTCCTAAGAAGTCAAGTGTGTTTTCACAACTGTTTACTATTGGCGTGGGCTCCTGAACTAACTGCTCGAAATAATTTTCAGAGAATGCATTTAGTACAATTTCCGATGATATTTTATGCGTACCTCCGGAATTAAACATTATCTTCGCCAACATATCGAGGGTAAATTAAAGTCACCACCAACTATTGTCGTATGAGTCGGGTACGTGTTTGAAATCAAACTCAAGTTTATTCTGAACCTTTCAGCAACTGTATCATCTGAATTGGGAGGTCGGTAAAAGGATCTTATTATTATTTTATTCCTGTTGCCAACAATGACCTCTGCCCATACTAACTCACAGGAAGTATCTATTTCAATTTCGCGACAACTTAAACTACTTCTGACAACAACAAACACGCCACCGCCAACCATGTTTAGCCTATCCTTTCGGAACACAGTTAGATTCTCCACAAAAATTTCGGCTGACTTACATCCGGCTTTACCCAGCTTTCAGTACCTATAACGATTTGATCATCAGTGCTTTCTATTAGCGCTTGGAGCTCTGGTACTTTCCCAACACTGATGCGACAATTTACAACTTTTATACCAGTGGTTCCTGTATCTACGTTCTTCCTGTGTTCAGCCTGTACCCTTTGCGACTGACATCCTTCTTGTGTTTTCCCGAGACCCTCTAACCTAAAAACCGCCCAGTCTACGCCACAAAAAAATGGTTCAAATGGCTCTGAGCACTATGTGACTTAACATCTATGGTCATCAGTCCCCTAGAACTGAGAACTACTTAAACCACACTAACCTACGGACAGCACACAACACCCAGCCATCACGAGGCAGAGAAAATCCCTGACTCCGCCGGGAATCGAACCCGGGAACCCGAGCGTGGGAAGCGAGAACGCTACCGCACGACCACGAGATGCGGGCAGTCTACGCCACATAGCCCCTGCTACCCGTGTAGCCACCTCCTGCGTATAGTGAAAACCTGACCTATTCAGCAGAACACGAAACCCAACCACCCCTCGGCGCAAGTCGAGGTATCTACTGCCTACATGGTCGCAGAACCGTCTGAGCCTTCACTCGGCTCTGTACCGGAGGTCCGCAATCGGTCCTGTTGACTATGCTGCAAATTGTCCGCTCTGCTTCCATCTTGCAAGAAAGACTGGCAGCCATTACTACTCCTGTTAGCCGCTCGAAACCAGAGTATCTCTTCTGATCCAAAGTGACACACATCATTGGTACCGACGTGAGCAACCACCTGCAGTTGGCTGCATCCTGCGCTCTTCATGGCAACTGGGAGGATCCTTTCCACATCTCTATTGACTCCGCCCGGTATGCACACGGAGTACACATTGGTTTTCTTACCCTTCTTGTCAACCAAGTCCCTGAGGGCCATAACGCGCCTAACGTTGGAGCTCCAAACTACCAGTAATCCCACCTTTTGTGATTGCCCGGATCTTGCAGGCTTTTCCTCTAAAACAGGACAGGCGACAGCATCTGGTTCAGTGACAGAGTCAGCCACAGACAGCACCTGGAACTTGTTTGTGAGACAAACCGGGGAGGCCTTACGTGCGGTCGCCTGGGAAGTCTACATTCGAAACGGAACTCAGCACTGAAGATAATTCTGTTCCAGTCGACGCGATTCCTGGCCGCTTATAAAACACTAATACGACCTATTCTTGAGTACTGCTCGAGCGTTTGGGATCCCTATCAGGTCGGATTGGGGGAGGACATAGAGGCAATTCAGAGGCGGGCTGCTAGATTTGTTACTGGTAGGTTTGATCATCACGCTTGTGTTACGGAAATGCCTCAGGAACTCGGGTGGGAGTCTCTATAGGAATGGAGGCGTTCTTTTCGTGAATCGCTAGTGAGGAAATTTAGAGAACCAGCATTTGAGGCTGACTGTAGTACAATTTTACTGCCGCCAACTTACATATCGCGGAAAGATAAGAGAGATTGGGGCTCGTACAGAGGCATATAGGCAGTCATTTTCCCTCGTTCTGTTTGGGAGTGGAACAGGGAGAGAAGATGCTAGTTGTGGTACGAGGTACCCTCCACCACACACCGTATGGTGGATTGCGGAGTATGTATGTAGATGTAGATGTCTGGAGATGCGCCTGACAGCGGTAGGCTGCCAACACGCTTTTCACCCCCCCCATAAGGCGCAACAACGATAATTGATGGCCTGGGGTGCCATTTCATTTCATGGTACGGGCCCTCTGGTTGTCATCCGTGGCATCCTTTGGACACAAGAGTACGTTGACGAAGTTCTACGGCCCGTTTTGTTGCCCTTCGTGGGAAGTCAGCCTGGACTTACATTTCAGTAACATAATGTCCGCCCGCACTCGGCGAGAGTTTCTACTGGTAATCTTCGTGTTTGCCAAACCCTGCCCTAGCCATCAAGGCCGCCGGATCTCTCCCCAGTTGTGGATGTTTGGAGAATTATGGTCAGGGGCCTCCAAGAAGCTCGGGATTTGACGATATAACGCGCCATTTGGACAGAATTTGGCACGATATCCCTCAGTAGGACATCCAACAATTTTATCAATGAATGCCCAGCCGACTAACTGCTTGCATAAGGGCCAGAGATGGACCAATGTGTCACTGATTTCCTCAGTTTGTGAAGTTCTATCTCTTCAATAAATCATCCAATTTTTATGAAATTACTATCATTTGTTTGTCTGTACATGTACATCACATCTGCTGATTTCCGTCCCATTTCGATAATTCTCTCGTGGTGCGTCATCAGTCTGGACGTGTCCTAGCTCACGTAATGTGTCAGTGTGTGATACTTTGTTTGGGGAGCGCTCAAGTCTAAAGTGCATCGCAGTAACCATAAGAACTGCAGCAGAACATTTCGGATGAGATTGCAGCAATTGCAGCAGTCCAGCTTCGATCCACCTTCAGCAGCTTGTTGACCAGGGCCCAAAAGTGCCAAGAGAGGAATGGTGGTCACTTTCAACATCTGCTATAGTCAGATTAGTACCATATTTCCTTTCCCCTACTGTGTTTATTTGTACTCTGAAACTCCATCCTCTGGGTCAGTTTTATTCACCCCACCCTGTACCTCAACCATGGTCATCTCGCCTCTTTGGTAAATTTCTACGCCCCGTCTCGTTGCCCTTGATGGCAAGCAATCCTGGGCTTACATTTCAGCAAGGTAATGCTGACCCGCACTTCTACTGCTTGTCTCCGTACTTACCAAACGCTAAATTTGTCATCAGGGTCTCTGGATCTATACCCAGTTGAGAACGTTAGGAGCATTAGGGGCAGTTCCCTCCAACAAGCTCGGGAATTTGATGATCTAACCCTCCAATTGGACAGGATATGCCACGATGTCCCTCTCGAGCACCCCCAACGACTCTATCAATGACAGGACGAATAACTTATTGCCCGAAGACCAGGGTTGTACCAATGGGTTATTGACTTGCTAAATTTCTGAAATTGTAATCATTTTCTTTGTGGGGAACGGTCATTCATCGAATGATAGCATAAGTCAACGGAGGCCACTGCAAGTCCGTTACATTTCCGACACTCAGTCCGACCTCTGAGGCAATGGCTGTCACCGTAAGTCAACGGCCTTCAATAACGAGGACATACACCCGCTGGAAAGTCGTATCGCTAATGTGGCGTAGCGTTCCAGGTCGTGCGTCTTGTACCACGTTTTGGTGCATTTCCGTTCGTCGCACTCCTTCTGCTGCCAGGGAAGACCCTATATCCATTTGATCTTCTTTCAAAGTCTCCATTTCTCTTTTTCGACACGAATAATTACAGTGGATTGTCGACGCGCTTGCTCTGTCGTCCAGTAGACGAGCGCCCACGTCCCTCTGGCGGCGTGTTTGAGTACTCATCGATCCCACATCTTCAGCAGGCAGTAAGATGACGATCCCTTCAGCGGTTTTCATTCTACAGCCTCAATTTAGTTTCTTCTTGAATGACCCTAATACTCTGAAGTACTGTGTTAAGGCCGGCCGGAGTGGCCGTGCGGTTCTAGGCGCTACAGTCTGGAGCCGAGCGACCGCTACGGTCGCAGGTTCGAATCCTGCCTCGGGCATGGATGTATGTGATGTCCTTAGGTTAGTTAGGTTTAATTAGTTCTAAGTTCTAGGCGACTGATGACCTCAGAAGTTAAGTCGCATAGTGCTCAGAGCCATTTGAACCATTTTTAAACTGTGTTAAGGTTACAATATACGAGAACATTTATAGCAGATCCGGACAGCACACCAGCCTTAGAGATATGATTCAGGCGTAACCGTGATAATATTTCTCCTGCTCAACTGTTACGAAACGCAAAAGCAGTAATGTTGTCTATGGCAACAATCACCTTAAACCATATGCTAGACCTTAGTGGAATTAATGCAGAATGCATCAAGAGAATTCTGAAGCCTGCCAAACAGGTACATGTAAAGGAAACAACCTTATTAATTTCGTAAGGCCAGCCATTTTAATTAAATGAAAGTTAGAGCCTCCCCGTTTCATTTCGGTCGCGAAAATGAATCACAGTACAGTACGCAGGTTGAAACTGAGAGATACGTAGGCACTATATTTTCTTTTGTCGTGTTATTTTACTTTTTCATATCATTACTGGTGCCATGTCTCCTGAGGCACAGTTAATGCGACTTTTTTCCCTTGTGTATCAGTATCATGGAATCATTTGTCACAAGATAATGAAAATGTTGAAATACATCTCATTAGCTGATTCCATCAGAATCTCGTATTCGGTGTACGCTTTTGATTCAGCTTCGTTTCGTTTGATGTAATGACAAAGCGAATATGTAAATTAAATTAGCAGGAGACTCTCGCTCTTGCTACTGCAAAATTTAACATTTAACAAAAAGGGACGTCACAGAATCGATGTTCCATCGCCCGTGTACATGGGCTGCCTGAGGTTTTTTTTTTTTTTTTTTTTTGGTCATCCGTCTACTGATTGGTTTGATGCGGCCCGCCACGAATTCCTTTCCTGTGCCTGTGCTAACCTCTTCATCTCAGAGTAGCACTTGCAACCTACGTCCTCAATTATTTGCTTGACGTATTCCAATCTCTGTCTTCTCTGTCTTCCTCTACAGTTTTTGCCTTCTACAGCTCCCTCTAGTACCATGGAAGTCATTCCCTCATGTCTTAGCAGATGTCCTATCATCGTGTCCCTTCTCCTTATCAGTGTTTTCCACATATTCCTTTCCTCTCCGATTCTGCATAGAACCCCCTCATTCCTTACCTTATCAGTCCACTTAATTTTCAACATTCGTCTATAGCACCACATCTCAAATGCTTCGATTCTCTTCTGTTCCGGTTTTCCCACAGTCCATGTTTCACTACCATACAATGCTGTACTCCAGACGTACATCCTCAGAAATTTCTTCCTCAAATTAAGGCCAGTATTTGACATTAGTAGACTTCTCTTGGCCAGAAACGTCTTTTTTGCCATAGCGAGTCTGCTTTTGATGTCCTCCTTGCTCCGTCCGTCATTGGTTATTTTACTGCCTAGGTAGCAGAATTCCTTAACTTCATTGACTTCGTGACCATCAATCCTGATGTTAAGTTTCTCGCTGTTCTCATTTCTACTACTTCTCATTACCTTCGTCTTTCTCCGATTTACTGTCAAACCATACTGTGTACTCATTAGACTGTTCATTCCGATCAGCAGATCACTTAATTCTTCTTCACTTTCACTCAGGCTAGCAATGTCATCAGCGAATCGTATCATTGATATCCTTTCACCTTGTATTTTAATTCCACTCCTGAACCTTTCTTTTATTTCCATCATTGCTTCCTCGATGTACAGATTGAAGAGTAGAGGGGAAAGGCTACAGCCTTGTCTTACACCCTTCTTAATACGAGCACTTCGTTCTTGATCGTCCACTCTTATTATTCCCTCTTGGTTGTTTTACATATTGTATATGACCCGTCTCTCCCTATAGCTTATCCCTACTTTTTTCAGAATCTCGAACAGCTTGCACCATTTTATATTGTCGAACGCTTTTTCCAGGTCGACAAATCCTATGAAACTGTCTTGATTTTTCTTTAGCCTTGCTTCCATTATTAGCCGTAACGTCAGAATTGCCTCTCTCATCCCTTTACTTTTCCTAAAGCCAAACTGATCGTCACCTGGCGCATTCTCAATTTTCTTTTCCATTCTTCTGTATATTATTCTTGTAAGCAGCTTCGATGCATGAGCTGTTAAGCTGATTGTGGGATAATTCTCGCACTTGTCAGCTCTTGCCTCATAGAGGCTTTCAATGTATTCTTTCCACCTATCTGCTCTCTCCTCTGCATTTAACAGTGGAATTCCCGTTGCACTCTTAATGTTACCACCGTTGCTTTTAATGTCACCAAAGGTTGTTTTGACTTTCCTGTATGCTGAGTCTGTCCTTCCGACAATCATATCTTTTTCGATGTCTTCACATTTTTCCTGCAACCATTTCGTCTTAGCTTCCCTGCACTTCCTGTTTACTTCATTCCTCAGCGACTTGTATTTCTGTATTCCTGATTTTCCCGGAACATGTTTGTACTTCCTCCTTTCATCAATCAACTGAAGTATTTCTTCTGTTACCCATGGTTTCTTCGCAGCTACCTTCTTTGTACCTATGTTTTCCTTCCCAACTTCTGTGATGGCCCTTTTTAGAGATGTCCATTCCTCTTCAACTGTACTGCCTACTGCGCTATACCTTATTGCTGTATCTATAGCGTTAGAGAACTTCTAACGTATCTCGTCATTCCTTAGTACTTCCGTATCCCACTTCTTTGCGTATTGATTCTTCCTGACTAATGTCTTGAACTTCAGCCTACTCCTCATCACTACTATATTGTGATCTGAGTCTATATCTGCTCCTGAGTACGCCTTACAATCCAGTATCTGATTACGGAATCTAGTTGAAATCGTCCCGTATCTCCCGGCCTTTTCCAAGTATACCTCCTCCTCTTGTGATTCTTGAACAGGGCATTCGCTATTACTAGCTGAAACTTGTTACAGAACTCAATTAGTCTTTCTCCTCTTTCATTCCTTGTCCCAAGCCCATATTCTCCTGTAACCTTTTCTTTTACTCCTTCCCCTACAACTGCATTCTAGTCGCCCATGACTATTAGATTTTCGTCCCCGTTTACGTACTGCATTACCCTTTCAATATCCTCATACACTTTCTCTATCTGTTCATCTTCAGCTTGCGACGTCGGCATGTATACCTGAACTATGGTTGTCGGTGTTGGTCTGCTGTCGATTCTGATTAGAACAACCCGGTCACTGAACTGTTCACAGTAACACACCCTCTGCCCTACCTTCCTATTCATAACGAATCCTACACCTGTTATACCATTTTCTGCTGCTGTTGATATTACCCGATACTCATCTGACCAGAAATCCTAGTCTTCCTTCCACTTCACTTCACTGACCCCTACTATATCTAGATTGAGCCTTTGCATTTCCCTTTTCAGATTTTCTAGTTTCCCTACCACGTTCAAGCTTCTGACATTCCACGCCCCGACTCGTAGAACGTTGTCCTTTCGTTGATTATTCAATCTTTTTCTCATGGTAACACCCCCCCCCCCCCCCCCTTGGCAGTCCCCTCTCGGAGATCCGAATGGGGGACTATTCCGGAATCTTTTGCCAATGGAGAGATCGTCATGACACTTCTTGAATTACGGGCCACATGTCCTGTGGATACACGTTACGTGTCTTTAATGCAGTGGTTTCCATTGCCTTCTGCATCCTCATGTCGTTGATCATTGCTGATACTTCCGCCTTTAGGGGCAATTTCCCACCCCTAGGACAAGATAGTGCCCTCTTTGACAAGGCCGTTGGCAGAATGAGGCTGACTTCTTATGCCGGAAGCCTTCGGCCGCCAATGCTGATTATTTATCAAAATTTAGGCAGTGGTGGGGTTCGAACCCGGGATCGAAGACGTTTTGATTATGAATCAAAGACGCTACCCCTAGACCACGGGTACATCCAGAGATAGTGTTCCAGAAAATGGTATTTTGTTATCAGCCAGAACTGAGAAGGTATAATGACTTCCATCGTGATTCAGCACAGTAGTTGGAATGTTTCTCCATGTTTCCAGCAACTGATGAAGATATTCTGCACGCTATTAACTGTTTTCATTATTGGTGGTACACTTACTTATCTGGTAAATTTCAGCTTCATGTAGACGCAACGGTTTTGTTACGCGTGTAACATTTTACTTTTACTATTTCTATCCGCTGTCAGTACTACAGTACTGAAAGTCTTCGCGAGGAGACTGATATCTCTATGCGCCTTTAATACACCATTGTTACGGGAGGGTCTACTACCCGCATTATTTGAGTCTTCTCTCTACACTAGTAATCTCTCTTCCCTCCTGACTGGTTTGATGCTGCCAACACCTACACCAGTGTCCTCTATAGTTTGTTGGATGTATTCCAGTCTCTACTAGATCCAGCACCTACACCAGTGTCCTCTATAGTTTGTTGGATGTATTCCAGTCTCTACTAGATCCAGCACCTACACCAGTGTCCTCTATAGTTTGTTGGATGTATTCCAGTCTCTACTAGATCCAGCACCTACACCAGTGTCCTCTATAGTTTGTTGGATGTATTCCAGTCTCTACTAGATCCAGCACCTACACCAGTGTCCACTATAGTTTGTTGGATGTATTCCAGTCTCTACTAGATCCCTCTAGTACCACAGAAGTCTTCGATTAACACAGCAGTGATATCTGACGTTCCTCAACGAAGTGTTATAGGCACTCTGCTATTGCCTCATCTGTATAAATGATTTGGGAGACAACCTGAGCAGCCCCCTTAGAATGTTTGCAGATGGTGCAGTCATTTGCCGTCTATTAAAGTCATCAGAAAATTAAAGCCAATTGCCTAATGATTTATATAAAAACCTATACGGTTTGAAAAGCGAGTATTCACCCTTAAAAAATCAAAAGGTTGAGGTCATACACGTAAGTACAAAAGGGAATTCGTTAAATTTCTGTTACACGATAAATCACACAAATCGATTAAACACTTAGGGACAATAATTTCGAGCACCTTAAATTGGAACGATCGCGCAGATAATGTTGTAGGGAAGGTGAACCAAACACTTCGTTTTCTTTGCAGAACATCTCAAAAATATAACAAATCAACTAGAAGACAAAGGTTTACATTTACACACTATAAATGAAATATAGAATCAAAAGCGTCGGTTCTTAATTTAAAAAAACAGGCACCCTGAGATGTGTCGATTACAGTGTCATCTACCACGAACTGGAAACAATGGTTTATGTTAACTGTACGTATTTTTGGCGTAGAATCTGATTACGCAATAAATATGAGGTTCCCTCACGTAGAAGAGGCGCTAATTGGGTGATCAGTTGTAGCAAAAACGGATATCCTCTTCTGCTAATATTAACTTTTCACCTATAACAGTTTTTTTTTTCGTACGATGTGTCTTTTCGAGATATTTAGTTATCTCGAATTATAGAACACCCTGTTTATAGTCACTGTTTTAATTATTTCGTTCCTCGCAACCTTATTGCTATCTTACGGGCACACAGTCTATACCCTGATTCTGCATCTCTTTTAGCGAGTAATACCTTCATTGCCTCTGCTGGTCTGTGTCTTCTGTCATGGGTCATAAAAGTTTTATGGTAGCAGAATTCCTTCTCTTCCTCTAGTACTCCAATCTCGATGTCTGTCTAATGAAGAAAGACAGACATTGTTTGCGTCAGATGTTATATTTACTCCGATTACAAGCTAAGTATGATTTCATTCTTCATTACACTGAGGTGACAAGAGTCATGGGATGCCCCCTAGTACGGAGTCGGACCTCCTTTCGCCTGGCGTGGTGCAGCAGCCCGACCTCACGTGAATCCAACAAGTCGTAGGAAGTCCTATGGAGAAATATTGAGCCATGCTGCCTCTATAGGCGAGTGTTGTCGGTGGAAGATTTTGTTCGAGCACTGACCTCTCGATTAAGTCCCACAAATGTTCGACGGGATTCATGTAGGGCGCTAAATTATTCGCTCGAATTCTCTAGAATGTTCTTCAAACCAATCGCGAACGACTGTGGCCCATTGACATGGCCATTGTCATTCACAAAAATTCCATTGTTGTTTGGGAACATGAACTCCACGAATGACTGCAAATGGTATCAAAGTAGCCGATCATAACCATTTCCACTCAACGATTGTTTCAGTTTGGCCAGAGGACCTTTGTCATTCCGTGTAAACACAGCCCATACTAGCATGGAGCCATCGCCAGCTTGCACAGTGCCATGTTGACAAATTCGGTCCATGGCTTCATGGACTCTGCGCTACACTCGAACCCTACCATCAGCGCTAACCAATGGAAATCGGAACTCACATGACCACGCAACGACTTTCCAGTCGTCTAGGGTCCAACCGATATGATGACGAGCTCTGGAGAGACGCTGCAGGCGATGTCGTGGTGTCGGCAAAGGCACTCACAGTGGTCATCTGCTTCCGTAGCCCGTTAACGCCAACTGTCCTAACTGATACGTTTGTCGTGATTCCCACACTGATTTATGCGGTTATGTCACGCGGTGCTGCTTGTCTGTTAGCACCGACAACTCCACGCAAACGTCGCTGCTCTCGGTCGTTAAGTGAAGGTCGTTGGGCACTGCGTTGTCCGCGGTGAGAGGTAATGCCTGAAATTTGGTTCTCAGCCATTCTTGACATAGTGGGTCTTGAAATATAGCATACCCTAACAATATCCGAAATGGAACATCCCATACGTCTAGCTCTAACTGCCATCGCTCGTTCGAAGTCGGATTAATTCCCGTCGTGCGGCTATAATCACGATGAAAGGCTTTTCACGTGGATCACCGGAGCGCAAATGACAGTTCTGCCAAAGCACTGCTTGATGTGTTGGCAGAAGAGCCAACACCGTGTTGCTAGAGGAGGCCGAAATGCACGCGTTTAAGCTCACGCAAACTGGCGTGAGGTCTGGAACAGGACAATGTAATTAATATAGCCAATAAGGTACGTTACTGCTGGAATACTTAACTTTAATCCATAATTGGTGTACATCGCTCTTGATGATACATAATTACAATCTCAATATAAACTGGTAATGGCGCCTTGCTATGTCGTAGCAAATGACGTAGCTGAAGGCTATGCTAACTATCGTCTCGGCAAATGAGAGCGTATTTGTCATTGATCCATCTCTGGCAAAGTCTGCTGTACAACTGGGGCGAGTGCTAGGAAGTCTCTTTAGACCTGCCGTTTGGTGGCGCTCGGTCTGCAATCACTGACAGTGGCGACACGCGGGTCCGACGTATACTAACGGACGGCGGCCGATTTAAAGGCTACCACCTAGCAAGTGTGGTGTCTGGCGGTGGCACCACACTGCTCTTTTATATCTTGTGTACATAATACTTCCACCAATTCTATATGTGCGTATCACCATCCCATGACTTCTTTCACTGCAGTATATATCAAAGTGATCATGCTCCCTTCAGGAGCCTTGTATTGAATCGTGGAAGTTTATTTTACTGTTAATTCCACATTTGGTGTTCAAAATTTCTTTTTTATTTCTCTAGTTTCCTTTGAATCCATATTCTGCTCTAAGTACACTGTCCCTTCAGTTCAACAGTTTCCACAGCTCTTCGTCACTTCCACTGGGTCATTAGTGAATCTTATCAGACAGTTTTAACAGTAGTGGAGAAAAACAGCCTCCCTGCCTCACTCCCAGTTGAATCCGTTAATTACTATCTTGGCCTCTCACTCTAACTATTCTCTCCCTGTTCTTGTAAACATTGTACATTGCAAATCATTCGCAATAGTTTATATATGTTTTGTGAAAATTTTTCACACACTGCAGCACTTTATATTGTCAGACACTTTCCTTACGACAAACAGCCTCTCAAAGCGTCTTGATTTGGAACCTTTATCAAGTGCAGCTTCAGAACTACCTCTCTACATTATTTGCTTTTCCTAAAGTCAAACTCATTGTCAGTCTAACAGATTAAATTTTTCCATTCTCTTGTATTAATATACGGTAGTCAGCAATTTGGACAAATGAGCTGTTAGGCTGATTCAGCGGTTGTTCTTGTATTTATCTGCTTTAATCATGTTCAGGATTGTATGGATGATATTCTTCCGAAAGGCTGACGGTACATCTAGATTCTCATAGATTCTACACACTAACATGAACAATCGCTTCGCTGAAACTTCACCCAATTTCATCCAGAGTTATCTACGACTTCCATATTCCATAAATGCTAGACCAAAACTCGAATTTTGACACTAATACGAGATCACCTATCTCTTCTGAATAGGTAGTTCCTCCCCCTAGTAAATGTCCTCATTATATTCTTTCCACATATCTGCTCTCTTCTCTTGGTTTAGCAGTGAAATTCCTTTTCTACTAATTTCATCGAAGGGTGTTTTTGATTTTTCCGTATAATGAAGCTCTCGTACCGATGAGAATCTCTTTTCCTATTTCCTACACCCATTTCGCTTTAGCTTTCCTGCACTTCCTACTGATTTAATCTCTGAATTAAATCGCTGTATTCTTTTATTTTTCTGAAAAATTTACTACTTCTTTCTTTCGACGAGGTTTTCAAGAATTTATTCTGTCGCCCATGGTTTCTTCACAGATACCTTCTTTGCACCTACACTTGTCTGCCCATCTTCTGTGATTACTCCCTTTAAGATACATCAATTCCTGTTCAACTGAACCGGTAATTGGGGTATTCATAATCGCAGTATCTACAGCTTCAGACAGATTCACAGAAATACTTAGTACTTCAGTATCTCACTTTTTTGCACATTTATTCTTCTTTACGGTTCCCTTCATCTTCAGCCTGCTCCTCAACATTACTAAATTGTGATCTCTGTCTATATTCGCTTCTGGGTACGCCTTAAAAAGAAGTATCTGATTTCGGAACCTCTCTATGAGTATGATGTAACTCTGCTTTTATCCTCCCCTGTTACCAGGCCGTTTCCAAGTCTACCTGTGTCTCCTCCACATGGCTGTTGAATAATGTATCCACTATTATTAGCTGGAATTCTAAAACTCAAGAGGTGTGTGTCCTTTCGCATTTACACACTTGACCCTGTGCTGTCCTGCTACTTAATACTCTGAAACTTCCTGGTAGATTAAAACTGCGTGCCGGACCGAGAATCGAACTCGGGACCTTTGCCTTTCGCGGGCAAGTGTTCTACCAACTGAGCCACCCAAGCACGACTCGCGCCCCGTCCTCACAGCTTTATTTCTGCCGGTACCTCGTCTCCTACCTTCCAAACTTTACAGAAGCTCTCCTGCGAACCTCTCCCCCAGGCTGTGGCTAAGCCATGTCTTCGCAATATCCTTTCTTTCAGGAGTGCTAGTTCTGCAGGTTCGCAGGAGAGCTTCTGTAAAGTTTGGAAGGTAGGAGACGAGGTACTGCCAGAAGTAGAGCTGTGAGGAGGGGCGTGAGTCGTGCTTGGGTAGCTCAGTTGGTAGAGCACTTGCCTGCGACAGGCAAAGGTCCCGAGTTCTAGTCTCGGTCCGGCACACAGTTTTAATCTGCCAGGAAGTTTCATATCAGCGCACACTCCGCTGCAGAGTGAAAATCTCATTCTACTTAATATTCTGTTTTTCTCCTCCTACCTCACCAAAAAATAATTTAATTTTTTTATACGCCGAATCGGCCTTCCGAAGACAGTTTCCTTTTCCATTACTCCACCTCTTTTCTGTAGCCAATTCACTTCATCTACTGTGTACAGCCTATTTATTTCATTCGCGTTATACATATATAAGTTTAAGGTGATTCACCCTGTATATGAATCACCTAAAACTTGCGCCACAAATATTTTCGCTTCGTTCAGCTTTTGTTTGTCAGTTAGGTTTCGAATGCTGTTGAATATGAGCAGTTTTGTAACACGGCTGTTGTGACACAGTGAGTCTATCCCATCTTAAGCGCTTCGTCGGAACTTACTTGGCTAAGACATTGTATTGTATTGTATGTTAACCGGGGACCTAGAAACGACGGAGAGGCTCCGTCTCCGCCGCAGCCGCAGTGGTCCACAACCCCACGACGAGTACCGCAGTTCACTTGACCGCTCCGCCGCCCCACACCGAACCCAGGGTTATTGTGCGGTTCGGCCCCCGGTGGACCCCCCAGGGAACGTCTCACACCAGACGAGTGTAACCCCTATGTTTGCGTGGTAGCGTAATGGTGGTGTACACGTACGTGGAGAATTTGTTTGCGCAGCAATCGCCGACATAGTGTAACTGAGGCTGAATAAGGGGAACAAGCGCGCATTCACTGAGGCAGATG
This sequence comes from Schistocerca americana, assembly GCF_021461395.2. Classification (NCBI taxonomy): domain Eukaryota; kingdom Metazoa; phylum Arthropoda; class Insecta; order Orthoptera; family Acrididae; genus Schistocerca; species Schistocerca americana. The sequence continues at coordinate 96,792,417 of NC_060119.1, forward strand.
GAAAACTGCCTAAAAACCATCGACAGACTGGACGGTTCACCGGACCTCGACACAAATCCGCCGGGTGGATTCGTGCCGGGGACCAGGCGCTCCTTCCCGCCCGGAAAGCCGTTCGTTAGACCGCACGGCCAACCGGGCAGGCTGTCTAAGATATACTTAACGATGATTTTAAATTTTTTTTTCCATTTGTGGTCCACATCTCCGTCCTCATCGCACAATATTTGATGCTGGCTACTCAGGTACTCTGCGACTTGTATCCTGCCACTAAGCAAAAATATCTTCCTAGCTTGCTTAACATTCCTTGTAAAACCAGTAGTCATAGTTACTATCGCAGCGTTCTGATACCTTCCTCTGTGCTAACTGACTCTATAAGTTCAGGTCTGTTTGTTGATAGGACGTCTAAGACGTTACCTTCACGAGTTGGTTCTCTATCCGTCTGCTCAAGGTAATTTCCGGGTAAAACTTCATTCCTTGAACCTATATTTTGCCGAGCGGTTCTAGGTGCTTCAGTCCGGAACCGAATCCTGCCCCGGTCATGGATGTGTGTGAAGTCCTTAGGTTAGTTAGGTTTAAGTAGTTCTCAGTCTAGGAGAGTGATGTTAAATGCCATAGTGCTTTGAACCATTTCAACCTATATTTTTCTGTCCAATTTCTGTAACTGCCCTTCTTAGGTATGTCAGTTCCATTTCAACTGAAATACCCAATACAGAGTTCATTACCTTCAAGGGCTACAGCCTCAGACTTACGCCTCAATTCTTCACTATCACATTTCCTTACCGACCGATTCTTCATAAAGGTTGTCTGACACTGCAGCCTGCTGTTGTTGATGACATAGTTAGCGACTAACCTGCACGTTTTATGTGCACCAGAAAATAATGGGAGTTACGGCACTGGCGCGGAAGCCTTTCGAAGGCCGCAGGACCGGCAGGCACCAGACGTGGCCCGGCTGTGTTTAATTACGCCGACACGCGTGGACAGCTTTTTGCGCACCGCCGCGCGCCTAACCGGCTGGTCCGACGCTTGGCGTTTTTCAGCTCCGTTAATGTCCCGCCACCAAACTCCGGCTCAGAACAGACCAGCCTCTGTGTGGCTGCGGTGATAAATCCCGCTCGCTGACTTCCCGCTAATGGCGAGCGTAAAGACGCTTCTGCCGCTCACCGAGAAGGTAATTACCCGCACGGAACGCCAGCGCATTCGTGGAAATCCGGCGTCAAAGTTTATTCCGTTACAGCGGCGCAGACGAGGTGTTTTACCGAGTATGAGGGACCGGCATTTGTGCAGCCACATTCATAGGCCTTTTGTCGTGTCTCTCCATCTGATTAATGCTTGGCCAGGCTGTTCTGTTCTCGGTGTAACTGATGACACGTAATTTACATTCGCCTACGAGAGATTTGATTAGAAATAATACACGCGTATGTCATCAAGAGAAATACCACACCTCGAATGGCTAAATGTGAATAGAAATAATTTTAAAATAGAGGACGTGTCCGTTCTTCTTTCTTTCCCCAGCGTTTATCTTGCCTAGTAATGGATACGCTTTTTCCAGGATGCGGCAGCTTTTATTTTATTACTGAACTTCATAATCGGATAACTTTCCTGACACCACAGTTGTCAAGGTGACCCAAGGGAGGGCAATAATGTGGGCCGCCTCTCTGTGTAGACCTTTTTTTGTGTATTTTAATTGTTTGCGTACCTTATTCTCAGAGGCGAAATTCAGGGACCAGCGTATCATTTGCCTAAACGAGTAATGGGAACCATCCAAAAACCGCACGCAGGCTGACCGATGTACCAGACCACTGTCGTTAATCCATCGTGCGGATTCGATTTGGGTGTGGCTCATCTCTCTGCCTCGCAAGCTAGCGCACTGAGAATTACTCTATACCAGCAGGTGGACGTGTGTCTCATATTACACACACATCTAATTTACCATTAAAACTCTACATTTGTCTACATTTATCTTCGCGATATTATAATTTTAAAGAATCTAAAGACTGAAGAACCATAAGTAACAGACAATTGTGATTTTTAAACAGCACCAACTCCCTTTTTAATTTTGTCCAAATTCTCAAACTGACGAAATGTTCAATATTTCATCAATCGTGTCCAATCTGTTACCTACATCCCATTTTCCGTTCCGTGACGTAGAGCTATAGTAACATACGCAAGCCAATGATCTAGTTATGAAGTTGGTATTCTTATTGCTCCACTTGGAAATGTGATAAGTCTGTTTTTTCGATATTGTTCGTCATCTTTCGTTGCTGTAGCACCAGGAGAGCAGCATGATAGGCATTTGGCTTTTTTCTTTAGTTTTATTGTTCTGAAGTTGGTACGATGGATAGAGCGTGTGCGTGCTGTGTGCGGACGCAGAAGGCTCTGGCCGCAGTTCGCTTACGTTCACGGTCAGTCGTCTGTAGGCTGCTGCCTCGGGATGTAACAGCGGCGGAGCATCTGGCAAGTCGAATGGGACATCTTATGTTCCGCTCGTTTCGCCCACGATTCCTTGCACTGTAGCCGTCGCACGGTGTCTACAGTCACCTAATGCTGCGCATGCTGGACGGAGGGCGGTAACGTGTTCGCGTCGCTCGAGGTGAAAAGTCAATGTGTAGGCTGTCCGTCTGGCCACGCCCATTCACCCTGTGAGTGGACCGGTGGCCGACCCTTCAGCAGTGTCCGGTCAGGCACAGGGGAGGTGCGGGTTATTGGGTATCGGGAACTTCAGCGTTAGGTGCTTATGGAGCCCTCTAGGGAAATATTGTCAAGGATTGGAAAGAAAGCCAACGTGCACTCGATATGTCTACCGGGAGATCTCATCCGAGATAAGAAGGAGGCCCTAGATGCCGCTATAAAACGTGCAGGGTGCAGCCGTCTGGAAGTTGTGGCTCACGTTGGCACCAGTGACGTCTGTCGCTTGGGTACTCAGGCCATACTAAGTTCGTACGGGCCGCTGGCGGGAGCAGTGAAGACCACTGGTACCGCCGGGGCTGCAGGCATCGTTCCTGGAATTGATCAGGGTCCTTTGGTTTGGAGTTAAGTGGGGAGTCTCAACATAAGTCACTATTGATGCTACGACTGTGTTGGCTGCAGATTTCTAGACCTGCGTTACGGGATGAGGAATTGCACGACCCCCCTTGATAGGTCAGGAGTCCATTACAGAAAGGAAACAGCTACTCGAATAGCACTGTGCATAGGGGAGTCCACATGGGGGCTTTTTGGCAAGGCGGTAGTTTGAGGGCCTCTGATGAACGCTCAACAGTCGATACACAGAAAGCGAAATCAGACTGTGTACAAAGTAGGAAGACTTTGATAGTCAAAATTTTAATTGTCGAGGTTTTCGTAACGGATTTTCTGAACTTACTGCCCTCCAGGGAAGTTGTAGCGTTCAAATTATGGTCGCAAGTGAGAGCAGGTTGATTCCCCAAGCAGAAAGCTCCGAAATGTTTACCAAGGCATGAAACGTATATCGAAGAAACAGATTAGACGCTACAGCAGGAGGCGTTCTAATTGCAGTCGACAAAAATATTGTCTCTGTCGAGCTCGATTTTGAGTCTGACTGTGAAGTTACCTAGACACGAGTAGCAGGTTAGCTATAATATGTTTTTACCTGTACCTGATTCCGCCGTAACAGTTCAAGAACAGCCCACGCTGAGTAATGTGGAAATATCCAGATTATGCAGTACTAGTTGTAGGCCAATTTCATCTGCCGGGAACAGACTGTGATGCCTACGGATTCACTGCAGGTGGTACGCAGAGACAATCTTGGAAAGTATTTTTGAAAACCTTTTTCCAAAAACTGCCTTGAACAACTAGTTCGACAACCAAAACGCAATGGAAATATTTTAGACCTTGTGGCTACAAGAAGGCCCCACCTTATCGGCTGTGTCATTACAGACAGGAACTTGTGATCATGATTACTAAAGTCAATAAATCTACCAAGAAGGCTAGGAGATTATTTATGATATAACAAGCAGATAAACAGTTGTTAGGATCCCACTTACTCAATGAACTGACATCAGTTAGTTGCAATACGGAAAGACGAATTATGAGCAATTTTCAAAGTGATTCATAATCACTCCCTGGGGACGTGTGTGCCAAGTAAGTAAATTGATGACAGAAAAGACCCACCGTGGTTCAGTAATTAAATTTGGAAAAAGCTGAGGAAACAGAGACTGTTCGCCGGCCGGTGTGGCCGAGCGGGTCTAGGCGCTTCAGTCTGGAACCGCGAGACCGCTACGGTCGCAGGTTCGAATCCTGCCTCGGGCATGGATATGTGTGATGTTATTAGGTTAGTTAGGTTTAAGTAGTTCTAAGTTGTAGGGGACGGTTGACCTCAGATGTTAAGTTCCATAGTGCTCAGAGCCAAGAGACTTGCACTCCAGTCTGGGGTGGCAACTGATAACAGCAAAAGGGAAGCTGAAGTTTTAAATTTCGTGTTTAAGAAATCATTCACACAGAACCTACTGTCATTTGACTGCCGCACAGTCTCCCACGTGGACGAATAGAAATTGATATCCCTGGCGTAGAGAAGCGAGAGTTGAAAACAAATAGGTCGCCAGATCCAGGTGCAATCCCAGTTCGGTTTTACAGAGAATACTCTGCTGCACTGGCCCTTTACTTATCTTGGATTTATCGGGAATCTCTCACACAGGACAAATTTCCAAGCGAATGGAGAAAAGCGCAATTGACGCCTGCTTATAAGAATTGTAAATGAGCGGACGCGCATAATTAGAGATCAGCATCCTTTACATTCGCGAACACATTTTCAGTCAGAAAAAAACACATTTCCTTGAGAATTAAAAAGCTTATGTCCACAAATGAGCACGGAATAATAAAGTATTGCTGGTGAGAAACTCAACTTGCCCTTTTCTCAAATGATATCCTGAAAATCGTGGATGGAGGGCAAACGGCCGTTTTTATTTTTCTAGATTTCTGGAAAGCGTTTGATACGTTGTCCCAGAGCAGACTGTTGACGAAGGTCCGAGCATAAGATTTAGGTTCCCTGATATGTGAGTGGCTCTAAGACTTTTTAAAGGCATGGTTAGACGGATCGTGGTCTGGCTGTGCGGCTCAAGTCGCAACTGATGGTCGGCGCATAGAGCGGGAAAGGACGCCACTAGTGATGATAGGCTGTCAATGAGTCGTTCAAAATGAGCGCTTCACTCCTATGTAGTGTGAACTAACCACTCAATTTCAGTGAACTGGTATTTTAAACACTTCAGTTCTCACACTCATAACGTTCACAACTCATTCGATTCGTCTGTGGCTCGCGAACTCACTGTCTGTCCCTCTCCCTCGACATCGGCATCGCTTCTCTCATTCCGCCTCCACTCCACAGACCCACCGTGTCTATCATATGTCGTCTTACAGAACTAAAGATATAAACGAGGACTCTGACAGTGCATGTTAAATTGCTTGCCTTGTCAATCTGGGAGCGAAGCATGCCTAGAACCCTCCTTGTGCGATTGTTTATCTCATGCACAGTAGATAAATAATTGCACTAAATGACACTTTGAGGATTAGCCAAATAAAATTTAAAAAATACTTATATGGATAAACATTAGCACATTTCGTATCACCTCCGGCGAATGTTTAGAGATTTCCGTTTCGAAACATGATTTGTTTCATCGTTTTTCCTATCAGGGGATTTCTTATCTCTTTTTCACAAGGCGTGGAGGTTCCAACAACAGACAATCGCATTTTGTGAGTTCATAGAGTAAGAGGTATGCTGACTGCTGAACGGCCGAAAGGTGATGTAAGATCGTTTAGACAGAATTTCTTGTTGGTGTGATGGATGAAAGTACTTGTACAAAAATGTAACGTAATGCACATGAGTAGGAAAACCAGTAAATACTAACTACAAATACAGCATCGGTAATGTGCTGCTTGACTCAATAACATCGGTTAAATACTAGGCGTGACGTTGCAAAGTGAAATGAAGTGGAACGAGCACGCAAGACCGGTTTCAGGGAAGATGAATGGTCGATGACAACTTATTGGAAGGATTCTAGGAATGTGTAGTTCATATATAAAGGATACATACAAGAGAGTAAAGCCTTCTTTGTTTAAAAACTTTGAATACAGCTGCTAAGGTTCAGTGACCGTGACAGAATTATATTAGAACAAATAAGCCCTCGGTCACAAATATTAAGTCAAAATTCACCAGGTTTCGACGCTACTATGAGCGTCGTCCTCAGAATTAAACTAACTGTTCTAAAACATATTAGGTATATAACACATTAATAAAATTAAAGTTTGTACTGACTGGAAAAAGATGCAGTACTTACAAATCACATTTTAAAAAATGTAGGCCGGAAAGGCGACGTCACGAATAGTTGTGAATAAGATGACGAGCCGCTAGGGGCTGCTCGTACTTGAGTGAACAAGGGTTGCAATAAGACTCAAATATTTCCGGCTTAGATTTTTTTAAATGTGACTTGTAACTACCGCATCTCTTTTCCAGTCAGTACAAACATTAATTTCATTAATGTATCATATACCTAATATGTTTTAGAACAGTTAGTTTAATTCTGAAGACGACGCTCATAGTAGCGTCGAAACCTGGGCAATTTTGACTAAATATTTTTGACCGAGGGCTTATTTTCTCCTTCTTTGTTTTTTGATACAGCCAAGTGAAGAGTCGCTACACTCACCTAATCGCAGTATCGTGAAAGAAGTAGGTATGTAGACAGCAAAAATCTCTCTCTTTCTCTCTTGAGTCATTAGCTCCCTCTAGTACTAAGGAAATTATCTTAACACGTGTCCTATCGTCCTGTTCCCTAATCTTGTCAGTGTAATCGGCACATTCGATTCCTCTCCGATTCTGGGGACGACCTCCTCGTTTCATACCGTATTGAGCTCACCTAATTTGCAGATTCTGCAAGTTGTCTAGTGGTTGTTGTTGTTGTTATTGTTGTTGTGCTCTTCAGTCCTGAGACTGGTTTGATGCGGCTCTCCATGCTACTCTATCCTGTGCAAGCTGCTTCATCTCCCAGTACTTACTGCAATCTACATCCTTCTGAATCTGTTTAGTGTATTCATCTCTTGGTCTTCCTCTACGATTTTTACCCTCCACACTGCCCTCCAATGCTAAATTTGTGATCCCATGATGCCTCAGAACATGTCCTACCAACCGGTCCCTTCTTCTTGTCAAGTTGTGCCACAAACTCCTATTCTCCCCAGTTCTATTCAATACTTCCTCATTAGTTATGTGATCTACCCATCTAATCTTCAGCATTCTTCTGTCGCACCACATTTCGAAAGCTTCTATTCTCTTCTTGTCCAAACTATTTATCGTCCATGTTTCACTTCCATACATGGCTACACTCCATACAAATACTTTCAGAAACGACTTCCTGACATTTAAATCTATACTCGATGTTAACAAATTTCTCTTCTTCAGAAACGCTTTCCTTGTCATTGCAAGTCTACATTTTATATCCTCTCTACTTCAACCATCATCAGTTAGTTTGCTCGCCAAATAGCAAAACTCCTTTACTATTTTAAGTGTCTCATTTCCTAATCTATTTCCCTCAGCATCACCCGACTTCATTCGACTACATTTCATTATCCTCGTTTTGCTTTTGTTGATGTTCATCTTATATCCTCCTTTCAAGACACTGTCCATTTCGTTCAACTGCTCTTCCAAGTCCTTTGCTGGCTGTGATAGAATTACAATGTCATCGGCGAACCTCAAAGTTTTTATTTCTTCTCCATGGATTTTAATACCTACTCCGAATTTTTCTTTTGTTTCCTTTACTGCTTGCTCAATATACAGATTGACTGACATCGGGGAGTGGCTACAACCCTGTCTCACTCCCTCCCCAACCACTGCTTCCCTTTCACGTCCGTCGACTTTCATAACTGCCATCTTGTTTCTGTACAAATTGTAGATAGCCTTTCGCTCCCTGTATTTTACCCCTGCCACCTCTAGAATTTGAAAGAGAGTAGTCCAGTCAATATTGTCAAAAGCTTTCTCTAAGTCTACAAATGCTAGAAACGTAGGTTTGCCTTTCTTTAATCTTTCTTCTAAGCAAGTAGTAAGGTCAGTATTGCCTCACGTGTTCCAACATTTCTGCGGAATCCAAATTGATCTTCCCCGAGGTCGGCTTCTACAAGTTTTTCCATTCGTCTATAAAGAATTCGCGTTAGTATTTTGCAGCTGTGACATATTAAACTGATAGTTCTGTAATTTTCACAACTGTCAACAGCTACTTTCCTTGGGATTGGAGTTATTATATTGTTCTTGAAGTCTGAGGGTATTTCGCCTGTCTCATACATCTTGCTTACTAGATGGTAGAGTTCTGTTAGGCCTTGTTCTCCCCAGGCTCTCAGTAGTTCTAATGGAATGTTGTCTACTCCTGGGGCCTTGTTTCGACTTAGGTCTTTCAGTGGTCTGTCAAGCTCTTCACGCAGTATCATATCTCCTATGTAGCTTCATCTACATTCTCTTCCATTTCTATAATATCGCCCAGAACATCGCCCTTGTATAACCCATTATATACTCCTTCCACCTTTCTGCTTTCCCTTCTTTGCTAAGAACTATGTTTTCATCTGAGCTTTTGATATTCATGCAAGTGATTCTCTTTTCTCCAAAGGTTTTTTTTAAATTTTCCTGCAGGCAGTATCTATCTTACCCCTAGTGATATGTGCCACTACATTCTTGTATTTGTCATCTAGCCACCCGTGCTTAGCCATTTTGCACGTCCTGTCGATCTAGTTTTTGAGACGTTTGTATTGCTTTTTGCCTGCTTCATTTACTGCATTTTTATATTTTCTCCTTTCATCAATTAAATCCAATATTTCTTCTGTACCCAAGTTGTCTAATAGGGTTAGGTATTTTTCTTAGGGGCAGGTATTTGCCGTAGGAATAGGAATTTCTCATTTGAGCACCACGGTGGTCAATCGAGAAATATATAGCCGTACAACACATACTTATTGCGGTGTCGTCGAGTACCGAGAGCAACGCTAGACGTATCGACCACCACAGACATGGTGCACAGCATTATGGTATCACAAGACGACAGTGAGATGCTGAGGAGAAGGCGTGCCTCCTGTAGCCCCGAGGCGCCATCGCCGCGCCTCTGCCCTGAAACAGAGTCGCCGGAGGCCAGCAAGGCACTGCTGGTCAAGTCGGATCCTGCTGGCTTCCAGAAAGTTCCTGCCGAATTAACTTCGTTGTGCTGCCTACTCGCCGTGACACAGGCCGTGTCAATCGTCGGGGAGCGAAGAGACCTCGGTCTCCTGTGAACTGTGCCTACGCGCCCACCGTATTAGAAGCGTGTCAACAAGTGTCTACGAACCTGTGTTTGCTAGTGTCTGTACGGAAGCCACAGTACGGCCATTCTGAACTTGTATCAGTTCGCCACTCAGTAATTGTGGCTCATTTAGTGTCTTCTGAACCGCAAGTCCTAGTGTGCAGTTTCCTAGTTACAACCGAGCCTGGCAAGCAAAGACAAGTTTTTTTTTTACAATTAATGAAGTATTATTATTAAGAGTGTTCTAGTTAACTATACTATTACTGCCCAAAGTCGGACACAACGTTTGTAGTTTTACCTTTAGAGGTTTTTTTTTTTGATTTTAGTAGATCGCGTATGTATTTAGTGACACAATACGACGCTGGAGATGTGATCGACAGCAGATAGAAGTGACTGAAAGAAGATGGTGGATCGACGGTGTAAAACGATACAAAGTTTTTTTAGGGCTACTGGAGGAAAACTTTTTCCGAGAGCTATTTCCAAGTCCGCTCCTAACTCCGTCCCGCCTAAAACCGACTCTCCGGCCAATGGGTTGGGGTTGTGCGGTGCAGGGACGTGCCTGCTGGAACTGTAAGTTTCTGCGCAGTGCCGGAGAGGGCGCCCGTGTTGCACTCAGACCCTGTACGTAGCTACTGTTTGTGTTGCTTCCGAGTCGTCAGACCTGTACAGTCGCAGTTACCAGCTCACAAGTTCAAACACTCTCTTGTTAATAGCAAATTCATTTGCCTATAATCGGTGCGGATCCATTAACACCATTAGCGTTAGCTACACAGAGCACTCAGAAATCGTCACCTCCAGTCAGCGAGTGACCCCAAGCTGGGGTAAAACATTAAGCTTGCTGTGACAGCAACCACCTCTTCCACGAAAAGTTACACCTTTAAGAAATAATATTTTACAAAAGTATTGCTGCGAACGCATATACATTTTCCCTAAACATACTGTAGTACAAAATGGTGACATATTCATCTCCAGAAAGAAGTCTTCAACAAAGTAGCTGTACACACGAACTCAATGGGCTTAATTAATACGAATCTAGCTTATTAATTACGAAAGTGATCTAGAAAATCTGAAACATAGCAACAGCTTATACCGAAAACTAACAATGGAAGAAAACTGTTTCATACTATAGTGGAAGGAAAAAACGTAAAAACTACACTCAAGCTCATAAGTTAAGTGCTACAAAGCACCACTGTTTCCTGTGCTTGCACCCCGACATTAATATAGGATATGATCACCATGCACACGTACACAGGCCGCACAACGAGTTGGCAAACTCTAGATCAGGTGGTCGAGGTACTGCTGGGGTATAGCCTCCCATTCTTGCACCAATGCCTGTCGGAGCTCCTGAAGTGTCCTAGGGGTTTGAAGACGTGCAGCGATACGTCGACCAAGAACCTGCCAGACGTGCCCGACGGGGTTTAGGTCTGCAGAACAGGCAGGCCACTCCATTTGCCTGATATCTTCTGTTTAAAGGGACTCCTCCACGATGGCAGTTCGGTGTGACTGTCCGTTATCATCCATCAGGAGGAAGGTGGGATCCCCTTTACTCCTGAAAAGCGGACATACTGGTGAAAAATAACGTCTCATTGCACCTGACCTGTTACAGTTCCTCTGTCAAAGACATGCAGGGGTGTATGTGCACCAATCATAATCCCATCCCACACCATCAAACCATGACCTCCATACAGGTCCCATTCAATGACATTAAGGGATTGGTATCTGGTTCCTGGTTCATGCCAGATGAAAACCCGGCGATAATCACTGTTCAGACTATACTTGGACTCGTCCGTGAACATAACCTGGGACCACTGTTCCAATGACCATGTACTGTGTTCTTGACACCATGCTTTACGGACTCTCGTGTATCACGGGTCAGTGGAATGCACCTTGCAGGTCTCCGGACGAATAAACCATGTCTGTTCCGTCGTCTGTAGACTTTCTGTCTGGAGATAACTGTTCCAGTGGCTGCGATAAGGTCCCGAACTAGGCTATCTGCAGTACTCCGTGGCCGTCTGCGGGTACTGATGCTAAGATATCGGTCTTCTTGTGACGCTGTACACTGTGGACGTCCCGTACTGTAACGCCTGGACACGTTTCCTGTCTGCTGGAATCGTTGCCCTAATCTTGACATCACACTTTGTTGCACTCGGAGGGCCCGTGGTACGACCTGCTGTGTTCCAACAGCCTCCACTCGCCCTAGTATTCTACCCCTCATAACGTCATCAATATGTGTTCTTTGAGCCATTTTCAGCACACAGTCACCATTAGCGCCTCTGAAAACGTCTGCACACTTACTCGCTCCACAGTACTCTGACATGCACCAACACACCTCTGCGTATGTGGACTGCTGCCAGTGTAATCGTGCGACTACAGCAGTCAGATAAACCGAATGGTCATATCCCGAGGTGATTTAAACCCACAAACCGCCCACCAGAGCGTTGTTTCGCCATGTATCAGCATTATCCTTAATTTAGGAGCATGAGTGTAAAACACATCACCTTGCAACGCACATTCTTTACCTCTCTAAGAGAACTTACGCAGGGCACACGACAGGAAAACACACACACAAACCACTCCCCAATACGCGCAGGCATAAATAAGGAAAGAAATATTCAGAACTCCCGCTGCAATTTTTATAACCTTCTTGCAATATGCTATATACACTCCTGGAAATTGAAATAAGAACACCGTGAATTCATTGTCCCAGGAAGGGGAAACTTTATTGACACATTCCTGGGGTCAGATACATCACATGATCACACTGACAGAACCACAGGCACATAGACACAGGCAACAGAGCATGCACAATGTCGGCACTAGTACAGTGTATATCCACCTTTCGCAGCAATGCAGGCTGCTATTCTCCCATGGAGACGATCGTAGAGATGCTGGATGTAGTCCTGTGGAACGGCTTGCCATGCCATTTCCACCTGGCGCCTCAGTTGGACCAGCGTTCGTGCTGGACGTGCAGACCGCGTGAGACGACGCTTCATCCAGTCCCAAACATGCTCAGTGGGGGACAGATCCGGAGATCTTGCTGGCCAGGGTAGTTGACTTACACCTTCTAGAGCACGTTGGGTGGCACGGGATACATGCGGACGTGCATTGTCCTGTTGGAACAGCAAGTTCCCTTGCCGGTCTAGGAATGGTAGAACGATGGGTTCGATGACGGTTTGGATGTACCGTGCACTATTCAGTGTCCCCTCGACGATCACCAGTGGTGTACGGCCAGTGTAGGAGATCGCTCCCCACACCATGATGCCGGGTGTTGGCCCTGTGTGCCTCGGTCGTATGCAGTCCTGATTGTGGCGCTCACCTGCACGGCGCCAAACACGCATACGACCATCATTGGCACCAAGGCAGAAGCGACTCTCATCGCTGAAGACGACACGTCTCCATTCGTCCCTCCATTCACGCCTGTCGCGACACCACTGGAGGCGGGCTGCACGATGTTGGGGCGTGAGCGGAAGACGGCCTAACGGTGTGCGGGACCGTAGCCCAGCTTCATGGAGACGGTTGCGAATGGTCCTCGCCGATACCCCAGGAGCAACAGTGTCCCTAATTTGCTGGGAAGTGGCGGTGCGGTCCCCTACGGCACTGCGTAGGATCCTACGGTCTTGGCGTGCATCCGTGCGTCGCTGCGGTCCGGTCCCAGGTCGACGGGCACGTGCACCTTCCGCCGACCACTGGCGACAACATCGATGTACTGTGGAGACCTCACGCCCCACGTGTTGAGCAATTCGGTGGTACGTCCACCCGGCCTCCCGCATGCCCACTATACGCCCTCGCTCAAAGTCCGTCAACTGCACATACCGTTCACGTCCACGCTGTCGCGGCATGCTACCAGTGTTAAAGACTGCGATGGAGCTCCGTATGCCACGGCAAACTGGCTGACACTGACGGCGGCGGTGCACAAATGCTGCGCAGCTAGCGCCATTCGACGGCCAACACCGCGGTTCCTGGTGTGTCCGCTGTGCCGTGCGTGTGATCATTGCTTGTACAGCCCTCTCACAGTGTCCGGAGCAAGTATGGTGGGTCTGACACACCGGTGTCAATGTGTTCTTTTTTCCATTTCCAGGAGTGTATTTCTCGCGACACATGCGCATAACAAGATGGCGTAATGTTTTGATTACGAACAAGTTGTGAAAGTAATGTTTTTCTGTATCTAGAAGTAGCCGCAAGCCATCCCATGAACTTGAGGACATGATAGACTACGAAACAACCTAGTACTAACCTAAACTATATCCACAACACTACCGAAATCTCAACCGTATAACGCTGACGTACGTAAGTTAAAGTTTTTATATTTGTTTACTAGCAGCCACTCAAACAGTTGCAGATGCCATGATGTATGCCGAGAAAAACAGCAACAAAGAAAAAACACAGAAAATATGCCAGGAACAGCGGCATAAATCGTAAAAACCATGCCGTGACGTACTGAAAATAAGGTGCGACAAAACTATTCACAGAAAACAATATTTGGAAGCAAACAGTAATTTAATACCGTTTTACAATATTTACAAGTAAGATATTTTTACTTTTTTTATAATCGAAGAACCCACTGATGATGGCAGTATTGTCGCTGACACCGACTTGGGAATAAATAACTCAGTAAACACCAGTTTACATGCTGTTTGTAGACTTTGAAAAGGCATTTGACAGTATAAGTAGAACAAAAATTTTGAGTTCACTGCGAACATTTGGAACCCCCAAGAAATTAATAGCTCTTGCCAAGTGCACGTATGAAAACTACACATGCCAGATTCAACATCAAGGTCTGCTTTCAGGTCAAATAGCAGTGAAAACAGGAGTTAAGCAAGGCTGCATGCTCGCACCGATACTTTTCAACATAGTACTTAACCTTGTAATGGCGCAAGCAATAGATAAAGTGAGATGAATAAAATGGAACAATGGGACACATCTAGAAGACCTAGATTTCACAGATGACCTTTTGCCTTCTATCCCACAGCCTCAATGACATGAAAAAGAAGCTAGAAGATCTGAAATCTGCAGCGAAGGAAGTTAGCTTGAAAATGAACGCCCAAAAAACTAAAGACATGCGGGCAAATGATAACAGCACTGCGGAGCTTAAGCTTGGGTGCCAGATAATTGAAACGGTGGATCTGGAGATCGAAAGAAATATCAAAAATGGCTCTGAGCACTATGGGACTTAACATCTGTGGTCATCAGTCCCCTAGAACTTAGAACTATTTAAACCTAACTAACCTAAGGACATCACACAACACCCAGTCATCACGAGGCAGAGAAAATCCCTGACCCCGCCGGGAATCGAACCCGGGAAAAGAAATATCACTGAGAACCAAATTGTGGATATTTGAAAGTAATGTGAATCTGTGCTCCTTTATGGATGTGAAACATGGAAAGTGACAAAACAGTTAATCCACAAACTGCAGACATTCAGCAACAGATGCCTGAGGAACATCCTGGGGATACGGTGGCCAAATGTCATCTATAACGAAACTCTTTGGGAAAGAACAAACCAGAAGCCAGTTGAGTTGCAAATCGAAAGCAAGAAGTGGAGACGGTTAGCACATACTCTTAGAAGACCAAATGAACATACTGCGAGAGAAGCACTTGACTGGATCCCACAAGGACTACGGAGAGGTGGCAGGCCCAACATGACATGGAGACGGTCAGTTGAAGCAGAAGGCCATCGGCAATGAATAGGATGGCAGGAAATGAAGAAACTAGCGGAAGACAGAACAAGATGGCGATCCTTTGTTGCAGCTCTATGCTCCACATAAAGAGTTAAAGGAATTAGTAATAAAATAAATAATAAATAACAAAAGTATTTTGTATCAAGGGTGGTCGACAACCCTATATTATTGCTCCAGAAAGAGACTGGACGTTATTATTTGGCAGCATGTGACTTAATTGAGAATATTATTTAACTGTAGGTTTGCATTTTAGA
Organism: Schistocerca americana; assembly: GCF_021461395.2. NCBI lineage: Eukaryota > Metazoa > Arthropoda > Insecta > Orthoptera > Acrididae > Schistocerca > Schistocerca americana. Next base: position 96,807,600 of record NC_060119.1, read on the forward strand.
ACATTTCGAATCCATTTGCATAATCTTCAACACAAAAGATTTTCAGACTGCAGCTGATAAAATATGCTCAATGATACGCATATGCAGTGGGAAGGAAAAAAAATTTTTGCAGCACGCGCGATATATCAGATTCCTCACGTCGAAAATACATTTTCTCTCAATATGGTCCACCTTTAATGCAACTAACCTTATCTTATGTAATTTCAGTGAATAGATTCAGTCTCTAAGTGGTGCTCCAAAGGAACTCCACAGTAGTTAACTACTAACATCATTAACTTTTCATTAGCTCGAAAAACTAGTTCCAAACTAACTTTTCTTTAGATATGGAAGCAAGCAGCAGTCAGAAGGACGCAAGACTGGTGAGCAGCCTCAACATTCTAACAATTAGTTTTTTCAACAGGTTCTCTTTTTACGCAGCCAGAGTACTGTTCATTGTCGCGATTGGTGATGAGGAATTTCACGCCGTTTCTCCCATACTTTTACCATACATACAGTTCAGCCTCCGTTCTCGGTAATTGTCGGTGGAGTGAAGAACGTACATGGGGAGTGACTGAACACAATTCGTCCGTAATAAATGAATTGATGATATGTCTTTTCGGCAATGAATTTTGCGTGTGGCATTTATACAGGTGTTCTCTAAAGTACGAAGGGCGTTCAATAAGTAACGGAACACATTTTTTTCTGAAAGCAGGTTGTTTTTATTCGGGATTCCAATACGCCATATTATTTCGCTCTCTGCTGGCTACAATATATTTTTAATATAAGCTCCGTTCAATGCGACGACCATACGCCACCTTACTGGGAGGGTCTGTATGCAAGGAAGGTACCACTCCAATGGCCGACGTCGGAGAAAACGTGTGAGGCATCAGTAACCGCCGCATCATCCACGTACTGCGCCTCGCGCAATGCAGCTTTCATAGGGCCAAACAGATGGAAGTTGCAAGGTAGGCCTACGAGATCCGATCTGTAGTGTGGCTGACGAAGAACAGTCCAATGAAGTTTGGTGAGTTCCTCTCGGGTGCACACACTTGCTTGAGGCCTCGCGTATGTCATGGAGAAGTAGAAGTTTGTTGGCATTTTTGTGGCACGAACACACCAAAATAATTTTTTCTAATTTTCTGAGGATAGCACAATAAATTTCACAGTTGATCTACAGCTAGAAAAAATTGGTTCAAATGGCTCTCAGCACAATGGGACTTAACATCTGAGGTCATCAATCCCCTACTACTTAAACCTAACTAACCTAAGGCATCATACACATCCACGCCCTAGGCAGGATTCGAGCCTGCGACCGTAGTGCCGGCCGGAGTGGCCGAGTGGTTGTAGGCGCTTCAGTCTGGAACCGCGCGACCGCTACGGTAGCAGGTTCGAATCCTGTTTCGGGCATGGATGTGCGTGATGTCCTTAGTTAGGTTAAAGTAGTTCTAAGTTCTAGGGGACTGATGACCTCAGCTGTTAAGTCCCATAGCGCCCAGAGCCATTTGAACCATTTGCGAACGTAGTGGTCGCGTGATTCCAGACTGAAGCGCTTAGAACCGCCTGGCCACCCCGGCCGGCTCTACAGCTACATCTACATCTACATGGTTACTCTGCAATTTATACCTAAGTGCCTGGCAGATGGTTCATAGAACTGTTTTCATAATACTTCTCTACCATTCCAATCTCAAATGACGCGTGGGAAAAAGGAACACGTCAATCTTTCCGTTCGAGCTCTGATTTCTCTCATTTTATTATGATGATCTTTTCTGCCTACGTTGGTGGGTGTCAAAATAATATTTTCGCATTTGGGAGATAAAGTTGGTGATTGAAATTTCGTAAACACATCTCGACGCAACGAAAACCACCATTGTTTCAATGACAGTCTCACCCCACTTGCGCGGTAACACGAAACGAGCTGCCCTTGTTTGTACTTTTTCGATGTCCTCCGTCAATCTTACCTTGTAAGGATCCCACACCGCGCAGCAATATTCCAGCATAGGACGGACAAGTGTAATGTAGGCTGTCTCTTTAGTGGGTCTGTCGCATCTTCTAAGTGTTCTACCAACAAAGCGCAGTCTTTGTTTCGCCTTGCTCACAATATTTTCTATGTGGTCTTTCCAATTTAAGTTGCTCGTAATTGTAATTCCTAGGTATTTAGTCGAATTGACAGCCCTTAGATTTGTCCGACTTATCGTTCACCCAAAATTTATCCGAGTTCTTTTAGCACCCATATGAATGACCTCGCACTTTTCTTTGTTTGGTGCCAATTGCCACTTTTCGCACCATACAGAAATTCTCTAGATCATTTTGTAATTGGAATTGATATTCTGATATTACTAGACGGTAAATTACAGCGTCATCTGCAAACAATCTAAGGGAGCTGCTCAGATTATCACCTAGATCATTTACGTAAATCAGGAACAGCATAGGGCCTATGACACTACCTTGCGGAACGCCAGCTATCTCTTCTGTTCTATTCGATGATTTACCGTCTATCACTATGAACTGTGAACTCACTCAAAGGAAATGACGAATCCAGTCACACAACTGAGACGATACTCCATATGCACGCAATTTGATTAATAGTCGCTTTTGAGGAACGGTATCAAAAGTCTGGAAATCTAGGAATATGGAATCTATCTGAGATCCCTTGTCGACAGCACTCATTACTTCATGGGAATAAAGAGCTAGCTGTGTTGCACAAGAACTATATTTTCTGAATCCGTGTTGGTTGTGTATCAATAAGTCATTTCTTTAAGGGGATTCGTTATGTTCGAGTACAGTATATGCTCCAAAATCCCACTGCAAATTGAGGTAATTAATATGGGTCTGTAATTCAATGAGTTACTCTTATTTCCTTTCTTGAGTATTAGTGTGACCTGTGCGACTTTCCAATCTATAGGAACAGGCCTCTCGTCAAGTGAGCGGTTGTATATGATGGCTAGGAAAAGCGTTATTGTGTCTGCATACCACGAGGGAGAGCATCAAACAAAACAACTCCATTTCACTCCCAGATGGCCGTCGGTACGACTTTGAATCTAAAGTATCACAAACCTTGTGAGATTGTTTTGTAGAGCATGAAATGTAATAGCCTCGTCTTCTCGTATGAGTTAATAAGACGTAAATGAAATTTCTGCGGACTTTATGATGCAATGTGAGTTGAGTGATACAGAAAACTGTTCCGTTTTTAGTTAAAACTGAACACATCTTTGGCTTATGGTAATTTTTGAGAGCCCCGTCCCCAAAATCTCATTTGTATAGTGTTTCAGTTACGTAAAATTCATTCCGTTAGGCCACATATCTGGTAAAAGCATTTGGTTTGTGCATTCCAAAATTCCACCACATTCCAATGTACAGCACGCTTATATGTGGTCCTATTAAACATAGAACCTCCAACATTTTTCAATTTTAAGTCATTCCAAAAATATTCCGATCGCCAATAAAACACCTAAGCTGATTTTTCGGTCTTAAATAAAGCGCAAATCATATACAGATCCTAATCTTGGCTTGAGTATAATTTTTTAAAGTGAAAATTAGCAGAAAGAGAGATTTTCAAAACTTCGTAATTTCGGAGGCAGCCACTGCAGACTGAAGCTAGTTTCACTGAGCGTCGGGTAAACACGAACCAAAAGTAAATATTTAATGCTTTACACTTCTTCCAGTCAAACAGATCTTAGCGTTAGCCGTATTTACAAAATCTTAGATCAGGAATATTAAAGACACAAAGCGCAGATATTGTGACAGTCATGGAGAAATTTAGCTTCCGTTAAAGAATCAGAACAAATTAAAAAATAAAAAATAATCGCTCATGACGATGATGGTGTTTGGTTTTGTGGGCGCTCAACTGCGCGGTAATCAGCGCCCATACAAATTCCCAACCTTTGCTCAGTCCGATCTGCCGCTTTCATGAATGATGATGAAATGATGAGGACAACACAAACACCCAGTCATCTCGAGGCAGGTCAAAATCCCTGACCTCGCCGGGAACACTCATGACGAGGACAGCTTGCTTTACTCATAAACTAAATCTTGCAAACAATAGCCGCAGATGAGAAGAATAACTCCGTCTTTCTTGGGTATTACATCGTGGAACATCAACCAACTATACGTCGTACGGAGTATCTTCTAAAAAACTGGGGTTCGCTAGACAAATATATGAGTAACGCAACCAAATACGTTATGCTGGACGACAAATATTCTACAAAAATGAAAGCAACGTAGTGTTTCCCAAGGAAGTGTAATATGACCCGTAACGTACTTAATATGCATAAATGATTTTCATGTCATAGGGTCAGCAACAATATCGGAGTGGTCGCTGACGAAGTTTCTGATGAACCTTGACGTTAACCTCAGTGACGAGTATAGGTGGGAAAACAGAGCACTTCATGAATATTTAATTCATCAAAAATACATTTACTACAAAACATAATACCATTACAATAGAATTCCGAAACTAAAACATTGTCATTTTTCAGCATATGTTAATCACTTAACGGCTGTTTGTTAACCAATGCACTCATATTGATAACTCTGCAGAACAACAAACCTTAATTCTTTTTTTTTCACGATTAAAGCAATCTCTAATATTTACAGTAATATAATATTTAGACTTCAGATCTGAAATGCTTGAGTAAGTTTTGTTATGAAGGTTTAAGATAACTTTATCAATAACTTGTTCATTAATGTCAATCACTAGCTGGCTCAGTAAAAGAACTTTAACAACTTTCTTTGAAACTGGATAATCCTGTACCACTAGTTTAAACAGTTATTTATTTATATTGTAACAAATAAGCCCTCGGTCACAAATATTAAGTCAAAATTGACCTGGTTTCGACGCTACTATGAGCGTCGTCTTCAGAATTAGACTAACTGTACTCAAAACATTAGGTATATAGTACATTAATAAAATTAAAATTTGTACTGACTCGAAACGATGCAGTACTTACAAGTCACATATCCTGTCCACAGTACGAGCAGCCCTTAGCGCCTCGCCATCTGACAAGTGTTCATGACGTCGTCTTTCCGGCCGAGATCTTTCTTAATATGTGACTTGTAAGTACTGCATCGTTTCGAGTCAGTACAAATTTTAATTTTATTAATGTACTATATACCTAATGTTTTAGTACAGTTAGTCTAATTCTGAAGACGACGCTCGTAGTAGCGTCGAAACCAGGTCAATTTTGACTTAATATTTGTGACCGAGGGCTTATTTGTTACAAAATGATTCTGACACGGTCACTGAACCTTTGCAGCTATGTTAAAAGTTTTAAGTTATTTATTTGTCAGCGACCGACTAGCACTCCCTGGGTGGATAATGTTGTGAATTGGCAGGAGCCAATTCACGGAGTTTGGAGGAAGCCGAAAGGCACGCGTTAAAGCTCACGCAAACTGGCGTGAGGTCTGGAACAGGACAATGTAATTAATATAGCCAATAAGGTACGTTGCTGTTGGAATACTTAACTTTAATCTATAATTGGTGTACATCGCTCTTGACGGTACATAATTACAATCTCAATATAACTGGTAATGGCGCCTTGCTAGGTCGTAGCAAAAGACGTAGCTGAAGGCTATGCTAACTATCGTCTCGGCAAATGAGAGCGTATTTGCCAGTGTAGCATCGCTAGCAAAGTCGGCTGTACAACTGGGCGAGTGATAGGAAGTCTCTCTAGACCTGCCGTGTGGTGGCGCTCGGTCTGCAATCACTGACAGTGGCGACACGCGGGTCCGACGTATACTAACGGACCGCGGCCGATTTAAAGGCTACCACCTAGCAAGTGTGGTGTCTGGCGGTGACACCACAGATAACACAACTCATAGTACCATTGCTATTTCAGACAGCAATTTATTGACATAATTAAAACATGTTAATTTAGAACAATTTATTGAACAACTTTGGCACTTAACTGGCCTGCTAATGCTTCCCCTTTCTGTTCCCAAGTCTCGTAGCCAGGCAGACGTCTCATAGCTTATTCCTGAATTCGGCAATTCACCTCCCTTTTCACGCATTCGGCGGAGCCCAGGACTGCTCCCAGGATTCTTGGCAAGCTGCTGTGGTAATAACCGTCCTGGACTCCACAAAGAGCGGGGAACATTTGGATGCGCCTTGCAGCAATCTCCACACTCCGCAAACGGAAAACGCAGTGGCGAACGTTGCAGTCTTTGTTTCGGTGGCCACGCTGTAGCTACGGCATGCAGTCCGCAATATTGCCAGGTCGCAATTTCTTATCCGTTTCAGAGCACACACTTTAGCGGACTATCTCTGTCGACGTTGCTACTAGGCAGAGGCTTTCACCAACATCATACAGTTTACATACAAAATGGTGCCACAGTCGTATACAGGGTGGTTCATTGATAGTGAGCGGGCCAAATATCTCGCGAAATAACCGTCAACCGAAAAAACTGCAAAGAACTAAACATGCCTAGCTTGAAGGGGGAAACTAGATGGCGCTATGGTTGGCCCTCTAGATGGCGCTGCCATGGATCAAACGGACATCAACTGTGTTTGATGTGTTGGCAAATGTGCCAACACCTTGTAGATAGAGGAGGCCGAAATGCACGCTATCTAACGCAGACGGGCGTGAATTCTGGAACAGGATAAGTAGTGAATGATAATAAGAAAAGTATGCAGCTCCTCGAATACTTAACTTTTATTCCTTGTGTGAATACAGCATTCTTGATGAGACATTTCATACGATAACTATCAAACTATGTAAGGCTAATGGCGCCTTGCTAGGTCGTAGCCATGGACTTAGCTGAAGGCTATTCTAACTATCTCTCGGCAATTGAGAGAAAGGCATCGTCAGTGTAGTCGCTAGCAAAGTCGTCGTACAACTGGGCGAGTGCTATCCCGTATCTCGAGACCTGCCTTGTGGTGGCGCTCGGTCTGCGATCACACAGTGGCGACACGCGGGTCCGACATGTACTAAATGGACCGCGGCCGATTTAAGCTACCACCTAGCAAGTGTGGTGTCTGGCGGTGACACCACAGTGTTTATTTAAATAGGAACCCCCATTTTTAATACAGTACATATTCGTGTAGCACGTAAAGAAATATGAATGTTTTAGTTGGACCACTTTTTTCGCATTGTGATAGATGGCGCTGTAATAGTCACTAACATATGGCTCACAATTATAGACGAACGGTTGGTAACAGGTAGGTTTCTTAAATTAAAATACAGAACGTAGGTACGTTTGAACATTTTATTTCGGTTGTTCCAGTGTGACACATGTACCTTTGTGAACCGATCATTTCTGAGAACGCATGCTGTTACAGCGTGATTACCTGTAAATATCACATTAATGCAATAAATGCTCAAAATGATGTCCGTCAACCTCAATGCATTTGGGAATACGTGTAACAACATTCCTCTCAACAGCGAGTAGTTCGCCTTCGGTGATGTTCGCACATGCATTGAAAAAGCGCTGACGCATGTTGTCAGGTGTTGTCGGTGGATCACGATAGCAAATATTCTTCGACTTTCCCCACAGAAAGAAATGCGGGAACGTCAGATCCGGTGAACGTGCTCCCATGGTATGGCTCTTCGACGAACAATCCACCTGTCATGAAACATGCTATTCAATACCGCTTCAACCGCACACGAGCTATGTGCTGGACATCCATCATGTTGGAATTACATGCAGTGAAACATCTTGTACTAACATCGTTAGAGCATTACGTAGGAAATCAGCATACATTGCAGCATTTAGACTGCCATCGATAAAATGGGGGCCAATTGTCCTTCCTCCCATAGTTCCGCACCATACATTAATCCACCAAGGTCGCTGATGTTCCACTTGTCGCAGCCATCGTAGATTTTCCGTTGCCCAATAGTGCATATTATGCCGGTTTACGTTACCGCTGATGGTGAATGACGCTTCGTCGCTAAATAGAACGCGTGCAAAAAATCTGTCATCGTCCCGTAATTTCTCTTATGGCCAGTGGCAGAACTGTACACCACGTTAAAAGTCGTCGCCATGCAATTCATGGTGCATAGAAATATGGTACGGGTGCAATCGATTTTGTAGCATTCTCAACACCGGCGTTTTTGAGATTCCCGATTCTCCGCAGTTAGTCTGCTACTGATGTGCGGATTAGCAGCGACAGCAGCGAAAACACCCACTTGGACATCATCATTTGTTTCAGGTCGTAGTTGACGTTTCACATGTGGCTGAAGACCTCCTGTTTCCTCAAATAAGGTAACTATCCGGCGAACGGTCCGGACACTTGGATGATGTCGTTCAGGATACCGAGCAGCATACATAGCATACACTCGTTGGGCATTCTGATCACAATAGCCATACATCAACACGATATCGATCTTATCCGCAATTGGTAAACGGTCCATTGTAAGACGGGTAATGTATCACGAAGCAAATACTGTCCGCACTGGCGGAATGTAACGTGATACCACGTACTTACACGTTTGTGACTATTACAGCGCCATCTATCACAAAGCGAAAAAAGTGGTCCAACTAAAATATTCATATTTCTTTACGTATTACAAGAATATGTAATAAAAATGGGGGTTCTTATTTTTAAAAAAACGCAGTTGACATCCGTTTGACCTATGGCAGCGCCATCTAGCGGGCCAACCATAGCGTCATCCGGTTTCCCCCTTCAAGCTAGACGAGTTTCGTTCTTTGTAGTTCTTTCGTTTGATGCTTATTTCGTGAGATATTTGTCCCGGTCACATGGACCATCCTGTATATCTGAGTGGATGAAAAGAGGAAGTGACATAACACGATTTCCCAGAAAAATCACTCAGTGGAGGCGAGTCAAAATAAGCGAACACGTGACCCTGATTACCCGTAGATAAGTCGTCCGTTTCTGAAGAAACGCTGCTCAAAGTTTTCGAGGTACTTCGTTGCATTTTAGCGCGTGGTATCATCAGAGGGAGTGGTGGTACAGTGACTAATGTCGTACCTTCGGAATTTTGCGTCTCTTGTTCGAAACCAGGTTATTACTTTTATTTATGTATTTCAAAAATTGGTTCAAATGGCTCTGAGCACTATGGGACTTAACTCCTGAGGTCATCAGTCCCCCAGAACTTAGAAATGCTCAAACATAACTAACCTAAGGACGTCACACATCCATGCCCGAGGCAGGATTCAGACCTGCGACCATAGCGGTCGCGTGGTTTCAGACTGTAGCGCCTAGAACCTCTCGGCAACTCCGATCGGCCTTTATGTATTTCATTTGTATATCCATGTCTTTAGAAGATTACTACACGAGTGTTTTCCAGAGTATATTGATATTACGTTATCCTTATTCCTGTACTAATTGTTCGTCAAATGATGAGTTAAAAAACAAAATTATAAAATTATCTGAAACAGTTTTCGGTGAAATTCCTGTAGTATATATTGATTCATAATCAATTTAAACCATCAGTTTTCGAAAAAGTGGTCCCTTATTCACGGTTTGCCGCGAAATTATTACCAACTCGCGAAATCTTCAGCAGTACTAACGACGATTCTTTCTCGAGTGAGGTACATACGAATAAATGTCACTGTGGCTAACCTGCCTTTTCATGATGCACGTAGTGTTCGGATGTTTCTACGATCGGTATCATTCAAGGAAATACGTCAGATCCGGGAAGAGATGGGCAACATATTACTACCGCCCACATATATCTCGCGTAATGATCACAACGAAAAGATCCGAGAAATTAGAGCAAATACGGAGACTTACAAGCAGTCGTTCTTCCCACGCACAATTCGTGAATGGAACAGGGAAGGGGGGATCAGATAGTGGTACAATAAGTACCCTCCGCCACACACCGTAAGGTGGCTCGCGGAGTATAGATGTAGATGTAGATGTAAAGAGTGAACATCTGAATAAAATACAAACATTGATGTGAGAATGAAATACCAGGAGATGAGAATTTAAAAATATTGTAACCGCTCAACTTACAATACCCACATAAATTATAATACATGTATGACATTTACTGTGTAATTTTACAATTAACGTAACGTCTTTGAATCCCCTAATTTGATAAGGAACATTCGTGTAGTAACCTTCTACGAACACGAGTTGATAAATAAAAACAATACAAATAAAATAAAATAAAATAAATAAATAAAAACAATAATCGGGTTTTGATTAAACACTGGGCCTAAAATTAATAAATCTCAACGCTAACCACTGCGCCACGACTTCAACTTAGGATTTTAGGTGTCAAAAGGCGCGTGAAGTATCTCGAAACCTCTGACCGTCTTTTTTTTTTCAGAAACGGTCGGTTACCTACGGATAAGCCGAGAAACGTGTTCGCTCCTTCTCCACTGAGCGAAGACTCTGGTCAATTGGATGACGGCACTTGCAGTTTTCAGCTCTTGACTAATGTCTGTTCTTTAGAACGTGTCCGACAGACCAGACATTACTCGTGACGACGCAGCTGGTACATATATGTAAACATGGAATATAGGAAGGGGAAAGAAAGGGAAAGGCTGGGTGGGAGTCCGCAACCCGTGGTCGTGCGGTAGCGTTCTCGCTTCCAACGCCCCGGTTCCCGGGTTCGATTCCCGGCGGGGTCAGGGATTTTCTCTGCCTCGTGATGACTGGGTGTTGTGTTATATCTTTAGGTTAGTTAGGTTTAAGTAGTTCTAAGTTCTAGGGGACAGTCTGCCGCCGGCAGTGCTGCGAGGCGGTCACGCGCCAGAGCGCTGCGGGCGAGGCGCGCACGGTGTGTTTGTGTTTACTTCGGCCGCTGTAAGTGCCGTTTTCCTTCTCGACCACCATGGCGCACAACTATCGGAAGAAGACATTACGTTTCAACTTTTGTTCCGACTTCGCCCGACCCAAGGCCCTGGAGGTAGAACGATTTATACGCGATGAAGTTGAAATACCACCAACGGATCTAATTGGTATCCACTTGTCCATAGTTAGCAGTACCGTCTACGTCAAAATGATCAACGATGCGGCGTGCGACAAGGTGCTTCAAGAGGCAAAACGTGGACTCCGCTTCTGTCATTCCGACGGCAACGTCGGACCCGTTACCGTCGATCACGCAGGTCTCGGCACACGGACGATAAGGATCTTCGAACTGCCGTTCGAACTACCTGCAGACGTCGTCATCGAGGCGCTCCGTCACTATGGCAACGTTCTGGAACATGTTGCCGAACGATGGGTCCAATTTCAGACCTATCCAGTTTTAAACGGTGTTAGACAGGTCCGCATCGAGTTGCAGAAACACGTGCCTTCCTATCTACGTATCGGAGGCTGCCGTGCCATTATAATGTACGACGGCCAACCTCGGACCTGTTCCGGTTGCGGGAAAGAAGGTCACCTACGGTCTGAATGCATTCAACGACGTGTCGCGCAGCTCCCGTTGTCGGAAGCGTCCGTCACACCCACGATGACCGCCCTACCGGTCACCTACGCAGCGGCTCTTGCCACGTCTACAGTTTCGTCCAGTCCGTCGCCCGGTCCTTCCGATCGGCACGTCCCACCGCCCCAGTCACCAACGGACGGTACAGACGTCCCACCTGACAACCTTGCCGCCGAACAGGCTCCCGCACCGGACGCTGAGGAGACCAGTACATCTTCACAACACCTGTTTGACAATTTCATTGTACCCACCGACGCCTTCGAACCAGGTCGACGCTCCTCCTTGCCGTCGTCCGACACTGAGGAACACGTGCGCAAACAACGCTCGCCACGTAGGCGCAAACGCCGTCGCCGTTCACCCACGGGCTCTCAGAGCGTTGCCAGCCGCGACGACGAAGACGACACCCAAGCAGCCGACATTTCCACGCAGAGGTCGGCGGACAACTTTCACGATGAACAAGACGTTTCGCAGGACGGGACCACTATGGAGGTCGCCACGCACAATGTAACGATCGGTGCGCCGGTTGAGACGCCTGTCTCCCCGCCGACAACTCCAGATCTCTCTCACCACGACGCAATTCCCATGGACATTGGACAGACCCACGGCACAGGAGCATGGGCGGACGACATTGAGGAAGGTACGCCCCCTCCTCCGGATGAGTTACCTCCGCCGGACGAGGCTACCTGTTAACATCAAAAGCGAGGCATTGCAGGTGATGGGACGGGACTTCCTGTCGGTGCACTCCTCTTACTTCCCTTGGTGATGGTAGATGCGCGTCCACCACCACTGAAACAAACATACCGGTTTGCCACACTGAACATCAACATGATCGGCACTGCACCCAAGCTGCAACTCCTATGTGACATGCTTCGGGCCTCTGAAGTCGACGTCGCCCTTCTTCAGGAAGTACGCGTTGCCACACTACCACCAGTCTACGGCTACGACTCATACACGTCCACATGTGATCAATCAGGGCGTGGAGTGGCTTTCTACATACGCGAAGGAATCCCACTCACGGACACGACAATCCTTCCTTGTGGAAGAGGCATGGCTGTTACCATCTTCGACACGCGCGTCATCAATATCTACGCTCCGTCTGGCTCCACGAACCGTCGGCAGCGGTCCACTTTCTTCGGACATGACGTGGCGCCCCTGTTTTCTGGACGCTATGATCGCCTTATCATGGGAGGCGATTTCAACTGTGTCCTCCATCCACAGGACCAAGTACCTGGTTATTCGCCATGCCCGGCGCTGCTCACCTTAATCGAAGATTTTCATCTAGTGGACGTTTGGGAGAAAATTCATGGCAATACCCCCGGTTTTACCCATTATACAGCACATTCTGCGAGCAGACTGGACCGGTTTTATGTCTCTGCTCACCTCGGCAATGAAGTCGCCCAAGCTGAACAATGGCCCCTTGCATTTTCGGACCATTGCGCCGTCATTTGCTCCCTGGCTCTGCCACCTCAGTCAGTGTGGCGCAGCAGAGGTTACTGGAAGCTTAATACCTCCCTCCTTAATGATCCACACTGCCGACAATGTATTGCCACTACATGGGCGTCTTGCGAATGACGCCTTCCGCAGTACACATCCACGTTCCATTGGTGGCTCAAATGTGCCAAACCTGCGATCAGAAAGGCCTTCATACAGTGTGGCAAGGAAGCAGCAGCATGGCATCGAGACACCACAAATTTTCACTACGCCGTCCTCCGTGAGCTCGATGCGCTCCCTCCATCACCTGACACCCACAGGGAACGACAACGTACTAAAGCTCGTCTCCTCTCTCTTCAACGTGCACGACTGCATGGTGTCGTGGTGCGTTCCCGACGACAAGACCTCCTCCACGACGAAACCCCATCCACAATCCATGCCGCATCCGACCATAGTCGTCGACGTCGGCTTTTTGTCCCCAACATCACGACCTCCGATGGTGTTCACCACACAACACAGGCGGCGGTCGTGTCCGCCTTTGCTGAACATTATCGCCAATTTTATGATGATGAACCGATGGCGACGCCCATTCCTGATGATCTCCGTCCTTCCCCTGATCGGACCCTCACCGTAGCGGAGTCAACGTCCATGATGTCTGCAATCACCGCAGAAGAGGTGGTAGATGCGATCAACAAAGGGGCCCAGAACAAATCACCCGGACCAGATGGTCTCCCAGTGCAGTTTTACCGGGCGTTCACCACGTTAATGCTTCCTCGCTGGACGGAAATGATTCAGGAACTCTTTACTCCGTCCTTCCCAATTCCACCTGAATTCGTCACTGGCATTCTTCTACCTGTGCCTAAACCGAAGGGAAGTTCTCATGTCTCTGCATATCGCCCCCTTACACTACTGAATGCAGACTATAAAATCTATGCACGCCTCTTAGCAGCGCGCATACGCACCGTCTTACCTACGGTCCTTTCACCTGAGCAGACTGCACGTGGTTGTGGGGCCACCTTACAAACAGCCCTAGGAGAATGCCGTGACCTCATTGCACTGGCGTCGGTTTGTCGCCTTCGTGCAGCACTGGTATCCGTCGATTTCACGAGTGCCTTTGATCGCGTTCGACACCCATTCCTCCTCATGGTGGCGACACGTATGGGGTTCCCATTGCTTTTTGTCGATGCCATTCGCCGGTTACTCCTTCCCGCGGTCTCGATGGTACAAGTCAATGGGAGGCTTGTAGGACCGATTCCTATACTATACTATACTATACTATTCCTTTACTATATGCCATTGCACTTGAGCCCCTCATCACTGGACTTACCTCTAGACTGCAGGGCCTCACTTTGCGTGACCACACCTTTCACTGTAGGGCTTATGCGGACGATCTCCTCTTTCTCACCTGCTCCTCCACGGAACTCAATGACGCCATCCAATGGATCCACCAGTATGGACGTCTTTCTGGTAGCATTCTTAATGTCCGTAAATCGACTATGATGCACATTGGGTGCGACCTCCCGGCTATGGTGCCGACCCCACTCCCAGTTAGTGCCACCCTTCGTTACTTGGATATCGAATTTACGAGCTCCACACACCGCACAGTGGCCCTGGCTTACCGGCGGCTTTTGCAGTCGATTCGGCACCATGTTCACGGTCAAGTGCACCGTAACTTAAACCAACTCCAACGTGTGTCCTATGTCAACATCTATGTCGCCCCTAAACTGGTACACGTCGCCCAGATCCTCCCAATGCCGTTACTCCTTGGCCGCCGCATCCAATCAGCCTTTGGATATTTCGTGTCAGCAGCGGCACTTTTCAAAGTCCGCTACAACACTCTAACTCTGCCTCCTGCAAAAGGTGGCCTCGGACTCATCAACGTGCGGGCACGCTCTTCTGCACTCTTTGTCCACACTCTGTTGCGGCACTGGCAGGGGCCGGTCCCGTCTTTAACACGCAGTCTCTTAGATATCCTTCGACCAGCTTCTCTCGATCCACCGATCAATGTGGCACCTATTTCTCCATTATTGTACTACGTCGCCAATTGTTTCATAGAACTCAGCTACGTTCGGGCCGATCTTCCAGTCATCCGTCCTCCCCGTACAGAAGATTATTATCGTTTGTTTATGCTGTCCAACCCTTGCGACCCCATGGTGCTACAGCATCCTGACATTAACTGGCGCACGGTTTGGGGGTGTGTGCATGCACCCTTTTTACCGTTGTCTGTGTCTGCCTTCTGGTATGTTTTAGTCTATGGAAAATTCCCGACTAATAGTCGACTTTATCGCATAGGACTGGCCACCTCCCCACTCTGCCCTGACTGTCAGCTCGAAGACACCGACGAGCACCGTCTTACGTGCCCCCTGAAACAAAACGTATGGCTCCTCATCCAACGAATCGTGGGCTTTTACCTCCGTGCCCCGCCAACGACGGTAACCCCGGATTTCCTGTTGTTGCCCCAGACATTTCACTACCCTCTTGCTAAGCACCATACCCTTATCTGGTTTCGAGGACAGGCTTTAGAATATCTCTTTCAGAGTGGTCCGCATACAGTTCTTGACTTCTGGTACAAAGTTGTAACCGCGCATACCACCCTCACCCGAAAACCATCTTACCGACAAACTTTTGCCGGTTATCTCCGCAGCGTCTTCCTTGACCCCCCTCAAAGTTGGGGTGTACCATGCCTACCTGTCACATGATGCAACACCCTTATCCACGTTCTCATGCATCGACCAAAACCAAACACAATTTTTTTTTTTTTAAGGAAGAAGACAGAATATGTTATATTTTGTTGTATTTAATGTTTTTCTTTTTCAATATTTTTTTTTGTTTAACTAACAGTCATTTGTATATTTTTAAATGGTACCTTGAAGAACTCTTGCATAGTGAATATATATGTACTTTTAGTTTGTTCAATACAAATTTTTAAACAAAAACAAAAACAAACAAAAAAAAAGGAAAACAGGATATGTTCTAATTTGTTGTATTTCATGTTATTCTAATAATTTGTTTACCTAACACTCATTTGTATATGTTTAACTGGTACCTTGAAGAACTTTTGCTTTGTGTATATATATATATATATATATATGTATTCTCCGTTTCTTCAATAATAAAGAATACAAAAAAAAAAAAAAAGGGGGGACTGTTGACCGTAGATGTTAAGTCCCATAGTGCTCAGAGCCATTTGAACCATTTTTTTTGGTGGGTGGGAAATCGTGACGGTTAGCCACAGTCGGCGTTCTAGTAATAGAATGGCGGAAGTTGAATATACACTGTATCGATAGCTGACGGAATGGATTGCGGGATCGCTAAGACAGCTGTCTGACATTTTATTGAATTACTCTTTGGGCATGGCCGCAAGGACTAGAATAGGCTATTTATTATTTTAATATATTGGTTAGTCATTAGAAGAAAGATCAAAGACACATGACAAAGGCACATCTTTGTTTCAGACGTCAGCCATTTTTTTCAAATTTCAAAAACTATGCTATTACTCTGTGCGCAATTACTTGCAGATAATGAAAATTGTTTGTTTTTTGATTTCAGGTAAGATTTTTTGGACAGAGCAACTTTAACTCCTCGGATGAACGCTTAATGATGAGTGAATTTGTCAAAAAATGTTGTTGTTGGGGTCGTCAGTCCAGGGACTGGTTTGATGCAGCTCTCCATGCTACTCTATCCTCTGCAAGCTTCTTCATCTCCCAGTACTTACTGCAACCTACATCCTTCTGAATCTGTTTAGTGTTTTCATCTCTTGGTCTCCCTCTTCGATTTTTACCCTCCGTGCTGCCCTCCAATGCCAAAGTGGTGATCCCTTGATGCCTCAGAATATGCCCTACCAACCGATCTCTTCTTCTAGTCATGTTATGCCACAAATTTCTCTTCTCCCCAATTCTATTCAATACCTCCTCATTAGTTATGTGATCTACACATCTAATCTTCAGCATTCTTCTGTAGCACCACATTTCCAAAGCTTCTATTCTAGTTTTGTCTAAACTATTTATTGTCCACGTTTCACTTCCATAAATAGCTACACTCAATACAAATACTTTCAGAAAACACTTCCTGACACGTAAATCTATACTCGATGTTAATAAATTTCTGTTCTTCAGAAACGCCTTTCTTGCCATTGACAGTCTACATTTTGTATCGTCTCTACTTCGACCAAATAGCAAAACTCATTTACTACTTTAAGCGTCTCATTTCCTAATCTAATTCCCGCAGCATCACCCGATTTAATTCGACTACATTTCATTATCTCGTTTTGCTTTTGTTGATGTTCATCTTATATCCTGTCCATTCCGTTCAGCTGCTCTTCCAGGTCCTTTGCTGTCTCTTGTTAAAGAAATATGAAAACATAATCCAAGAGTCTGTAAATAACGACCAAAAAGATTTACGTTGATTACTTTGTTAGTTTGCCCAAAAAAGTTTTGTAAAATCGTTTATTTTACAGGTTGACTGAAATGATAAGGTTTTCGGTATAGAGTTAACGTTTAAAGGCTGCGAACGGAAAAGGAGGAAAAGGTAACACAGAAATCGTAGCTTGAGCCAGAGTGTCGCTGTTGCCGGGCGGCCGACCAGTGGCCGCAGCGTGTGCCGAACCACATTGCGGTCGGCTGGTCAAGTCATCCACCCGTAGACAGTCAGTTGAGGCGAGTCGATAGTAACAATTATTTCATGCAAATTGGCTGAACTACGAGGAATTCAAACCACCACCGTGTTTATATGTCTTCATGTAAGGACGAATCTCGAAAACTACTGTAGAGAGTTTGATCGGTTTTCGCTAACAGATACACTAATCCACGAGGAAGGTATGTGTATATAGTCCATTAAATTTCGGGCAGAAATAAAATTTCCTCCACCGATATTTTGGCCTCGTATCGTCCGGCCATCCTCAGAGTGAGTCACAAGACTGACAAGATGTCAAGCGCGGCCTTATATGCTCCACCGCGGCTGTACTGCGCATGCGGGTCACAGATGATGGTCGGCGGCAAAGAAATACGCTTACACATGCGCCGCCTGTGGCGAAGGCGAACAGGCATTCGATTTGCTTATCGATGTATGATCGGCGGCTGTGACACCATGATGACTTCTCTGCAGTTTCGGAATCCATGCTTTGTCCAAATTAAAACCATTATCTCTATTTATTAAATTATTATCTAATCTAATTTCTATAGCTTCCTTGAAGACAGATTCCCAAAAGGAAGAGGTGGATGTTAAAATCTTCAGATCACTGCAATTCCTGAAATGTCCTGTTTGCCCCTGGTAGCTGAGTGGTCAGCGCGACGGAATGTCATACTTAACGGCCCGGGTTCGATTCCCGGCTGGGTCGGAGATTTTGTCCGCTCAGGGACTGGGTGTTATCTACATCTACATCTACATTTATACTCCTCAAGCCACCCAACAGTGTGTGGCGGAGGGCACTTTACGTGCCACTGTCATTACCTCCCTTTTCTATTCCAGTCGCGTATGGTTCGCGGGAAGAACGACTGTCTGAAAGCCTCCGTGCACGCTCGAATCTCTCTAATTTTACATTCGTGATCTCCTCGGGAGGTACAAGTAGGGGGAAGCAATATATTCGATACCTCATCCAGAAACGTACCCTCTCGAAACCTGTCGAGCAAGCTACACCGCGATGCAGAGCGCCTCTCTTGCAGAGTCTGCTACTTGAGTTTGCTAAACATCTCCGTAACGCTATCACGGTTACCAAATAACCCTGTGACGAAACGCGCCGCTCCTTATCATCATCATTTCATCCTCACCGATACGCAAGTCGCCGAAGTGGCGTCAACTCGAAAGACTTGCACCAGGCGAACGGTCTACACGACGGGAGGCCCTAGCCACACGGCATTTCCATGGAATGTCCTGTGTCAATACAATGTTCGGCCACAGCTGACTTGCCTGGCTGTAATAAGCGGGTGTATCTTCCATGCTCAACACATCTCTGCGTGTTGTTTGACCTACGTACGACTTCCCAGAATTTCCGCAAGGAATCTGATACACAGCCGCTTTACGAAGCTGTAATTCGTCCTTCACAAGGCCGAATAAAGCTCCAATCTTCGTGGTGGGCCGGAAGATCACCTTAACACAGTGCTTCCCAAGAATACGGACTATCTTCGCACTAGATCTGAAGGAATTACTATATTTTTCCCCATCACGTACCTGCTTTCTAAGTTTTGCATTGAACGCTCTGCAAATTTGTTGCGAAGAAAATCCATTCGATTTCGAAATACTCTTGAGGTATATGAGCTCTTCTTGCTAATTATCTTTATCGGATGTACAGTGCGCCCTATGCACTAAGGTCTTAAGGACACCTATGGTCTGTGAAGGGTAATGGCAGCTACTTGCATGTAGATATATATTTTTGTGTGTTGGTTTCCGATATAATGCATGTCCTAATGTTCCATCAACTTTACGGCGAACGACAACATCCAAAAAGCGGAGGCAGCCGTCTTTTTCTATTTCCATAGCAAATTTGATACTAGCATGAACAGAAATCAAATGCTGAAGAAATCGATGTAATTCATCCATCCCGTGCGGCCACACCTCAAATTTGTCGTCCACGTACCTCCAGAAGACCATGGCAACGCCATCGATCTGCTCATAAAATTCACAATTAAACTGAAAATAAGATGGTAAAAGCACACGTTCAAATAAAGCCGAAATATTCTTATCAAAATGTAGCCCGATAAGAGAGAAAAAGTCGTTTAAAGATACCTTGGTGTATAATGATACCCCGTCAGAACTAACAAGCACATCTGTACTACAGAAATTTCAGTGGAGGAAATTGTATTTGCGCGGCTGCATATGTGTGTATAATTTATTCCTGCTAAGATGACTGTAGATTATTAGAAGTAAACATTACCAGCTTGAACTCGTATTTTAAAGAGCAAAAATCACACCTATAAGACACCACGCCCAGCAATAGATCGAAAATTAACATGACAATTCTGTCAGCACACAGTTATGACCTGAATGTTCAGCTGTTAAACTCTGCTCACCCCTGATGTTTGTCACTCGCTCGGTCCCCTGCAGCCGCCCAATGCCCGAGTGCCAAATACCGTACAGCGGACTGGCAACCACCGCCCTTCTGTAAGTGAGATGTTGAAAGCGAGGGAAGATTGGGGAAGGGAGGAAACAAGGACGGAAGGATGAAAGATTAAGGTTTAACGTACCGTCGA
This sequence comes from Schistocerca americana, assembly GCF_021461395.2. Classification (NCBI taxonomy): domain Eukaryota; kingdom Metazoa; phylum Arthropoda; class Insecta; order Orthoptera; family Acrididae; genus Schistocerca; species Schistocerca americana. Next base: position 96,827,521 of record NC_060119.1, read on the forward strand.
CGTCTTTAGAGACAGAGCACGAAATCGAAATAGTTCAAGGGTGGACAAGGAAATCGGTCGCGACCTTTCCAAGGAACCACCTCGGCACCCGGCTGGAAAGATTTAGGGAAATAGCGTGAAACCTAAATCTGGATTCCCGGTCGCAGATTTAAACAGTCGTTCTCCCGAAGATAAATTAGGGAGAGGCTGAAGACGTCCACCTGGCAGATTTTGAAACCTCGTTCGGGAACCCATTCTTCCGGTGTTTTACGCATAAAGTATGTGAAATATGTCAACCTCAGTGCTACGCCTCAAGATAAAAACAAATACACCTAAGCAACTGAAGAATTATTATGAATTATAGATAATTATTTTCGATTAACAATGTCACTCCTTCAGTTTCAGTGTCAGCTTTTCAGTTCAAAGAAAATAACGAACAGTAACAATCTTAACCATTAAAAAGCACTACGCTCCTTCTTTAATGACATACTCTTTCATTTCATTAATTTGCACCGCCATTTGTGAATCGCAGCATAAAAGTATTCAAAGCAAAGAGATCTCTGCCACCAGCAACTGGTTGGAAACCGCGCGCTTTGACACAGTTAACAAAACATTACGAACACGAATCTCTTACTCACTCTGAAACTTCTTTATTTAAATTAGTGTGTCCGTACTTAAATTGCTGAATGACTGAGAAAATGAAACTTCTGCGTTATTTGCTCCTGAAACATCTGAGTAAAACTGAACGTACTGAGCCTACTTTCTCTCTACTTTTTCTTATCATGTCAACACTGGCTCACAATATTCTAGCGCAACGCAATCTGACTGCTCAAAAAAATTAAACCCTGACTTCAAATAATTAATTCAGAGGAATGGACCCGACTAAAAAGAAATCTTAACAATAGCCTATACATTTCATTAAACACTTACCTCACAAAAATCTTCATTACGCGAACTATTGCAATACAACGAGTGTGAATACTGCCAGCTGAATAAAAGACTAACTACTATAGTCACTAACTACAAATAGGTATGTGGTTAGCAAAGGAAAGATCTTGTTGCAAACCAAATAATGTATTTTTTCCTTAATAATGTGACATCCAGTTCAAACACGAATATAACTCGCCATTGACATCAAGCACAAAGATATATAATCATTAATAATTTTCAATCCCCAAGTCGGATACTTCCAGATCGTTCGCCTACGCTAACACTTCACACCTCTACCCTCCATCAATGCTAATTTCTCATATTTAACATCCATCACTGTTGGCTGTTCACCTCCAACTGTCAACAGTACCTCCATCCCTGCTGTCAGCTAATTTCCAACTGCCCAACAGTACTGGCGATTAACTTCTAACAACGAGTCCGACCAGCCACAGAGTCTCTTAGAAAGAAACCACAGTCAGAGATCCAGTGCAAAGCGCTACACATCGCTGCCAACACAGAAGCAGCCCACTTACAACTCCATTAAATAATACTTCGCACTCGCTCATTAAGACGCTGCAGTGGCGCGGAACGAGTGACAACCACCGGCGCGCGCTAAGTTTAAAATCTGTACACTCAGAAGGTTATAGGTGTGTACTATGTTAATTATACCGCAAAATTTCACACATATTGATTTCTGACGTTGATATCTTGGTAGAGCGCTTTTTTCTTTCTGTACTGTAAGGTGAAATCGACCATGTTCCTTTGTCAGCGCTACCTGTGTGAAGCAGGATAGAGTCGCCATTAAGGCGCGAATGTAGGCATATAGCCTTCTCTCAGTATCAAATTCAACAGAAACGGAAGATTGGAACAAAATACACTCTACCAGGAAGTTCTTTGTGAGTCTTAGATCAAGTGGCTGGTGGTTGCAATTAGAGTACAGGTACTCACGGACGTCCATTTGGGCTTGTAACTACTGCATGGCAGCGAAACTTAGTAGATATTCTAAAGCGTTAATATGAAACTGATTTACGATGAAAAATAACGTTAGTTCCACTTTGGGCAACCAGGTGCAAATCTGACGCCGTGAATACAAAAATAACGTATACAAATGTTTCTATATACAATGGGTTAGGAAAGGGATGTCAGGAAAGATAAAAAAAAGTGAGAAAGGCATAATATTGACCGGGGCTTACACAGGTTGTTCACTATGAGCACCGTAATGCATGCGTGAAAAACGACGTGATCAACAGTTCTTGCAGCAGTTCCGGTGGAATCTGAGCAATGTGTTGCTGTATACTGACGTTCAGGTCAGGGAGATAGCGAATATGTCCCAGTTAAGTGCGTTCTTTTAGATATATCCCCACAGCCAAAAGTCAGTTGGATTCAGATCGGGTGGTCTTTCAGGACATGCATCTGGAAATCCTCTGGAGGTAACATGTTCGTGGAAGGTTGCATTAAGCAAATCTTTCACTGGGCGAGCGATATGAGGTGCTGACCCGTCTTACATGAGAACAGGGTATTCCACCCAGTTGCACTAATCCAAAGTAGGAATCACATGTTGTACAGGAAGATGTTAATAATGCGCAAACGTCACGGTAAACATGACAGGCCTTCTTGGTGTATTCTGTTCAAAGAACAACAGGCCGAGAATAAAGAAGCTTGTGAAGGGACACCACACGGTCACTTACAGCGAGTGTAATGGCTCATCATTCACAAAATGTGGTTTAACAGTACCATAAATTCGTCAGCTGTGTGTATTCACAGCACGATACAGTGTAAAGTGTGCCTCCTCGCTATACAGAACCCTGACTGGCCACACGTCATCAATTTCGAGCCATGCGAGAAACTGAAAAGCAAATTCAGAAAGTTGCTGAGGATCATGAGATTTCAGTTCTTGCCCTTTCAAGATTTTGTACGGCCACCAGTGTAAAGTAGACAGCAAAACTTTCCGCACTGTTGAGCGTGGGATGGTCGATTCTCGTGACACTGCACGCGCACTGGTACTGTCCACGGCATGTGCTGCACCATCAATTACAGCAGCAGCAGCCTCGTCAGTTACTTCCACCACAATGGGAAGCCTTCCTCCTCCACGTGCCACACCATGCTCGCCCGTGTTTTCGAATTTCGTTATCTTTTTTAAGCCATTTCATGAGATCGGGACTCTCCTCAGACCTTTTAGTTGACGATATTGCCTCAACGCATCACTATAATTGCTGCCGTTCACATAAAACGTTTCACTAACACCGCACGGTCTCTCTTCGTAGCCATACTGCACCAGCCGCTGTGGACGAGCGGTTCTAGACACTTCAGTCCAGAACCGCGCTGATGTTACGGTCGCGCCGGCCGAGGTGGCCGAGCAGTTCTAGGTGCTATAGTCTGGAACCGCGCGATCGCTACGGTCGCAGGTCCGAATCCTGTCCCGGGCATGGATGTGTGTGATGTTAGGTTTAAGTAGTTCTAAGTTCTAAGGGACTGATGTAACACCATAGCTTAGACACTACATACCATTTGTTGATTCATTTAGCTTTCTATTTTGTTCAACATCCCATCGTTGAACTTCTGTAATTGGTGTACTATTAATTCGATACTGTAGTGAAGTATAATATCGTTACTATGCACAATATTATCAAATGATCTCTTGTCTTCCTCATATAATCTCTTTGGTTATACTTCAAATTAAATAATTTTATTTCAATAATTTTGTGTAGAACTACCAATACATGCAAATGTTCTGTTTTATGTAAATGTTTATTTGCTGTTGTGTAAACTGCTGACCTTCACTTAGGGTTCTCAGTTAATTTGTATGCAAAAGGTGTTCTGGTTCCCCTCGGGAACAGAACTGTGTAGCGCGCGCAAATTGTGGTTGGCCTAGGTAGAAAAGGTGGAACCAAGAGTCAGTCGGGGACGAGCTACTAAACTATCAACTGCTCAAGTAAAAGTTGTGTATTGTGCTGGTTCCGGGGGAGGCTTTTCCTGACGCTTTCCAATGGCTCAAATGGATAGATAAATAGCTGGAACTATTCTGGAATTGGTATCTATCATGGCCACCAAGAAATGACAGAGTACAGCAATTGTACCTGAAAATCCACCTACCAACATGCAGTTGCCACCACACTGCACAATCACTGTAATGGAACACTACAGTAACGTACAGTGAAGGATCAGCTCATAGGATGTTGTAGTGTACTCAGATATAAGGTAATGTATAAATGAATTTCTGTACCTACCTTGATTTTTTCCTTATCGTAACACTTCTCAGGTTCCTCTCCGTTTGAAATAAAGTGATTTCCGAGTGTTCTTTATTGAAAGCATATTCAAATTAATATGGCAATAGAGTGGGCTTAATTTAATATTGTTTGTTGAAAGGATCTTACAAATATCCCAATTTTGTGTTTCAATGCAGTAAAAGTCCAGAACTGCAACTGTTGAGAGTTATATGTTCATGCTTGCTAAGTGCTTGTTTCACTGATGCAATGAAAGTGTGTTTAATTTGCTCTGCTACAGTGGTCAAGATTAAGGCCCCCCCTCCATTGAAAGTAGTTCAAATGCACAAAAATACTTAACTATAGAAAGTTTCAATTACTCTTGTTATTCAAGTCAAATTCTGCACAATATGAGTCCCTCTTGTGTATTAAAAGTGCATATTAATGTCGTAACATCATCCACAGTTTGTCTACTGTGCTCATGCTACATAACGATTAATAGAAAGACAACTACGAAAACAGTAACTTCTTTATTCAAAAGACAGTGAGAAGTAATCTGTTAGTGAATTCCATTTAATTTTCATTCGAAGTAGAAAGGAGTTTAGTAGTGAAAAACTTAATCTATGCACAGTAACTAAATTTCCTGTCGACCATATCCATATTTCATGTCAGATAGGAATTTGTTTGAAGAGTAGTATTAAACCTATGTCCAATTTATGATTCTACAGTGACTACTAATAGTAATGTTATTGAGACGATTCAGTTTGACTATGTCCTCAAGGTAATAGTGTGTTTTGTTATCTTTTATATTTATGCAAATAGTTTGTTCTGATCTGGTAGCTCCAACCTTAACGTGAACATATTGTACTTAGGTGCCAGAGTTCACTGCACTCGCGTGTGGCAAAGTATAGGTTGTGTTTTTTCCATTAAAGTTACTCATACTTATTTTCAGTTTCTTGAATAAGAATGTTACTCATTATTATGCCTTATTATGCTAGCGACCATTGTTATTACCATTTGGATACTGTGGATAGGCAAATTATTCTCTGTTACTATTTAAATATTTACGTAACTCTGACTTCCACTTCCAATAAGCTACCTCCGTTAGGTATTTCACGGACAACACAAACAAAATTCCTCTCAGAGGGTAACACTGTTGCTTTACACCATAATTACTTTAACAAAATAGTTCCATTTTACGATCTGCTTCCCACTTTCAGGTTATGGTATAGCAGTAGCAGACGGAAGTGTTATATGATGACCTCAGCAGTTAAGTCCCATAGTGCTCAGAGCCATTTGATTTTTTTTTTTTTTTGTTACGGTCGAAGGTTCGAATCCTGCCTCGGGCACGGATGTGTGTTATGTCCTTAGGTTAGTTAGGTTTAAGTAGTTCTATGTCTAGGGGACTGACGACCTCAGATGTTAAGTACCATAGTGCTTAAAGCCACAGCCATACTGTTCACTCACGTTACGGCTTGTCGTGGATGTCATACCATCATACTAACAGTGTACAATGTCAGATTTCAACCTGGTGGTCACAATTGGAACTAATTTTTCCTCTTTTTTTTCAGTGTAAATCAATTCTCCATTAATGCATTAGCATATCTACCAAGTTTCTCTGCCATACGATAATTACAGCCCACAATGGACCCCCGTAAGTAGCTGCACTTTAATTAAAAACACCCGGTATTTATCTGTAGATGTCGAAGTACGTGAGGAGTGGCTCCCCTTCCACATTTACTGAGACTTGTAATTTGTTTAGGCCTATATGTATCTTACTTTACGTACCCTGCTACGTATTTGAGGAGCATATCGATCCTTTAAATTTCTAATTACGCTCTGGCACGGCGAGTGTATATATATATATATATATATATATATATATATATATATATATGTGTGTGTGTGTGAAAGGGCGCGTGCGCGAACTACACGAGAGTCAGTGCAGAGACCTGTGTCGCCCCCGTGGTTCGCTTAGGGTGCATAATCAGCCGACAGTGACGGCGGGTATAATATTTCGCGAGAGCAGGAATATCTTTCCACGTGGCAGAGCACGGGCGCACGCACACAACACTGGTATAACACGCGTCGTCGCTGGAGTTGCGGCGCCAGCCATTAAATAATGGCCGCGCCCCGGGCCTAAAATCCAGGTGAGGCCATGCGCCCCTTGCATCCAGAATAACACGTAGGTTTATGGGGGCTCGCTCATCTGAATGTACAATGGTAATGCAAATGGGGTGTGGACACGGCGCCAGCGTGTAGGGGGCGGCAGCAAGCGAGAGTGGGAGGGGGAGGGGGGGGGGGGGGAAGGCGTGGCCTTCTTTCCGCGCCGCGACCGCCGGCTGCCGTCGCGGACACAGCTGGGACATCGCTGACTGTGGTCGCACCGGCGGAAAAAAGGATCGCCCGCTCCAACCCTGCTGGCCGCGCGATTTCATGAGACTTCCCGGGGCACCCAAAAACTGCACTTCTACACGTGCCAGGCCAGCCTCCTCTGCATGTGTCCGCGAATAGGAGCGCAGACATGGCGCATAGTGTCCTCACGCAACTCTTTGAACCAGAGGTTTTACATTTGCTGAGAAGAGTGCACAAGAACCTCGTTTACACGGACCTCATTTACCTGGATTTCCAGTTTATCTAGATTCGTATTTCTGTGGCCTTTTGTAACGCGAAAATTTGCGCTGTACCGTTGGTATCACGAGTACTAGAACACACGGCAGGGATCACGAGGTTTATGCGCGTTAACAAGCAGCGCCGCTGGCTTCAGAATGAATCCGAGCTCAGTAGCCACTAACTCCCTTCAAGAGCGAAAACTAGGTAAGGAGGTCTGTTCAAAAAATTCCGGAACTTCGGCTGCAAAATTTTTCTATGATTATATTTCTCACTTGTTGTGCGTAGTGTCCTTTGAAATACCCTCGTCCGCAACTGATGCATCGCTGCTAATGCTGCTACCACTTCCGGAAGCGATCTTCGTACCTCTCTTGATGAAGCGCCGATTGCGAATTTTCTTTTATCCCGTCTGTTGTTTCAAATCTTCTTCCTTTCAAAGGAGTTTTCAACTTTGGGAATAAAAAAAAACTTTTTTATACTTTCAACATTGCATCCCAGTCATCAATCGTGATAATCTAATATGTAAGAAACTATCAGCCTCGATTGCGGTACTGAAACCAAACTTTACCTAGGCTTCAGCCCAAATAATTGAGCCTTCTTCAGAAGATATACCTGAATCTATAATTTGTCTGAGAAGGTTTAACATTTTTTAAAATGTTAAGGACAATAAGTTGCCGTCTCTTTATCTAAGAATAGATGATGAATGCAGCTAGCCGCTAACTCTGTGTAATGTCTTGTCTGTATGGACGTGCATCTGTTGCCTTTAAGATCCCTTCACCTTCACACATAAATCTATACAGTAAAGTAAGGGCCTCCCATTTCTTGGCTGATCCGTGCTAAGACAGCCGAAAAGTTAGACTAAAGGAGGATTATTAGTATTATCTCTAATTTCATTCGCTCTCTCTCTTTCTCTCCTTTACCTATGTACAGTTTTTAATATAATATTTCATTACGTGAAATCAGCCAAATAGAATCTTTGGTGGAGTCCTTCGTCTTGGTAATCAGCGGCTGGCTTGCTGTAAGAGATCTTTACATTTATTATTACTGTTAAACACGGCATTCAGTCGGGAGAATCAATCGTGTGGACAATTTGTTCCTTTTACGAAAGATTGCGAATTCCAGATGTGTACGAAGCCTTTTTAGACGATTTAACACAGACTCAGTGATTGCAGGCTCTCTTCGACACAGCTGAAACTTCCCCACTAATTACAGGGCCAACGTGATCATCAAATGATTCAGAAAAAACTCATTCGTTCATTCACTCCAGAACAAAAAAATCACAAACCTTATTTATGAAGGAAATCTTGTGTTAAATCCATCTCCAATACATGTCCAGATCTCTGGTGATTCCACATCTTAATTATTTTCCGTTTACAGTCTCTTTCTCTTCAAACAAACCGCTAGCGGCACAAATGTTAATTGGCTCGCTTTAGTGAGAAGAAAAGCAGAGTATGTATCTCTCAGAATCACGTCAATCCCTCAACCGATACTCCAGAAGCTGTCCTAGTTACCACTCTAACAACCATGGAGAATGCATATATGCATCTCTGTTGTTTCAAAGAATAAACGCACTAGAAAATACTTTGGCGTCGTCGAGCTGTCGCCGCATATGTTACGAGAAAATCAGATCAGATACTTTTCCAAAGTGAATGAATGTGGATGGTTTGATTGACAATGATTAACTGGTGCGTGGTAGAGGGTATTTTCTGTGGGGACATTACAATGGCACGGTCTAGAAATAAAACTAAAACAGCCTGAATAGGCGTAGTCACATTTTAAAAATGCGGTACATGAGTACTAAGTCAACACCGAGACTTAAGCACTGGCGTGCGCCTCGTCTCCATGGACGCCGTGCTGTGGGCCTCGGGAGCTCACGTGAAACTAAGTAGGACTAGATAACGCGCTGCAAAACAACATGGTGGGGAACATTGCGCATGTCTAACTGAGACCATGACTGTCAAAGATAAAAGACCAACACAGTTATATCTTAAAACAAATAACCTACAGAAAGGTTGAAAATCTTAAGCAAAAAACTTCTGCACCAGGTTGTGACTAAAATGTAACAAAGGGCCGATATATTCTAATAGTGTAAGTCGGGTTTGTGTGTTCGAACTTATATAAATCCATGCATAGTTTGTTACATTTTAGTCATAATCTGGTGCAGACGCTTTATGTTTCATATATATTATTAAAAAAAAGGTCCGTATGGGCCAGGTCTGGAGTGTGCGAAGGATCAGACAGCACAGCGATTTCGTTTGTTGTGCAAATGTGCGGGTGCGTTATCGTAACGCAACAGCCATGAACTGTCCCACCACATTCACCTCGGTTCCTTGTCATATTTTGTCGCAGGCGTCACAACACGCCCCGTTAGTACCATCGACTAAAAGTTTGTCCCTGTAGCACGAATTCACGACGAACTGTTCCTTCAAAGTCGAAGAAAACTATCGGCACGGTTTTGACATTTGACCTAGGAGAAACTTCCCCTGACCCGTTGTGAAGATTGAAGCTTGGTCTCAGCATCATACCAGTAGACCCACGCCTCACCACCAGCTATGATTCTCTTAAAGAACACCCCGTTCTCATTTGCGCGATCCAAACGCTCTTGTCAGATTGCGAGGCGAAGATCTTTCTGGTCTTAACTCATGAGCCGTCGGACGAACTTAGCGTCAATACGATTCATTTCAAGATGCTGTGTCAGGATTCCATCACATGATCCAACTGAAATGTTACATTCTTTTGCAACCTCTCGGACAGTCAGTCTTCGAATGGCACACACAGTTTCATTGACGTTCCTAAAATCATTGTCGGCGATAGATGTCGAAGGGCGTCCTGAACGAGGGTCATCTTTAACTTATGTCCGACCATTTTTGAACCATGTGAACCATTCATAGCACCGAGTACGGTTTGAGCACTCATCGTCTTGGGCTTCCTACATCATTTTGTGTGTCTCTGTAAAGATTTTATTGAGTTTCGCACAAAACTGACAGTCTCTGTAAAGGTTTTCTTGAGTTTCACACAAAACTTAATGCAGAATCGTTGCTCCTCTGACTCTGCCATCTCGAAATATGCAAACTGTGCGACCGAGAGTTCCACCCAATACAGCACTGAACAATAACTAACAGACATACAACAATGAATCTCCCGGCAGCTATACATTAAACACAGGCTGGTGCAAGGATGCAAACCGAATTTCGCTCCAACACACCAGTCGTGCGAAACTGCGGATGTTCCGGAATTTTTTGAACAGACCTCGTAATTACCGCTGTGTAAACCTGTTTTAGTGCCTCGTGACTGAGTACAGAGTTACGCCGTAGTTATCAGTGTGCTGCAGGATTCTTATAATAAGTTTTTAAGTGAAAAATAATGATTTATTGCGTGATCGCCAATTGCTCTAACCACAGCAGGCAACTAAGTAAGTAAGTAAGTTAGGAGCTAAGTTTCACACATTTACTAGAAACAAATGGACGAAAAGAAAATGGATAAATGCTTGTAAACGTGAAGATTCGTTTTCAGTTGAAAATGGTCCTCTCTGCGCAATACATTTCACTGTTTTGGATTATGAAAAGAATATGACAAGTGAACCGTTGAATATTTCTTCAGAACGCAGGTTGAAGGCTGCTGCTGTTCCAACTCTAAATCTACCACCCTCTGGTGCTGATTTAGGCCGTAATAATAAGCCTAAAACAAGAAAAATATTCAGGCACGAAATTTGGACACAAAGACGAAGTCACCGCGAAGGAGTAGAAGATACTTTACGGGTAAATATGTCACCATCTAATGAAGCAATCACTACTGGACAGAACGTTAAACGCGAAAACAAACACTGCTGTGACTGTGACAATGCGTCCTTGCGCCAACAATTTGAAATTATGGAAACAGAATGAAAGACCTTAGGCAAAAGAATTCAGATTTACAGGATTGTCTTTCTTGATGTAAGGCTGAGTTAATGAAATTAAAACGTGTTAAAAAAAGTGATTCAGGGCTCTTTTCCTGACAGTCGACAACAAGTAATATACTTATTAAAGGACAGTATACCATCTGGTGACCTGAATATATTGCAGAGTCTGAGACTTTACGTTCCCCACCTTATACAGCCTTATTTGTTTTTCAGGGGCCTATTGAAATATACTCTTCGTACTGGAGTCACAGTAAAAGAAGACTCAGGCTATGTAGCTTTTTACACACTAAAACATGGTAAATATAGCTTACACTCAAACCTCCGTTTCAGTTAAACATGTGTGCGTGTTAGTTTTAGTGCAGTGCGGCGCGGTGACGTCATAGATACAGCCCGGAGCCAGCGAGATATAACAACACCGACTCAAAGGAAGGCCTCGGCGCTTGTTCGTAACGTCACGTCAGCTAGGCACGGCGAACGCCACGTCTGTTGCAGGAAGAAACGCCTGGGCGTGCTTATCACTATAAATCTCTTATTTTTGGACAAAATGTTTGGTATTGTTTTGGATTCTTCAGTTTTATTTAGATGAAAGATTTTCTTACTATCGTAAAGCTACAAATGAATATAATAGTTTTATATTACTGAATCCTGTCGAAACAAACGTAGATCAATATGATAAGATGCTTTGCCCCATTGCAAGCTTCGGAAATTTTACATTCAAGTAACTATATTTACTTGATCCATTTTGTTATCGAACCTTACCCCAACCGCCTTGCAATGAACTCGTTTCTTTTATTTATTTATTTATTTTCGTTTGACATCGTCACTGGAAATGTGAACTAATTTACATGTGTAAATGTCCAACTGTTGCCAGTCTTTAGATTACAGTCGGTTTCAACGAAAGGAATTATAAACAGGAAACAAAATAGCTTCATACATCGAAAATACTGCTGAGCTTAAACTTTTTTAAACATGCACATTAGAAAAGATAAATATTCCCCTCTTGCAACTGAAAGGAGAAACTTTATAAGATAAAAAAATTTAATTTGATAAAACAAGTATCTCTCTTTTGCCTCTTCTTCTGTCCCCCACCCCCTCTCCCAACGTGTACAATCGCAAGATATTTCATTAACATTCAGTGCTCCTCACCCCATAGTCAACCAAGATACCTAAAGAAGAGCACCAATATGTTCACAGTTTCTTGTAAAAGCAACCCAGTACAAACGTAACTTCCTCAGATTTACAAATAAGGTAAAGAAGCACTAATTCTGTTGCTGCTGGACCATGACGTTGTTTTTGTATGTCAGTCCTTAAAACAGGTGGAAATTTAAGTTCAGGAGTACACTATTTGTTAAGAAGTGTAATGAATTGCACAATTAATTGATTGCAGAAATCTCTCAGAACAATGTGTGTTGGTCAACTACCGCCAATAGTTTCACATTTTCCTGTGTCAGAGAGGGACACACCACCATTATGAGAATGCCTGCAACAGACCTGGCGTTCGCCGTGCCTAGCTGACGTGACGTCACGAACAAGCGCCGAGGCCTTCCTTTGAGCCGGTGTTGGATGTAAGGGCCCTGCAAAGTACTTGTGACGTCACACTAGTCAGCTTGTCCGCCGCACTTCGCGAACATTCGGCTCCGTGCAGGGCCCACGGGAAATCAATATGTAAGTGAAAAGGTACCCACTGAAGGTATTAATTTTCTCGTGTGCTATCAAGAGCTCTTATGCGTTTAAACGAGTAGTCAAGAATTGTTAAAATCGTCTGAATTAGTTACTCGCTCCCCGCCAGAGACGGCTTCTGGCACTCGTAAGACCTGCAGCGTCAAGCACAGTGATGTAACCGCCATGGCCTGTCTTTCTCGCGGTCCGCTTGGGTCTGGTGACAGCCCGCCTGCATGCGACCTCTACCGTGTATATGATGCGGTATACGTGAAGTTGTTATGTTGGCACCGCAGGTAGCATAGATGACGCTGGTCCCACGTTTCCAGCTACCATTACTACGGTGCATGTGTGTCTGTGATTTCTGTATTGAAATCGGTAATGTTCTTGGGATCAGGTTACTGAACTATAGGCTTTGAAATCACGGAAAACATTATGGTCTGATATTTGTGATTCCACCGCCGAAGTTCGTGAAGTTGGCAACACATCTTAATTCCTTGCAATGTTAGCAAACATTCGCGGTTGTTCGGATGCAGACGAAAGTGACGTAGATGCTTGATTGCAAAGTGACAGTGATGCTGGTTATGATACGATGACCGAAGGCGAAAATCGTATTGCAGACTGTTGTACTTTAGTGATGATGAAGCGGGACAGCAAAAGTGGCTTTTCAGGGGAAGAAATAATGCGTCATGCACAGAACAGCTGGAAAAACCAGTGGTTTACCTAGAACATCAGACGAAAACGACTCCAGCCTAACTGCAAATGTCGATGTGATAGTGCTGTCAAAGGCCACACAAATTTGAAATGAATGAAAACTTACATACAATTTCAGTAAGTACATAAGAGTGCGCTATGATAAATATTGAGTTTAAGTGCCAGTAATGATTCTTATTAGCGCCAGAATAAAAGGGTTGCACATTGTAACACATTAGAGGGTTTTTTGAACTGGGTGGGATATTTTGGGATTATCCGGATTGTCGGTATTGCAGGTTACATCCGGTCCCAACCAATCTGAAGAAACGTCGTTCTTGTGAACATTACTGCTAGCGGGAGAAGGGTAAAAAGGGTAAAAAGGAATTATTTCTATTTTATAGGGTGATACCCAGGATGTCTCTTGTGAGAGACAACCGCACGTAGTACCGCATAATATTCTGAGGTAACTCCTCACTGAACCAAATATACTTAGAGTTGTATGTGGAGTTCACGTATGTATACCTTAGAAACATTTGATTTACTAATTGCAAATATTAACCGCAGCACCGTAGTATATTTATTCAGTCACTAAATTAGCTGTCAACACTCCACTGCAGTGTGAGAATAATAGAGACTTTCACCAAAAGTCATGGAAATCTTACATACGGAGTGTAAACGAGAATTTTATAACAGGTACCACAGTAGTGTTAGGGAATTCGAGACGAATAGTTTGACGCTTGCGTACTATCAAAGCCTCGAACTAGTCAACAAAAGCCACCTCAGCTACAGAACATCCATATCACACTAAGTTTTCAATATCCTCTCGCTCTCTTACGAAGCCGGCTTAGTCTGCTATTTTGTCAGTACCATTAATTTATACTTCCTCGTTGGGGTAGTGAAAGAAAAAAGATTTTCGAAAAACTTTACTCAAAACCTAGTCGCGTATACCATTCGATCTAAACTTAACCCTTACATGCACAATATGTTCGTAGCAAGAAAGCCAGACAAAACGATTAGGTCCTTAACTTTATGCTCTTAAAATTCACTATATGTTGAGGTAAAATTCACGCAGGCGTCAATTTCGCATTTTTTACAATAATGGCCAATAGTTCTCGATCACCCATGATAAAAACTGTGTACCTAATTTCGATGTGCAGATACATCGTACTAAATAGCCCAACAAAATAAATATTTTCTCATTCTATCATTAAGTAAAATACAGTATTGTTTAGATTTTAGCCTCTTCAAGATATCTGCCCTTTGCCCTCAGAGCAGCTGCACCAACTCTTGGCTACCTGGAGATAAGATTTTGTAATACTTTTGCAGGTATTGCAGTCCAATAAACCTGAAAATTATTCCGTACATCTTCAGCATTAGATGAACTCAGTTTTCTGATCTCCCTGTCACATTCATCCCATAAGAGTTCAAAGCGATTTCAGTCAGATGACAGCTAAATCATATTCTTCAGACCCCTCTGTACAATTTAGGGGCATATGTGGGATCATTGTGCTGCTGCAAAACAAACCCACAATCAATAAATTTCTTGCCAGACGGAACTGAACTGTTGATCAGTATCCTGCGACAGACTCTCTTTTCTAATGTTCCATTAATTATCACTAGACCGCCGACTTCACAACTCCTAAAACATGCTCACAGCAAGACCGGCCCTGCACCATGCTTCACCATTGCGTTATCACGGACTCATCACATGTTCATGAAGTTGGCGCGCAAAGAGTCGACGAACAAGGAGTCGGCTATGGATTCCATTTGCAGGTGGTCAGTCCTTCATGTAACCTCCCGGTGGGGAATTTATTTACCCTCCGGCAATCAGCCGGTGGTGGCGTTGGTGGTGAGCGTATTCCCCTTCCAGTATGAGGCCTTTATTTATGTAGAAACCTTGTCCAGGCAACAGTTGTATGGAGTGAAAGTGTATCAAGCGAAGTGTCAAAATACAAGTAGTGGAATTTCTCAGCTTCTCCTGGCGTACTTCATGCCGAAATGGTTCACGGATGAACTGCCGGGTGTCAGTGTCCAACGGACATTTTGGCAAATGACCACACTGCCATCATATAGGTAAGATGACGGGCACCCATCAGTCAGTTCATCAGCGCTCCTGATGATGGCAACCTGGTCGTTCGCCGAACTGTGTCGAAATATAAATATTGTATTTGCCGAAGAGTATTCATGCATGATTCATATGCGAATACAGAATCATGGGTGCAGTGAGAGGATTGTTTCTAGACGAATTTTCTCATGTTCAACTTCCTAATAGGAATACAGTTCATGCATTCAAGGTTAAATTTGGTGAAGCGGAAAGTGTTCTTGACATGGAACATGGACAACCACGTACAGTAATCACAGAAGAAATTCTGGATAACATTGTGGAATTTCTTATGGCTCTGTTCAAACGTATACAGCGTTAATGAAGTTGCAGCCCGATGAAATAACTGCAGTGCATGAATTTATATTGGTGACCCTGCAAAATGTTTGTGCTTTTGTGAAGGCTGCATGACAGAGAAATCGATCCTCTCCTAACTTACTTTTCGGACTTATCATTGTTCCACTTAAGTGGATACGGCAATCCACAAAATAGGAGTCATTTCTGTTCTAACAAGCCTAACGTAATATACGAGTAACCCCTGCATATTCAGATAATAGGACCGTAGTGCGCTATTAGCGGTGAGAGGAAAACAGGTTCCATTTTTCCAGGAAACAATTAATAGGATACAATTAACAGTGAAAAATAAATGGAAAATATTCTGCGGTTTTATTTTGGCCAATTAACTGAGAGAGAACGTCGTTTCGTTACCTCTCAATGAAACTCTATGATGCCGCATACAGCCAACTTGTCATTACAAGAAATTCATAACATGATTCAAGCTAGAGTTATGAATAAGAAAATGTGGCCTTTTCGTTCCCCCAATTTAACCCAATGCGATTTCAGGGCGTAGAGGGTGGGGGGCATTAAAAGAGAAAATGTATAACCAAATCCACATACGTCTTAAAACTAACATTCGTCAAGAAATTGCTGCCATTTCTCAGAAGGAAATGCTGAGTGTAATGAGCAGTTTTCTAAGCAAGTGTCGGAAATACCTGAACAACGAAGGGAGGCAGTTCCAGCATATCCATGTTTGATATAAGTGATTAATTTACTTCTCTTTTTAAGTGTTTGTGTTATGCGTGTTAGAAATAACTTAGGCGACAAACCATACTATATTTACTGTAGACTTCCTGCCATTCGCCTGACTGCCGCGTGAACGGTTGCATTAACGATTGATCACCCAGTACTTCAAAATTATATTCGTCCGATAATAACACCCTGGACCATTCCTACACGCTCCAGTTTTTATGTTGCTGTGC
This sequence comes from Schistocerca americana, assembly GCF_021461395.2. NCBI lineage: Eukaryota > Metazoa > Arthropoda > Insecta > Orthoptera > Acrididae > Schistocerca > Schistocerca americana. The sequence continues at coordinate 96,843,853 of NC_060119.1, forward strand.
CCACTGCAATCTTTTCACATTATTTTGTTTGTGCAATAAAGGTTTTGGTCGCCATGCACTCCTTTGAACCTAATTTACGAAGATAGCTTTGCACTGTTACGACAGAGACTGGAGCTAGTAGCAGTCCTATGACGTTTATTCCGTACACATGTGAAATGATATTACCTCAATGATGTTACTCGGGGCCTTCCAGATCACTGGCGCCAGTTTGCTTGAACCTCTGCAATGTACACACTACTGTAGATTGGGCTGTGCACCCTTCTGTTGCTATTGCCCTACTAGAATAGCCTTCCTGATGCACACCTAAAATTACAGGATGTTTTTCAATTCCATTCTCCTGCTTTCTGCCTTATGTGGTACCATAATAGGGTATGAACATGACCAGGTACACAAATACACTGCTAGATGTGATTACACAGGCTTTCCTGGCGTTATGACAGATGATAGTCTTCATGGGTATGCAGCCAGATAATGTAGTCATCTTGACAAAAATATTTCCTTTCCGCCCAAAGGGCAGCAGCCCGGCTGCTGGTGTTCACACTGTGGGCCGGCTGTGGTGTACATAGGAACCGCTGATTCTGTTGGAAACTCAGTTCCGGTGAGACTGCGCATCAGGATATCTCACCTGAAGAATGCGGCCAAATGCTCCGTTGAAATATTCTGTGAAGACGACTACATTATCTCGCTGCATACCCCAGAAGAATATCACCACAATGCTAGTTGCACACCATGTACTGTAAACTAATGTCAACTGATTGCTACACTGACACCAGAAGGACTGAGGCCTGTTGGAATGTATCCGTCTTAGGTAAAGGCAGGCACATCAATGTTATAGATACTCATCAGCGCCACTCTATGCAAACAATCAGTCAAATACACAACAGTGGCTCTTCGTCTTTACATGTTTATACTTGATTTATTATCAGAACAGGGATATGGTAGGATCTTCAAACCGAAATCTCTGTCTTGAGCACATATCTATAGTTGTGATAGGTGATCGAAAATCTTGACCACTAGTGGAGGTGTAAGAATGAGTTTCTAATATTCAAGGAGATTTTATCAAAAAAAGCTCACGCTGCGCACCTGCGGCCGTAGGTTGGATGGCATTTGTACGCCAATTTGAAGTTACGTATTCATGACTGTACCGTCGAAAATCACTGTTGTTCTTACACTACAGTGAGATGTTCAGAGCAAGCTTCATGACTAAATAAATGTACTACGATGCTGTGATAAATATTCCCAATCGTTTAAACAGATCTGCCGGCCGCTGTAGCCGGTCGGTTCTAGGCACTTCAGTCCGGAACCGCGCTGCTACTACGGTCGCAGGTTCGAATTCTGCCTCGGCATGGATGTGTGTGATGTCCTTAGGTTAGTTAGGTTTAAGTAGTTCTAAGTCTAGGGGACTGATGACCTCAGCTTTTAAGTCCCATAGTGCTCCGAGCCACTTGAACCTTTTTTTTCAAGCGGACAGCCTGGTCTTCTGGACCAAACGCCTCATGTTCCCCGACCAAAGATAATCCATAGTAGGTCAGCATCACGTTTAAAAAAGTATTCTTTACACAGCAGTTTGAACCGTCTCCCAACATCACTACCTTAAGTACCTGAAGTGGACAAGTGTTTGAACGCGACTAAAAGCAGGGAAGCTAGACCACGGGACCCAGGAACAATGATAAGCTGTAGAATTTGTTGTAGATTTGAGAGTATCAATATAAAAAAAATGGTTCAAATGGCTTTAAGCACTATGGGACTTAACATGTGAGGTCATCAGTCCCACAGAATTACTTAAACCTAACTGGCCTAAGGACATCACACACATTCAGGCCCGAGACAGGTTTCGAACCTGCGACCGTAGCAGCAGCGCGGTTCCGGACTGAAGCGCCTAGAACAGCTCAGCCACAGCGGCCGGCGTACCAACATAAATAACTGACACCGTCCTATGAAACAAAACAATAAATAAATCCCTGAAGACAGCACTGGAAGTATCGAAATGTGTAAAGAAAACCCAATCGAAAGGTATCTAGCGTTAGGCGGAACTTAGATAAGGCGGAATTTCTCTCCACTGTAGCCCGTGTTTACTACACTTAGAAGCACGTGGTTGGTACACAGGACGTCTCCATATGTTAGGACTCGCCTTAGCACCAACATTCCAAGGCAACGATTGCTCCTTGTCACCGCATGTTTCACGACCTTCCTAAAATTGAGCCTGCTAGGTTTCATTCTACCCTAGTTTACCACTAACGACCCACCAGACCCACCACTGGGTATACAGAACGATTGTTAATGAATATTCAGATAAACAGAGGTCCATCTCTATGAAGCAGCCCGCAGAAAACCGAAGAGATTGTATATAATCTCACACACTGATATAAAATTGAAAACACTTTTACAATGTAATACCTTTTGGTGTTAGCGCAGTAATTTCACGCGTGAGTTACGAGAAATCGTTTTTAACGCTTCGTACATTCTAATTTATTAACAGCTGCAACAAATTCAATCTGGCCACGTTCCGATTGGGTTTATTACTTTTTAATGAAGTAGGATTTACGAGGCGATAAAATCAATTTCCTTTCAATCCTGCCAGATAGTGGACTGAAAGGTCAAACACTGATGTGTAATGGCTTTGCACTCGGTACTCGGTTTGTACGGACCAAAACAACGCACTTCCTTTCGGATGCATCCTTTTAGTCAAATATCATCATTTGTCCCATTCTCACGTAGCTCTTACTGCTACCACCAAAACCGTCATCTGCTGCCACTGCTGGGTAATGGACTTCCACACTTTTCCATGCAGAGCAGTGTTCAGCTATACGTTTCAATATCGCTCCTTCAGATCTTCCAAGGCTGTCTACCTGTCTACCTGTGAACAACCGCCTAGGTATATTCCTCACTCTTGGAATCCAGCAGGAGGATTAACAATTACTTAATATGTTTTACTTGTTTAGTTCGTCCCATTTTTATATCTTGATTTGCAAGATCCACGTCCCCCTTGTACTAAACATCCAGGAATGTCTCATTTTAGCCAGTGAGTCCGTAGAGTATAAGAGGCGTGCAGTATGATTGGCCGTGCCTTTCCATCGGAGATTTGCGGAGATTAAGACAATTCGTCCTTGGACTACGTTAGTGAGTTGTCCTGTAGGATACTTTCTACCTGTCTTTCCGAGAACCTCTCGAAAATTACGTCCCCTCGGAGAAGCAGTACAAGAGAGTTTGTGACACTTGTACGGAGTGACACTTGTACGGAGAGGGAATGTGTTGACATTTGTACGGAACCCAGGACACAGTAAGTAGTGAACAGAGTGTTCCAGAACTAGGATACACCGGCCTGCCCGCCGATACCTGCGACGTATTCTGTGGAAGGTCAAAGCCGATTTCCTGCATAAAGTTCTCTGTCCCCGCACCAGTTCGTAGTGTGCGTGGTTTTCAAATTGGTTCAAATGGCTCTGAGCACTATGGGACTAAACATCTGAGGGCATAAGTGCCCTAGACTTAGAACTGCTTAAACCTAAGTAACCTAAGGACTTCACACACAACCATGCCCGAGACAGTATTCGAACCTGCGACCGTAGCAGTAGCGCGGTTCCGGACTGAGGCGCCTCGAACCGCTCGGTCACAGCGGCCGGCTGCGTTGTTTTCTCCCATAGTTCAGTAGTGGAGTTGACCTTTGGCAAGTTGTGTTCCGTGTTTTAGTGCTTAGATAATGGAGTTCACTGAAACCACCAAACGGAAGCCGTTACCGATTTGTATACTGTCTGTAGGCTGTTTAGGTTTTTATGTTGCTAACGCCACGTAGTGTTCTGTATGAAAATCGTTGACTGCCCTGTGTGCAGTGTATGGCTGGTTGAACTCATTGTTGGAATATTCGCTTGTGTAGTGTTGGGCAGTTGGATGTGAACAGCGCGTAGCGTTGGGCAGTTGGAGATGAGCCGCCAGCAGTGGTGAATGTGGGGAGAGAGACGCCAGAGTTTTTAGATATTAATACGAGCGGACGATCTGGACGTGTGTCCGTCAGAAAAAGGAAATTTGGCAAACTGGATGTCATGAATTGATATGTATGTAATGACTTTTGAAAATTATTAAGGTAAATACATTGTTTGTTTTCTATCAAAATCTTTCAGTTGCTAAGTATGCCTATCAGTAGTTAGTGCCTTCAGTAGTTATAATCTTTTATTTATCTGGCAGTATTGGCGCTCGCTGTATTGCAGTAGTTCAAGTAACAAAGATTTTTGTGAGGTAAGTGATTCATGAAAGGTATAGGTTATTGTTAGTCAGGTCCATTCTTTTGTAGGGATTATTGAAAGTTAGATTGCGTTGCGCTAAAATATTGTGCGTCAGTTTAGTGATGATCAGAATGAGTAAAGAGAAAACTCTCGGAGGACGTTGAGTTTTACTCAGCTGTTTCTGTATCAAATAAAGTAAGAGTGTATCCAGCACTGTCAATCATAATTTTTCAAAGGGGACGTCTCATAATACAGTATACAAACAAACAAGAAGTGGCAGAGGTTGAAAATACCGCTTCAATCGTAAATTATTTTACTTTCACACGACCGGTTTCGGACTGTTATAAGCCCATCCTCAGGTGTCGTAGCTGTGCTGTGCTCCCCGAGCGCCGCTCGTACCAGGCGCGATGTGCTGCCTATGAGCGCAGAAGAGGAGTCTGTTCTGAGGATGGGCTTATAACAGTCCGAAACCGGTCGTGTGAAAATACAATAATTTACAACTGAAGCGATATTTTCAACATCTGCTATAATGCTCAGTTCCGGATGTTCTACCAACAGGATTGTTTGTAACCAAGAAGTGACTTACTGGCCTTATGTAAACTTTAAAAAGAGTAAATACAAAGGAATAACATCCGCAAAAAATAACACTGTTTTAGAGGAAGTTAGCCATGTTTATATTCCAGATGAAGCAGTGAATGAAGTGCGAAAACATTTTGTGAGCGCAAACAAGCGGGCAAAACAAACATACGTTACAATTTCATCGGTATGCTTTGAAGAAGTGGGGTAGCTTTTCAGTCGAGGCTGCGAATTATTAACACCGTTACCATCACACAGAAGTGCGAAACAATCGTTACATTGCATTAGCCGAAAAAATCTGGGAGCTACACAAGATCCCACAGATTCTGGAGCAGTGTTCTACCAAGAAAATAATTTCTGATGAATGATGGTAGCAATTTTTTACTTGCAAATGAGAAAAGGGGGCGGAATGATAGAGTTCTGGTGTTTGCCAGCGAAAAGAGAACATCGAGATTGTCAAACAGCGAATTAAGCAACCAGGTCGGACTGTTTTTTATACTCCACGCCGACCTTAACAGTTCTTGGGAGAAAACGAACACCATTCAAGTTGTTTACGCTTTACTACCAAATAAAAAAAAGAGAAACATACGAACGATTTTTTTAAAGCTATTAAAACTATGGTGCATGGATGGAGCCCTGTATATCCGATGATGGACATCGAAAGCGCCATCGTCCAAGCAGCGAACAGTTTGTTTTCTGGAACAGAGATTAATGCTTGCAATAAATGTGGAAACAAGTTCAGTGTTGCGACCTCGTTCCAACCTATAAGGAAAACGAGGAAATCAGCTGTCACATAAGAATGGGTTCTGCTGTAGCACAGCTTCCCCTGGAAATGCTGATGCTGGTTGGCTGTGTATTCAGGAGAGCACGCCTGAAAACCAAAAGCTTCAGGAATTTTGTGACTATTTTGTTGACCAGTAGCTCCATAACGAACATATGCCAAGAGAGCAGTGGAACTACAGTGGAACGCGCCATCGCAGTAACAACGACTCAGAAAAATGTAACCGATGTATAAATACAGGGTTATTACAAATGACTGAAGCGATTTCACAGCTCCTCAATAACTTTATTAATTGACATATTTTCACAATGCTTTGCACACACATACAAAAACTCAAAACGTTTTTTTAGGCATTCACAAATGTCCGATATGTGCCCCTTTAGTGATTCGGCAGACATAAAGCCGATAATCAAGTTCCTCCCACACTCGGCGCAGCATGTCCCCATCAATGAGTTCGAAAGCATCGTTGATGCGAGCTCGCAGTTCTGGCACGTTTCTTGGTAGAGGAGGTTTAAACACTGAATCTTTCTCATAACCCCACAGAAAGAAATCGCATGGGGTTAAGTCGGGAGAGCGTGGAGGCCATGACATGAATTGCTGATTATGATCTCCACCACGACCGATCCATCGGTTTTCCAATCTCCTGTTTAAGAAATGCCGAACATCATGATGGAAGTGCGGTGGAGCACCATCATGTTGAAAGATGAAGTCGGTGCTGTCGGTCTCCAGTTGTTGCATGAGCCAATTTTCCAGCATGTCCAGATACACGTTTTTTTCCCAGAAGAAAAAGGGGCCGTAAACTTTAAACCGTGAGATTGCACAAAACACGTCAACTTTTGGTGAATTCCGAATTTGCTGCACGAATGCGTGAGGATTCTCTACCGCCCATATTCGCACATTGTGTCTGTTCACTTCACCATTAAGAAAAAATGTTGCTTCATCACTGAAAACAAGTTTCGCACCGAACGCATCCTCTTCCATGAGCTGTTGCAACCGCGCCGAAAATTCAAAGCGTTTGACTTTGTCATCGGGTGTCAGGGCTTGTAGCAATTGTAAACGGTACGGCTTCTGCTTTAGCCTTTTCCGTAAGATTTTCCAAACCGTCGGCTGTGGTACGTTTAGCTCCCTGCTTGCTTTATTCGTCGACTTCCTCAGGCTACGCGTGAAACTTGCCCACGCGCGTTCAACCGTTTCTTCGCTCACTGCAGGCCGACCCGTTGATTTCCCCTTACAGAGGTATCCAGAAGCTTTAAACTGCGCATACCATCGCCGAATGGAGTTAGCAGTTGGTGGATCTTTGTTGAACTTCGTCCTGAAGTGTCGTTGCACTGTTATGACTGACTGATGTGAGTGGATTTCAAGCACGACATACGCTTTCTCGGCTCCTGTCGCCATTTTGTCTCACTGCGCTCTCGAGCGCTCTGGCGGCAGAAACCTGAAGTGCGGCTTCAGCCGAACAAAACTTTATGACTTTTTCTACGTATCTGTAGTGTGTCGTGACCATATGTCAATGAATGGAGCTACAGTGAATTTATGAAATCGCTTCAATCATTTGTAATAGCCCTGTACATTAATGTAAAAAGTTTATCAAAATGTTTGCTCATTACTGAAAAATCTTCGAGAAGATGCAGAGTACCTCGGCCACCAGTTTAAGTGACTAATTTTAAACTCTGATAAGGAAAGAAGCAAAAAGTCGGCAGTGAAAACTGACGAAACGATTGCAACGGCTTTAAAGAAACTTCAAACTGATGCGAACTTAAAATCATTTCCGGCTTGTGTGGCCCATGCACAGAAGTTACAATGACGAAGAAAACGTCAGAATCATAAAAAAATTGTAAGTATGGGAAAACAGTTTAATGTAATCATTGACAATTTTGAAAATATCGTAAATATTGGAAACACATTTAATGGGGCCGAAAAGAGACCACTTCCTCGTGGTGTTCCGTGGAAATGACACAAAGTCGGCTAAATATCTCGTGAAATTTGTAAAATATTTGCTAATGAAGACTGACAAGACTATCTTAACGCCCAAGCCTTTTCTAGGGGGATAATAAACAGCACATTCCCCTTGAGAGGTTCTTAGAATCAAAATTGGTGTGGGCGGGTCCCGAATACACGATCTTTGCAATTGAAACGTAGTCAAAAGAAATGCTATTAAATCCATACTTTCTCCCTCCGTTAGAAGATGATCAAAACAGTATGAAATTTGTAAAGATAAAATGAATATCATACAAGCGTGACTTGTCGCAGGTCTTCAACCTTTCAACTTATGTTAAAAATAATTCCTAATAACGATTGTCGTAGTTCAGATGGCTCTGAGCACTATGGGACTCAGCTGCTGTGGTCTTCAGTCCCCTAGAACTTAGAACTAATTAGACCTAACTAACCTAAGGACATCACACACATCCATGCCCGAGGCAGGATTCGAACCTGCGACCGTAGCAGCAGCGAGGCTCCGGACTGGAGCGCCTAGAACCGCACGACCACCGCGGCCGGCTGTTCAGTTTTACTCAGCTGTTTATGTATCAAATAACGTAGAAGTTTACTGGCACAGTCATTCTCTATATTGAAAGGGGAAGTTTCAAGATGTAACAATACCCAACTTTTGAAGTCCATAATTTCATTGGTTTTCGAGTTTTGGATTATTAACATGATTTTAATGGTCGTCTTGAAAACCAACTTTTGATACTGACACCACAATTTTCACATGCCAGATTTTGTAGGTATATTCACAAGACGTAGTTTAACGGTCCTGTGCATTCATTTTATAAGAGATATTAATAATTTGTTTTCAGTGCCTGTTTCAAAAAATGGCTCTGAGCACTATGGGACTTAACATCTATGGTCATCAGTCCCCCAGAACTTAGAACTACTTAAACCTAACTAACCTAAGGACATCACACAACACCCAGCCATCACGAGGCAGAGAAAATCCTTGACCCGGTCGGGAATCGAACCCGGGAACCCGGGCGTGGGAAGCGAGAACGCTACCGCACGACCACGAGCTGCGGGCTGCCTGTTTCAAATTTCAGCCTTAAATTTTCATTACTTTTGGTATACAGATGCTATTGGTTGGGTTGGATTATTTTGGGGGAAGAGACCAAACTGGGAGTTCATCGGTCTCATCGGTTTAGGGAAGGACGAGGAAGGAAGTCGGCCGTGCCCTTTCAAAGTAACCATCCCGGGATTTGCCTGGAGCGATTTAGGGAAATCACGGAAAACCTAAATCAGGAGGGCCGGACGCGGGATTGAACCGTCGTCCTCCCGAATGTGAGTCCAGTGTGCTAACCACTGCACCACATTGCCCGCTAGATGCTATGGTAAAATGAATAAGTTACTTATACTAATCCACCAAAGAAAGCAAACACATCAAGACCTCTCCCTGCAAAAATTTCATTCAGATTAGTGAATATTTTTGATATAAACAGTGACACTAAGCTTACAAAAACGAACTTAATGTAAAATGAATTTTAACATTTTATCTGAAAGAACAAACACCATGCGGAATCCGCAGCTGTGATACATAATACGTAAACTGAAAGTGTTGGTGGGGAGAAAGGGAAGGAATTACTGATGTCAGCTGCATCCGGACATTACGCGAATGAGGGGTGGCGAGTGGAAATATGTACTGTACTGAATTCAAAGCCGGCCGGAGTGGCCGAGCGGTTCTAGGCGTTACAGTCTGGAACCTCTCGACCGCTACGGTCACAGGTTCGAATCCTGCCTCGGGTATGGATGTGTGTGCTGTCTTTAGGTTAGTTAGGATTAAGTGGTTCTGAGTTCTAGGGGACTGATGACCTCAGCAGTTAAGTTCCATAGTGCTCAGAGCCATCATTTTTGGGATTCAAAACGGGGATCTTCAGCTTACTCGGCAAGTGCGTTGACCAATGCGCCGTCCTGGATACAGCGTTATCGCAATTGCTCGGACAATCTCGCCGCATCTCACGGCCGATCTACACTCCGACCGAGCGACGCCACCTATCCGCTGCCCATGTCCATTGCCCCCTGGTCGCTACTCTGAGATTCCCACAGGAGGTCGGACGTCCTTGTGCACCCGCACTGAAGAAGGTGGATCCATAGTCCATCTAGGCGAATCGATTGCATGCTGTGTCCATTCACCAATTAATATTGAGTACTTCTCCAGCAACTGTTTACCGATATTCCTGCAGTTACTGTTGATCCTGATGTTATTCCAGCAAGGTGTCGAGTATTTTGTACTCCATGTTTAAGGACGGAGATCCTCTGCAGTCTACATTCTTTGAGAAAGTGAGGAGATAGTGTCCTCCACTTCCTTTAAATCGGACTCAGCCCGTCCCAGCCTGGTCACGTTCCTTTCTACTGCATTTGAAACCTCACTCAGCTTTTCGTCCACTGATTAAAACGACCGTCGAATTCTCCACGTAGCGGAGCCATCTCATTCCTAAATCGTTTTCTGTCCTCTCGCACTTCTCTCCCGTTTGTTTTCGCTTTTTCCTTTCTGTTTCACCCTTCCTGTCTCTCCTCTGCACTTCTTTTCTGTCTGCCTCTTCTTGTCTGCCATCCGTTTCTGTTTGTTTCTACCTGCTTCTGCTTTCGTGCGTCTTTCCTGCATTTCTTTCCTGCCTGTGCATGCTTTCTCCTGGAGTTGTTTGACCCACAATGCAATATCTCCCAAGGCTCCGAAATTTTGTCTGGTCTGAGCCACGGCCGACTCCGTTTCGTAAGTCGAGCTAGTTTCACTGAGTTCGGTTACGTTGGTGCGGTTTTCTACATTCAGTGCACGTAACTTCTGCTGACGCCTCCCCGTCAGAGAATTCAGACACGACATCTTGTGATTGCATGCAATTCTCCTTGTTAAGCACTACCCTTCCCTCTCTAGATCGTGCTCAATCTACCTGTAACAACATTAACTCTGAAAGCTATAAGAGATCTCCATACATGTGTTCAGTTATAAACGTGAACACATCAGCTGCTCTTGGCTCACAGTTGTCTAGGAGGCTGGGTTTTGTTGCTTTCGCCACTGTCAGTGCTAGTAACATGGTAAATTCACAATAAATGAATGTGATAATTCATACTAGCTAATGGCTGAAAATTTACTCACTCACTCCACAAACTATTACTGAGTGAGGTGGCGCAGCGGCTAGCACACTGGACTCTCATTCGGGAGGACGACCGTTAAACGCGCGTCCAGCCAAACCTGATTGAGGTTTTCGGTGATTACCGTAAATCGCTTTAGGAAATTGAGAGGATGGTTCCTTTGAAAGGTCACGGCCGATTTCCTTCCCCGTCCTTCTCTAATCCGATGGGACCGATGACCTGACTGTTTGATTCCCTCCCGCAGATCAACCAATCAACCAACCACGAACTAACTATTCACTGACACATGTATCCATCTGACGACTGCCAGCTACACCCAGACTCATTTAGTAATTGCAAAATCTTGCAAGAAGTGTGACCCTGATGATGTTAGTATTTAACAGTCTCATTCATAAGCTCTTTACAGCGCAGACGGTCGCCATAATTTTTCAAATGGCTCTGAGCACTATGGGACTTAACATCTGTGGTCATCAGTCCGCTAGAACTTAGAACTAATTAAACCTAAGGACATCACACACATCCATGCCCGAGGCAGGATTCGAACCCGCGACCGTAGCAGTCGCGCGGTTCCGGACTGAGCGCCTAGAACCGCTAGACCACCGCGGCCGGCGCCATAATTTTTTTAACCCACGAGCGTTGATGGTCAGAATAAATCAGTTTTAAGCAAGCTACGATTATATCCAAGTTCCCTTTCTAAATCTTACTGAGTAGCAATAATTACTGAAATATTACATGTTCATGTTAGGGATACTACTTAAATCGTCTGAGTGCCGAAAATTCACGAAACTCAATCTCGAATTGCAACTCACCAGTGAGAAATTTGCAACAGTTGAGGGCACAGCACACACAATATCCGCAGTTCGGCTGTACTGAAGCTTCGTGATGTTAAGGATATACACCACTCAAAAATTGCAGTTTTCCAGCTCCTTCAAGCTATTTTAAATATGAATTCAACCAATAGAAAGATGAACGCTTTTGTGATTAATTGGATATCAAACATTAAACTGCAAGTCAATTTTTTTTAAATTAGTAGAAATACAATGGGCTAGATTCCAAAATTTTAGAGTATTGCGAACAGTACCGAAAAATCGTTAATGACACCTCATTCTTATGGGGATTATCCCTCCTCTCTGCTGGTGCGATAACGAATTTTGTAACTTTAATATGATACGAATTATGGGGGATGTTAATTACAAAAAGTTAATTACTGCGAAATATTAATTAATACATGAAAATCACTTAATATAAAAGCACTTCGCAAGTGTGTTCGTATTCTAGCACAGTCTGAGTTGCATGTGTGTCTGTCTTGCCTGCTTAATTAAACTGGCATAATTAATTTTTCGTGTAATTGCTTCCCCTTGGCGATACATGATGCTGTTGACAAACGTTAAGTAGCACAGCAGATGCGTTTCCTTGCCATCTATAATTTGAAACATCTGTCATCTTTCTGTCTTACTTCATTATAGAGAAAGTAATCTTAGGTTTATCTAAACCGCTCTATTGATTTAGTTCGTATAGGTAAAGTTTCAAATTATTCAGAGCGCTCTGCTGTTCAAAACGGTGTGTAACGGGCTTTCCTGTGTCTAGTGTGGTTACAGCAGTCTGAATAAATAACCGCAGGTTGGTTTAGGTGTGAGATGGAGTATCTCTGCAGTATTGCACCGAAAGCAGTTCCTCCGTAGATAGGCTGCAACCATCGCAACATTACAGAAGAATCCATAACGTCAGAGTTGTTCTACGTATTTCGTATGGTTTTAATCTACGAACAGATAGAATTATAAAGTCAGCCAGAAGCACAGCTTTCCTGTTTTCTGTTAAAAATGACGGTGAAAAGGAAAACAAAACAGCACACTTTCAAAGCACAGCTTGGCAAGTTGTTTCTGGCAGCCAGTTCAACAGAAAGTTTTTATTGTACAACGTGCTTGTTTCTCCAGTGGTTTAGGCTGTGCGTTTTCTGTCAGTCAGTCAGTTGTTGGAGAAAGAATTCATCCACTCGGATCTTTCATTTAATTGATTTGTATTAAAACAAAACAATTTCAGTAACATCATGACTCTGTTGAAATAAATTAAACCGGAATACACACCTTTGACTATAATTTGTTGGTGTTTTAATGTGTCATCGCAACGCTTGGTGATGAACGATATTTTTTGTCATTCTGTCCGGAATGAAACCAAATGACGCCGATGGTTTACCATCTCTCGAGCACACCCCCTGCAGCCGCCCATGGAAAAACGCTTCAGTTCAAGGTTCCACACTCTTCCAACGACTGGCCTCGCAATTTATTAACCGTCATTGCGAATGCAAGGCGGATTGAAAACTAGATACGCTAAAATTGTAACGGCAAGTCGGGTGGAACCAATGGTATTCTTGGAATCAGAACATCCTCGCCTTTCAACCATCCTATGATTATCATTGTTTCAATCACGTTGTTCATCAACTTCTTAACAGCGAGTCTTGTTCCATTGCAAAGTTTCGGTTGGTTCAGACTGCGTAATTTGATTATCACTGATCCGACCACGGGCTGAAAATTGTGCGGTGGCATTCCTGACAAATCCAGTGGATTCAAGAATGCAATTGGATAATTGACGATTTCATCTGAATCGGCAATGGGATCGATCGAATTACGTGAATGCGATTTGACTTTGAATTTTTACGTTCAGATCATCTACATCATTATTTTTCGCTGCCAAATGACACTTTCGCCCAACGAAACACGGTTTTTGCAATTACAGAAGTATTCGGGAACACTTTCCTGATCAGTTCTTATTTCGATTTTGGGAACGACATGCGACTATTGGATGCGTCAACCGGACTGTTTCCATTGCGAATGTCTAATAACTGCTTGGAAAACACTTCCACCGATTCGTGATGTTGTAATGCGACTGGCATATTTGTTATTAACTTGAGACCTCTCGTATCTTCACAAAATCGATGACTTAAAGCAAGCGTTTATTTCACCAGCAGCAATTGACCTTGGAATGGCGGGCAGCGTTTGGAAAACATCGCCGGCCAGAAATATCAATATTCAATGTGAAATTTTTTGTTGTTATGAAAACGTGCGACAGCTGAACTGTCAAACTGAACGTCATGTGATAGGAGAACTGTCAAATCGACCGTCACATTTCTTTCACTGATATTTTCGTACAACAGTACGACCCAGATTTCCAACTTCCCCACTTGATTTAACAACAATTTTTTTTATATATAGTCAACTGTCAGCTTACACAGAACAGTCGCTAGTGCTACATGGCGTACATGGGCAGCATTTCTGTACAAATTAGTCCGTGTTGTTGTAGTGGCTTTAACTGATTTTGTGTGGCTGTTTATTCCTTGTTATGACTGTTCCGGCTAACATTCTTTCGTGCAGTCCTTGCTATAGTACAGGGTGAAGCCAATTTGTATTGTGAATTTATGATGCACCTTCATATGGAAGACAAACATCCTTTGTGATAAACTGATCTGAATGTGATGGTTATGTTATTAATCCTGATTTTCATTTCCTTTCCATTTTCAGCGCTGTGGGAAAGAGAAATTAGAACCCAATTATTCTGTGCATTGTGTTGTCGAGTGTGTAAGTGTAATTTATTCTGCTTTTTCTATCGTTAATTTTGTCTTTCCCTCATAAGGTTTTGTTTCGTTCTTTGTGGGTTATTCCATTGGAATTCTTTACACTTACTATCATTCAGAAGTTGAGTACTGCACATTGCCTATTCATTAAGAAAGATTTCATTACTCTTATTTATTGAGATTTTATTAGTGAAGCTTTTAATGTTCTTTGAATCATAGGTGTAGTTTTCTCCCAATAAAGGTTGTTTTATTCATTATGAAACAACTAACGTTTTGGCCGCAAGGTTCTATGATTACCACGTGTATTTTAATACACGTGGTTGCTTATAATTATTTGTAGTATTTATGGTGTCAACAAAATGTGTATTTTGATAAGAAATGTTTACGCCCCCACGAGCCCTGTTACTTCCACTGCTCAGCGTATGCTGCTGCTAGAACTGTCGTATCAGTACTTATATCCTTACTTCGTGTATCTTCTAAATTTGTAACATTCGCCAGCGGCACGGCATTTTTAGTGTTCCTAATTTCATCCTTTCTGGATTTACAGTGGACGCATTTTATAGCGCACAATGCTGTGCTCCAGACTTACAATGTCAGAAGCGTCTTCCTCTTATCAATATCTGATACGAATAGTCCACTTTTATAGAAGCAAATTTACTTCTTTTATGCTAATCTACTTCTGATACCTTACCTGCTTCCACCATTCGATGTAATCTTACCTCTTAGACAGGAGTATTCTTTCACTTCTTCCAGTGATGTATCGTTTTTGAAGTGAGCCATTATTCCCGTTTTTACAAATATTCGTCGTCTTTGTCGTTGTTTTATTTATCCTTAAACCATATTCAGTGATAAGTACTTGGGAAAGGAAACCGGCAAGAGAATCGTCGCTCCTTTTCTCCCACTTGACTCAGGGAACGTGTGAGAAACACTGATCTGGGAATTTGAATAGCACCGCTTTAGTACGGCGTCTCTGTCGGTACAAGAAAATATTCGATGAAATAAGAACAGAATTAAAAACAGTTGCAAGAACTGAAAGGAAAACAGTCAACCTTGGAAGTTACAGAAAGAACCAAATCATGTAGCCAAGTTGAAAAATAAAAGATTGTAAGACACAAAGACTAAGCACCATAGGACCACAGAATACAATATAGAAAGCTTTATGAGGGATTTACAGGTAACAGACAACAGTGCGATGGCTACGGGAGATGATGGTGATGATTCTAGAGTATTACCTGTGAAAAGCTAATTAGTTAGTTCTTAATGGTAATGTAAGGGTGTGTATAGTGACCACGTTTTTTCTCACTGTTGGTACTACCCACAATGGCAGCCTTTCAGTACTGTGTTTCTGTCTTATGTACTTTAATGGACCATAACTTTTATACTGAGCAATGAAAGTATGTATGATTGTATTTTATTATTCTCATCATTATTTCCATTTTTCATTCCCTACTGCTGAGGAAAGGTGAGGAGGGAGGGATTGTAGTAGTACTTCTTAATTTTCGCTCCAGTCGTAACAATAACGAAATTCCCCAGTGTAAATATGTGGGGTAGGATTTCCATTCCACCACTTATTTTATGACAAAGGGAAATTTCCCGAAAACCTTGAATAGAAAGGGTATATTGGGATTGTTTTCAATATAGTTCTGGGACATTTATTCTAACAGTTTTATAGCATGACTGTGTATTTCTCGTTTCTTCCTTATACTGTGTCTCGTAACAGTAAGACAGTTGCCTGACGGCCTAATTCTCAATAAGTAAAAACCTCTAGTGCTGTTAAATCTCTGTCATTTTCAAATGATCAGTTTCTGTTACAGATTAATAAAAGAACTGTAATAAAAGTCATCATACTTTGTGGATCAGTTTTTCTCCGACCCTTTGGGTTGTATTCATTTGGTTTGTCCTGTTTCCATCATTTGCAGGTGTAATTTAGTTAAAAAGCGTAGCTCATTGCGGGAAGTTCTTGTGATGTGCTCATGTAGTAAGTTCTTGTGTAGAGCTCGTAGTAAAAATTACAAGTGTGAAATTCTTCAGGCAGATGGACTTCCAACGATTTTTATACGAACGTGTATCAGTAAAGTGGAACGTGAAACAAACGGAAGATTTACGAAACTCTAAATTTGATTTGCACCACTGTAACGAAAAACTGATTTTTTCATTTCTCATATGTTTCATATTAATTGCTGGGACAATGATGAAATTTCAACGTTAACCTCAAGTAAGCAGTTGATACGACCACATCCATAAAACAGTCATGACTATATTGTTCTTGTTCATATTCGTACATTTTGTAGATGCAGTTAGCCCGCAAGCAATTGTTGAAGGAAAGTAATGTCTAGTTACACTATCTACCCATGTCGTACTAGTTCAATAGATTACCTTAAGATTCTTTCTTCAAAAATCTCCCGAAAAACTGCCTGGTTGCTGATTCTATCAATCCATTTAACCTTTTAAAGGTAACTCCAACACCATATATCAAATAGTCCAAGTTTTTTGAACAGCTTTTTGCTTCTGGCCTAAGTTTTGCATCCATGACGTGCGACGTTGCATATGTAGTTTATAAGCAGCTTTTTTCTCAACTATTTAAGCTTTTCGAGCAAAGGATTTTCATTTTCTTCATAAACATAACTTTTGCTTCCAAATCTCAGTTTTACGTTTTCTCCGCAGCTTAAAGTTTCATATAACTGAATTTTTATATTTTAAAATTCTGGAAGTTAATAAGTTACCACTATAGAGATAGAAGAATAGATAAAGGAAGCGATGATTAAGGAAAACAACACAGAAAAGAAGTTAGAATTCTTGAAGGGACATTCAAGCCTTCTGATCCGACATTCTTAGTGAGTCAGTATTACAGTATGAAGAGTACGTGAGCAATGTACTAATAATAATAATAATAATAATAATCTTCAACATTTTTTGAGTATTTTGCTTGGTCCTAAATGCGTGATGTTTCTTTATCTTCAGGCGTTGCTGATTGACCAATTCTTAACAGTATAACAGATGTTTACATACAGGTGTTAGAACGATGATAATATAAAACTAAAAGAATAGTCCAATGTGCGGCTGGTCCCGGCGGAGGTTCGAGTCCTCTGTCGGGCGTGGGTGTGTGTGTTTGTCCTTAGGATTATTTAGGTTAAGTAGTGTGTAAGCTTAGGGACTGACGACCTTAGCAGTTAAGTCCCATAAGATTTCACACACATTTGAACAATAATCCAGTAGTCCGCTGTAGTTGTATTTAATTAAGTTGATTGGAGTCCAACACAACCGGTTTCACAACTTTTAAGTTGCAGCTTATGGTGCATACAAATGCTATGTCATATGGTATAGAGAGTTGTTACAGAAGGCCGCAGAGTGATAGTTAGCGTAGCTGGACAAAGCTCGCAGCCTTTTTATCAAACCATCATCAATGATGAATGTCCAGTTCGTATCAAAATCGCGGACAGTCATCACTTAACCGATTAAAATACGTTCCTGTGGGCCTATGGGAAGCAGCAGAGGATGCCCCTCGTAAATGTTATCCTGGAAAATATAACATAGTTTACAATGTGACTGTGATACTGCTTCTCTGCTGGACAGAGGGAGAACAGACGCGATATGCCGAAAGTGAATGTAATAGATAATGTTCTAATATCCTCTTGAATGCAGCAATATCTGCATGGTAGATGTTGTAAATGAGAGTAAAGAGTCCTGTAAAGCTATGGAAACAAATATACAGATGGTTAGGTTTTCAGATGACATAGCCATAATACCTGCCCCACCCCACCTGCCCCCCCACAAAAAAAAAAAAAAAAAAAAAAGTTACCTCTGAAGAGCGCTAGAAAACATGGATTTAATACCTAGCGGTAAATACAAAATGGAGGTTAAGACAAGAGAGAAGTACAGGGCTATTACAAATGATTGAAGCGATTTCATAAATTCACTGTAGCTCCATTCATTGAGATATGGTCACGACACACTACAGATACGTAGAAAAACTCATAAAGTTTTGTTCGGCTGAAGCCGCACTTCAGGTTTCTGCCGCCAGAGCGCTCGAGAGCGCAGTGAGACACAATGGCGACAGGAGCCGAGAAAGCGTATGTCGTGCTTGAAATGCACTCACATCAGTCAGTCATAACAGTGCAACGACACTTCAGGACGAAGTTCAACAAAGATCCACCAACTGCTAACTCCATTCGGCGATGGTATGCGCAGTTTAAAGCTTCTGGATGCCTCTGTAAGGGGAAATCAACGGGTCGGCCTGCAGTGAGCGAAGAAACGGTTGAACGCGTGCGGGCAAGTTTCACGCGTAGCCCGCGGAAGTCGACGAATAAAGCAAGCAGGAAGCTAAACGTACCACAGCCGACGGTTTGGAAAATCTTACGGAAAAGGCTAAAGCAGAAGCCGTACCGTTTACAATTGCTACAAGCCCTGACACCCGATGACAAAGTCAAACGCTTTGAATTTTCGGCGCGGTTGCAACAGCTCATGGAAGAGGATGCGTTCAGTGCGAAACTTGTTTTCAGTGATGAAGCAACACTTTTTCTTAATGGTGAAGTGAACAGACACAATGTGCGAATATGGGCGGTAGAGAATCCTCACGCATTCGTGCAGCAAATTCGCAATTCACCAAAAGTTGACGTGTTTTGTGCAATCTCACGGTTTAAAGTTTACGGCCCCTTTTTCTTCTGCGAAAAAAACGTTACAGAACACGTGTATCTGGACATTCTGGAAAATTGGCGCATGCCACAAATGGAGACCGACAGCGCCGACTTCATCTTTCAACACGATGGTGCTCCACCGCACTTCCATCATGATGTTCGGCATTTCTTAAACAGGAGATTGGAAAACCGATGGATCGGTCGTGGTGGAGATCATGATCAGCAATTCATGCCATGGCCTCCACGCTCTCCCGACTTAGCCCCATGCGATTTCCTTCTGTGGGGTTATGTGAAAGATTCAGTGTTTAAACCTCCTCTACCAAGAAACGTGCCAGAACTGCGAGCTCGCATCAACGATGCTTTCAAACTCATTGATGGGGACATGCTGCGCCGAGTGTGGGAGGAACTTGATTATCGGGTTGATGTCTGCCGAATCACTAAAGGGGCACATATCGAACATTTGTGAATGTCTAAAAAAACTTTTTTAGTTTTTGTATGTGTGTGCAAAGCATTGTGAAAATATCTCAAATAATAAAGTTATTGTAGAGCTGTGAAATCGCTTCAATCATTTGTAATAACCCTGTACTAGGGTGTTCCAGGGAATCAGAAAAAGTAAACAATGAAATTAATATAAATCAGATAGAAACGTCTTAATGCAAATGTGGAGTGGAAAACCTAAATGATGCAACTGCCAAAAAGATTTCTCAAAGGTGGCGAAACCCCTGAGTAGTGCTAAGATTTTAAATAAATTCTTTCTGTTTTCTTTTTTACATCTTTTTAAATAATGTTGAGACAAACATATCAAACGAACGTTAACATATTTATTCAGTCCAAAAACATCTCCGTCCATTTCAAGTTGTCCAACGTGATCTATGTTCGTTCTTAAGTAAGTTATTACGAGCTTAGAACGCGGTTATAAAACTCATTATTGTCTTCACTAAATAACTAAGGAATATCTTTTTTGTTTTTTTGCATGGAGGTGCTACAGAAGGCAGGACGTAAATTGACGAACAGTGATTCCACGATCCGAAATAAACTACTTGTCGCACTGAAGGAAGACATTGTGGCTTTTCTAGTTATGAATTAATCCTGGGACTTCCTGATTTGTGGCCATGAAACTTGGTTAGCAGTAACTGTCGAGGTATCTGCATATTATATTAAGTCATTGTCACAAACGAAGAATCTTTGTCCTGTAACAGCAAAAAGTTTGTATATGAAGATGATCAGGCAGCAGTAATCAGATCAGAGAGAAAAAGCGTAATCATCTGCTTTTTCAGTTTTCCAGCACAGATGTAATTGTGTAGACAAAGGTTAGGTGTTGTCTGCTTGACCTTAAATTGGTGGACAAAATTTTGTCGACGTTCTAACAAGAAAATGATTCCGTTCTTACTGATTTCTCTCTAGACAATGAAACACTGTTTTCAAGACGTCTCAAACAGTAAATCAATGTACAAGTTACGAAACTGTACCGGCTGTAAGCTCGTGTAGCACCTTCTTCTTTTGTTTCTTATTCTCATATATGATGAGCTGAAAGCTAAGACGCCCATTTCACGAAATACACAAATTTAAGTGGATTGGTAAACTGACTTTAGTGACCATAACGGTGGCACCAACTCTTGGCGCATCAAAGATCTACGAGCGATACGAGATTCAGCTTGAATCATACATTAATGATGAAGTCCGCCACAGTTGTAAGAATTATTTATGTCTGAAGAGGACAGCTGTAAAAATCATTTGTTTTTAAAAAGGTAAGAAAAACCCTGTTGCAGGACATATCCCCCACCTTCAGGTGCATATTTTATTAAAGTTAATACCAGCAGAAACCTTCATTAATTTGCATCGAAGATTATAGTATGTGCTATATGTCTCATGTCCTAGCTAGGCGACATTTGACAGAAGTTTCTGCTGACGGGAATTCTGCAACTGTTATTCTTCACTCATGATAAAATCCGCTACAGCTGTAGAAATTATTTATTTCTAAAAAGGAAAGGACAATCCGATTTCATCACACTTATTCCACCTTCAGATGATTATTAAAATGTGATGCATCCGAAGACGGGATAATTGTCGTGAAACCGGTTTGTGCTTTTCATTTCAGAAATAAATAAATTTTACAACAACGGTGGATTTTGTTATTAATAATTAATATCAGTTGTAGAAGTCCAGTCAAGAGAAACGTGGTTTGAATCATACAGCTGTACATTGACGTTTGTGCTTTAACATGGAACAAAAGATAATTGCCCAATTTTGGGACTTGGATCAATTATCTTTCCTATTCTACCAGTGTCAAGTAGGGAGAAAACTGCCGTAGAGGTTAATATCAGCTAACTGTATTTGTGTTAACCCTTGCGTTAACATTATTACAGCGAAATACAGGAAAAAAGACATCACCTGATAAAATTTTCGTTTCCTGGATGTGTCTCTTCTGACAAAAATAAAAATCGGAAGTCCCTTTGTGATACCAGATGCTCCTGCTAGTCTGCGTGGCTCACGAGTCATGCGACCGGAGTCTGTGGACCTCAGGGGGCAAGATTTTGCTCGTTACAGTGTTCCGGCGAAACATGCAAATTACTCGAGCAACTTGTGCTGGCGAACGGGACACCTGCCGCGTTATTTCAATGTAATAACAGCGGCCGTCGGCGCTGTTAAAGTTGAATGCCGCACCTCCCACCACCCCTCTCCCTCCGGCTGCCTCCGCGGTCGCTGTCACCAACAACTTGGTCGGAAGAGCGTCTGACGGCCGCTGCGGCGTTATTGCATCCTGTGCCCTCCCCCCTCCCCCCTTCCTCACACCGCCCTCCTCCTCTCGTCCCCTCACCCCTCAACCAACGAGACGACCGCAGTCACAGACATAGAGGACCACCAGAATCGGCTAAACACAGAGTACGCGTCAGGGGTGTTGCAGCAGTTCCCCTATACGTACAGGGCTGCCAACCTTTTTGTGTAAGACACGCTTTTCTTTCTTTGTAGTATAAAGGTCGTGGTCCACGAAACTCTTCTGTTCCTAACGTTTCGTCCAGAACTGCTGGACATCTTCAGAGGCGCTGCTTCTCCGTGGAGTCTCGCCGACTGACGGATCTGACGTCTGAGAGCGATATACATGCTGTCAGAAATGGAGCGTGGCCGGAGTTACACGTAATACGCAGAGATGATCCTTCTCAATGATAAAACTTAACTATCGATTGTCGTCTTGTCAAAGATAGGCCGTTTAGCGGATCTGCACAGCTACTGTCCACATGCCCATAAGTTTCATGGCCTCTTCTTTCCAAGTTAAATCTATGTTTATATAATTCATTGGGTTCCATACATAGCTGTGGACAATACTTCGTCGTCGTACATAAATTTTTTGATTCATAAGACTTAACTTCGTGACTTCCTGACTGAAGAGCATGCTCTGCTACAGCCGATTTTTCTGTTTTCCCTAGTCAGTAAAGACTTTTGTGTTTCTTTAGCCGTGTATTCACGCTTCTCTTGTTTGTTCCAGTATTAACTTTACTACACATAAACGGAATTTTATATACTCCGCATCCTGACAGAGGAGGGCGTTTATCCTTCACAGATCGAAGTGCTTGGCCTGTTTTCTTTGTTGGTCTAAAAACCGGTCTAATGTGCTGTTTCCTTAAAATCTTTCCGATCTAAAAACCGGTCTAATGTGCTGTTTCCTTAAAATCTTTCCGATCTAATCTGTCTCTTTTTTAATAAAATGTAGAGAAACTGTATTTTTTCCATCATTGTTTTTCACGCTTGCCCGTCGGCATTCCGTTATTTGGTCATGGAATTCAATTCACTTCTTTCTCCGAGTAGCCATTTTTCTCGAAAGCCAGCGTTAGGACGTAAGGTTTTTCGAAAAGTAGCATGCAAGTACAGATGTTCATGTAATAACTCTAATCACTACGCACAACAAAAGAAAGGTATCATTAAATTTCTTGCAGATAGAGCCAAAAGAATTTGCACACCTGAATCCCTGGACGCTGAATTAAAACATTTGTTTCCCCAGCGTTTGCTTTGCTTGAGCACTTTATGTTCTACGTTCAGAGGCTGCTGCTTTTCACTTCTTTTTTTTTCTCAGCGGAGGAGCAACGCCTCTGAAGATTTCCAGCGCAGATTAGGAACGGATGAGTTTCGTGGACCACGACTTTATACCCCGAAAAGTTTACCATCAGGAATGTCACCTGGTCGTGAAACCCTTCATTCTATGATTTTCTCTATTTATACTACGGTAAGTCATAAATTATCTTCTTTATTGCTATACCTTTTATTGCAGTACAAATAGGATATGTATGTTAACATCACTTTTCAATACAGTGACTTTGCTCTTCAGCACACTCGGTCCATCGTTGTACAAATTTTCTGATGCCCACAGTAAAGCGAGCAGCGAGCCACGCTTGCACAACGTGCTTCAGTTAGTGTTCCAAACCAAATCGGCGTCGCCTCAATGTCTCTTTGAATGGACCAAGTAAGTGGTAGTCGGAAGCGGAAATATCAGGACTATACAGAGGATGATGGAAGTTTGTAGCATTACACTGTACGGTATAGAGAAACATGGACTGTGCAGAAAACCGGAAAAGAAGAGGAACGAAGCGTTTAAGACGTGGTGTTACAGAAAAATGTGGAAAATTATGTGGACTGGTAAGGTGAGGAATAAGAGGGTTCTACGGAGAACCGGCAAGGAAAGGATTATGTGAACAACACTGACATGATGACAGGATGATAGGACGTCTGTTAAGACATCAGGGAACAACTTCCATGGTAGCAGAGGGGGCAGTAGAGGATAAAAACTGTAGAGGAAGACAGAAAGTGGAATACATCCAGCAAATAATTGAGGACGTACGCTGCAAGTGTTACTCTGAGATGAAGGGTTTGACACAGGAGAGGAATTCGTGGCGAGCTGTGTCGAAACACTCGGAAGACCTCTATTTAAAAAATGTGCCCTGTAGTGACAGAGAGAGGATTTTACTTCGTAGAGAATGGGTATTTCTGCTGTATTTTTCAGACAATAGTGAATATACTGACGGAAAAAATTGCAGTATTAAGAAGTAAGTAATGAAAAGCAATAAAATTTCGGGAATATTTTTGTTTAGCTAACATATTTCAGTGCGGCAACGGCCTTGCCGCAGTGGATACACAGGTTCCCGTCAGATCACTTAAGTTAAGCGCTGATGGGCGTGGCCGGCACTTGGATGGGTGACCATCCGGACCGTCAAGCGCTGTCGCAACTTTTTGGGGTGCACTCAGCCTCGTGATGCCAATTGAGGAGCTACTCGACGGAGTAGTAGCGGCTCCGGCCAAAGAAAACCATCGTAACACCGGGAGAGCGGTGTGCTGACCACACGCCCCTCCTATCCGCATCCTCAGCTGACGCTGACACGGCAGTCGGCCACTTGTGGCCTGACGAGGGAGTGCTGTGCTCAACATATTTAAGTGATTAACATTTGCGAGACTACAGGTTAATGTAGGGGCGAGATAAGCTACTGCATATGTGAAATGCCGGTACATTAATAACCGTTGTAACTGGCAGAATGTTGAAGGCAAGTGTGCGTGCATTGTGCTGTACAGGTGTTGGATGTCAGTTTGTGGAATGAAGCCTGTTGCATTTGATGTCCCATATGTGCTCGACTGGTGACAATCTGGAAACCGAGCAGGCCAAGGCAACATGTTGGATTGAAAAACACTCCCTGGAACGCCATTACCTCAAACGTGAGTTTGCAGAGAGTTCCAGCGGTGTGGGCAGTAGTACGTGGACGGGCACTGTCGAGCAATAACGCAACACTTTTCGACAACAGTCCTCGTCGTTTGCTTCTAACTGCAGCCTTCAGGCTGTCTGAAAGCATCTCATTGTAAGGCGCACCGTTTATTATTATGACCTGCCACTCTCCTGATAATGTTCTCGTACCAGACCAGCTCAGTTTAAAAAAAAAGGTAAGCACGAATTTTCCTGCGGATGGTTGGGTTTTGAACTTTTTCCTGTTGGCCAGTTGTGGATCTATCCATTCCACACTCTGCCGTTTACTTTCCGAGTCGTAATAGGGGATCCATGTTTCGTCACCAGTGGTGATTCTGTCTAAGAAGCCTTCATATTCGTTGCCATTCCGATCCAGATGTTTTTGGCAGATTCTAAGCGCGTTTGTTTATGCAGCACTGTGAGTTGTTTCGGGACACATCTTGCACAGACGTAATGAAACACAAGTGTGTTGTGTACGATTTCATAGGCAGAGTAATGATTGATTTTGCGGACGATGTGCTCCTTTATCAACAGTCCCTCATTTGTCTACCAGTACCATGTCATGTACACGCTCACCGCGCAGGATTAGCCGAGCGGTCTTAGGCGCTCCAATCATGGACTGTGCGGCTGATCCCGGCGGAGGTTCGAGTCCTCCCTCGGGCATGGGTGTGTGGGTTTGTCCTTAGGATAATTTAGGTTAAGTAGTGTGTAAGCTTAGGGACTCATGACCTTAGCAGTTAATTCCCATAAGATTTCACACACATTTGAACATTTTTTGTGCACGCTCAATGCTTCCATCATTTATGACGGTGGATGGTCGTCCGGCTCCTTCTCATGCGTTAACAATCCATTCGTAGACACTTCGTTGCGGCAAGATATTGTTCCCGTATTTTTCAGAAACACTGAGTCTTCGATCGCTAGCACCCCCAGTACACATTTCGACCAAAAAAACCGGTTCACTGCTAGTTGTTCTTGTTTCGTGCAAACTTGTAACGGAGCGGCCATGGTCTCTCAGCAACAAATGGAAGACACGGAGGAATTACGACCAAACTTTCATAGTAGGACCACAACAGCGTAACAATAAAATAAACTAGGACAGAGGCCATTATGTCAGCAGTATAGATTATTGTTGTCTTACCCTTGTAGTTTATGAGTCTGACTATACAGGGTCTTCCCATAAGAGTTTGCAAAAATTTAACAGGACATAGAGGACGTTCCCCTGAACCCCCCAGGTTAGCCGAGAGCACTAACGCACCGCTTCCTGGACTCGGGCAGATGCGCCGGCCCTGGATCGAATCCTCCCGGCGGATAACCGATGTAGGCCGGTGTGTCTGCCGATCTGAATGTGGTTTTTAGGCGGTTTTCCACATCGCGCTAGGTGAGTGCCGGGCTGGTCCTCACGTTCCGCCTCAGTTACATGACTCGCAGACATCTGAACACGTTCGCACTCTTCCATGGATTACACTAGACGCAGACAGCTGGGTTACATTAATTCCGTCCTGGGGGGTACGTGGTGGCGGCAGGAAGGGCTTCCGGTCACCCCTTCTAACTAACCTTGCCAAATCCGTTCCTAGATAAAAAAAGAAAAGGATGTTCCACTGAATAATTTGAGGCAGTGAATCTGGAGTCGGAAAAGTCAGCTTAAGGATATAATACAAATTAAATCACATTACTGTTTACTTTTTTATTTATATTAGTTACAGTTAACTGCAAATACCATCACTGACACAATGAACGTACCATTTGTACTGTATCTTACAAAATGTGCTGAAACACGCCCATCAACCTCAATGCAAATATCACATCGGCGAACAAGTTTCTGACGCACCCTGACAAATATCCCTGGCGTGTTTAGAATCACATCACAGGCAGCTACAGTTCGGCAACTAATTTCATCTCCGTATCCACTGCGGTCTCATACACAAGGGCTTTTAGGCATCCCCTTAGTAAATAATCAAAGAGATTCATGTCACGTTACTTCGAGGTCACGGAATAGCACCTCCCCTTCATCCAGCGACCAGAAAATGCAGCCTTCAGATGGTCGCAGATACCCAGACTGAAGTGAGGCGGTGCACCGTCATGTATCCAAATTCTGTCACGAACGGAGAAGGATATTTTCTCGAACAACTCAGGTAGAACTCTTTGCACGAAACTCAAGTACAGGTGGCCATTCAGATGGCCAGGTAGAAGATATGGCCCTATGAGATTGCCGCCTACAATTCCGGCCCAGATACTGACAGCAAAACGTACTTGATGATTTGACTGCCACAGCGTGAGAGCTATTCATTCCGCATATGGCTATTCCTGCTGTTCGAAATATCATCACGATCAAACTACGCCTCGTCATCAAACAGCACAGTTTGGAGGAAATCTGGTCGATCAATCCAATGTTGGAGCAACCACTCACACACTGCGACCCTTGATGCAAAGTCAGTCACAAGCAATGCATGGAGTCACTGTCGGTGTTATGGGTGTAATTGTCGTTCGTGGAGTACTCATCACACTCTAGTATAAACAGAACCCATTTCACGTGCGATACGACGAGTAGTTGTAATGGGGTCCGGTGCAACGCGTTCTCACCTCCTCGTCAACTCAGGTGTACTCGTGGTCCTCATGTTGCCAGGTCCTTAGTTTCTTCTTTTCAATGAACCAGTATCCCACATTCGTCCATCGAAAGAAATAAACACTCGTCGTGACGGATGATGCCTGTTTGGAAATCGTTTCACACTCGTCTTGACGGATGATGCCTGTCTGGAAATAGTTTCCTGTACAGCCTTTCATTGGTGAGAGCACTGGAACGCACTTCCCCACGCACAAGGTAAATGTCAGTGAATTCTGCGTAACTGTACCGGTAATGTCCCGTAGTGCTGTACTGTACGTCTCTGAACAGCACTATGTAATGAATGGGTCGGTCGTTGATTCACACCACGTTCTGTCATGGAACAACGTACCTACAATACAACACAGCCACCTTATGGACAAGTAAAGTAAACAAAACCTGTATCATGGCTTCCTAGTAATCAGGCTCGTCTTCATAGTTTCCTTGCAGGAAACAAACATTGCACATGTAAATAAACAGCACAGTACGTATAAACTTGTGCGCACGTTAGTTGCAAATAAGCTGGAAAACAGTAATGGTAGACAAAGCGGTGGACACGTTTATTCCATATATCCTTGCGCTGGCTTCTCCGACCTCAGGTTCCTTACCTCAAATTGTTTAATGTAGCATTCTCTATCTCCTGTTACATTTTTCCACGCTCTTACGGGCGCACACCGTATATTAATTTTTTTTTATTGTTGTACGATCGTGAGTTCGGCCTTAGTCCATTTTCAAGCACAAAAACTTATTTATATGTCAAAAGAGGTCAGACTGATATGAAACACAAGCCCCTGTCGGTAAAGTGTATCTGCTCGTATACAGATTTGACCTGTATGACTAGATAAGTTTTCTCGACAAGCGTTTATTTCATACCAGTCTGATGTATTTTGACATACAGATCAGCCTAAGGTTGAAATCTGGCTTGTACAACAATAAAATAAAGATTATTACAGTCAAATGGCGGCAGCATCACATTAAAAATGAACCTCAGCACCCCTAGCATCCTATATCCTCCATTATTACTTGTCAAAAGTCTTCTAATCTATGTATTCCTCTATAGATTTTACCCTCTACAAGTTCCTGTCCGCTCTTCTTGTCAGTATTTTCGATATGTTCCTTTCTTCGCCAATTCTGTGGAGAGCGTCCACATTCCTTGTCTTATCAGTCAACCTAATTTTCAATACCCTCCACCGGCCGCGGTGGTCTAGCGGTTCTAGGCGCAAAAATCCGGAACCGCGCGACTGCTACGGTCGCAGGTTCGAATCCTGCCTCGGGCATGGATGTGTGTGATGTCCTTAGGTTGGTTAGGTTTAAGTAGTTCTAAGTTCTAGGGGACTGATGACCACAGATGTTAAGTCCCATAGTGCTCAGAGCCATTTTCAGCACCCTCCTTTCGCCCACAGCTTAAACGCTTCGATTCTCTTCTTTCTCAGTGTTTTCACACCACCATATTCCTCTACCATACAATGCTCTGCTCCAGACGTACTTTTCAGAAACTCCTTCCTCAATTTAAGGTGATTTGTAAACCCTCGTCACCAGTTTTGTAAACCATCGTCGCCAGTTTTGTTAAGACATCGTAGTTACTGCTGTGGAGGCCAAGTTGCCACTGTTGTTATGGTAGACCGAGTTTGTGAGTTCGTGAAACTGCTTCTGGTGCAGTACACCACTAAGACAATCTTTCCCTGCGACTGTTACACAGCTGTACCCCAGGGTCAGGTGCCAGGATAGGAGAACGATGGTTCTACAACACTCCAACAAATTAGCTTTTTTTCCGGGATAGCAAGATTTCTTAACTTTGTATGTTTCGAGGACCCCAATTTACGTGGTAAACTTATGACAGTTCTCATTTCTGCCACTCTTCATGACTTTCATCTTTCTTTGGTTTATTCCCAATCCATACTCGTAAGTCATTAGACCGTTTCACTTAACAGATTCTATAATTTTTCTTCACTTTAACAGAGTATAAAAATATTATCAGCGAATGTTATATTGTATACCCTGTCACACATACAACAACACAGAAGGATAATTGGTAATAATAGTAACAGTAATATGGCGCATTAAGATTAAGAGTAATATTTATTTCTTCAGGAGATTTAAAGCTGTGTTCTTATGACTGAAATCGGAAAAGACGATGTAAGACGTAAAGACTGCAATATCAGTGACAGTAGGTATTAAGAAAGAACTGAGTATCAGTTGAGGACTCTGTGAAACAAGGGAGAGGGAAGAGGCGAGGAAGCGGGTGTTCACAAGAGCTAAGTACAGAGAAGGGTATGATCAAATGTGTGTGAAATGTTATGGGACTTAACTGCTAAGGTCATCAGTCCCTAAGCTAAAATACCTAAATTATCCTAAGGACAAACACACACACCCATGCCCGAGGGAGAACTCGAACCTCCGCCGGGACCAACCGCACAGTCCACGAGAAGGGTATGATAAATATTGGAGTATAAGCTGTCTTTTGAAGTTTTAAATGGTATTGAGGCAGACCGTTCGATGGTCAGATGGCTGACTGTGTTATTTAGTGGGAGAGAGGGGATTTTACTTTGTTGAGAATGAGTATTTCTGTTCTGTTTTCAGACAGCAATGAAATACACCGACGGAAAAAAATCACAACACCAGAAAATTATTAATGTAGAGTAATGAAATTTCGGGAATACATCTGTGTAGCTAACATACGAGGTCTATTCACAAAGTACATTACGTTTTGGAACTAAAAATAAATAAATTATTGGAAATTTTTTTTATTATATACAGATAAATGCCACACTTAAATACTACTTTTCTACATAGTTGCCATTTAAATTAAGGCACTTATCGTAGCGACGGACGAGCTTGGAAATTCCTTCGTCGTAAAATTCGGCCGCCTGCGCCTTCAACCACGTGGTTACCTCTTCTTGAAGCTGTGGCTCGCCATCACAACGCTGCATACCAAACCACTTCTTCATTGCTGGGAATAAATGGAAGTCGCTCGGTGCCAGGTCGGGACTGTACGGCGGATGAGGAAACAACTCCCACTTAAAAGTTTCGAGAACTTCACGAGTGGCATTTGCCGCGTGGGCCCGGGCGTTGTCGTGAAGCAGCAAGATCTTTGAGCCCAACTTTCCCCTGCGCTTGTTTTGTATCGCTTTTCTGAGGTTGTTCAGAGTTTGGCAATACCTTTGAGAGTTTATTGTAGTGCCTCTTTCCAGGAAATCCACAAAAATCACACCTTTTCTGTCCCAAAAGAGGTAACCACGTGGTTGAAGGCGCAGGCGGCCGAATTTTACGACGAAGGAATTTCCAAGCTCGTCCATCGCTACGATAAGTGCCTTAATTTAAATGGCAACTATGTAGAAAAGTAGTATTTAAGTGTGGCTTTCATCTGTATATAATAAAAAAAATTTCCAATACTTTGATTATTTTTAATTCCAAAACGTAATTTACTTTGTGGATAGCCCTCGCATTTAAGTGATAAACTTTGAGAGATAACTGGTTTATGTAAGCGCCAGATAAGTCATTGAAATGTGAAATGCCGGTACATTAATAACCGGTGTAATTCGCAGAATGTTGAATGCAAGTATGTGGATGTGCATGCATTGTGTTTTACAGGTGCTGGAATCAGTTTGTGGGGTGTAATTCCATGCCTGTTGCACTTGCTCGGTCAACGGTTAATGCTGGAGTTATCACCGCGTGATGTCCCACATATGCCAGATTGCAGACAGATCTGGTGATCGAGCAGGCCAAGGCAACATACCGACACTCTGCAGAGCGTGCCGAGTTGCAACAGCGGTATGTGAACGAGCGTTATCCTGTTGGAAAGGACGTCCTGGAATGGTGGTTCAAATGGCTCTGAGCACTATGGGACTTAACAGCTGTGGTCATCAGTCCCCTAGAACTTAGAACTACTTAAACCTAACTAACCTAAGGACATCACACACATCCATGGCCGAGGCAGGATTCGAACCTGCGACCGTAGCAGTCACGCGGTTCCGGACTGCGCGCCTAGAACCGCGAGACCACCGCGGCCGGCTGGAATGGTGTTCATGAATGACAGTACAACAGGTCGAATCACCAGATTGTGTACAGCTTTGCAGTCAGGGTGCGTGTGATAACCAGGAGAGTGCTCCTGCTCTCATAGGTAAATCGTACCCAAGACGATAACTCTAGGTGTAGCTCCAGTGCGTCTAGCAAGCAGACACCTTGGTTGCAGGCCCTTAAGTGACCTTCCTCTTATCAACACACAGGCATCACTGACACAGACGCAGAAAGAGCTCTCATCAGAAAACACTTATTTGTATGTCGCTTGACAACACTGAAGTCGCAAATGGTGTCGGTTTGGGGTTAGTGGAATGCGTGCTACAGGGAGCCTGGCTCTGAGCTGTCCTTGAGGTAGCCTGTTGTGGATTGGCAAGACAGCCAATCCACTATGAGAGGAAGCCGAAAGGCACGCGTTTTAGCTCACGCAGGCTGGCGTGAGGTCTGGAACAGGTCAAGAAAATGAGACTAACAAAACACGTACGTAGCTGCTGGAATACTTATCTTTAATCCATAATTGGTGAACATCGCTCTTGACGGTACATGTTTTACAGCATCAATAGTAACTGGTAATGGCGCCTTGCTAGGTCGTAGCAAATGACGTAGCTGAAGGCTATGCTAACTATCGTCTCGGCAAATGAGAGCGCATTTTGTCAGTGAACCATCGCTAGCAAAGTCGGCTGTACAACTGAGGCGAGTGCTAGTAAGTCTCTCTAGACCTGCCATGTGGCGGCGCTCGGTCTGCAATCACTAACAGTGGCGACACGCGGGTCCGACGTATACTAACGGACCGCGGCCGATTTAAAGGCTACCACCTAGCAAGTGTGGTGTCTGGCGGTGACACCACATAGCCGATTTGTAACAGTTGGTTGTGTCGCTGTGATGCCAACTGCTGCTCAGTTTGCTGCTACAGTTGCGTTACGATGCGTCAGAGGCGTACACCGAACACAATGGTCTTCCCTCTCAGTAGTGCCACGTGGACATCCGGAGCATGGCCTTCTTGTGACCGTGCATTCGCGTGATCACTACCGCCTGCAGTCATGTACAGTCTCTGCATTTCTGCGAAGTGTTTCTGCATTATCGTGCAAGAAAATTTCAGATTCTCGTAGCCGTATTACACGATCTCGTTCAGCCTCACTGAGGTGTTGATAACGGCGTTAAAGTCATTCTTGACTAACATCAACGCACCAAGTTCAGTGTCAAAGGTGACTAACGCTTGCCATCGTTACAGCTTTTATTTAAAACAAACATGATTTGCATCCTCATAGTGGCGCAACTAGCGACACTCTTATGCTAGTGGTCTTTTAAGATGCAGAAACGTGCCCATCAAATTTTGTTTATATCGCACAATTCCTTATTGGTATTCCAATTTTTTT
Organism: Schistocerca americana; assembly: GCF_021461395.2. Classification (NCBI taxonomy): domain Eukaryota; kingdom Metazoa; phylum Arthropoda; class Insecta; order Orthoptera; family Acrididae; genus Schistocerca; species Schistocerca americana. The sequence continues at coordinate 96,876,419 of NC_060119.1, forward strand.
CCGCTAGTGTGGTTAAACATATATAAGAGGGAATCCAGTGATTGACCAGACGACAGACTAATAAAGGGTATACTAGTCTCTAAGCTCATCGGGGCACGAGTGTTACGACCGAAACAGCGAACGTCATAAACGCATCATACACAGGAATTCATAGCCACTTCTAGCCGGGGAGAGTTCTCTTAAGAAAGTCCTTGGAGAACAGGATCACGGTACTTAAGCACGGTGAGTATTCTACGTGAATCTTCTTAAGCTCGAGAGGAAAACATTATCTTTTAATTCTGTAGTTAATGTGGTGACACCGCCATCTTCTTACAGACAGATGCTGTTGCTGAGGCTAGTCAAAGTGATGAAGCGAATAACCCGCAAGGTTTTTGCAGAAGAAGAAAAAGTGGACGCACCTTCACATGTCGATTCACGTGAAGTGTTTGGGTGAGGGGCTGCCGTACGCCATTTTTTCATTCTTCCAGTCTCCCCCCCCCCCCCCCCCCTTACCCCTTAGTTATGACTTGTCACCACCCCAACTTTGCACAGATGTCTACAGTTTTAATAATGATAGTAATAACAATAAAATGCATACATAGTTTTAATACAAGGTTCTAGGCGCTTCAGTCTGGAACCGCGCGACCGATACGGTCGCAGGTTCGAATCCTGCCTCGGCCATGGATGTGTATCATGTACTTATGTTAGTTAGGTTTAAGTAGTTCTAAGTTCTAGGGGACTGATGACCCCAGATGTTAAGTCCCATAGTGCTCAGAGCAATTTGAACCATTTAATACAAGGTGTACAACTTTCCTTCCGCCGTTTGCCGATAGGTGGCGACAACGGTAAGTAGCGGTCGAAAGCAACAGATCGCAGACGTCAGGCAGTTAGCTTGAACCTCGGTCAATATAATCTCATTCAAACATTAGTCGATTTTTATTTGCATCATAAAGTTGTTCTTGATTGAAAATGTCAGTTAACGAGCTTAATTCTCGTCATTTGCGGGAGGTGTTACTGTTTTGTTTTAGTAAGGAAGAAAACAGCGGCTGAGTCTCACCGAATACACTCAAGTATGCATAGTAAGGACGCTATTAGTGAAAGAATGTGTCGTGAGTGGTTTCATCGCTTCAAACGGTTCAAATGGCTCTAAGCACTATGGGACTTAACATCTGAGGCCATCAGTCCCCTAGACTTAGAACTACTTAAACCTAACTAACCTAAGGACATGACACACATCCATGCCCGAGGCAGGATTCGAACCTGGAACCGTAGTAGCAGCGCGGTTCCGGACTGAAGCGCCTAGAAACGCTCAGCCACAACGGCCGGCGTCAATGCTTCAAGAACGGTGATTGTAACGCCATAGACCGTCAAAATAAATGGCACGATTAGTGGGAGTGACATAGCAAACCATTTAAAAACGTCTCAAGGCTTTGGGCATGCTTCAGAAAGAAGAACTTCGGTGTCGTGTGAGCTGAAAACAAGAGAAGTTGAACGGTGTTTGTGTTTTTCTGAACAGTTGCTTCAGAGGCAAAAACGGGATATCTGTGGTGTCACCGCCAGACACCACACTTGCTAGGTGGTAGCTTTTAAATCGGCCGCGGTCCATTAGTATACGTCGGACACGCGTGTCGCCACTATCAGTGATTGCAGACCGAGCGCCGCCACACGGCAGGTCTAGAGAGACTTCCTAGCACTCGCCCCAGTTGTACAGCCGACTTTGCTAGCGATGGTTCACTGACAAAATACGCTCTCATTTGCCGAGACGATAGTTGGCATAGCCTTCAGCTACGTCATTTGCTACGACCTAGCAAGGCGCCATTACCAGTTACTATTGATATTATGAATAATGTACAGTCAAGAGCGACGCTCATCATTAATGGATTAAAGTTAAGTATTTCACCAGCTACGTCCGTTTTTTCTAAATTCTAATTTCCTTGTCCTGTTCCAGACCTCACGCCAGCCTGCGTGAGCTAAAACGCGTGCCTTTCGGCTTCCTCTAGTAAAACGGTGTTGGCTCTCCTGCCAACGCACAACAGTATCTGCATCGCATTGTGACCGGGGACGAAAATGGGTTCATTAAGATAGCCGTAAACCCAAAAAGTCATGGGGTTATGTCGGCCAAGCTTCCACGTCCCTGTCAAACCGAATATTCACGACTCCAAGATCATGCTCTGCATTTGGCGGGACCAGTTCGGCGCCGTGTGTTATGAGGTGTTAAAACCAAGTGAAACAATCACAGGTGCTCATTATCGAACGCAAATAATGCGTTTGACCAGAGCATTAAAAGACACACGGCCGTAGTACAGCGAGAGGCACGATAAAGTGATTTTGCAGCACGACAACGCTCGACCTCACATTGCAAAAGAGGTCAAAACGTAATTGGAAACGTTAAATTGGAAAGTCCTACCCCACCCACCGTACTCTCCAGACATTGCTCCCTCTGACTATCACCTGTTTAGATCAATGTCGCATGGCCTGGCTGACCAACACTTCCAAACTCATAAACAAGTCACGAATTGTATCGATTCGTGGATCGTTTCAAAAGATGAAAAATTTTTTCGACCCGGGATTCGTACACTGCACGAAAGATGAGAGAAACTAGTTTCCAGCGATGGAAACTACTTTGAATGATACATGTGTGATAAATTAGTTTCATTAAAGCCTCAAATGTTGGGGAATAACGACGGAATCGAAGTTCTACACTTTATACAATAATAAATTGTCTGACGTACTGGTAGAATCCGTAGTGGACACAAAGGTAGTGCAATTAATCTAGCAAACTTTTAACAGAGTGACGTATTCAAGACTAAAACTCTAAGAGAATCGTACAAAGAGTTTTAATTAAAACTGGGATCTGACAGGGTGGTGGACTACCCCCAACTCTGTTCCGTTGCACGTTAGAGACGGTCATCCGAGAATGGGGAGAGGAAATAGCTAGGAAAGGTTTGCTACACAACTTTCACATTGGAAATTCAAAGAACGGCGTTGAAGTCGAGTGTCTTGCATTCTCCGATGACCTGGCGATTGTGTCAAGAAACAAAGAGACAGCTGTGAAACAGATAAAACTGCTGAAGGAACTAGCAGAAAAAGCTTATCTTCAAATTATTCCGAGAGAAAGATACGTAACTAGCATCAGAAATGCGCCTCACCACCTAAGAACAAATTACCGAAAAATATAAAAGGTGGACAATTTAAGATAGCTTCGTGAAATAGTGCAGACGACAACTAGCGAAACACGAGTCAACGGTTACAGGTGGAACAAGATGGCCGCTGCCGCTTCGTAGGTCGTGTGTTCTATATAAGACAGAAGTGATCTAAAGCTAAGCTCAGACACTATAGAACACTGATCGAAACCGAATGTCTAAACGAGAATAGGTCAGAATGACAAGAAAGAGTGGTGTGAAAGAAGCCGAGAAGTTGAAAATCTGCCACTTCTTTTTAAGTTCAACTTGCGTGTTCATATACGATTATGAACTTGGTTTCTGCCATAAAATATACCTTTGACACGGAACGTGGCCCACTAACGGTGCAATCTGAGTGTAATGGTGATGTTTCGGCGGCGGCAGAAGTTTCACGACGCAAAAATAAGAGCGTGCATAACATAGCCTTACCCGAAATGCTGTAAAGTTGCTACCTAAGATAATCGCAAAAGCTGCGTATTCATGCTTTGTTGCCTCTGACTAAGTGCAAAGAAGGTGAAGCGAGGCACCTTTTTATGTAGCAAATCTTAAGCATGTAGAGATTTTAGACACACCGTAGATCTCGTGAACAAAGATAAGCCAGATAATAAATTTACAAAGGCTAACATGTGATTAATGTAATATAATGTTCGAAGGAAATTGTACGCACAAGCGTTCTGCTGACCACATGCCTCTCCATATCTGCATCAGGAGACGCTTATCGGCTGACGATGACACGGCGGTCGGTCGGTACCGTTGGGCCTTCTGGGGCCCGCTCGGAAGTAAAGTTTTATTATTTATAATTCTAGGTTATCAGATTAAGTGCTTAACATCCACACCGGACCTCATACTACGAAGAAATTCGAAATAATATTACAACCTCCTAAATATTGATTTCAAGAGTGAGAGAAGCTGTTTGTAAGCCAGTTGAGTCCACTGATAGCTAAATAAGGAACTGATACTGATCGCCACGTATTATGTTAAAATTTAGAGAGAGAAACAAAGGCGTACTGTCCCCCACAGCAAGTTGAAATGCAAAATGCAGAGCGAAAAGGAACACAGTTCTGCATTCATTAAAGTGCGCGTAAATTGTAACGATCTAAATAAAGCCCGAATATACGTAACTTGTGGAGATTCCATCATGTTTCTGAAGTCGACAGTCGAGTGCACCCGTCTCGAAATCCGACGACCGTCATCTAAAATACACCTGTTTGGCAAGAGCTAACTCATAAGGGAACTCCACGCGGGATTAGCCGAGCGGTCACAGGCGCTGTAGTCGTGGACTGTGCGGCTGGTCCCGGGGGAAGTTCGAGTCCTTCCTCGGGCATGGGTGTGTGTGTTTGTCCATAGGTTAATTTAGGTTAAGTAGTGTGTAAGCTTAGGGACTGATGACCTTAGCAGTTAAGTCCCATAAGATTTCACACACTTTTCATAAGGAAACACTCCTGTCCGCCATGTCGAAACCTACCTTGAAATTTTCCACACAAGGAGAATACACCGAAAGAAACACACTGTCGAAATTTTAGCTGCTAAGAAGCATTGCACGTATTTTCAAACAAAAAGTGTTGACGCTACTCATTTCCGCCGCATGATTAACTGCTTATAGTGGCAGTTTGTACAGCACTTTCTGCCTAGTGCACGATAGGTGAATAAGCAGATGCAGCCCTGGCATGAGAACGTAGCTCCGCATAGCGTGAAAGCCAAAGTGCACACGTGCAAATTTTAAGCACTTAAACCATACCGAACACGTCCCAAACCATTCATTTTTTGGATAACGTGCAGTTCACATCGACAGTAAACTATTCAATGTTATTTCTTATACAAGTGACAACTAGAGTGTGGTACCACGAGTCGATACCAACCCACGAGCACCATAAAGTTGGCTACGGAATTACAAGTTTCCACCATACGCTGAAAGCTGTTGTACAGGTTCTGGTGGACCCAATGGAGCACACCCGATGGGCCACCCTCCAGCGGCTCTGGACTACGAGCGCCCTCTATTTCCGCGGTATAGAAAGGCCGGCGGCATCCACACAGCCCACTTGTACTCGCAGCCACATTACTACATGACACTAAACACTCTCTGCCTAGTCTCGACTCTGACACCATTATATGTGCTTTAGTTCAGAAAGCTTCATCCTTGTTACAGTTGTATTAGCTGGACTGTGCCACTTGCTACATTATTTGTATGCGTCTTCGTACACTTGCAGAAATACACGTAAAGGAAATCTCCTGTTTACTGTGTTAACTCCTTCACTAATCATTTCTCCTCCTGTTAAGCTTTCGTAAGACGACAGTGGCCGCTTCACTCTATAGTCGACCTCTCCTTACTGTGGGTTAGTTGGTTGATTCGGGGGAGGGGACCAAGCAGTGAGGTCATCGGTCCCATCGGATTAGGGATGGAAGGGAAAGGAAGTCAGCCATGCCCATTCAAATATCGTCGTATTCGTCTGATGCAATTTAGGGAAATCACGGAAAACCTAAATCAGGATGGCCGGACGCGGGTTTTAACCGTCGTCCTCCCGAATGCGAGCCCAGTGTGCCAACCACTGAACCACCTAGCTCGCTCCTTACTGTTGTGTACGAAGTAGAACACTACGTACTTGGTGACCAGCAGTTGTTCCTTCGTGTGGCAGTCTTCAAGTTGAATTCTTCCTATTCTGTCATCTTTTTGATTGGTCTTTCCTGTTACTGGTTGTCTTTTTTCTCCCAGTGATTGCCTTGCCTGAGCTCATTATTTCTAGGTTTAGAGGTTGCTGCTCTCGCGCCAACCTTTCTTTCTTGCTATTTTTGCCTTTCGCTGTCTGTATTTGCCCACTGCGTAATTGATAATAGCTACTTCACCACAATCGCCTGCTTCGCTGCCTGCAGTTGATCCATCTCAGTTTATTCTGTTCCAGTGGCAACAAAAGAAGCTACTGCTTGAAGTGATGAATCGCTTCATGACAACGCAGATGACTTCACACAAGACCCCAGAACAAATGGCAGCGCCACCATTTGCATAAACTCCGTATTTGGCGCCATTTCCTATGTTTCACGAGGCGAAGGAAGACTGGACAGAGTACGTCACACAGTTCAAAGCACGCATCGCATCACATCACATACAAGGTACTGGCACACAATTTTATTTCTTGGCCATGGCGGGAGTGACTGTGTATCGCTTGTGCAGTTAAGTTCTCCCCACGTCCCGCCCTGTACTAGTGTAACATGAGGTCATACTGCAGGCGCTTATGAAGTGTTATGATGACAGGATGCAAGTGGTGAGTGCTTGTTACAAATTATTTATGTTGCATAAGTAACAAGGACAGACACACCATCGGCGGGTGACTGAATCGCAAGGCCTTACTAGACAAAAATTCAAATCTAACAAATATGGCAAATACACACATCAAAAAGAGGTTTGCATCCCTCGGTTCCGAAAGTTCCAGAACCTGTACAGAAAATTGGAATACAGATAAACATAAACATCATTTCCGGCCTTTTTATTCCTCACATGTTGTACCACCGTACAGCGAGACCTTCAGAGATGTTGGTCCAGACTGCTGTACACACCGGGACTTATACCCAGTAGCACGTCCTCTTGCATTGATGCATGCCTGTATTCGTCGTGGCATGTTATCCACAAGTTCATCAAGGCACTGTTGGTCCACATTGTCCCCTTCCTCAACGGCGAATCGGCGTAGATTCCTCAGAGTGGTTGGTGGGTCACGTCGTCCATAAACAGCCCTCTTCAATCTATCGCTGGCATGTTCGATCGGGTTCATGTCTGGAGAACATGCTGACCACTCTATTCCAGCTGTGTCGTTATCCTCAAGGAAGTCATACATAAGATGAGCATGATGAGGGCGCGAATTGTCGTCCATGAGGACGAATGCCGCGCCAGTATGCTGCCGATGTGGTTTCACTATCGGTCGGAGGATGGCATTCACGTATCGGTCAGCCGTTACGGCGCCTTCCATGACCACCAGCGGCATACGTCGGCCTCACATAATGCCACCCAACAGGGAACCTCTACCTTGATGCTCTCGTTGAACAGTGTGTCTAATGCGTTCAGCCGCACCAGGTTGTCTGGTTGAAGGCATATGCGACACTCATCGGTGAAGAGAACGTGATGCCAATCCTGAGCGGCCCATTCGGCATGTTGTTCACGTAAACTGTGAAGCCGTGCCCTCGCTTTAACACGGCGCATGGTCGCCGAACTTGCCCCTCGCGTGAAACGACTTGATTTTTTTGTAGCAAACGGGGACATGTACAGTCAGTGTGCTTGCAGAAGCGTGAGGCACCCCCTTCCGCTACTCCTTCACCCAAGTCTAAGTCACAGACAGTGTGTAGTGTGTTTTCCTACCTCCACAGTGTAACAGCCGTTCAACGCAGGCTCCCAGCTCACCTGCAGTGCTACGAAAGGACAACAAATTTTTGAATGTCTTGCTATTGCTGGACGATCAGCCAATTTGCAACTTGACAAGGGAGCTTTAGTGACCTTGCTCAGCCGTAGAGGTTACAAATCGCTTGTGCACATCGCAACATACCTTGACGGCGTGTAGCAAGCAAGACATTCCTCTCTTGGACACTTGTAGGCTCCCTGAAACTTCCCGAAATTTGACGGAGACAGTGACATTCACAGCGCTTTCCTCCCGAGACGGTGATACTATTTTTGTTCTCGACTCTTTCGATTTGTCTAGGTTAAGCATTCAGGACAATGTTCCTTCACTTGGTTCCTTTGCCCTCGGGACGCTGTTGCTAAGTAATGTGCACAATTTTAGGATTTGTTTTCTGAGATTTCAGGTAAAGCCAATAATTTTGTTGCCCATGTCGCAATGAAGGAAACTGGACCATCACGTTTTGTTAGAGCTCGTTGTAACCCACAGGCTGTTCGAGAACTTGTGGCTCAGGATCTTACTACTTTGCAAGACACTAGAGTTGTCGCGTCCATTGCTGCAAGTCAGAGGGCGTCGCCTCTCGTTAATCTAAAGCAGCTGTCCAGCAAACCTCGGTTGCTCGCCGATTTTAAGAAAACTGTGAATCCTAAAACAGTCATTCACAGTGGGCATCCCAGAACTGATGGATAAATTGGGAGCTGGTTGTTAATTTTCAAAAACTGATCTGCACGGTGCTTACTTGCAAGTGCACCTGGATGAGCAGTCTCGACAAGAGTTTGTCATCAATACTCATCGGGGTCTTTTCAATTATTTGAGAGTGCCATTTGGCAGTGCTTCTTCAACCGCCATATTTCAGTGCTTTCCAGAGCAGCTGACTGCAAAAGTTCCTCCTTACTCGAATTATTTAAAAGACAGTCTTGAAGAAGACAGTAATTTTCGCACTTTGTTTCAAGTGTAGTCTGCTGCTGGTCTCATATGTAGCAGATAAAAATGTGTGTCTTTTCAGAGTGAACTTCAGTACTTAGGACATGTCATTAATAGCCTTGGTGTTCATCCATTGCAGTCACAATTGCTTGCTATCTGTGACCTTCCACCTTCACGCAGTGTGCGAGAATTGCAGTGTTGTGTTAGGGAAGCTCACGTATTATATTCTGTTTATTCCTAACGCCACTCAAATAACGGCTACCTTGTATCGCTTTCACAGGAGGAATGTTCCTTTTGTTTGGTCGCAAGAGTGACAGTCCGCTTTTCCAGAAGCTGAAAGATGCCTTGTTCATTTTGATTCCACCAAACCTGTGGTCTTGGCTGTAGATATTTCTTCTTACGGCATCGGCGCTATTTTGTCGTATAAAATTGGTACTATTGACAGGCCGACTACCTTTGCTTCGAAGTTGCTGAACATCACTCAGTGTAATTATCCGTAATGTGAAAGCGAGGCTCTCGCCATTGTTCGTGGTATCACTAAGTTCCACCAATATCCCGCAGAAAACTTTAGTTGATGAGTGATAATAAGCCTCTACAATCTTTGTTTAGCCCTTCTCACTCAGTTCCAACTCACACAGCGCAGAAGCTGCAACGGTGGGCTCTTCTTTTGTCAAATTACTGACATGAGATTGTGTATCAGCCCACTTCTAAGCATGCCATCTCAGATGCTCTTCCTCGCCTTCCTCTTGGTCCAGAATCCGCATTCTACGAGTCCTACGTTTCTTGTTGCTACAATGCTGCACAAAACACGGGCGTTTTGCGTAGCTTTCCGCTTAATCACCGGAAAATTGCTCAGGCCACAGTAGCGGCTCCTGATTTGCAGGCCGGCCGAAGTGGCCGTGCGGTTAAAGGCGCTGCAGTCTGGAACCGCAAGACCGCTACGGTCGCAGGTTCGAATCCTGCCTCGGGCATGGATGTTTGTGATGTCCTTAGGGTAGTTAGGTTTAACTAGTTCTCAGTTCTAGGGGACTAATGACCTCAGCAGTTAAGTCCCATAGTGCTCAGAGCCATTTGAACCATTTGATTTGCAGTTTCTGTTGCACTGCATCCGCCCTCTTTGGCCGCTGTCAGCAAAACATATTCGTAGTGATGTGTTTCGCCGATGGTTTACACATTGACACGCTCAAGCAGTTCATCAAGGGGTCGTTTTGCTTCGCACCGATAACGAGCAGTTGCGTTTCGTGGTAGCCCAGGGTACGCCCGCCTGACGTCCTTCGTTTGCCACACCAATGTCAGTGGGGCATCTTTTTCACCAATACGTTGGCGCGATGTCATTGCACTTGGCATCATCTGCAGGCACAAAATGAACAGCTGACTTTCCAGTGAAAGGCCTGTGCTGAACATCAGTCAGCCCTGCCTCAGCAGATTTTTTATGCATCAGACCTCAAGCACCTTAGCAACGTTTGCATTTAGGTATCACGGGTCCTTACTGGAATCCATATTGGCTCATCATCGTTCAGCCTTTCACCAAATTTGCCTTTGTGGTTCCTATGCACTCTACTATTGCTCGTTCCACAATCGAGGCTCTGTCGTCAATGTTTTTTGCCTTGAGGAATTGCTTGAAGTGACTGTGACTATCAACGGACTTCAATTTCTTACCACTGAGTCTGACCAGTTTTGAAATGTCTCTGGCATCAAGCACATCACACGTGCACCATTTCACCAACAATCCTATGGCAAAGATGAACGCTTTGTATGAACATTTAAGCAACAGATGGACAGACTTTGTGCCTCCCACACATGAGATCATGCTCTGTTGTTATTGTTGTCTTTCTGTCGCTCCTAGTCACGCGACAGGCCATCGCCGGCATAGTTGTTACATGGACGGCGCCGCCACAACTTGCGTCATTTGCTGCACCCGCCACTGTGGGCGGCGCACGCTCCGCCCAGACAGGCAAAGTATGACACTAACAATTTGGTCTTTTACAAACTATATAGCAGATGGGTGGGCTGGGGCACACTCATCACTGTATGTCTTCAAGGAGGTTCTCTCTTTTTACTGCAGGGAGCGAGAGGATTGCTTACAATCAAATTCGTCCATGTGAATTGCCTGATCCTAGAACCGGCTTTGTACGTTCAGACTCCATGCCTGCTTGGGTGCAGCAGCCTTCGCTGCATCCAGCTGCCCATAGCCGATGGAAGTCGACGCCCTTTCAAGGTGCTGTCTCGACAGCCACCGTTCTCTGGAGAGGTCCCGGCGGCTGTCCCACGTCCCACATTAGGTCTCTTTGCAGTCTTCGAGATTGTCTTCGTCTGCCGCTCAGCATCTGGATGTGGATGTGGATGCCCTCTGCCCACTTCTTCAGCTAGTGTTCCCTGGCAGGCTCAGGGTATACGCCGGGGCGCGCGCAGGACCTCAGTATAGGCCTCAGCTTGGGTTTCCCTCTTCTCATTGACATCTGCATCCTGCACTCCCCACCCTCGTCGTTCATTCATCTACAGTACACATGAGGTTTTGACAGGAATATGATTTACATATCGATAACATCCCATTGTCGTCATACAATTAGTAACGAAAATGCAAGTTTCCATCTGGCGGACCCAATGGAGCACACCTACTGAGCCATGCCTCCAGTGGCTCTGGACTTCGAGCACCCTGCCGCTGGAAGACAGTCGGAGGCAGCCACACAGCCAACTAGCTCTCAGATCCACTTCGCACTGTGACGTTATGCAGACGGCACCTAGTCGCAGGTCTGAGACCATCGTTCGTGCTTTGATTCACAAAGCCTCATCCTCGATTCAGATGTATTAGCTGGATTCTGTCTCTTGCTGCATTATTTGTAATGGTCTTCATATATTAGAATAAACAAAAGGTAAGTAAATCTTCTGTTGATTATATAACTTCTTCGCTAATCATTTCTGCTCCAGTCCATCTTTCCTCTGACGACAGCTGCTGATCCACCTTGTAGCTCACCTCTCCTTACCGTAGTGTACGAAGCAGTACACTTCGCAGAGGAAAGAAAATCATTGTTACATTACAGAATACTGCGGTCAGTTGCTACTTTAATTTGTTCTCATTAAATATTTCATAATAATTCCTGTTCCACAGTTTTTATGATGACCTTTGAATAATGTATATTTTACTAGCAATGAAACAGATCCTTTTCTTTTTTCCTGCACCCGTCAAAAAATGGAAAGTGTCCATAGGATGCCTAAAAAAGTATTTCCCTTACAGCAGGTAACTCTAATTAAAGAAAAATAAATGCATTCAGGCACAGCGCTACAAGTACTAGTTTTATTTATAAAGAACTGGAATGGGGTAAGAATCGTCGAACCAAAACACCTTTCAGTCGTCTAAATTCGCAGTTATTTTATTTCAGCAACCAATTGCGGCGCTACATTACGCCATCTTCAGATCCCGTCACCGACTTCTAGGAAGATTGCCGCCTCTGGTTCAGTCAAAATAGCAGCCTGTATTCAATGCCCGTATGGTACCGCTCAAATGTTCGACATGGATCCAACGTCTTGGTGCGTCAATAACAACCCCCTCATCCATGTACCGCTTCCCGCCGCATGTGTCGTTCATTGCCCCAAACAGATGGAAATGGGAACACGCGAGATTGGGGCTGTAGGGTGGATGAGTAACAACCGTCCAATGAAGTTCAGTGATCTCCTCTCGGGTGCGTAGACTTGTGTGAGGGCTTGCAATGTCATAGAGTACGAGAGCTTTGTTTGTATTTTTGTGGTGACGAACACCCTGAGGTATTTTCTTCATTTTCCTGAGGTTGTCAGAGCTGTGTGCAGCCGGTCGGCACGTGGGAAATCAGACAGGTTTGCGCAACTTTTTGCGGCAATGACAGAAGCCTCGCCCAACGACTCACTGTGCTTTTGTTCACTGCCATGGTTCCGCAGGCATTCTGCAAGTCCTTATGAATATCTGCAATGAGAGTTATCCGCTTGGATCGTGCTTCCGTTACAGATGCCGTTCTGAATGCGTATAGCTCTGTCACCTATCAGAAACTCATTAAACTATGTAACGATGTCCCAAAACCAATTCAGCATTTTCTCAACCGAAACTGGACGAGTAAAAATAAGTTACATTATTTGCCGAATAATCCCCTCGTACATGAGTTGGATAATACGCAGTGATAATACCGCCATAACATGGAGGATGCGTGTCTGATAACATGCCAATTATCCACAGGTGATAGCAGAAGATCAGTTGAAGTAATGCAGTGAGTGGTGACAGATGTGTTTCAGTCAGTTGCTATGTGTACTCTCGGAAAGTGCGGGAGGCTGGTTCAAGCGCCGTTAGCCTATGTTTAGAAAACAACGAAAACTCACATGGATCAAGACTGAAGTTGGTCAGAGCGCACAACAATATTTCGTCTGGCACTGCATCGCGCCATCCTTCATGTCAATGCACGATGCTGCAAGGCGAACCCCGTGCAAGAGATCTCCCCTCCCATGGGGATACTGGAACATCCACCACATTCATACAAAATAATTACGACCTCTTCGCCAAAATGAAGGAACCTCTTCGTGGGACGTGCTTCAACACAGGAAAGGACATTGTCCGTGCCATAGGGCGGTCCATGCGAGACACCAACAGAGAGGGATGCACTAATGGTGTATAACGCCTTCCATCTCTGTGAGGGAAGCTGACAGAGTGCGGGGAGATTATATTGAGGGCATGCGATATGGTGAACGTCTGACAATAAAGTTTAGTATGAATTATAATCGTGTTGCCACTACTTTTTAACCTATGTAGCACAAGAATTCTGCATTGCTGAGGAGTGTACCAGGTGCATACTTGTAACGAAGTATTACGTACCACATGAACGGGAAAAGCTACAAGTCACTTACTGTATTCTTAGTTACCAAGAGCGATGAAGCACAAATATGTTGTTGTTGTTGTGGTCTTCAGTCCTGAGACTGGTTTGATGCAGCTCTCCATGCTAATCTATCCTGTGCAAGCTCCTTCATCTCCCAGTACCTACTGCAACCTACATCCTTCTGAATCTGCTTAGTGTACTCATCTCTTGGTCTCCCTCTACGATTGTTACCCTCCACGCTGCCCTCCAATGCTAAATTTGTGATCCCTCGATGCCTCAGGACATGTCCTACCAGCCGATCTCTTCTTCTAGTCAAGTTGTGCCACAAACTCCTCTTCCCCCCAATCCTATTCAATACCTCCTCATTAGTTACGTGATCTACCCACCTAATCTTCAACATTATTCTGTAGCACCACATTTCGAAAGCTTCTATTCTCTTTTTGTCCACACTATTTATTGTCCATGTTTCACTTCCATACATGGCTACACTCCATACAAATACTTTCAGAAACGACTTCCTGACGCTTAAATCTATACTTGATATTAACAAATTTCTCTTCTTCAGAAATGCTTTCCTTGCCATTGCTAGTCTACATTTTATATCCTCTCTACTTCGACCATCGTCAGTTATTTTCCTCCCCAAATAGCAAAACTCTTTTACTACTTTAAGTGTCTCATTTCCTAATCTAATTCCCTCAGCATCACCCGATTTAATTTGACTACATTCCATTATCCTCGTTTTGCTTTTGTTGATGTTCATCTTATATCCTCCTTTCAAAACACTGTCCATTCCGTTCAACTGCTCTTCCAAGTCCTTTGCTGTCTCTGACAGAATTACTATGTCATCGGCGAACCTCACAGTTTTTATTTCTTCTCCATGGATGTTAATACCTACTGCAAATTTTTCTTTTGTTTCCTTTACTGCTTGCTCAATATACAGATTGAATAACATCGGGGAGAGGCTACAACCCTGTCTCATTCCCTTCCCAACCACTGCTTCCCTTTCATGCCACTCGACTCTTCTAACTGCCTTCTGGTTTCTGTACAAATTGTAAATAGCCTTTCGCTCCCTATATTTTACCCCTGCCACCTTTAGAATTTGAAAGAGAGTATTCCAGTCAACATTGTCAAAAGCTTTCTCTAAGTCTACAAATGCTAGGTAGGTTTGCCTTTCCTTAATATTTCTTCTAAGATAAGTCGTAAGGCACAAATATATGCCACAAATAAAGAGACTTTGACATATAGCACAGAAAACTATCGACTGGTGAGGATGGCAAAGAGGGATAATATACAACTTCATAGCATTGAGTGGACCAGTTTGTGTAGCAAGGAGATGATATCACAATAGATGAGATATAGGAGCCCCTGAAACAGGTGAAAAACAGGAAAGTTGCAAGGCCTGATACAATTAACGTTGAATCTATAGACAGTTAAATATGGAGGTTGACTGCTACAGCTAAGCAGAGACCGGAATCGTGGAAGACAGCGATGATAGCGGAAGACGGTTATGATACCTCTCTATGAAAAAGTAAGACGAAATGTCTGCGAGAATAATGGAGCAATAAGCCTTCTAAAAGGTTCTAACAAACTGTTTGCAAGGACCATTACCAGTAGAATGAGAAAGATAATTAATATCCTCGTAACGGAAAACCAAACTTGCTTTAGATAGGGATGACCTTGCAGTTTTTACTGTTGCACGTCGTTTAATTGACAAATGATGAGAATACAAACTGTAAACTTACACTGCATGCATAAACTAAGAAAGGGGTTCCGACAAACTGAACTGAAGCAAGCTTAGGAACATGTCAAAACGAGGGTATCCTATACGTTTAACAATAAAGTGTCTGTGTCAGCAAATAGCAATTATAATAAATACAAAGAAAGATAAGGCAGGACAAATATAGCACACGTTTGTAAATATGCTAATGAATGGTGTATGACGTGCAAATACACCAATTAGAATGCATAATGAATTGCATATATTCCGACAGCTTTTGTATAGTTTTATGAATACCTGTACACATCCCAATGCTATCTCCAACAAGCATTTAATCTCAGCTGCCATATGACAGCCTCAATATGGGTGCGAGACCCAGTACATGACTGTCAGCCGGACGTGCGTGAGGCACGAGGCAGTGCACTGGATAATTATTGACAACTCTAGATAACAACTGAGCAGCACAGAGTAATGGACTCATTCCTCTGGGCTCATATGGAAGTGAATATCAGAGAAATCGATGAATTAGCTTTCTGTGAATGTTTATGTAATGAATATTCATCGTAAGACCACAACATGTCAAGAGCATGCACATATGCTAAAATCTCAAAATTGACAAAGACACTTAGGGTTTCCAGCCTCAGTTATCCAGTAGACAGAAATTAAGCTCCAATACATTGTCTATAACAAATATGTAAAAACTATAATCTAATATTTCAGAATAACGGAAGTAATGGTCTGTAACCACGTGTGTTACAAACCCATAAAAGAGCGCCAGGTGCTGTGATGCGCTCGAGGACAGCCGCACAAGGCAGGAAATTTTGTATCCCGCCTGGGAGGCGGAGCGTGTGTTGGAACGGGAAAAGGTAATACAAGTCGGTACTGCAAGAAAATGGTTTACTGGTGCAAAAACAAGGTGATAAACGATTGCATAACTTTGTATGTAGGTGCGATGCTGAAGCGAAGTGTCCTGGCTGGCTGCACCTGATGAAATGGGCTGAAGCAGTCGCGGAGCTCGTAGACCTCGACAGCACCGGCTAGAGGGCGCTGTCGTCTGTGTCACTCGTAGTGCCAACTTGAGAAACTATTCCGTGGCATTGTTGCCATCGATACCACAGGAAACAAAACATGAGTGGAGCAGAAACTGATAAGTAACAAATTACGTGACAGATGCAGGAACCTTTGGTGATGAGCAACCCCTGATATATTCATAATTAGTTGATCAGTTCCATATTTCGAAGTACCAAAAACCCGACCATGAATAAAAGCGGTGAAGAAATTTCAGAGAAAGTAGAAAACACTAATGGTAATAAATCCCAATACACAGAAGAAGAGAAATCAGTTTACAAGTTTCGGTTCCTCTGTATGTCGGCTGCCGTCAGTTTGAGAGGAGTTGTTCAAGATGGCAGCAACCGTTAAAGGTATTCAACTTCGAATAGAGCATCTTCTTGGTCCCGAGATCCGTAGGAATACAAAAAAGGCAGCCACCCTGACAGTTGGTATGAGGCCAGGACAGGGAACCGTTTATGGATAAATGAAGCGGCTAGTTTTTATGGTCCAGTGAGAAAAAACTAGTCACTTGCCCGCCCAGCAGGTTAACCTCAGCCTTGTTTTTGGAGGCCATAGTTGTACTGGTGTGTGGCGCCAGTGGGTTTCTAAAAACTGTCCGCTGCTACTCCTGCCCATTCTGTAAGAACATCTATGAGCATAAAATGTTCAATTGTATGTGAAATCTTATGGGACTTAACTGCTAAGGGCATCAGTCCCTAAGCTTAAACACTACTTAACCTAAATTATCCTAAGGACAAACACACACACCCATGCTCGAACCTCCGCCGGGACCAGCCGCACAGTCCATGACTGCAGCGCCCCAGACCGCTCGGCTATTCCCGCGCGGCTCTATGAGCATATATTATGTCGGTATTGATAGCCTTATATACATATGTATGACGGGAGATATTTCTGCACTGAGGCCCTGAAATAAATCAATGGCGATGGAAGAATATTTGTGTTCGAACCCGAATTTCTCGCTTTAACCGCATCGGCTACCCGAAGTCGTCTCCCATCTGACCCAAATCTCCATATGCCTCACACTGCAGAATAGTTTCACTAGTCCATTAATACTCTTCACTCGCAGCCCCACTGTGTTCCCAGGGACATTATTATGCATCTGCACTGAGACAGCAACATGTCGTCAGGTGTACTGTATATGATATGGGTAAGATGTCTACACTATTGTAAATGCATTTATTCAAGCCAGTTGAATGTGGACAAGCATAAATGATGGAATTGATAGACCTCGGTCCGGCTTCTTGGAATCGTTTCCCGTGACCTATGCCCTAATGGGGTGGCAAAAAGCTTGCAATAATGGTCTGCGCACAGCTGTTTCA
The DNA here is from genome assembly GCF_021461395.2 of Schistocerca americana. NCBI lineage: Eukaryota > Metazoa > Arthropoda > Insecta > Orthoptera > Acrididae > Schistocerca > Schistocerca americana. Next base: position 96,893,822 of record NC_060119.1, read on the forward strand.
TTCCCGGTTCCCATCATGCGCTATAACCCGCCAAACAAACAGTGTACGGCCATCTAGCACTCAAACAAAACCATCTATGTAATCAAATGCTTGAAGTGAGTGCCTCTGATCCCCTTAAGTTTTTAGCTTCAAGAGGTGAGATCGCGTTGCTTTTAATCACAAAACGATGTTATTTGACAGAATGTTCTTTTTTCCTGAAAACGCCTTATTCAAAATAAAAAGAATAAAAATCTAATTCAACGAGTACCCATCTACATTATTAGAAAGTCCAGTCTCAGAGACTATCCATTTTTACGTTATTTATTTTTTAATCTAATGTCTTATTTTCACTTATTTTTCTTCTACTCACTTATCTGTCTGTCGAATCGCTGCAGAGGCAACGGGTAAGTTCCGTGTACTCTCGCTTAAGTAATAAGTTACGAATTAATTATTTAACTGTGTTTCATTTCTGATTATTAGATGACATACCATACTCACAATAATATTTTCTACATTAAATATTTTTTTTATGGGCAACGGCCTTGCCGCAGTGGATACAGCGGTTCCCGTGAGATCACCGAAGTTAAGCGCTGTCGGGCGTGTTCGGCACTTGGTGGGTGACCATCCAGACCGCCATGCGCTGTTGCCAATTTTCGGGGTGCACGCAGCCTTGTGATGCCAATTGAGGAGCTACTCGACCGAATAGTAGCGGCTTCGGTCAAGAATACCATCATAACGACCGGGAGAGCAGTGTGCTGACCTCACGCCCCTCCTATCCGCATACTCCACTGAGGATGACACGAGGGTCGGATGGTCCCGGTAGGCCACTCGTGGCCTGAAGACAGAGTGCTTTAAATATATTTATGTTTACGGAGGTCGTTTTATAAAAGGTTGGAGCCGAATTGTTCACTGTCCAAACGATTCAAACTTTACTTGTAGTCTTCTGTTTATCATACTCTGAATAGAGATAACCTGTCTACGTCAGTATCGTAGATCGATTACCTTAATTCCTACTTTATTTCAGGGTAAAAAGCTTATTAATCCTCCGCGGTCGAGTATCACTTAATAATGACGGCAGGCAGCCAAAACATGTGGGCCTGAAGCAACTTTTTTTCTTTCGGCTATTGGAACTATTAATAAGACCTCTTATTTTTTTCAGATTACGACAGGTTTACCATAAACGATGCTAACGACGATTATAGGGCAGAGTGAAAATCCAGTTGCTATTGGAATGTACCTTCGTAACGCGACAAAATATATGAAAGGAACTTCCAATCACTCGCATTTCTTAATGCCGGCCGGCCGCTCTGGCCGAGCGCTTCTAGGCCTTTCAGTCTGGAACCGCGCTGCTACTACGGTCGCAGATTGGAATTCTGTCTCGGGCATGGATGTGTGTGATGTCCTTAGGTTAGTTAGGTTTAAGTGGTTCTAAGTCTAGGGGACTGATGACCTCAGTTGTTAAGTCCCATGGTGCTTAGAGCCATTTGAATCATCTGAATGTCGTTTAGCTGGAAGATTCTACCGTTGTAGAACTATCGACAGGACACATTTCAATTTAGTTGATAAAAAAATGAAATTAGCGTATGACATCGTTGGCAGGGATGCCCCATCCGGAGAAGTTTGGTTGCAAGTCTTATTTCAGTCGACGCAACATTGGGCAACCTGTGCGCCGGTTATGAGGATGAAATGATGAGGACAACACAACACCCAGTCCCCGAGCGGAGAAAATCTCCAACCCGGACAGGAATCGAACACCGGCTCTCTTGCGTGGGAGACGAACACGGTACCACCCAGCTAAGCAGGCGGACGATTTACTTGATGCCTTCTACCGTCTGATTCTGAATCGGAAATAAGCCTTAAACCCAGCGTCCTATAAATATTTATGTCCTACTCAAACCGGAGCAAATGACTTTTCACTTAAGCTGCCTGCGATTACGGTGACTGTGCCACATAGTTTAGGGGTAGGAACACAGGCTTTCAAAAGAAAATAGCCTGTACGCTCTAAAAAAGTACTAGATGAACAGTCAATAAAGCAGGCGTTACGTTTTGAGCTATTAGGTTGGGACATTACCTGGGAATATGAAAACTCATGTCACTAATAAATTATATAAGTTTTTAATGATATGTGCCAAAATACAATACACAGGACATCGGGTGATACGACAACTAAGGACACAGAGCTGAAATTATACAAGATAGTGGATACCTCTATTCTGATATATGGAAGCGCAAGCGCTCTTCGGAAATTAAGTAAGAAAGTGAAAAGGAGTGCAGAGTTGGCTGAAATGAAACTCTTAAACGAAGTTGAATTGAAGAATTTGCCCTCAGAGATGAAACACAAAACAAAATTATAAGACAACTTAATAAACACCGTATAAAAGCAAAAATGCAGCAAGTGTGCATAAATGGCAGCAATATGTCAACGAAAAGGAGGAAGACAGATTACTTCAGCAAGTAATAAATTATAACCCAACAGAAAACAGAGACATATGATGATGGAAGAACAGATGGCTTTAGTAAAGACGGAACAAACAGGCTGTAAGCCCACTCCATGAAGCGAAAAAGAATCAGATTACCGAGAAACTACCACGGAAATCCAGTTTGATACACCAGATGACGAAACGCAAACTGCGACACAAAGGGACGATACAGAGCGAATTGGCTGTAAAAACGAAATTCAGTCTTTTGCAGAAGGTCAAAGAAAATATCGTAAAGTGATTAAAATACTACTCTGTTCACAGGTTTGTTACATTTGTTTTAAAATCCAGATAACTAATTTCTTTCGGCTATGAACATCTTCAGATATGTGTTATAATACGTAGAAGTCACAAACAACTTCTACATTTCACTACACATTTCAAAATACGTCCATCGGTGAACGATATTAATTGTCTGAACTTTCTAAAAAATTGTGATCAACAACTATGAAATGTGCCCGTCGGTTCATTTCATGTAATTTGACTAAAAATGTGACTTGCGCCGTTATCAAATCTGCTACGCAAAATTCCTACTCTGACAAGACCACTAAATCCTTCGGAGAGAATCTGAGCCAAGCTAGACGTTTTATTTCATTTATTCTTGTGGATGCTATGTTTAACATCATTTATCCTGTGTTCCATGCGTAATTCTTGTTGAATGATTGAGTGGGTGTCTGAAAACTAACGTAGCATGAAGACAGAGAAGGCAATATCAGGCACGGATCGCGGAAGTGAAGTTGGCTGGGAATTTGAAATTCAATGAATCCAGCCGTCCCCCTTCCCCTCCTCACCCCATCCCCACCCCTGATACCCCTAGGCCATAACCAACGTTACTATAGACAGAACAGAGAAGGGAATAGGCCACGAGAGAGCCGAAGCTGATAACTTCAAAAGCAACGAATCCCTACTACCTACCCTTCTAAATAGAGGGACCGTTCTCTGGACAGCGTGTTTGTAGATACGACAGAAAAGGGTACTGCCTCAGACAAAGCCGAGTAAGTCGGAATAGGAGAGAGAGACATTTTGATTGGACGTTTTTAACGAATTTCTGCCCCCATTCTTATGGACGGAGGAATCTTAACAAGCAGTGGTGTTTTTCGACTCACTTCTGGATGATCTGCTTAAGTTAGCGGACGTGCTTGTCACAGCATTTCTGTCTGACCTTGCGACAGAGGTATCGGAATGTGCGCTAGTTTTGTGATTAATCGCCTTCAGTTACATTTACTAGAGCTCAGTTACGATTTGGAAGCATTTTCTTTCGTTATCACGTATCACATATTTTTTTGATTTTGTGATACTTTGTAGCTTCCCACTTCAGCATTAGGCAATCCTACTTCACTACTATATCACCAGTGTTTTACAATAGAGAACCATAATTAACAGAAAGGCATGTTTCCCATGTATGTCTGTGAGGAAAGTGAGAGAGTAATATTTTTGCTTTATCACAGAGGATTACCTCAGTTCCTCCCCAAATGAGTGCATCATTGAATCTTAAAAGTAATGCATGTTAGGGGACCACTCTTTATTAATGTAATGTTTGGATTGTAAACGTAAAAAGTAGTGTTGAGCAAGTAAACCGTTTTGAAAAATAAAATATTGTCATTGTAAATTGTAGAAAGATGTCACTTTTCATGCAAAGATATCCCGAATATTACCGAAGTTGGCACGACATCACAATTGGAGTAATGAGAAAAGAGCACGAGAATCCTATCTGTCTTCAGTCGCGTCGGGATTAAATTACACGCGACATATCGGAGTGCTATAAGCACTCACCTAAGGCACTTCTCATCACCTGTTTTCTAATAAGATTTTATTGTTTATTAGTCCATGATTTAATCGTTTCATCCTAATCACTAAAGCAACAGGCAAATAAGCTGACCTGAGCGAGGAAAGCGAGAGGAAAGAGACATGGTTCGTCTACATCTATACAGAAACTCCGCAGATCACTGTACGGTCCGTGGCGGAGGGCACTCTGTACCACTACTTGTCATTTGCTTTCCTGTTCCATTCGCAAATAGAGCGAGGGAAAGACGACTATTTATATCGCTCCATATCAGCCCTAATTTCTCGAATCTTATCTTCGTGGTCCTTACGTGCACTGTATGTTCGCGGCAGTAGTGTCAAATGGTTCAAATGGCTCTGAGCATTATGGGACTCAACTGCTGAGGTCATTAGTCCCCTAGAACTTAGAACTAGTTAAACCTAACTAACCTAAGGACATCACAAACATCCATGCCCGAGGCAGGATTCGAACCTACGACCGTAGCGGTCCTGCGGTTCCAGACTGCAGCGCCTTTCACCGCACGGCCACTTCGGCCGGCGCAGTAGTGTCGGTCCTCTAAGTTTGCTCAATAGTTTTTCTCGAAAATAAAGTCGCCTTCCCTCCAGGGATTGCCATTTGAATTCTCGAAGCATCGCCGTAACACTTACGAGTCGTTCGAACCTACCGATAACAAAATTAGCAGCCGCCTCTGAGTTGCTTCGATGTCTTCCTCCATTCCGACTAGGTACGTATACCAAACACTCGAGCAGTACTCCAGAACAGGTCGCACCAGCGTCCTATATGCGGTGTGCTTTACAGGTGAACAACTCTTTCCTAAAAATCTTCCAATAGTCCTAAGTCGACCATTCGCCTTCCCTAACACAGTTCTCACATGCTCCTTCCTCCTCACATTGCTTTGCAACGCTATGCCCAGATATTAAAACGACTTCACTGTGTCAAGCATGACACTAGTAATACTGTAACCGAACATTACAGTTCTGTTCTTCCTACTCATCGGCATTACACTTTGGCACGCTTAGTGCTAGCAGCTATGTTTAACAAGTAATAACTCACTTTTGTTTTAGCGACCTTTAGCCTGGATAATAAACAGAGAACAATTAGGGAAATTTTAACTCTGACAAAATAAAAAGTTTCACTATTGTCATAATTACTTTTAACTTCTGGCGAGAATTTTGCAACTTCCTGGCAGATTAAAACTGTGTGTCCGACCGAGACTCGAACTCGGGACCTTTGCCTTTCGCGGGCAAGTGCTCTACCATCTGAGCTACCGAAGCACGACTCACGACCGGTACCCACACCTTTACTTCTGCCAGTACCTCGTCTCCTACCTTTCATATCAGCCCACACTCCGCTGCAGAGTGAAAATCTCATTCTGGAAAAAATTTGCAACTAGTACTAGGTCTACAACTTTGGTTCCTCCGTTTTTTCTCGAAGTTCGGGACTTTATTGTGGAAGACTTACAAATAAATTATGATTCATAGTATTGCCCCTCGCTGGCCACTACATTCGGCCATCTTGCGGGTAGCATACGAATCCCATGGCGGAAGAACTGCGCGTCTTTTCTGGGGATCCATGAATCGATTCAATTTTTCACTTGTTCATATGATCGGAAGTGCTGGTCAGCCAGACTGTATGCCACTGATCGAAAAAGGTGGTAGTCAGAGAGAGCAACGTATGGAGAATACGGCGGGAGGGAAAGGACTTCTCATTTCAACGTTTCCATGTATATTTTGACGGGTTTTGCGACATGCGGTCGAGCACTGACCCGCTGCAAAATTACCTTTACGTGCCTATCGCTGTGTTGGGGCCGTTTGTGTTTCAGTGCTGGGCTCGAACGCTTCAATTGCTTTCGATAATGATATCCTATGACTGTCCTCGTCTGTTTCAGTAGCTACGAAAACGTTTTGTCCTCCACCGCCGTGCCGGTCTTAGACGTCAAAATCAGCGTTCTTAAGGCGTTGAAAACACTCATTGCACCTTCTTCCACTAATAGCTCCCTCGTCATTAGTCTTACCCAGCATTTTAAGAGCCACAGCCGCACAGTTCTTCATGTTAAAGCAAAAAACTAAAACTTTCCCCAATGTTGAGAAATGGGTACGTAAGTGGCCATATCTATCGAAAATAACTTTATGACACAATCACAAATAGAATAATATTTTATGGCATTATGTTTACAGATGCCTAATGTTATTGTATGACACCTACGATCAACCACCCGAACCCCACTTGCCGCTACTGCCGACTATTGCAAAACGGCGGAAGCAAAGTTGTAGACCTAATACATCTGAACATGTTGTTATTAATTAGCGCAGATATTGATCGGTCATTCACATTTATGTTCCATGACCAAGGAAACTAAGTTTATTAACACAAAGAAAAATACTTTCTTATTCTAGATAAGAACAAAAAAATTTGAACTCTCTATAACAGCAATGACCTCCGTTTATTTTTGGATGATAACAATTTTGTATATTTTTTTTCCTAAATCCGTTAGGGCGGGAAACGGCGATCATATTATATTAATAGAAGAACTCTTTAATCCACCGTGCTGTCCTGCTCAGGGCTATGCTTTTCAGCCTACCTGGAACTCCGAAAGAAAATTCGACGAAACGTTGACTCGACCTCAAAAAATACGTCAGTTTCGGCGATAATTTGCTGCGTAGGAGTTTGGAATAAAATTGCAGCCCCCCCGGGTAATTTCTGTGTGACGTCCTTGCGACAGTTGGATAGTGGAAGCCGAATGACATTTGAATCCTGTCGAGTTTAATTATTCAGCACTGTTGGTGTTTCGAGGCAGCGCGGTACGAGCGTCGCTCTAAAACAAAACACGGCCGCACACAGCGTCACTGTCAACCGACGCCGCCCAGGCTACGCTTAATTTAGAAAAAAATAAATAAAAAAGTAAACACGTCGAAGACATACCGCTGAAAACTGCAAACTGCACCCAGTATCGAATTTACAAAATAACATGAGAGGCCTGCATGAGAAGTTTAGCGTGTCTGACACACGTAAAAATCTTTAAATTTGACGAATACGTCGACATCAGAAAATACGTCGGAAAGTGAGTTGAAATATGAGGAACTGATGTAACACTCTACATTCCACGACTTCATTAAAGGGTTACGTTTTCGAAACGCTGTAGCTATCTCCCACTGCTAGGTGTAAGTTTGAAATGTGAGTGAAAGCTCCCTAAAGCCTTCCTCTGTAATGGTGCAAATGCATGGTATTCTGCGACGTCGCAGTCTGGCTCGGCAACCCTTCAAATGGCTCTAAGCACTATGAGGCTTAACATCTGAGGTCATCAGTCCCCTAGACTTAGAACTGTTGTTGTTGTTGTGGTCTTCAGTCAAGAGACTGGTTTGATGCAGCTCTCCATGCTACTCTATCCTGTGCAACGTTCTTCATCTCCCAGTACATGCTGCATCCTACATACTTCTGAATTTGTTTAGTGTATAAATCTCTTGGTCTCCCTCTACGGTTTTTACCCTCCACGCTGCCCTCAAATACTAAATTGGTGATCCCTTGATGCCTCAAAATATGCCCTTCCAACCGATCCCTTCTTCTAGTCAAGATGCGCCACAAATTTCTCTTCTCTCCAATTCTATTCAATACCTCCTCATTAGCTATGTGATCTATTCATCTAATCTTCAGCATTCTTCTGTAGCACCACATTTCCCAAGCTTCTATTCTCTTCTTGTCCAAACTATTTATCGTCCGCGGCTCACTTCCATACATGGCTACACTCCATACAAATACTTTCAGAAACGACTTCATAACAAATCTATACTCGATATTAACAAAGTTCTCTTCTTCAGAAACGCTTTCCTTGCCATTGCCAGTCTACATTTTATATCCTCTCTACTTCGACCATCGTCAGTTATCTTGCTCCCCAAATAACAAAAATCCTTTACTACTTTAAGTGTCTCATTTGCTAATCTAATTCCCTCAGTATCGCCCGACTTAATTCGACTACATTGCATTATCCCCGTTTTGCTTTTGTTGATGTTCATCTTATATCCTCCTTTTAAGACACTGTCTATTCTGTTCAGCTGCTCTTCCAGGTCCTTTGCTGTCTCTGACAGAATTACAATGTCATCGGCGAACCTCAAAGTTTTTATTTCTTCTCCATGGATTTTAATTCCTACCCCGAATTTTTATTTTGTTTCCTTTACTGCTTGCTCAATATACAGATTGAATAACATCGGGGATAGGATAGAACCCTGTCTCACTCCCTTCCCAACCACTGGTTCCCTTTCATGCCCCTCGACTCTTATAACTGTCATCTGGTTTCTATACAAAATGTAAATAGCCTTTCGCTCCCTGTATTTTACCCCTGCCACCTCCAGAGTTCGAAAGAGAGTACTCCACTCAACATTGTCAAAAGCTTTCTCTAAGTCTACAAAAGCGAGAAAAGTAGGTTTGCCTTTCCGTAATCTATTTTCTAAGACAAGTCGTAGGGTCAGTATTACCTCACGTGTTCCAACATTTCTACAATATCCAAACTGATCTTCCACGAGGTCGGCTTCTACAAGTTTTTTCCATTCGTCTGTAAAGAATTCGTGTTAGTAGTTTGCAGCCGTTGCTTATTACACTGATAGTTCGGTAATTTTCACATCTGTCAACACCTGCTTTCTTTGGGACTGGAATTATTATATTCTTCTTGAAGTCTGAGGTTATTTCGCCTCTCTCATACATCTTCCTCACCAGATGGTAGAGTTTTGTCAGGACTGGCTCTCCCATGGCTGTCAGTAGTTCTAATGGAATGTTGTCTACTCCCGGGGCCTTGTTTCGACTTAGGTCTTTCAGTGCTGTGTCAAACTCTTCACGCAGTATCATATCTCCTATTTCATCTTCATTTACATCCTCTTCCATTTCCATAATATTGTCCTCAAGAACATCGCCCTTGTATAGACCTTCTATATACTCCTTCCACCTTTCTGCTTACCCTTCTTTGCTTAGAACTGGGTTTCCATCTGAGCTCTTGATATTCATGCAAGTGGTTCTCTTTTCTCCAATGTAAACCTAACTAACCTAACGACATGACACACATCCATGCCCGCGGTAGGATTCGAACCCGCGACCGTAGCAGCGGCGTGGTTCCGGACTGAACCGTCTAGAACCCCTCGACCAGAGTCGGCAACCCTTCAAACTGCGAGGTGTCGACAAACGCGGGCAAACGGCGACAGCTCAGGAGTTCGTGTGAGTTGTAATGTGGGTTCGTGATGTCTACACTGCCACCAAATTTCACCACAATTCTACCCAACGCCACCGTGACTGTATAACACAGTGGAAAGGGTGTCACAACCCGTCTACCTACATTTCACATCCTCTTTCGGCGATTCTGCAATGGAGGTCAGCACCACGAAGACAGCGTTGTAATTTCCCGGTTTTCTTATTGGTAGCCGACGTTCAGGCATACCGACGTTCAGAATCGACACGAAAAGGCCTTAGTGGGTGGAACAAAGGGTGCAGTGAAACCATTCTTTCGCTTCGAGTATTAATTCCCACACATTTTGTAGTGGAAAACGGAAGTTAGCTGTGCGGTGAGCACTGGGACGACGTTCTTGACAACATTCGACACTGATGCCACCCTCTGGGCGTTTCAAGCCTACTCTAAGGACATCATGGGACTGCAACCCCACTGAAGGTTAATAATCCGATTGATGCCACCTCATACACTAAAGTCACCATGCAGCTGCAGCCCCATTCAAGGTGAACGATGCGACCGCAATTTTTGCTCTGACATACAGGGTGGATACACTTCTGACCGTTCAAAACAATTCGATGAAATTTCAACGTGATGTGACGAAGGTCCAGTCAGAAACTTCGACGCCAATTCAGTCTCATGGCTGCTCTAGCGCCTGAATGTAGGCAAACGCCACATACGCAATACAGGAGGGTGTGGACTAGGCGAACATTATTCCGGACCACTTGCTTGCTTTTATGCTTGATATTGCCGCCGATGGCCATAGCATCTTTCTGCAGGACAACTGTCAGTATCAAAAGGCCAGAATCGTGATAGAGCGCTTTGAAGAGCATTAAAGTGAACTAACGTTGACATCTTGGCCAGCAAATCCGCCTTATATGAACGCGAAACACTATCGAGCGCCGGCTCCGCTCCCACAAACCACTGCCCCGTAATTTACAGGGATTGCTGAACAGCGCGTAGAAATAGGGTACTTCATCCCTCCAGAAAGCTAACAACTATCTGTCGAATCCATGTCACGCATAATGACTGCTGTTCTGCACTCAGAAGTTGGACCAACAAGACATTTTTAACCCATTGAGCCCCAACAATACAAAAGAAAGACTAATTTGAAAATTTTTCACATATAGGTGGTACAGAGGCCTTTCCCTCAGTATGATTTTGATGCAGCAGAGGGCAACGTGAACACAGACAGTCGTGAAATGTTAAAAATACATTTTGGCAAATTCTTTCTTCTTTCTTGTCGCACACACTCCCCTGTTCTGAATCAGTAGAAGTCGCTAGTAGCGCAAAAACTTCGTCTGCCCCACTACCAATCTCGGTAGCACATGAAGTCCTTTACAACACTCTCTAATGGCTGGAATAAGGCTACAGACAGTGTTACCGTATCTGTTTGTTTTTGGGAACTGATATTTCGAATATTACAGAATTAAGCAGAGGCGCGTCTTTCGTAACCCAAATCGATGTGCAGCTGAGCACGTTTTATTGCAATATGACGCGATTTTTGAAGATAATTTCATTCCTGTCACCAACTTTTATGTTTCTAGGGAGCTGAATTACTCTCAGTGAGAAGAGTAGGAAAACAACAATATGTAATTTTGCATAGCATTTAGTTAAAATTCATAAAACATTTAGTTTTCGTGATATATGTAACAATACAACGAAATATATCAGCGCTAGCAACATAATTCGTGAACATCTATTCTGTACACATGCGTAGTAGCAAAAGACAGAAAACATTACCTTAACATCTACCTATACTAATTCGTGTGACATAAAAGCTAATGGATTAATTATTACTAATTACTGAAAAGTTGATGATATTCAGGGATGCTATCCACTCAGACACGAAATTTAATTCCCGACCCCCGTTATATCATCAAAAAGGTGAACGTGGTAATCGTCTTTTGAAACTACTCACAATATACACTGATGGACCACAACATTGCGGTCACCTGCTCAACGCCCTGAGTACCCTGAAACCACCGATTCATTAATTTTTGTTTTTGAAGTATTAGTGCCTTTCGCATGAAACCACTGATGCTATTGCAGGACAGGGGCTTCTATACTGAGGTACTTCTAAGAATGTGCTGAACTGTAGCAATTACAGCGTTCAAAGCAATAGTCGGCGTGGCGATTGTGCTACACGGTTGTAGGGCATTGTGAAGGATTTTGGGTGTGTGTATGTGAGTGCGTGCGTATGGTGATCATATTGAGAAAATCATTGCCAGTGAAACTATGTACTTCAAAAGCTACTGTAACGTAAATTTGAATTTCCACTACGTCTTGAGTGGTTTGGGAATAAAACTACTGGAGCAGTACGTAATTTCGATATACATTTATTAAATTTTAGGCTCGTATTTTTTACATAGTACTATAACTTTTGAAGGTATTATATTCGTGGAAATTTCGCGATATGTGTTTGTGTGTAGCATGAAAGGCGTAATTCTTTTAAATACCTCTCATGAAAGATAGTGACAGGCGGTTATAAACTGTACGTCGCGGTGCTTCCAAAGTGAATCCTGAACTTCAAAACCATTGATTATTTACTTTTCGCCAATTTCTCACTATATTTGTTGTTTATAGCATTTTGACTGTTCCTATATCGTATTTTCTTAGGCAGAGATTGGACAACAGTTCAGAATTTGAGTGAACGAGCGTAAAAAACCATCCAAAACCATAATGCATGTGGCTGCTGTATCAGGCCAACGGTCGTTGCCCAAGCGTGCGAAATCGATCCAGTTTTTCCCTCACCTCGCTGTCCCAGCTAACGCGCTTCGCGTCCAGCAGTACGGGCAGGCCACATCAGTACGAATTAGTAACAACAACCGCGCTTTAATGTCACCAGAAACAATAATAATCCACTCTTTTTCGCCCTCGTCGTTGACCTCCATTACATACACGAATACAAAGGACAACTGTCACCTGTCAGCGTTAATTTACGCTGTAATTTAATCACAACATTCCCAATGCTACACAGAACTTTACCGTTTTCATTCTGCTTCTGTTTGTGTCACTGCAATATATTTCCGTAAATAAGAATGTTTACGACTACAGCTTCGTTATCATGCATGTCACAGGCATCATTTGTCTACGCTCATAATTGACACCACGTTCATCGCGAAACGGTATTTTGCGTACGTTCAGGTATGAGTCGCTGACCGCGTAATTAGAGAACTGCCATACCTGTCCCAATCAGCCATTGACTGAATATAGAGGATCGTCAACTAATGGATGCATATCCCATTTGCCTTGAACATCCCAAATAACTTTTTTTCCAGAAGAAAATAAAAAAAATATTTCAAGCATATGTTGTTTGGCTAGCAGAGGTAATTAACCAGCACGCTTTCCTGTCTTGTAACTTCGTGCGTTACGAGGATATGAACAGAAGTATCTCTATCTTTAATCTTTTATTCGTTAATCCACTTCCTCCACTCAACCTGTAGAAAAACGTATCACCGCCTACAAGTCACGTACATTGACGTCATTACATTTCGACTCTTCTCTACTAGCCCATGGCCAAAGTACGTGAGGCAAAGTAACTCGTCCACTGACTGGACCTGACAGTAAACAAGTTGAAACAAAGGAAAATGCACAGGTCGTCGCTATTCTGTTAGCTTACAGCCACGTTCTCTATATCTGTTCACCGGTGTACAAAAACCTTCATATGAAGATGACTGACTGAATGACCGGTGTGTGTTTTCCTTCCGTCAGGAAAGTTGTTACAGGCTGAGATCTTCAGGCAGGCACGACTCTGTAGCCGCCTCCACAGCTTCAACTCTGTCAGTATACAGTGCTCAAGCAGACGACAACCTACCTAACAGCCGCTGTGCCCACCTTTGACACGGATAGGAGCGGCGACGCGTCTTGCCATGGAAGCAATGAGGCGTTGGTAGGTCGCTGAAGGGAGTTGACACCACATCTGCTCACACAACATACCTAATTCCCGTAAATTACTGGGAGGGGCGACGATGTTTGACGCCATGTTCGATCACATCCCAGATGTGTTCGACTGCGTTCAGATCTGGCGACTTGACGGGCAGTACATCAAATGGAACTCCCCACTGTCTTCAAATGGGTCAAATGGCTCTAAGCACTATGAGTCTTAACATCTGAGGTCACCAGTTCCCTAGACTTAGAACTACTTAAACCTAACTAACCTAAGGATATCAGACACATCCATTCCCGAGACAGAATTCGAACCTGCGATCGTAGCAGCCGCGTGGTTCCGGACTGAAGCGCCTGGAACCGCTCGATGCCACTGTGTTCCTGGAACCACTTCATCACACTTCTGGCCTTGTGACATGGCGCATTACCTTGCTGAAAAATGCCACTGCCGTCTGGAAACATGATCGTCATGATGGGATATACGTTGTCTGCAACCACTGTACGACGCTCCTTGGCCGTCATGGTACCTTGCACGAGCTCCACTGGACTCATGGCGCCGCCGCTAATTTGTCCCCGTCCCATAGAACAAGTGCTAACGCTCTGTTCCCCTGGAAGACGACGGATTCGCTCCCTTTCATCAGCATTCATCAGATCATGCAACGGTCCGCCACTGTGTCGACGCCCAGCGCCGATAGTCATGTGCCCATTTCAGTCGTAGTTGCCGATGTCGTTGTGTGAACATTGGCGCATGCATAGGTCGTCGTACTGCGGAGGCCCATCGTTAGGTATGTTCGGTGCACTGTGTGCTCAGACACACTTGTACTCTGCTCAGCATTAAAGGCTGATGTTAGTTCCTCTGCAATTAGACACGTGTACTGTTTCACCAATCTGCCCAGATTACGACGTCCGACATCTGTGATGAGGGGTGGCCGCCCACTCGCACGACGTGTGGTCATGGTTTCACCTCGCTTCCGCCACGTGTTGAAGACACTCGCTACAGTACTCCTCGAGCACCTAACGCGTCGTGCGGTTTCCGAAATGCTCTTGCCGAGCCTCCAGACCATAACAATCTGCCCTCAGTCGCACTCCCGCTCCTTCCCACTTCTACACCCGGACAGGGGACTCACTGCTACTACAAGTCCCATCCGTGTGTCCGACTAGCAGTCATTCCTATATCGGTAGAACGTCGGTGGTCTTAATGTTCTGGCCGGTAAGTGTACTTCTGCGAAGAAGGGCGTGGTTTGACAAAGTTCTCTGTTACACTATCAAATTTCTCTGACATATACACTCCTGGAAATGGAAAAAAGAACACATTGACACCGGTGTGTCAGACCCACCATACTTGCTCCGGACACTGCGAGAGGGCTGTACAAGCAATGATCACACGCACGGCACAGCGGACACACCAGGAACCGCGGTGTTGGCCGTCGAATGGCGCTAGCTGCGCAGCATTTGTGCACCGCCGCCGTCAGTGTCAGCCAGTTTGCCGTGGCATACGGAGCTCCATCGCAGTCTTTAACACTGGTAGCATGCCGCGACAGCGTGGACGTGAACCGTATGTGCAGTTGACGGACTCTGAGCGAGGGCGTATAGTGGGCATGCGGGAGGCCAGGTGGACGTACCGCCGAATTGCTCAACACGTGGGGCGTGAGGTCTCCACAGTACATCGATGTTGTCGCCAGTGGTCGGCGGAAGGTGCACGTGCCCGTCGACCTGGGACCAGACCGCAGCGACGCACGGATGCACGCCAAGACCGTAGGATCCTACGCAGTGCCGTAGGGGACCACACCGCCACTTCCCAGCAAATTAGGGACACTGTTGCTCCTGGGGTATCGGCGATGACCATTCGCAACCGTCTCCATGAAGCTGGGCTACGGTCCCGCACACCGTTAGGCCGTCTTCCGCTCACGCCCCAACATCATGCAGCCCGCCTCCAGTGGTGTCGCGACAGGCGTGAATGGAGGGACGAATGGAGACGTGTCGTCTTCAGCGATGAGAGTCGCTTCTGCCTTGGTGCCAATGATGGTCGTATGCGTGTTTGGCGCCATGCAGGTGAGCACCACAATCAGGACTGCATACGACCGAGGCACACAGGGCCAACACCCGGCATCATGGTGTGGGGAGCGATCTCCTACACTGGCCGTACACCACTAGTGATCGTCGAGGGGACACTGAATAGTGCACGGTACATCCAAACCGTCATCGAACCCATCGTTCTACCATTCCTAGACCGGCAAGGGAACTTGCTGTTCCAACAGGACAATGCACGTCCGCATGTATCCCGTGCCACCCAACGTGCTCTGGAAGGTGTAAGTCAACTACCCTGGCCAGCAAGATCTCCGGATCTGTCCCCCATTGAGCATGTTTGGGACTGGATGAAACGTCGTCTCACGCGGTCTGCACGTCCAGCACGAACGCTGGTCCAACTGAGGCGCCAGGTGGAAATGGCATGGCAAGCCGTTCCACAGGACTACATCCAGCATCTCTACGATCGTCTCCATGGGAGAATAGCAGCCTGCATTGCTGCGAAAGGTGGATATACACTGTACTAGTGCCGACATTGTGCATGCTCTGTTGCCTGTGTCTATGGGCCTGTGGTTCTGTCAGTGTGATCATGTGATGTATCTGACCCCAGGAATGTGTCAATAAAGTTTCCCCTTCCTGGGACAATGAATTCACGGTGTTCTTATTTCAATTTCCAGGAGTGTATGTTCGACATGTCAACTTGGACGAAGAAATATGGTGGTGTAATATCGCAATGAAAGGACACCCGGTGAGAGCGACAGATGGAGAGCAGAGTGTCTGTTGAGCGCCACTAAAATAAAACCGCCCGAACTGGCGGCCGCCTGGCGGTTCTGCGCCAGACCGGCGGCCGGGTAAGTGCAGTCTGTCGTCGCTTCCACGCGCCCCCGACCTCTGTGGCCATTACACTCCGGCCCAAAACCGGCGGCCAAAACAATCAGCAGAGCGGTGGCCACGAGGGTGTGGGGGGGGGGGGGGGGGGAGGGCGCCGGAGTGACGGACGCACAGTGGAGGCGCGGCGATGCGCTGCTGTAGCCGTGCACATTTTATACGGCGCGCGCAGCGCCTGACAGCCGCCGTCCGTCGCCCCGGCGCTGAATAATGCAACTGGACGCGGCGGGGCGCGGCCACCGGTCAGCCATCAGCGCCGGCGTTTCATTCCGGCTTGACGAGAGAGACTTCCCGCGTCTGGTGCCCCGAGTCCTCTGACGCAACAGTCAATACGCCCACTGCCGATGCCGCATGCGAGTCCCGGTCAGTGAGCACTACTGATCCGTCCGTCTAGAGACGACAGCCCAACAGCTACCAACTTCGCTGAAACCACGGCACTGGCTGTTTGCTTCATGGATTCCCTGTTGATGACGATGACGTTTGGTTTGTGGGCCGCTCAACGATACAGTTATCAGCGCCCATACAAATTTCCAATCTTATCACTGTACCGCTTCGCCATTTTCCCAAATGATGATGAAATGATGAGGACAACACAAACACCCAGTCCCTGGGTAGAGAAATTCCTCGACCCGGCCGGGAATCGCACACGGGACCCCGTGTCTTCAACACACTGCAAGCACTGAGGAGCCCTGAACGCTGATCCATGTTGCATTCAGAGCCTCACATGGCCAACGTGACCCTTAACATAGACAAATGTAATGTATTGCGAATTCATAGAAAGAAGGATCCTTTATTGTATGATTACATGATAGCGGAACAAACACTGGTAGCAGTAACTTCTGTAAAATATCTGGGAGTATGCTTGCGGAACGATTTGAAGTGGAATGATCATATAAAATTAATTGTTGGTAAGGCGGGTGCCAGATTGAGATTCATTGGTAGAGTCCTTAGAAAATGTAGTCCATCAACAAGGGAAGTGGCTTACAGAACACTCGTTCGGCCTACACTTGAGTATTGCTCATCAGTGTGGGATCCGTACCAGGTTGGATTGACATAGGAGATAGAGAAGATTCAAAGAAGAGCGGCGCGTTTCGTCACAGGGTTATTTGTTAAGCGTGATAGCGTTACGGAAGTGTTTAGCAAACTAAAGTGGCAGACTTTGCAAGAGAGGCGCTCTGCATCGCGGTGTAGCTTGCTGTCCAGGTTTCGAGAGGGTACGTTTCTGGATGAGGTATTGAATATATTGCTCCCTCCTATTTATACCTCCCGAGATCCCGAATGTAAAATTAGAGAGATTCGAGCGCGCACGGAGGCTTTCCGGCAGTCGTTCTTCCCGCGAACCATACGCGACTGCAACAGGACAGGGAGGTAATGACAGTGGCACGTAAAGTGCCCTCCGACACACACCGTTGGGTGGCTTGGCGGAGTATAAATGTAGATGTAGACGTAGAACATACTGTGGCAGTCGTTTGCTCCAGTGGCTATCCAAGTCACTAGAAGCAGTTCGGCACGTAGAATAATGGTTTGTGTCACTCACAAAGCGCTCCAGTTTCCTTAGGTCTTTTGGAATCCACTCCTAGGCATGTATGTATTTTAAGGAACTTTCTAACAAATTAAATATGTATTCCCCACTGGGACTCGAAGCGCGACCCTTGTCTTAAACTATCAAGTGTCCTAGCCAGTTAGCGTGAGATTGGTTGGTTGGTTTCGGGAAGGGGACCAAACAGCGAGGTCGACGGTCCCATAGGATTAGGGAAGGATGGGGAAGGGAGTCGTCCGTGTCCCTTCAGCGAAACCATCCCGGAATTTGCCTGAAGCGATGTAGGGAAATCACGGAAGACCTAAATCTGGATGACCGGACATTGGTTTGAACCTTTGTCCTCCCGAATGCATTGTGCTAACAATTCCGCCACATCTCTCAGTTACCATGAAGTCAGGAAAGGAGCTCCAGTAAATGAAAACAAGTTCAGTTAAGCAAGGAATGGTGTCAACACACATACCATTTTGCTTTAAAGCAGATTGCCAGATCTGAGTATTCGAATAGAAAAATGGTTAAAGTAATGCATTTGCAATTGGAAGAAGTGGGACAAGACCGCCCTCCACACGAGCGTTTCATTTCTGGCAATGTGAGAGGCTCCTGCATGTGGAAACCTAGACTTCCCTGATTATATAACCACTAATACATTCATTTCCATGGGCATAAGCCATGATGTACGCTTCGTACTGTGTCATGCCACTTTGATCTATGTGGAGTGTCGTGGCGAGATGTGACTCTAATCTGTATTCTGACGGTAGCCCTGCCTTCAAGACCAGACACGCCACGTCGCAGCTCTAATATGAATCGTTAAACTTTAGTCCAAGGTGTTTAATCGTGTGACTGTAATAGGAATTGTTGCCCCGTAAGGGGCCTCCCGGCAAATGACGCCAAACGCTCATTTCCATTTTCAATAGGAGCTGTGCACAAACTACGCATCCGACTAAAGCAGAAGTACACAGATTTCATGCCTCTAATGCACCGTACACACTCAGTCAATACTAAACTCGTCAATAGTATTACAAAGCGTTGAAGTGGTAAATGGTCCACACACTGTGGTATTGGTGCTTCTCACTACAGCGATTAGGATTTGATTAAATCTTGTACAGGCTGCACGCCATCTGAAACATCAGTACGCTCATTCAGCGATCCGTTATGTGCGTTTCTATTGACAACAATAGTTCAACGCCTCTCAGTAAAATTGCGTACGTTATAACCCGCAGTTTGCGCCGACTATGGCGTCATTAGTCACAGTTTAAATGATCAAAACCTCTTCATGACAGCAAACAACTTTATAACCCTAAATAGCTATAGGTGTCACTAGATATTTACGTTATTCATGCTAACGGTCGGTATAGTTTATTATGCGAAAATCTTTCACTTACTACTATACAACAAAATCACCTGAAAACGTGTAATAAAAATTTAGCGTGACCAACGTTTCACTTACTTTCGGTAAATCTCAATTTCGTACACCCTTATTCAGTTAATTTTAATGAACCGTTTCTTATTACGATAATTCCGAACGTAGCAACCAAAGTTATTATTTCACTGTAAACCAGCGATATAGCGATAGCTATCTCTGCGATACTATTAACGCTCTTACGATCTGTAGACGTTATTTCTTATTGTCCCTTTTCCTTGTTTCTTTCTCTTTAAATCGTTGAAATAACCGTTAAGTGAATAAAGAAGTTAATACCTTTGCTTTTTCTTTAAATAAACTCTAATTAAATCCTTTTTCCCTAATTACTGATTTTAAATCGGAAATAAAATCTCAATAAGACAGTTCTCTGAGTGTAGCTCTATTAAACCTGGAATAACTGACTGATCTTTGCAAGACTGACTTTTAACTACTTTGCATCAATGTAACTCTCTGTTATTCACGTCACTTGCGAATCTTTCAGTGGGGATTCAATCCTTTCTGCTGTAAAATAAATTAGACTCCAAACGCAGAAATAAGTTTGACTCTTCTTTATTGTAATCAAATCAATACCTCACACACAACTTTCATGTGAACGAGTGACAATCAAAAATCTAAGTCTCCCACAAATAGGACAAATAAAACAAAACACAAACAAAAGTCCTACGTGCCACCACCTCTTTCTTACTAACTTCAACACAGAAATGGTTCAAATGGCTCTGAGCACTATGGGACTCAACTGCTGAGGTCATTAGTCCCCTAGAACTTAGATGGTTGGTTGGTTGTTTGGGGAAGGAGACCAGACAGCGTGGTCATCGGTCTCATCGGATTAGGGAAGGATGGGGAAGGAAGTCGGCCGTGCCCTGTCAGAGGAACCATCCCGGCATTTGCCTGGAGTGATTTAGGGAAATCACGGAAAACCTAAATCAGGATGGCCGGACGCGGGATTGAACCGTCGTCCTCCCGAATGCGAGTCCAGTGTCTAACCACTGCGCCACCTCGCTCGGTCTAGAACTTAGAATTAATTAAACCTAACTAACCTAAGGACATCACAAACATCCATGCCCGAGGCAGGATTCGAACCTGCGACCGTAGCGGTCTTGCGGTTCCAGACTGCAGCGCCTTTAACCGCACGGCCACTTCGGCCGGCTCAACACAGAAGGAAAGGCTCATTCACTTCTGGTGTTGGCTTTCGCGTCCCATCTAACAGTCCCTAAGTTAAATTTGCCACTCGTCTCACTACCAAGCAATGGAATTGACTATCGTTCAATAACATTAATTGGTTCCGCTAGGGTACGAAGTCTATCTTTACTGATTAGGGTCACAAAGTTTACGGGCTGCAATAACTGTGGCCTCTTTTACGTAAGTCGCTCAGATGCTGTTTCCTGGCTTTATAACATACCATTTGAGAGTTAAACCCGAAGGTGCACAAAATCACAATTATTACACCACTAACGCTGCAGCGCGTACTCAGAATACACACCAACATAAACCGCTCAGCACTCAACCACCTTAGAGTGGGCGTCCAAAATCAGACAAATACTCAACTGCTCAGTGGCCTTAGAGCGTGCTCGAATACAACATCCACCAACTTAAACCACAACCACTTCTACAGACTTGTGAGCACCGGGAAGGGCACTCGAACTTCTCCAAATGTGGAACACAGTTTCATCAAAATTAGAGAGTAACTTTACAACATCACGCTAGCCCGTTACTTCCTACACAACGTGATCACTAATAAACTTTATCCACGCTATTGCAGGATCAGTTAACCAATTCCTCCACATATACGATCGTAGTAAAGGTCTCTCCAGCAGTACGACCCAAAATAAACTCAAAGCAATTACTCTAACGTACCCTGCTTTCTCTCGCGGAACAAAATAAATTGAAGCACATACACTGCTAAGGACATCTATCAACTCGGTCACACTATGCTCTGATCTACAGCACCGATCGAATACTAATTCAATAATTCAACAAAACTTCTTGACCAGATTCGCACAAAAGTTGTTACTCGCGATCCCACATATATCCGCCATCTGTTGTCTACCGCTGTGACTGTTAGATACAACTAACTAGAGCTTGCGACTGTTAGCTCTAGCGTAGGCTTCCCTAGCAAGATCCAAATCAGAATTGAACTTCTAAATCCCAAAAACCATAGAGGAGCCAATTTAGACAATCACTTTACAATTCGATTGCCTTTAACGATTACGTGTAAGTTCTTTGGTAGCCTTCGTCTCGTTGAATAGAGGCCAGCTCGATGTAATGATATGTCAGGCTCGGACAGCTATGTCTGCTGCTGCCAGCGCGATGACACTCTTCGCCGCAACTTGTTCGTTCTGCAAAGCGCGCTGGAAAGCTCGCTCTCCTACAACAGTTGCAGACATAGAGACTTTAGTTACAGGACTGAAGCGCCTAGAACCGCTCGGTCTCAGCGGCCGGCAACACCACATCGCCGGCGACACTTGTCCTGAGCTCGTGGCCATATCGGTTGAATCCTAGACGAGTGGAAGGCCGTAGTCTGTGTCAGGTGAGTCCCAATTTCGGTTGCTAAGAGCAGACAGTAGGGTTCGAGTGGCGCAGATCCCACAGTGCCATGGACTCAAGTTGTCAACAAGGCACTGTTCAAGTTAGTGGTGGCTCCATGAAGGTGTAAGCTCTGTTTATACGGAATGGAGTGGGTCCTCTAGTCCAACTGAACCCAATAAATTGTTATCGTCGGCTACTTGGAGACCATTTGCAGCCGTTCATGGACTTCATGTTCCCAAACAAAGATGGAATTTTTATAGATGACAACATGTTGTATCACCCGGCCACAATTGTTCGCGATTTATTTGAGGAACATTCTGGACAATTCGAGCTAATCATTTCGCCACCCAAATCGCCTGACATGAATTCAATCGAATATTTATGGGACATAATCGAGAGGCCAGTTCCTGCACAAAATTCTGCAGCGGCATATTCGTTATTATGGGCGGCTATAGAGGCAACATGGCTCAATATTTCTGACTTCCAACGACTTCTTCAGTCCATGCCACATCGAGTTGCTGTACTAACCATGGCAAAAGGAGATATACTTCCACAGTGGATTAAACTATCGTAAAATACCACACAAAATCAAAAATCTGTTGTAAAGTCTGACACCAACGGCCTTGCCACGTTGGTAACATCGGTTGCCACCCAATCACCGAAGTTAAGCAGCGTTGGCTCCTGGTGGTACTTGGTGGGGTGACCGTTCGGGGAAAACAGAATTCTGTCGGTTTTCAGGACACGCAAGCCGGCGAAGTGGCGTTTAGTTTGGAAGATTTGTACCCGGCTATTGTGCCACACATTTACTTTTGTTTAGTCTCACGAGTAGGAATGAAGACGTTACCAAGTGTCGTGTAGTCGTTCACAGGAATGAAATACACCCCCGTGAATCCAAAAAGTTTCGAGACTGGATAGATAAAAAAAATGTAGAAAACTTAAGATGGTGATTTTAATACTTCAGGCGCTCTACATTGTCTCCCTGCCAATTGAGTACGACGCACAGAATGTTCATATAGCCACGTGAAATTGTCAGAAAAGTTCTTCTTTGGGATTCCGTTCAACTCGCGCATCAGAAATGATTGAATGTCAGTTATGTCTTCAAAGCGTTGACTCTTCGTCTGAATTTCTGCACTTTGCCGTTTTGTGGTAGGTTCGTTCCGATAAAACCAAGTCTCGCCATTCGTGGTAATTCTTTCCAGAAAATAGGTCACCATTTTGCATTTCAATCGTCGCGGAAGGCATCCACAAAACGTTGTTTTTCTCCGGGAGCCAAAGCTCGTGAGACAAACTTTGCACACACTTCTCTCATCTCCATAACTTTGTGGAGAACGTCTTGAGCACTTAATTTATACCACCCATACAATACGAAGAGTCAACCACAACATTAAAACGCAATTACAGAAAAATGAAAACAAGCAGAGACACAAACTATACAAAGCCCGCAAACAATACAGACACTACAGCACATACACAGAAGCACAAAACAGTAACACCCATGACGTGACTAACAGAAAGAAGAGGTGCCCATTCACATGCAAACACAAATACACACACAGAATAGCAAATATACTAAAGAAACGAGAATTACACGTGCCTTACAGTACAAGATGCACACTCTAGTCACATTTACAAACAACGATAGACATATCAGATAAACACCAAAGAACAGGATAATATCAGTCGCAATGTCGAGAACGCGAATCATTGGATCTGAGAATGACAGGCGTGAAGTTCAAAACTATATATTAATTAACAGAGTACACAGTTAAAACATTAAAACTTATGACATTATATAATACTTTAATTTAGAAAGAGCCCTTGCAATGAAAGAGAAAGTAAGTAGTAAGTAAATCAACATAAACAATGCGTCACTGATTGTGTTATCTACTAAACCAATTCTCTCTCTCACACACACAAATACAAACACACGAAAATTAAACTAATGAAACCCTCACACAAATATGGTTCAAATGGCTCCGAGCACTATGGGACTTAACATCTGAGGTCATCAGTCCCCTAGAACTTAGAACTACTTAAACCTAACTAACCTAAGGACATCACACACAACCATGTCCGAGGCAGGATTCGAACCTGCGACCGTAGCGGTCTCGCTTTTCCAGACTGAAGCGCCTAGAACCGCTCGGCCACACCGACTGGTTCTCACACAAAAAACACCACACTCACACAACGTAACAAAACAGACACGCACAAATACAAAAACACACGTACAGAACACAAATAAAAGACGAAAGATGAACACAGAGCGAGAGTTGGCAACACTTCACACCGTGTTCAGCACACAGTGAAAAGTGCAAGTAAAGTGTTGTAGTAAATAGCGACGAGAAAACGTCGAAAACTGCAGTAAAATCTGGAGTATGGAGACCGAGTAAACACGTTTTCAGGAAGACACAGATGATCTAATTGAATTAGAAATCGGAAGTAACACCAAACGATAATTTAGCCTCATGAAAGTTGTGCTGCAAAAGTTATTTCTAAACTTAAAAATAAAAGAGTGACTTGAAAAAAACTAACATATTAACTAGTAAATACTAAGCAATGCATTTATTATATATATTACAAACCACTGAAGATGATTCATAAATATAAAGAAGTGGAAGTCGTATAGCAAAAAACAAACTGCCTTTCATTTAGTTGCAAAGACACAACATACCTCCGTCAAACACTTTGCTCAATCTGCAATTGTCCACAGAATGAATCTGACTGTTGAGTCTATAATAAACTGTTGTTTTGACTTTTAGTCTTTGTGTTTAGCTATGTCATATGGTAGCTGTGGCCGACCGTAGCAGCTCAACATTACAAAATTAAAGACCACGGATGATTGTTAAACAGTTTGACACTTGTTATGTGGAGTATTCGTGCGTATTCCGTTTTACTTTTGTGGTTCAGTTAGCTAGAACGGCTCATGTAATCAGTAGATCACCAACTGATAATGATTTATGGCCAGCGGAGAGCCTGGTAGCCCATTCAGGGCAGTGTTACCAAGTGAAGAAGTTTTATTTGGTGCGGTATTCAATTCATTGAATAAATACTGCGATAAAAACTTGCAAATAATTGATCAGTGCATTATGGAAGAAGTTCGACGATAAGATCTCGCATCCAAAATCCAGTTTCTACACAAATATCAGGGAGCGAATTGAAAAGAAGGCCGTGGAAAGGAAACACCGTCGTGATACCAGGTACAACCCTACTCGGTATAAAGTGTACGAGGACAGACGAACGATGAAGAAAAATCGACGGTGAGATTAGGAAGTATATTAAGTTAAACCATGGAACGTTCATTGTATTTGGAAGTCGGCATGACAATGCGTACCACTTGCAGTAAACTTGTCTAACAAACCAGTTGGGCTTAGGCATGCCGACGAGCTGAGACTATACACACACAGTAGGCAGTTCCAGTATTAGGAGAGAGTATTCATGAGACAGTGTACGTAAGTTTAATGGAGTAATCTGTGGATAATATAGATTTAATGGGTAATATAATTCCAAGAGAAACCATATAGCAGTATTAAAGTGAGTAAACAGTTTCTGATGGTGCTGAGAAACGGTCATCCAATAGTTTTTAAATGAACACATTGCCATTTGACTGTATTGTTGTTTATTTAATTACGTCTCAGATTTCTGCCTTTTATGCTATTTTCAAGTGATTGAGTTTATCTCCTTAAAATACATTGCAGGACATCAAGCTCAAAATTGGCCACAAATTAAGAAAAATATTCGCTTCCACGAAATGCCACATGTAAAATCATCGTCTCGTAAAAAGTAAATAATAGTGGGAGAACATCATATTTAATAAAAACAGGTTTACTTTGGTACATGAAAGGTGAACACAGATCCCTGAATCGTAGTTATGATGAAATCACAGAACGTGTGTAATAGACATTTCGTGGAGTGCGAATATTTTTCTTAATTTATGGCCAATTTTGTGCCTGAGTTAATGATATAAACTCAATCGCTTGAAAATGACATAAAAGGCCGAAATCTGGATCGTCATTAAATAAACAAGAATACAGCCAAATGGTGGTGTGTTCATTTAAAAACGTATTAAATGAATTTTAATTATATTTATTTCTGTTCGTTTTGGTTTAGCTTTTGTTCTTTTTTGTATTTTGCGGATAAATTGTCATCCCACACCATAGAATGGTGTGTGGGGCTGAGCAAACTTGCTTAGCACTATTCTCGAGAACGTGTCACGTATGTCTTTATTGATTTCTGACACAAACGTTGTTAATTAGGCTGTGAAATGTAGGAAGAGTGAAAGTACGGTTAAGATTTTATTTTATTTAAATATGTAATTAATGAGATCATAGGAATACCGTTAGGGGAATAAATTAGGCTGATATGTTCATATGTTTTAATTGTGTTTAGTTTTTATACAGGCCATCTCTTTCATTTTGCTTCAAAGAAAGATTGAAGTAATTCGTCATACAGAAGGAACTGTGGGTAGTTCTGCAGTAGTCACAACATAATCTTTGTTTAATATGATCAGTAAAGCACATAGTAAGTCACATAAATGGATCAACTGTCTGAGATGTATGCTTGTCTATCAAAATTGTTACTGAGTATCTCTTTCAGCACTGATTTCTAAGTTTAAGATTTAGTTTAGCCGTTGATCACCTTTATCATATAGCAACTTGGTGCTCAAAAACTGTCACATACGTATCAGATGTATTTTTATGTGTACTTTTTTTTGGTAATTTTCATATGCGCATAGAAAAAAATGTGTTAAGTATGACAGAAGAAATCCTTGCACTATAAGGAGAGCTAATGATTCACTTTTCCATTGGCTGTCTTTTTGTTTTTCATTTGATAGTGTTCCAAGCGTCTGGTTTGCAAGGGAGATGCAAAAGCGTAGAGGTCAGGCTGTGTATTTGTTAGTAACACAAAACACAAGCAGAACAACAGATAAGACGGCACAAATATAATCAAGAACTTTTGGTGCAGCTCAGTGAACAAAAAAAAAAAAAGTGAAAAGCAAAGCAGTATTAGATGCAGGCAACAGAGATAACCATTTTAAAAGAAGTGTTTGTGAGCACTGAATGAGAGATTGACAGATACAGTTTCTTTGAAGTTTTTATGAAAGGGGCCGTGCTATGAAATTGTTTTATTTGCCAGGTTACGTGTCCACACACATAGACACATCCATTTGTACACTGGAACTACAGAAGATCTACATCTACGTACACACTCCGCTAGCCACCAAGCGGTGTGTGGCGGAGGGCACAATTCGCGACAAAGTCGTATTTCCCGCCTTCTGTTCCACTCGTGGATCGCGCGAGGAAAAAACGACTGACTGAACGCCTCAGTACGAGCTCTAATTTCCCTTATCTTTGAATGGTGATCATTGCACGATTTAAAAGTTGGTAGTAATAATAAATGCTCTAGTTTTGCAAGATCACACAAATAATAAATAAACATATCACGTTTGATCATATCTTAACTAAAAGACAACCGACATTTACGATCCGAAATGGCATATAAACCTCGTCATACGAATAAAGACGTAACCACAAGGTCCTATATGTAGCCATAGACTATTAAAGACGTAAGGAACAATCTTATACCTATCACACCATATTAACAGGTACGCTTGGTAATGGTAAAACGTCGAATCGAACTCGTCGCGCAACTTGGGTATCACTACAGGTAAATGAAAATATAGTGCACCAGAAATTTTCACTTAAAACAAAACATGTCGTTCTTTGACTTTGACAAATTTTTGTTGTCGTGTAAAATTACATAATATTTCAGTGGCGGCTGATTCAGCACCAGCTGATGTTTCATAAATGTACACAATATGCGTTTAAGAACAAAGGTTGTGAATTGGGTTGTTGACATCAATAAAACTGGATTTCGGGACTTTGTTTATGATGCAACGCATCGAACGGGAAGTGAGATCATAGCGGATGGCAACAGACAGCTGGCAGCTCGGGAGCAGCCGTCACTTCATGACAGACACTGTGGGGAGTTGCCGGAGGAACCAAAAGATACCACCTGATGGGCATTGATGGCCTTCAGCCGCAGCACAGTCGCAGGATGATCTTTGTTGTTTTTGTTATCCTCTTCATTCTGAAGAATGGTTCGATGAAGCTCTCTACATTTCTGTATCCTAGGCAACCCTTTTCATCTCAAAATAACTGCTGCAACCTATGTCCATTCGAACTATGAGATCAAACTGCTGAGGTCATCGGTTCCTAGGCTTACTCAATGCTTAATCTAGCTTAAACTAACTTACGCTAAGGACAACACACACACCCAAGTCCGAGGGAGGACTCGAACCTCCGATGGGAGGTGCCGAGCGAACCGTGACAAGGCGCCCCAGACCGCACGGCTACCCCGTGAAATGATCGTTTCGCTTAGTGCAGATTCACACCATGCCCGATCTCTTATGTGGATCAGAGACTGCTTGCAAGGGGTTCATTGGTGATGACATGAGATCAGTAGTGTGTAACAAGGTGGGAGTTTGGGTCGGAAGAGTAGCGTGATCTGATGGCCGAGGCTGTTATGGCAAGCGATCGTGTTAAGCAGAAAATTTTGGTTGAGGTCCCAGTTCGGCACAAATTTTCACCTGTGGCCATTGATCCATTTCAGCGCCCAAATCCGGATAACGTCATTTAAACCTTTGAAGACTTGAATTCAAATTCGATTTTGACAAATGTCACTTCTTCAGAAACTCCTAGACGTTGCCAGTCCACATTTTGTAACCTCTCAGCTTCGGCGATCATCAGTTTTCTTAATGCCCAAATAGCAAAAGCGATCTACTACTTTTAGCGTTGCATTTCCAGAGCTAATTACCTCACCACCACTTGGTTTAATTTGACTAGATTTCAATAGCCTTGTTTTGTTTTTGTTGATGTGCATCTCATATCATCCTTTCAAGACACTGACCTTTCCGCTCAACTATTCTTGCAAGTCCTTTGGTTTTTCTGACAGAATTATAATAATGTCAGAAAACGTCATTTCGTTTATTCTCCCTGTACTTTAATTCATTCTCTAAAATTTTCTTTGGTCTCTTTTATTCCTTGTTCATTGTACAAGTTGAATAACATCAGGTATAGGCAAAAACACTCACTACCTTCTCAACCACTTCTTCTTTTCGACACCTTTTCTCTTTTATGGGAGAAAAATGCCAACAGACTACAAAAGGGTTCACTACAATATAAAATTGTACAGTGGTTGATCATAAACTAGAGATCAGATTACCATCTTTTCCTAATTCCACGACGATGTTAATGGGACCCAGAAAACTTTTGTCGGTTCAGAATAACCAAGGATGCCATGTGTCCATTGCTTCCATGTACCACAGGTACTATACTTCAAACGACGTGCTACTGGGTTACAGCAACTTGAAAAAAAAAAAAAAAAACTGAAAAGTGTAATTATGATACACAGACACTTGTCAAATAGCAATAATGCACTGGTACAACTCTTTTAAAAAGACTTCTATTAATTCTGCAGCTCAGTAAAATTTCCAAATGTATGAATTTCGGTTACCAATTGCAAAACGCTCTGTACTTATCTTGAAGCAGTAACCATTGTAAGGACTACTATGCAATATTTAAAATATCTTTTTTGTCGCTTCTAAGCACATGAAAACATTTAGTATTTCTCTATCCAATGGAGCATACTAATAATAATAATAGTAACAATCCCCACAAGGAGATACGCCATCTTAGTGAAAATTACTAAATGCAGAGGAGGTGGGTTGGGGGTGAAAAGGGGGTGTATGCCAGGACTGCCGGAAGCCCGTATTTTATCCATCCAGTATTTGAGAATGAGAGCAGTTAATCACTTAATGGCTTCCAGTGAACTTCATGCACAATTTCGAACCTTTAAGAAACTTTTTATCACTGACAACCAACAGAAAATGATAGAAGGAAAAATGTTTATTGCTTACTATTTTTTCACTGTCCATGCAGTAAAAATGTTGCTTTAACCATGATGTTTTAATTTATTCTTTATTACTAACTCTATTCACTACACATTTAGAAATTGTATCCACGTATGTCACTGAATGCACTTCCAAAATTATATCATTGTACGACACTTACTTCAGGAGATACGATGCCATAAATATTGAGCAGTGTGATAATGAAACTACAGGGCGAAATTCGCTAGAGATGTGCAAATACGTGTGAAATATTTTAAATACATGCAAAATATATTTGGCATGTGCGTACACAGAGAAAGCCAAGAGTAAAAAGCTCATCCTAAACCCATGGAAAGATTTCAAGCAAATTTGGTACACAAATTAATTAGTATCTGGAAAGAAATAATTAGGGCCAATAATCACCACCCTTCTATTGAGGTGCAGTTCTAAAGTGTTTCAGAGAAAGGTGTAGGAGGAGATGGACAAACAGAGAGGGTGAAGGAGACGATGGACAAAGACAGGGAATGGGAGGAAATGTACAGAGAGAGAGAGAGAGAGAGTGGAAGGGGGAAATTTACAGAGAGAGGGAAGAGGAGTAGATGGAGAGACTACAGAGAGAGGATGTGATGGATAGAGAAAGGGAGGGGGAAGAGATGGTCAGTGAGGAGGAGGAGAAATAGATAGACAGGGAGGGGGAAGTGGGAATGGACAGAGGAAGTGAAGAGGGCAGGTGGAGGAGATGTGTTTAGAGGAGGAGAGGATGAGATGGACAAAGGGGGCAGGTGAACAGAGGGGTATGGAAGCAAGTGAAGGACAGGAGATGGACAGAGAGAAGGGCAGGAAAAGATGGGAAGAGAGTGGGGGTGGGAGAGGTTGATGGAGAGTGGGTGTGGAGTAGATGGACAGAGAGGGGGGAAGGAGGAAATGGGGAAAGGCAGAGATGGAGAGAGAGGAGGAAAAGGATATGGACGGACTGAGGGGGAAGAGGAGTTTGGCGTAGAGAGGAGGTACGATATGTTTAGAGTGGCAGAGGAGGATATGGACAGAGGGAGAAGCAGGAAATGGACACAGAGAGGAGTAGCAGATGGACGGAGAGATGGAGGAGGTGGACAGACAGAGGGGCAGCATGAGATGGATAGATTGTGAAAGGTTGAGGAGGTTGACAAGGAGGGGGGGAGATGGGGATGGAGAGGGAGAAAGAGGCAGTGGATGCATTGAAGATTGGAATAACTACAAATCCACGCAACTCTGGGTACTCAAGTGGCTTTTAACAAAACGTAATATCTATTGGGAAAAATGATGGAAAAACCCGTCTATACCGACATTCATCACTAGATATTTAGCATCGTATGTTCTCTCATCAAACAAAAAAATAATAATAATTACCTATTCAGTAATAAATTCAAATTTTTGTGTCATTCCAGGCCCCAAAGAATTTCTGTGCTTCAGTTACTCTTTACGAATTAAATTCCGTCATCCTAGAGAGTATCGCAACGCAGCGTCAGAAATAAATAGGAAAACACAGGGTGAGCATAAAGTCTTTCCCTGATTTCAAGCTTCTGTCCATATGAGTTTCTTGTATTAGTATTATTACTAACTCATGTTTGTACTCGTACTAGAAAAACTAAGGAATTATACTCGATACAGATGTGCGGTTTGTTGTAAATGCTACCTTAACCATTGAAGACTTTTATGAATATTTCATGTGTGATCCATTTGTAGCCCATAGAAAGCCCAGCCGACATTCAGTTTCTCTCCATGCCTTTGCCAATATCTCTTCCGTCACCGCTTCTATAGCATTTCGTATCCATGCCGTAAGTGTGTGCACATCAGGAATTGGTGAACGATGGTGTCCATACAACGACGGAAAATTAGGGAAAAGTTTTTGTACAATGGTAGGAAGGAGTCTCTTGAACAATATACTAAAATCCCCACCGGCGGGGTGTGGGGATGTGAGATACGGGGTGTTACAGGCCACTTATCTATGATTTTCTAGAAAAACCCGAAAAACCATAACTTCTGGCGATAACATTTCTCAGATTAAACTACATTAAAATTATAGGACCAATACATTCCACAATGCAGGGGATGAGATAATCTCAGATTATTAAAAACAGCGTTTCAGTTGTGTAGGTCTACAGTTTTCTATTAAGTGAGGTGATTTAGGAGCAGATATTAAATGTGTGTACCATGTGTAAGTGCAGTAGAGTCGTGTTAGGGGATGGACTGTGTGCTTGGAGTGCAAAAGTGTCGAGGGGGTGGGGATGGAAGGCGGCAGCGCGAGGGATGATCATAGCCTTCCCTTCTCCATAGACCTGCAAGTTGAAGGTCGAACTGATAATTTCCCAGTCTGTCGACCCCACTGCTTCACACGAATCTGTCACAGGGTGTTTCACAAAGGTACACCTGCTTTCCGCAGCGCGCCTCACGAATCACTGGCAGCACTGTACTGAGCCATCCCCGGGGGGTGTTTATATTACACAAAGTGCAATAACACTATATGGAATACGAGTACAGACACGAGTTACTAACAATACTAATACAAGAAACTCATACGGACAGAATCTACGTAAACCTCTGCACGTTGTTCTATACTGCTAGAGGGGAAATTGATTGTTAGTGATCCTATACGGTAGCTATAGTGTTCTTGTCTTTTTTTGGAAGAAAGCGACAGCTGTTGTACAGTATGAATAAGAATGAATTTCCCCTCTAGCATTGTAGAAAAGTGTGCAGAGATTTATGTAGGTTCTGTCCATACTAGTTTCTTGTATTAGTATCATTAGTAACTGCTGTTTGTGCTCGCATTCCACGTAGTGTTAATACGCTTTACGGAATATAAACACCCCCAGGGCATGACTCAATACTGTGCTGCCAGTGATTCACGCATGAGACGCGACGCAGAGCATCGATATAGCTTTTGTTAAACACCCTTCACTTGCTTGGTGTAACGTAGTGTGGTAAACAGAGTGGTAAATTACCATCTCGCTCTTCAGCTTTCAGACCTATGGTGGAGGGTAGTGCATGAACACTATCTGACTGCCAATTTTTCCCCCACACTTCTGCCCTTCCCCTTGCCCATCCACCCTTGTTACACAGTCTATGCCTTAATACGGCTTTCCTGTACTCAGACGTTGTAAACGCATTTAATTTTGTTCAAATGGCTCAGATCACTATGGGACTTAACATCTGAGGTCATCAGTCCCCTAGAACTTAGAACTACTTAAACCTAATTAACCTAAGGACATCACACACATCCATGCCCGAGGCAGGATTCGAACCTGCGACCGTAGCGGTCGCGCGGTTCCAGACTGAAGCGCCTAGAACCGCTCGGCCACACCGGCCAGCTTTAATTTTGTTCATAACCAACTTCAGTCAAAAGTAAACAGTACATTTAAACTACTAAAAAGTATTTTTTTGTAATCTGTGCATTTTCCATCCTCTGCAACGCGAATAAAATAAACAGAAAGTTTTTTTGTAAGAAAATTCACCTTATTTAATTTTATACAGGGAAACATTTTCGCCTCCCCATCTTCACGCTCACACCATAATGGTGGGGATTTTAGCATGTTATTCACGCGACTCTCTCTTCCTACAGTACAAATATTTGTGAGTAGATGATTTTTCCCCATATTCGAAGTTTTTTGGTCTTCGTTGACGGGGCTATGAATACTTTATTCTTAATGTAATCCTACAAAAATGCCAATGGAAGTTATGTGTAGTGAACCTGGTGGCCATGATCTCGGATTGCCTCTACTGATCTATCTCACCGTAAATGTTTCATCCAAAATCTGGCGGACAAATAACCTCTTGTTTGGCAATGCTTCATCTTGTTAAAGCACTAGCCGCTGCTGAAATCCGTGTTACTGAGGTAGAGTTCCTACGAGTCCAAGTAACTGTTGCCGCAATGGTAGGCTCAATGGAAAGGAACAGTCCAATTACTATTTCGTTCATTGAAGCACACCGCAAATTCACTTTAGGGCTGCCTATTATCTGCTGTATGATGATATGTGGATTTTGTGCCCCCAGAACAGGACACACTGCCAGATTCTTTTCCCGGAGATATGAAAAATACTTCAGTAAGGTAGGTATTATTTACATCGACTCTTTCCATCATGTTCCTATCGAACTGAGCACATCTGGGCCTATCATCTGGCTGCAAAGCTTACAGAAGTTACACTTTGTATGCATGGAAATGCAATAGTTCGTGGAGAACCGTTATCACAGCGCCCTGAGATATGACTGTTTTTCTGGGAACACGACGCGACGATTTTCGTGGACTGCTTTGAAATACTGCACGCATGGTATCGACAGCGTCTTCATACAGTCCAAGTCTGGAGTTTCTTGCCCTGTCACCAAGACTGTGAGGCTCTTTAAACTTTTCATATAATTCTTTTATGCTCATCACATTTGGCAGATCTCGACCAAAGGCAGTTTGAAACTGTAGCTGAACGGCAACAGGTAACCATGTATCATCAAAGCACAAAACGCAATGCTCTTTCTTCTGTATAAACAGCAGTATTTCTAAATTACGGTATGTGTAACAAGAGAGAGAAACAAAACAAATCGGACGCTGTCAGGGTACATGCAGAAATGTAGACGTAAAAGCTCCATGACCAAAGGCATGCAACGGCAACAATTTATTTTGGGAAATAAGATACTACAAAAATTGCTTTGGTTTGCTCCCGAGCGCCCACGAGCGATAGCACGAATTATAAATGTTCATTAGTTAAATACGCAGACAGAGCTACGTTGTGAGGAAAATAATGTTCACTCCCACAGTATTCTTGATTTTAATATAACTGAGCTTCTTAGCCCTCAATGAAAGTAATAATTGTTTAAAACTGAATGAAAATAACAACAATGCCAGAGTCTAACGAAAGCAAGAGCAGTATGTCACGAGAATGAATGCGCGAATTCCGTTAAAATTTCGAAAATTTTTCAAAATTCATTCAGTGCATGTCTTTAAATTAAAGTTCCGCATAGGATACCCAAATAAAGCCACAAGCTCAAATGTCTCTCAAAATCAATCGTAGAAATGTTACGGAGTTCTGTGCTGTTCACCTAACGAGAATTATTCTGAGTTCAGAAACTAGCTCACTCACTGAAATATTTCACAGTATTTGCTGCCGACACACGCGGAAAAACACAAACTTTCGGGTTAACGAAACCTCCTGACAGATTAAAACTGTGTGCCGGGTCGAGACTCAAACTCGGGACCTTTGCCTTTCGCGGGCAAGTGCTCTACAGACTGACCTACCCAAGCACGACTCACAACCCGTCCTTACAGCCTCTGCCAGTACCTCGTCTCGTACCTTCCAAACTTCGCAGAAGCTCTTCTGCGAACCTTGCAGAACTAGCACTCCTGGAAGAAAGGATACTGCGGAGACATGGCTTAGCCACAGCCTAGGTAGCTCAGTTGGTAGCTCAGTTGGTAGAGCACTTGCCCGCCACAGGCAAAGATCCCGAGTTCGAGTCTCGGTCCGGCACACAGTTTTAATCTGTCAGGAAGTTTCATATCAGCGCACACTCCGCTGCAGAGTGAAAATCTCATTCT
This sequence comes from Schistocerca americana, assembly GCF_021461395.2. Lineage (NCBI taxonomy): Eukaryota > Metazoa > Arthropoda > Insecta > Orthoptera > Acrididae > Schistocerca > Schistocerca americana. The sequence goes on from NC_060119.1 coordinate 96,928,993, forward strand.
TCGGGTTAACAGCTGTAAGTTTTCCGGGCACTACCGAGATGCGACTCACCCGTCGCCCTTACATACGTATTAACCGTTACGGCTCCAGCAGACATCTAACCAAGAAAGATGCCACGCAATACGGCTGCCCGCTATGTAAACACTCGCGTTGTGCTGAGTCAAGTTCAGACACTTCTGCCTTCCGCTAGGTACTTTAAACTATTAATTTGTCTCTATACATTAGTATGATATATACTCAGCTTGTCACCTCTGTCCTCGGTTTTCTCTTGAGTTAATTAGTCTGTCCAATAATTGGAATTTCGTAGGCGTAAATGATACTTGAGGCTGTTTTGTCGTTGGTAAATAAAAGCAAATAAAAGTAAATACAGTCACACAAATATCTAATAGAGAACCGCTTGAGTGCGAGGTTGCAAAAGACCAAGGGTGTTTATGGCTTTCGAGGCCACAAATATTGTCTACCATTCAACCACAATATTGAACTGTCTAGTTGACGAGTAACTCACATCATTGCTACAGTGCTAGTAGTGTTGACACAAAGCAGAGCAAAAACAACGACAAAAAAATGGCTCTGAGCACTATGGAATGTAACTACTGAGGTCATTAGTCCCCTAGAACTTAGAACTACTTAAACCTAACTAACCTAAGGGCATCACACACATCTGTGCCCGAGGCAGGATTCGAACCTGTGACCGTAACGGTCGCGCGGTTCCAGACTTTAGCGCCTAGAACCTCTCGGCCACCCCAGCCGGCGAACAACGACAAACAAAGCAAACATTGCATTATATTTACAACAACATTTGCCGAAGTTGACATTTCGCCAGTAAGGAACGAAAGGAATTTCGCAGAGTAAGAAAGAAGTGGCACATGAAATATTAGCGTTTCTGCAAGATGAGCCAGTAGAATGCGTGGTAGCCGGCCGGTGTGGCCGAGCGGTTCTAGCTGCTTCAGCCTGGAACAGCGCGACTGCTACGGTCGCAGGTTCGAATCCTGCCTCGGGCATGGATGTGTGTGATGTCCTTAGTTAGGTTTAAGTAGTTCTAAGTTCTAGGGGACTGATGACCTCAGATGTTGAGTCCCATAGTGCTCAGAGCCATTTGACCCATTTTTTAGAATGCGTGACGTCGTGTACGATCGATTGTCCGGACAACAGGGATGACAATACGTGCTTAATAAGTGGAAGTGATACTAAAACAGTTGTCGAGCCAAGTAATTCTTCCTCCTTGTCGGACAGAGGGCCACAGATTCCATCTCCAGTGGAAAGTAGTATAGGACAATCGTTGTCCAAGGATCAGGTACTAATCATAATTACGTACATCGAAGGTCATCCATAGCATAGTAAAAAACAAATTATCAACAGATTTCTAATAAGTCAGCAGCAATATGATCACGTAATGCGTAAGAAAAACTTCGGATATCCGACGGAGTACAACTCCATTTGTTACAGTAACTGATGTTTGCGCGCTTCAGAGATTATCCGATACAGTTTACATGCACGTCTCAAGGATGTTCGATACAATTTACAGGACGTGCATGATGGTGACCTACTATGTTATGCACATTAAATTCCGCGCGTCAGGGATTACAGTGATTTCAAGTGTAGCAGTGGATGGTTGCACAACTTCAAACAGTGCTACAGAATTGATACACCTAAGGCACTTTTGACTGCGGAACCTGCCTGAAAATTTGTAGGTGAGATAAACATGGTTAAGTAAGGAATTTATTTTCAACTGCTACCAATCAGGATTAGAAGAGGAAATGCATATGAAAGGAAGACTGAAATTAGAGATACCAAGAGATCACCTAACGTCAATACCTTAACGCCTTCGTATACAGTTATGCCGATTGTAAATCTGGATGCTAAATTGCCTGGAAAGTTATTTATTGTGCTGAGAGAAGATGGAAGAGCTCTACCACCCACGATCCTTTCTTGTACGTGTGGTTTTGCAAGGACAGTGGAAGACATTTACGCCACAGCAAGCAAGAGTAGGAAAATAGGCGTAAGAGTACTACAACTATTGTATGAGCACTGCTTTTGGCCAACAGCTGGTGAAAATAATTACTTTTGTTTGATTCCTAATCTGTGTATAAAGTACAGTCTCCTTTATAGCGAACTATCCTTCCTGAAAAGTGTGTCACATGGCAGCTCATACCATCAGAAACCACGGGACAAATTTAGCTTCTGGATGTTCGTGTTTTCTTTGCCTATAAAACAAATTATCGCACTATCTGGTGTTACGTCTTAAAGGATAGCCATTTTCAAGATAATCTCCAAGACAATCTTTTTATAATTCGGTTATATGCCATCACATTCCACCAGTTCACATCACCCCGTTACATCAATACGATTCTGTATGCGTCCTTCAAGAGTGGATACCTAGAATGAGATTTTCACTCTGCAGCGGAGTGTGTGCTGATATGAAACTTCCTGGCAGATTAAAACTGTGTGCCCGACCGTGACTCGAACTCGGGACCTTTGCCTTTCGCGGGCAAGTGCTCTACCATCTGAGCTACCGAAGCACGACTCACGCCCGGTACTCACAGCTTTACTTCTGCCAGTATCTCGTCTCCTACCTTCCAAACTTTACAGAAGCCTAGCTGAATATACTGCACTATTTGTAACTTCCAAGGAGTTGGCCCTCAATCTTGATGGTGCGAACCTTTATGATCACTGTGGTGCGCCAGTCTTCATTCAGTGTTGATGGAGCAAGTTAATGGTTTGTTTTGACATTGTCCATTTTGTGAAGTGTAATACAAACGTCCCAGAGAAGATTAATCCTCTGCACATCCGGGACGCTCATTATCCGTCGCCCTCCTGATGCACTTGGCGAGTCGTTAGCAGCTAATATTTCTCCTGACATAATTGTTAACACGACACGTGAAAATGAGCTTTACTAAAGACTGAACTTGCTTCCTCGCACTCAAAGGTTCGTAGAAAGTCAATCTGCTATGCTGCCGTTACTTTCATTGTTTTATTATTTATTTTGGGTCCGAGCGAGATGGCACAGTGGTTAACACAATGGACTCGCATTCGGGAGGACGACGGTTCAAACCCACCTCCGGCCATCCTGATTTAGGTTTCCCGTGATTTCCCTAAATCGCTTCAGGCAAACGCCGGTATGGTTCCTTTGAAAGGGCACGGCTGTCTTCCTTCCACATCCTTCCCTAATCAGATAGAACCGATGATCTCGCTGTTTGGTCCCCTCCCCCAATTCAACTAACCAGCAACTTATTTTGGTGAAAAATTGTGGTATTTATGCACGGAATGCACCACTACATTCATTTTTGTAATGTTTACTTTGGTTAAAATTGACGCTTTTACGCGGAATGCATACTCCGGTCAGTACTTTAAAATATGAAACGTTTACAATAAAATCTACTACTTTGTTCTGAGAGATATACATGAGTCCTATCCGTGGACACTTAGAGTATGAAATCGCGCACGGCTTTGTGGGCACATTAAATTTCAAAGCCAATTTTAATTATAAAACCTTTGACAACAAATAACTTAAATACTACTTACACGTTTTCAGCCAGGCAACCGCCTTATTTTTCCCTTTGTAACGATGTCACCGGCTCCTCTGCAAATGTTCTGGATCAGTTTTTATTTTCTATGCTGGTCATTCAATTCAGCCGTGTCGGGTAACCCTTTGCCAGAAGCTACTGTGCGCCTGTTTTAACCAACTGCCATGCCAAACCACAAGTTCAATTCTTTTCTTCTTGCAGATCTGGTATTACTCGTCGTCTTATCGTCCAATCGCCGAGACTCGAAGCTACCGCCGTCTACATGCGATGCTGTCACACTTGCATGGCTCCTATGAGCTCATTCCATTGTGGGCGCTTCGCCTCCTCCCTTACTTGTCAAAACATTTGCTCCCCCAACCGCGTCTGCTTCTCTCCCGTCAGAACACAAATCGCGCGACCATCCGACCGTGTCTGCTTATTGAAGTCAGCGTTCACTTGTGTAGGGATATAGCCTCACAGCTACCATATGTTACAAACTTCGTAGGCATGTAGAAGAATTTATACAAAAAAACTTCGTTTTAATCTACTATTTGCAATAAATTTCAAAGCTACATGTAGCGCAGTTTCTTAGAAATGAATTTTTAGAATCCTAAAATAACAAGGTTCGAATTCCGAGACATAAATAACAAGGTTTTGTAATAATTTATACCACGTTTTTCTACATTATCGCTGTTAAAATAAAGATTCTGGAGTATTATAAAGTAAGAAACAAGCAATATGCATCATTTATTACAAATTCTTTTCAATTTTTATAATATGAGAAAGGCAATAATAGTAATTATTGTGTGGTCAAAGAAAATATGAGCTTTTAGTTATCTTTTGTATTCAGTTAACCTTAGGAAACGTTGTAGAGCAAAGAGAAAAACACAAGGAGAATCATACATAAAAACAACTATTATTTAGCATAGTATTACCAATAATATGTATATTGGCGCATAAGAAATGTAAAAAGGTAAGCTTTCCATAAAATATAGTCTGTCTAAGAGAAAACTGAACACACAGATTTCAAAAACTTTTCCATCATGTAACGTGTTGTTTACGTAAGATATTCGATTGCTGAGTGGGACTGACTTTAAGTTGGCGCTGTGTTGCGCTCGTGAACAGTGTCGCGAAATAAAATTTTAAACTTCATGAAATATAAAATCTGAAATAAAGAAAATGATTCCAATTAAATACCAAAGAAACTAAATGTGTGCTCAATGAATACTATATAACTAAAACTCAGTACCGAAGCACATTATCGGCCGGCCGAAGTGGCCGTGCGGTTAAAGGCGCTGCAGTCTGGAACCGCAAGACCGCTACGGTCGCAGGTTCGAATCCTGCCTGGGGCATGGATGTTTGTCGTGTCCTTAGGTTAGTTAGGTTTAACTAGTTCTAAGTTCTAGGGGACTAATGACCTCAGCAGTTGAGTCCCATAGTGCTCAGAGCCATTTGAACCATTTGAAGCACATTATCAACGATGTGTAATACGACGTGCAATAGACTAGGAATATATGCGAAAATAGATTATTGCTCTACACAGAAGAAAATAACTGTCTGAAAATTAATTTTCTTAATTAATGTACTTGTTAGCACTATAGGGGTTAACTGACTACACAATGTTTTTACAGGAATGCAAGGTGAGATCCGCCCTGACGTGAAAGTGTCTTGCCTCTTGCTCAGCATTCTGTTTTTTGTGTCTGGAGTACTGATGTTCTGGGAAGCAAATAAAAATCATCAGATGCAGCAGCTAAAGATAAATAACCTACTTTGATTTTTGTTTGTCAAAAAAAAACTGTTGCTTATTGTGTGCAATGAGCAAACGATACTATTTCAGAACTTTACTATGAATCATTGAGATTGGTTTGACTTTAAGGAAATTTGTTTTTGAGTAATCAGACTCTGATTATTGAGAAAAAGACAGCGGAATGTAAGACAACTCTAACAATTACAAAATTCTCTTCTTACACAAATCCGGGGTTCTGCCCACTCGCGTCTTATAGGGTCCGTAAAGGATGCTGCTTTCTCGGATAGCTATACAACAATTCAAGCAAAACACATTAATGGTTTTATTACAATAAAGTAGATTGATAATATTTAACTTTGGTTTACAATGGTGCCGCAAGTGATGGGCGACATGCAAATAATCAATGTCCTTCACTATATACAATTTATATTGCAAGTTTGTCGCAAAGTTCATATGGAGTACTAGTAATGGCTATCGTAGTGTTCTCTTCTAGTCCGGATCTACCAGTGTCCGTCTTCTGCTGTCCGGCCGAGGCTGGCAGGAGCGGCGCTTATATTCTCTTCTTCCAGAGGCTGCTCCTGTCGTGGTGCGCTCCCAGTCAGCGAACTGTTGACTGACGTCGTCTCACAGCCTCCTCTGCTCTTGCTTTCTACATCTTCGTGTCGGCGCTTTTCGTTGCGCTAGAACAAAAAAGGGCATGAAAGGGAAGCGGTGGTACAGAAGGGAGTCAGACAGGGTTGTAGCCTATCGCCAATGTTATGCAGTCTGTATATTGAGCAAGCAGTAAGGGAAACAAAAGAAAAATGCGGAGTAGGAATTAAAATCCATGGAGAAGAAATAAAAGCTTTCAGGTTCGCCGATGACATTGTAATCCTGTCAGAGACAGGGAAGGACCAGGAAGAGCAACTGAACGGAATGGACCGTGTCTTGAAAGAAGCATGTAAGATGAACATCAACAAAAGCAAAACGAGGATATTGGAATGTAGTCGAATTAAATCGGGTTATGCTGCGGGAATTAGATTAGGAAATGAGACGCTTAAAGTAGTAAATGAGTTTTGCTATTTGGGGAGCAAAATAACTGATGATGGTCGAAGTAGAAAGGATATAAAATATAGACTGGCAATGGCATGGAAAGCGTTTCTGAAGAAGAGAGGTTTGTTAACATCGAGTATAGATTTAAGTGTCAGAAAGTCGTTTCTGAAAGTATTTGCATGGAGTGTGGCCATGTATGGAAGTGAAACGTGGACGATAAATAGTTTAGACAATAAGAGAATAGAAGCTTTCGAAATGTAGTGCTACAGAAGAATGCTGAAGGTTAGATGGGTAGATCACATAACTAATGAGGAGGTGTTGAATAGAATTGGAGAGAAGAGAAATTTTGGCACAACTTGACTAGAAGAAGGGATCGGTTGGTAGGGCATATTCTGAGGCATCAAGGGATCACCAATTTAGTATTGGAGGGCAGCGTGGAGGGTAAAAATCGCAGAGGGAGACCAAGAGATGAATACACTAAACAGATTCAGTAGGATGTCGGTTGCAGTAGGTTCTGGGGGATGTAGAAGCTTGCACGGGATAGAGTAGCATGGAGAGCTGTATCAAACCAGTCCCTGGACTGAAGACTACAACCATAAATTCTTAAGTTCCTCCAAAACCTTCATCAACATAAGAACAAGAAAATATTACGCATGTGTTTTTTTACATCCATAAAAAATTAAATTATTCTAGATAGCTTGTCCCAAATATACAGAAAACAGATCTCATTCTTTGAAAAACTCAACTGCACGCTGCTCTGCCTCAACCAGCGCTATACAATTGACTGGCTAACAAGTCAGCCACAGATAAAACTAAACAAAATGTTCTTATTCACTACTCCTACAGTGCGCTCATTCATCTCTGTCCGTGTACAGTAAAGGCGAATTGCTTACAGTACAATTAGGAAACATATGAGAACCTTACAAATCTAACAACTACGAACAAAAATAATTCCTTGTGAAAAATTAAATACATATTTTATAAATTAATTTCGAAATTCGATGCAATTTTGAATACATAAAGCATTCTCAAACCAAATTGTTATAGTTACTCTGACACCTGTTTCGAACGGACACAGCATTCAAAGGAACTTTTACGGTCCTCTTTTCGATTATAAAAAAAAAGCATCGTCCACTTGATTTTGAGATTGGTTCTTGTCGTGTTGCTGATCCTGGATTATCGACCCCAAAAAGTGTCGAAACTTGTTCCAATGTTATACGAAGCTCTTTAGGTTTTCGTTTTTTTATGAGTCTGTCTTTCATTTATCCCTCGACCAACCCAGACGACGACGACTTTAGAAAATTGCTTCAGCTGTTTGTGCTGCCATTCCCTTTATACAAGACATAGGCGTTTATCCTTGACGCGTCGGAAAGCCCGTATAAATACTGCAAATATCTGTGCCTGTTTTTTCGGGCCGTTGTCTGATTATGGCATATTAAATCAAATATACTGACTGCCCCCTTGTTATCATTGTAGAAAAGTACTATCGAACCTAGTACTTTTTTTCTCTCCTCATCTGCTTCACCCATCTTATGCATCGTTGATAATAGAATAACGTTTTCCTTTATTTATTTATTTTGTAACGTATTACCAACGTTTCTTTTAATTTCCTGTAAGCGAATGCAGACGCAGAAACTGGTCTTTTTTTGGTTTGAAGCAGGGATTCTGGGATTTATGGTTTGTTTCTGCACAATGCTTCAACCATTGTGAATCTTTAGTTGGCCAGTTTGTCAGCTACATCACAAGAAGCAAACTAGTTGTCCATCGTAATGTTCTGGTTGGTTCCGTAAATAGGTCCGCACAATTTTGTCACATGATATATAGGAATGAAACATCTCCATCCCTAGATTCTTTTCCGAAACTTGGGCCTCCCTCGTAAAAGTAATGTGTCTTCGCGTCACATAAGGAAATTAATTATCTTTAACCAATATTTGTTCAGTTTGCTTGGCAGGGACATTTTGAACAGTTACCTGCCTTGTAAGCTAAGAAGTATCTCGTTAACTGTTAGGTGATCTGAGGGACCGTACAGTTTCTCGCGTCCGTCGGCCGTCGTAATTTAATATATATATTATTATTGTTATTATTATTTTTTTATTGTTGCCGACTTACGTGGTGGGCCTTAATAAAAATGATATTTAAGTTGAACAATGTAATAAACTTTTCATATTAATTTCCTCGGCTAGTCAGTTCACTTTAAAGCAAAAGATCTTTAGTGATTAATTACAACTGCGGCCCACACACGCGCGAGAGTATTTTTCTTACCTCCGTTAACCATTGTATTGTAGTCAGAGTCCTGGCTCTGGGTCTCGGTTATGGTACTGAAAATAAGAATCTTAAAGCTACGTATTTCTGCAACTTAGTGCGGCTGTGGAGAAAAATTAATATTATGCTAATAGCGGGCGAGTTTTCCGCTTCCGCTAATTTTTCATAAGTTAATATCGCCACGTAATGGCGTCGTTGGCTGCATCGGCCGCTGCGATTGTTGAACTGTAAATTACTTGAATGCAGGTTAATTCAAGGAAGGCGGACATGAAATCGGGATCACCTCTTACAAATTAAAAGTGCACAATAATATTAAATCGGTATATTTTATGCTTAACTCATACAAATATGCTTACATTTGCCAGCACTCGCAAGATGTTGTACGTACACAATAAAGACAAGAGAAGAAGTGAAGTCGACTAAAAAATTAACAAAAGAGCGTATCTTGTCGTCTCTTTAGATCATTCTGTCATAAATTATTTCTTTGCAATCTAAACCTACACAGAGAAATTATTATTTTACGGCTACATGATAAAAATTTGGCACTGGGGACGCTATAAGTTCTTGACTGTGCTTGACAAACATACATCGTAAATTACGGATCACAGTAAACTTGGCTGCTGTTCTTCTTTGCAATCGAGTATTTTGGTAGCCAGGTCTTAGATTACAGATTTGAACCAGTTTTCGGTCATAACACCACGTAAACTGACCACGCATCAGCACAGTTAACATCAGTATATTTTAGTACGTTACTCATAAAAAGTACGCCAAATAATGTCTTTCATTTCGTTTTGGTTTTTATCTCCAGCATATAATTGAGGCGATGTAAATTTTGCCGTTGCTTCAGATTATCTTTTCTTTTTGTTAGCGTACGTAGTTAGCAGTGAAACTGTGTCATCAGTAAACAACAATTCAAATAATTTCAAGGGAGACGTTCCGTTCCTTGCTTCGCCGAACACACCAGGTATTTCTACCACTACATTGTCTGTTGGCACCCTCGCCGGTTTTTTTTATGGGAAGAACGTGTGTTCCAACAATACCCATTTTTCCCTTACCCGCTGCTCATCTTCATCTGATGAATGAACCTCAGAAGGCATCACATCAAATTCACCATCTTTCTTGTCGTCTGTGGTATGATCGTCTTCAGGTTGCTCACATCTTCGTCTGGGTCACTATAATATCCGTTTTCGGCCTCTTGACGCTCAAAATCTCTTATTATATCCTTCTGTGGTTCTTCATAACTTGTCAGAAGATATCTTTTATGTCTGCAAAGAAAAGTAAAGCCAAGTGTATGTATAAAAATAAGGAATTAAATGTAAATAACAAGGCTGGGCGTTTTTTTACACCGACGGAATAAATTTCCTGATTTACCTGTGAAAGGCGAAAAATAGTTCAAATAGCTCTGGGCACTATGGGACTTAACATCTGAGATCATCAGTCCCCTAGAACTTAGAAATACTTAAACCTAACTAACCTAAGGACATCACACACATCCATGCCCGAGGCAGGATTCGAACCTGCGACCGTAGCGGTCGTGTGGTTCCAGACTGAAGCGCCGAGAACCGCTCGGCCACTCTGGCGTCCTCAAACTGAACAACAATACTGAATGGAAAGTAGGCAGCAGTGGCAAAAAGAATAAAATATTATATGGACTAGGTTAATTATTTACCCCACCTTGTTATTCTACGGTTAATCAGGGAAAGACTTTATGTTCACATTGTACAACGTGTAGCGATTTGGTGTGAAAATATCTCGTCCTCTTTTACGTGATATGATAAACAGCCAGCTTTCGTGCAGCTACAGGGGTGCATCGCAGCGATACGTCGGTTCGCGATGGTATCAGTGCCGTCGCAGCCAGTCACCGAACTAGCAGCGCCGCCGCGTTGCCTAGCAACCGTAGCCGGGCGCTCGCGCGCGGCGGAGCGAAACGGGAAATGCGCATCACACGCCAAGAGGCATCTGGACGCGAATATAGCTGGCGGAGCGGCGTGGCCAGTAGCCGGCAGGCAGCGCCGGTTCCAAAGGAGGCAGCCAGGTGCGAGCAGCCCGTGCCGTAATGGGCCGCAGTAGGCTGCACGCCGGAGCGGCGCGTCCATTGTGGACCGGTGCGCGCGGATCAGGCTGCTTTGTGGTCGGGCCTTTCTCCTCACGGAAAGGTGCTCCAGCATCCCGCGAAATTCCGGGAAGTTACTTGCAAAGGACTGCGGGGTTGGGTAAATCTACAACTACATCTACATGGATACTCTGCAAATGCCAGCCAGAGTGGCCGAGCGGTTCTAGGCGCTACAGTCTGGAACCGCGCGACCTCTACGGTCGCTGGTTCGAATCCTGCCTCGGGCATAGATGTGTGTGATGCCATTAGGTTAGTTAGGTTTAAGTAGTTCTAAGTTCTAGGGGACTGACGACCTCAGAAATTCAGTCCCATAGTGCTCAGAGCCATTTGAACCATACTCGGCAAATCACTTAACTGCCTGGCAGAAGGATCATCGAACGACCTTTACAACAGTTCTCTATTATTCCAGACTACAAAAGTGCGCGGAAACAACGAACACTTATATCTTTCAGTGCGATCTCTGATTTCCTGTATTTTATTATGAATGTCTTTCTCCCCATCTAGGTCGGCGTCAGCATTCAGCATTCGGAGCAGAAAGGTGGTGGTCGAAGTTTCGTGAGAAGATTCCACCACAACGGAAAACGCATTTGTTTTAATACTGTCCACCCCAAATCTTATATCACGTCCGTGACACGCTCTACCCTATTTCGCGATAAACGTGCTGCCCTGCCTCGAACTTTCTCGATATAGTCCGTTAACCCTATCGGGGAAGGATCCCACATCGCGCATCAGTACTGCATAAGAGGATGGACAAGCGTAGTATAGGCAGTCATTTCAGTAGATCTTCTGCATCTTCTAAGTGTTCTGCCAATAAAGCGCAGTCTTTGGTTAGCCTTTCCCACAACTTTTTCTACGTGTTCTTTCCAATTTAAGTTGTTTGTAATTGTAATCCCGAGGTATAGCCGTTAGATTTCACTGGTTTATAGTGTAGCAGAATTTGAACGGATTCCTTTTAGCACTCATGTGGATGACCTTAGAGTTTTCAATATTTAGGCTCAATTGCCAATTTTCGCACCATACAGATATCTTTTCTAAATCGTTTTACAACTTGTTTCGAACTTATGATGACTTTACTAGACGATAAGCGACAGCGTCACCTGCAAACAAAAGACGGCTACTCAGATTACCTCCTAAATCGTTTACATAGATAAGGAACAGCAGCGGGCGAATAACACAACCTTGTGGAGCAACAAAAATCACTTCATTTTTGCTGGTGACTTTCCGTCAATTACTACGAACTGTGACCGCTATGACAGGAAGTCACGAATCCAGTCACATAACTGAGATGATATTCCATAAAACAGCAGTTTCAGTACAAGCCGCATGTGTGATAGTGTCAAAAGCCTTCTGGAAATCTATAAATACGAAATCAGTTTGAAATCCGTTGTCAATAACACTCACCACTTCGTGTGAATGAAGAGCTACACTCACGGTCATAAATTAAGGATAACTGCAGACTGTGGTGCCACACAACGTGACACGGCACAAAACTGGCTCTAATAGCATAGATACATAGGGAACATACACGACACAGACCTGTAAGTCCACGGTATTGGTGATAAGTTGAGAAAACCGTTCCGAAACACATGTGCTACAAAACGCCACTGTTTCCTGCGCATGTACCCCGACATCAATATGTGTTATGATCACCATACACACGTACACAGGCCGCACAGCGTGTTGGCATACTCTGGATCAGGTGGTCGAGCATCTGCTGGGCTATAGCCTCCCATTCTTGCACCAGTGCCTGTCGGAGCTCTGAAGTGTCCTAGGGGTTTGAAGACGTGCAGCGATACGTCGCCCGAGAGCATTCCAGACGTGCTCGATGGGGTTTAGGTCTGGAGAACAGGCAGGCCACTCCATTCGCCTGATATCTTCTGTTTCAAGGTACTCCTCCACGATAGCACCTTGGTGGGGCCGTGCGTTATCATCCATCAGGAGGAAGGTGGGACCCACTGCACCCCTGAAAAGGCGGACGTACTGGTGCAATATCACCTCCCGATACACCTGATTTGTTACAGTTCCTCTGTCAAAGACATGCAGGGGTGTACGTGCACCAATCACAATCCCACACCACACCATCAAACCACGACCTCCATACAGGTCAATTTCAGGGACATTAAGGGGTTGGTATCTGGTTTCTGGTTCACTCCAGATGAAAACCCAGCGAGAATCACTGTTCAGATTATACCTGGACTCGTCCGTGAACATAACCTGGTACCACTGTTTCAATGACAATGTGCTGTGTTCTTGACATCACGCTTTACGGGCTCTTCTGTGACCAGGGATCAGTGGAATGCACATTCCAGGTCTCCGGGCGAGTAAACCATGTCTGTGCAGTCGTCTGTAGACTGTATGTCTGGAGACAACTGTTCCAGTGGCTGTGGTAAGGTCTCTAGCAAGTACTCCGTGGCCGGCTGTGGGCACTGATGGTGAAACATCGGTCATTTTGTAGTGTTTTACACTCTGGACGTCCCGTACTGTAGCGCCTGGCCACGTTTCCTGTCTGCTTGAATCCTGAGGTCACACTTTGTGGCACACGGAGGGCCCGTGCTACGACCTGCTGTGTTTGACCAGCCTCCAGTCGCCCTAGTATTCTGCGCATTTACTCGCTGCACCATACTCTGCACCAAAACACCTCGTCGTATGTGGACTGCTGCCAGTGCAGGTCAAATGCACCGCAGGGTCATACCCCGAGGTGATTTAAGGCCGCAAACCACCCACCAGACCGTTGTTTCACCATGTAGCAGCATTATCCTTAATTTATTAGCATGAGTGTAGTTGTGTTTCGCAAGAACGATGTTTCCTAAATCCTTGTTTACTATGTGTCAATTGACCGTTTTCTTCGAAGTAATTCAAAATGTTCAAACACAATATGTACCAAAATATTGTTGCCTATCGACGTTAATGACACGGACGCGTGAATACAGTTTATCGTGGTATCCCTAGTCATTTAAATCTGCCCTACTTCCTGATTCGTCACTCATAGAGTATACACCATTAGGGAACATACCAGTAAGATCTTCATTCTGACTAACTGCTGGTATCTGACGCCAGGTACCATCAGGGTGGTGGAAAATATCTTGTACCTACTGTAGTACTTGCATGTGGCTTTAATTATTCCCTTTAACTTCTCAGTACAGTGCCAAGCGAACTATTCCTACATGGGAAGTAGACCAACGTCACGGCGAAAATCGAACAGAAGCTATTTTAAAACACCAAGTGCCTCTTTTACCAACCAGCATGGACACGTAACTGCAAAACTCTTCATTAACGTGAAATCGTTGCTTGAAAACTAAAGAACCTGGAAACATCCCAAGGGCGAAATGGTTCAAATGGTTCTAAGCACAATGGGACTTAACATCTGAGGTCATCAGTCCCCTAGACTTAGAACTACTTAAATCTAACTAACCTAAGGAGATCACAAAGACCCATGCCTGAGGCAGGATTCGAACCTGCGACCGTAGCAGCAGCGCGGTTCCGGACTGAAGCGCCTAGAACCGCTCGGCCACAGGGCCGGCCCCAAGGACGAGTCAGAGTGGAAACAATACTGTCTACTCGACGCAGGCATTTATAAGTAGAACATTTACCTCAGCCATAAATGAGATATTATTTCAATCCGAGAATGTTTTATACTGCATTATCCAGAACTAGTTTGATAGTAATTATGCAAACAGGCAGACCGTTAATTTGTTTATTTCCTGTGAAAGTGTGAGGAATGCAAATTATTTGTGGTTCATAAACTGGACTATAATTGTACAGTCTCTCGTATTATGTTAATAAAAAGCGAATGGCATCCCGTTTAGTTAACCAATTCAATTTTAATTTTTTATGCAATACCAGTTGTCTAAGAGTTTATTGCAGCCTCAAGAAATTCACAATCTACGCGCTGTTTTCTACGCAGGAGACGACAGCTATAGAGGCCTGCCGCTTGGTGAACATTATTCAGAACTTGTGCATTCCACTCAGGGCGCCAGAAGCAAGCAGACACCTAGCGTGTACTGGTCTCTTACAGGGGAAGCCACGACGTTCAGATCACAGATTTACTTCAGACCTTCTGCACCTTTAGTAGGCCAATAAAACAACATAATACCCAAGCAGTAAGATGCACTACTCCGTCCGTTCCGAGGAAGTCGCAAGAGAACATCTACGCGTCTGTTGTATGGCGTACGTACCTGTGTATAGGTGCTGGCTGTTACAGCTCATGGTGGTTAAGTGATTAGCATTTGACCCTCGTACGAAGAACGTGGGAGAGTTCAGACTGAACTCCCGTTCAGACTTAACTGTTAATCTTTTTCCTTTTTTATCACTGGCAATACTATTTAATTTATATGACATTTAAAAGGTAATATAATGAAAAAAAACACGTGTATCTGCATGAAGTTTCATTTTATGTTTTCCACGTCTGTGTAACGAATACCATCCTGCAACGTGTGATGTCGAGAGCACATCCGACGAGTAATTGTACGTTGCTCTTGTGGTCTGGCATATTGTGAGCTACTATATTACTGACTGTAAATAACGTCATTCGCATCATTATTTATTGAGATTTGACTTGGGCTTTCCAACCCTGCCCCTCGCCCTTGAAAATTTATTTGCTAATAGTAAATAATCAAATAACATATGAAATTTACTGCAACAAAGTGCACGTGTTTTTTTTTCATTACAGTACCTTTCAAATATCATATAAAATTAAATAATGTGACCAGTGATGGAAAAAATATAGATTGAAAAATGAGTGTTAGCGGGATTCGAACCGTCGCCTCGTACACGACAATCTTGTTACGCGTGAAACCTAACCACTTTTATTTATTATTTATTTCATTAAGGAACCTTCCGTACGCCCAGAGGGAGGGGTGGGGGCAAAGTGTGCATGAGTGGCAACACGATGCCTGGGAACCACGTCTCGTTCCCACCCTCCAGGAGCCAACGAAAGCGCAGGCAACGTGGAGTAGAGGTACAATGTACATAAGCCACTTGACCGCAATGGCCTCTTACGATCAACAACTTTGCTCGAATACATTATTTTTATAATGGACGCGTGAAACCTCTCTGGCAATTATTCCGAATTTGTGTTAGACTAGTGCACCTTAATACTTGAACATTACCTTGTTTTAATAGCCTGCTAGGGTGTATAAAGTTTGAAGTAAATCCTTGATCCCCACGTCGTGGCCTTCCCTTCTTAGTACAAATGAGATTTATGTCAGGCCATATGTGGTAACACAGAGGAGGTATGAAGGGGGCAAATTTTCAAGGGAAGGGATATATCGTACACACGTGCAAATCTCTCTCTCTTCCTCTTTCACTTGCTGTATTACTTTTTCAGTGCTTGCCACCCTTGCTTTCTTTGTTGGCGTTCTATATTTTATCACAACTGTGGTTTAATTCTGTGTGTGTGTGTGTGTGTGTAAATTGTACAGGACAGATCAGTCATTATTTAATACCGTATTTATTGAATTCAAAGGCGAAACTTGAAAGGGACTCACTGAATGCTTTAATTGATGTTGTGGCTTTCGCCACATCTTTTTTGGTAATGTAAATTCCTAGTACGTCTGTGGAAAAGATATCCATTTTGCCAAGACAGCTGGCCAGCTGATTCTAGTAAATCCTCATTACCTGTTATTAGCTATTTGACGAACTAGCCACCTGTGTAGTAAGTATATTGCGATTTGTTTGTTATCCTTTTCTGTCCGCCGGGCTTAGCTAATTCTTTCTATGTACTTCATCGGCTACTGTCGTTGTTCACCTGCCTCTAACCCACTGCGATTGTTTGCCTAACATTGTCTTTCTGTATTTCCACAGTATATTTATATTTACAACGAATTTCACTTACAATTTGTATGTCCTAGGCAATTTGCCATGGGAGTCTCACGAACTTCACGCCTTGTACCTCGTTCTTCTGATCCGCCATAGCATCGTAAGGCTTATTGCGTCTATAAGCCTGATTGTCTGCTTGCCTGTAAAGGTGTGTTTGGACGTAAGCTTAAAGTTCATTAAAAATGAAAAATTTGTTTGCATGTCCGCCGGCTGTTGCTTCCGGTATTGTGGATCTATCTTATATATTATTAAAGCTTTTGAGAAGTGAAATTTTGTTCACCTGCGATGATCAGTGTTGCCCAAGCTGGTCTTGATGGCCAAGGCATCTTGTCCCTCAATTGAATCTGTATGTAAAATTTAACTACTTGAAAGGGCTCCGCCTTGGTGGGCATTTGTCGTTGGGCTCTAAACAGTTTGTGCAGTTGCTGATTGTAGTTATTTGTTTGATCAGCTTAAGTTTTTGATATGCAATTATCCGTAAACGAGCAACACCTTACGACAGTTAGTAATTTTTGCTGCGACTGTTGGTTGTTGTTGTTGTTGTGGTGGTGGTGGTTTGATGCAGCTCTCCATGCTACTTTCTTCTGCGCAAGCCTCTTCATCTCTGAATAACTACTGAAGCCTACATACTTCTACATCTGCTTACTGTATTCAAATGGTTCAAATGGCTCTGAGCACTATGGGACTTAACATCTTAGGTCATCAGTCCCCTAGAACTTAGAACTACTTAAACCTAACTAACCTAAGGACATCACACACATCCATGCCCGAGGCAGGAATCGAACCTACGACCGTAACAGTCCCGCGGTTCCGGACTGCAGCGCCTAGAACCGCACGGCCACCGCGGCCGGCGCTTACTGTATTCATCTCGTGGTCTCCCTCTACGAGTTTTGCTCCCCACACTTCCTAACAGTACAAAACTGGTGATCCCTTGATGTCTCAGAATGTTTCCTACCAACCGATCTCTTCTTTTAATCAAGTTGTGCCACAAATATCTTTTCTCTCCAATTCTATGCAGTACCTACTCAGTAGTTACGTGATCTAATCATTTAATCTTCAGTATTCTTCTGTAGCACTACGTTTTATAAGCTACTTTCCATTCTTGTCTAAAATGTTTTTTGTCCCTGTTTCACCTCCATGCACGGCCACACTCAAGGCAAATACCTTCACAAAAGATTTGCTAACACTTAAATCTACATTCTATGTTAACAAATTCTTCTTATTCAGGAGAGTTTTTCTTGCCACTGCCGGTCTACATTTTGTATGCTCTGTACTTCGGCCACCATCTGTTATTTTGCTTGCCAAATAGCAAAACTCATCTACTACTTTAAGTGTCTCGTTTCCTAATCCAATTCCATCACAAGCGCATGATTTAAACCGACTACATTCAGTTATCCTTGTTTTGCTTTTGTTGATGTTCATCTTATATGTTAAATCCAGCTTATTCGTCAAATATGGGGTGTCCAGGATACCTGCATTCTCGGGTCTCTAGAAAACATTTTAAAAAATCGTAATAATGAGTTTTATTATAAAACGAAAAAATACACTCCTTCACTTTGTGTTACGCAAATGTGTCGCAAACAAAGCGCGATAGACAAAATAGACAGTGTTCTTCAGTATAAAAATTCCCAACTCCATGTTGCGTAGACAGTGCAAGCAAGTGATCAGAGTTGAATCTTCTATCCAAGTTGCTAGTCTTGAAGCTGCTGTAGAGCTGGGCCGCGACCACTCGGGCGCAGCGTTTATGTCCTATTCAGCTAGGGGCCGCTGTTGTCGCGTTGTCGTCCTGGAGAGGGGTCGGTGAGCGTGCGATTGGCTGACCTCTTCTCACAGTCCTCTCTGCTCTATCACTCCCGACTGGCGTGCCAGCGCTTGACTTTACGTCATAACATTTTACTCTCCTTTCAAGAGAGTATCCATTGCATCCGACTGCTCTTCCAAGTTCCTTGCTATCTCTGAGAGAACTACAGTTTCATCAATAAACCTCTTTTATTTCTTCTCCCCGAATCTTAGTTCCTACTCTAGATGGTTCTTTGGTTTCTTTTCCTGGTTGTTCAATGAACATATTGAGTAACACCAGTGACTGGCTACAATCCTGTCTCACGCCCCTCTCAACCACTGCTTCCCTCTCATGTCCCTCGACTTTTATTACGGACCTTTAGTTTCTATAGGAGTTGAAAATAACCTTTCGTTCCCAGTATTTCACCCATGCTACCTTCAGAATTTCAAAGAGAGTATTCCAGTTGACTTGTTAAAAGCTTCTCCAAGTTAACGAATGCTATAAAACTGCTTAGTACTTTAATTTGATAAAAAAAAGAAAGGGGATTTCTTTTTTTTTTTCTTTTAGTTATCACCTTACACCATTGCATTTTAAGGACTACATGTACTTTGATAGTTATCTAAATAAATAAAAATATGGACTGAAGTACTCTGTTTCTGATTGTAGCCCCGTGGTCGTGCGGTAGCGTTCTAGCTTCCCACGCCCGGGTTCCTGGGTTCGATTCCCGGCGGGGTCAGGGATTTTCTCTGCCTCGTGATGGCTGTGTTTGGTGTGCTGTCCTTAGGTTTGTTAGGTTTAAGTAGTTCTAAGTTCTAGGGGACTGATGACCATAGATGTTAAGTCCCATAGTGCTCAGAGCCATTTGAACCATTTTTTTGATTGTAAGCCTGGGCTGTGATAATAAATCAACTGTCATAATGTGAAAGACAAGCTGCACTGTAAAAGTAATTAATAGTCGTAATGGAAAGGGAAGTCATTCATACCGTCAAAGTTAGCAATTTGACTGCATGAATTTTGAACTGCCTGAATAATTAACTTGGCCATGAAACCTAGAGTAACTGGGTTTGATCACAAAAAACATCTCTGAAAGCCGTAAGTTGGCCCTGATTGAATAAATAAAAGAAATCACAATCTTTTCTCCTTACATCTATTCTGAGCAAAGCCTGGATAACGCGTTGCAGTACTGCTCTGTCTTCCGCGCCGCTATGATAAAGCTGCAAATTACTGTATCTACACACAGAAAAAAAAATGGCTCCGAGCACTATGCGACTTAACTTCTGAGGTCATCAGTCGCCTAGAACTTAGAACTAATTAAACGTAACTAACCTAAGGACATCACACACATCCATGCCCGAGGCAGGATTCGTACCTGCGACCGTAGCGGTCGCTCGGCTCCAGACTGCAGCGCCTAGAACCGCACGGCCACTCCGGCCGGCTTATCTACACAGAAACACTCGGGAGCTGCAATGAGTTTTCTCTTAATTGCAAATCGAACAGTTTATCGAATATACTTGGTTGGATCATCCATTAAAAACAATTGTAAGAGAAAGGTTGGTAAGAAATGAAATAAGCGCAAAAATGACAAAATTATGTTCTTTCATCTATTGACAGAAAGTGCTCAAGGCAAATTTTAAATTTAATGAACGTAACATCCAAACCATACACTTTGCCATCTCTCAAATCTAACGACTTTCAGTCCAATAACCAAGTTAGATCGATGGCGCCGCAATAGCAAAAAAAAAAAAAAAAAGGTAATATCATTATTGTACGGGGGTCACTCCAAAAGAAATGCACACTATTTTTTGTAAAAATACAGTTTTCATTCTGCATGTGTGAAAGTTTTACAGAGTGTAGATACATCCTTGTCGCTTGTTTTCAAATTTAGTTCAACCTGTATCCGTGAGTGACGCCGTCACAGCATGCGTTCGCGATGGCTGCTGCACTTGACGTTCGTCAGAAGCAACGTACTGTCATAGAATTCCTGTGCTGTGAAAACGAGACAGTGGGAAACATCCACAAGAGGTTGACAAAGGTGTAAGGAGATGCTGCTGTCGATCGCAGTACAGTTAGTCGCTGGGCAAGCAGGTTACGTGATGAAAGCGGGCACGGCAATATTGAGGATTGTTCTCACAGCGGCAGGCCTCGTACTGTACACACTCCAGACAATGTGCAGAGTGTTAACGAATTGGTGACTGCTGACAGACGCATCACAGTGAACAAATTGTCACGCTACGTTGGGATAGGGGAAGGAAGTGTTTGCAGGATACTGAAAGTGTTGGCGTTAAAAAAGGTTTATGCCAGGTGGGTTCCCAGGATGTTAACAGAGGTCCACAAAGAAACAAGAAAAACGGTATGCAGTGAACTTTTGGAACAGTACGAGAATGGTGGAGATGAATTTCTTGGAAGAATTGTGACAGTTGATGAAAAATGGCTCTATCATTTTTCACCAGACAATAAGAGGCAATCAATGGAGAGGCATCATGCATATTCACCCAAGAAAAAAAAATTCAAAACCACACCTTCTGCTGGAAAGGTTTTGGCTACGGTGTTATCATGCCAAGTGGAACCACCATAAATTCTGATGCTAATGTGACGACACTGAAGAAACTTCAAGCTCGACTGAGTCGTGTTCGACCACATCGGTAAAAGCAGGATGTTTTGCTGTTGCAAGACAATGCACGGCCAAATGTCAGTCAAAAAACCATGGAAGTGACCACAAAACTCGGATGGACAACACTGAAACAGCCGCCTTACAGTCCTGACGTGACTCCATGTTACCATCATCTCTTTGGGAAACTGAAAGACTCTCTTCGTGGAACAGGGTTTGAAGATGATGACTCCATTGTGCACGCTGCCAAACAGTGACTCCAACAGGTTGGTCCAGAATTTTACCGTGCGGGTATACAGGCGCTGGTTCCAAGATGGCCTAAGGCAGTTGAGAGGGATAGATGTGGAGAAATGAAAATGTTGTTCCTAAAGGATGTTTCTACACTCTGTAAAACTTCCAAACATGTAGAATAAAAGATGGATTTTAAAGAAATTGTGTGCATTTCTTTTGGAGTGACCCTCTTATATACCTGACATTCCATTAGATTTCTTCCTTCATAAATCAGTCTCATAATCATGTTGAGTGAAGAAAATGATAAACTCAGACATTAAATTTGAATCATAATATTGCCATAGCTTCCTACCTAACACAGCTTAACATTACCAGCCTAACTCTAACACAGCTGCAGTTTGTCTCTCTAAACCTAAACATTTTCTGCTCCCACAGCTGAAAGATGTTAGATTAACTTCTCCTGCCGGCCAGTATGGCCGTGCGGTTCTAGGCGTTTCAGTCTGGAACCGCGTGACCGCTACGGTCGCAGGTTCGAATCCTGCCTCGGGAATGGATGTGTGTGATGTCCTTAGGTTAGTTAGGTTTAAGTAGTTCTAAGTTCTAGGGGACTGATGACCACAGATGTTGAGTCCCGTAGTGCTCAGAGCCAGCCATTAACTTCTCCTATACGACTTTACATCGCTGCTCGCTCATAGTCGATTCAGATACCAAAAAGATTCGGATACCAAAATTATACATGACACCTATCAACTTATGTGGTAAGCCTTGGATTTAACTGCCTTATTTACTAGTCGTCAATGTTCCGATTGTTAAATTGTGAGTTTCACTGACTGCAAAGCGTTCAGTTATTCTTTGGTGGTAAACTACTGCTCAAGTACATATAGTTTTTACATACAGTTTTTTAATGAGCACTTTGCTACTAGCTCTCTAGTGCCTCAGTACTTACAAAATTTCTGTGTTACTGTTGCAAGAGAAATAAGAACACGCGTTACTTGCGCTAACGATAAATCTGTCCGAATTTCATTAGAGGGGTCGGCACTCAAAATCCCGTTCGACGGGCCTTTTGCTTTTCGTGGTCGCCGGAGCGTCCACCGACAAGTGTTCTCTTATCACACTTCACTAGGGATTCCATAATTAATGAAACTTGCCCCGCAGCCACGGCCGCAATTGGCTGTATTCAGCGGCTTGTTGACGAGACTAGGACCCAGCCGGGGATAGCAATCAGCGCTGCCTTTCTCCGGCGAGCATAATGGCCGGCCGCTATTGGCTCGCGGCTTCGGCTCTGCAAGCGGCGAAAATTTCTGTCTGCTTTGTTCCCAGGTACAAACAAAAGACGCTAATTCCAACAAATTAACAGCAGAGCCGGAATAATTAATGCCCGAAAACAGGCAGCTAACTGGGGCATAACAAAACGCACAAATCCGATAAAGACAGGGAGCTGCCACATTTCAGGACTACTGCCAAAACAGGGGCTGTCCTGAAAGGCTGTAGTTTAGTGTGCGAAAAGCGCTGGATCGGCCGTGGTGTGCGCGTAATGACGCACTGCTCTATTCTCTTAGTCTTTACCGATCTTTGATAAGCTTGACTGGTAGTTCAACCCAATGCGACGCCAATTTGCATTGTTATACTGTCATAAGTTGTCGATACTAAATTCGAGCAATTACTGCCGCTTTCCTCAGCCCACGACGACCACTAAGTTCGAAGATTCAGGTTCAGTCAATAGAAAAGCGGGATTTGTGAACTTTATCACTTGGACGAGTGAATGAGTAAGGAAAAGTGTAGACATACAGCGAGAGGAGGCACGATATGACTCGGGCATACAGAAAATTAAAATTTCACAGTGAGGCTCGCCGTATAGCTCAGCTGTTAAGACCAGACAAGGTGGCGCTCTGATTATACCACTGGTAGTGCATCGTCATTGAGCCACGCAGATTTATTTTGACATTAACGTAGTATTATGGTCAATAAATGAAATGTTTGTATTTTTTGATAAAGGGAAGGCTACAGTTATGAAGAAGAGTTGTTTCATGAAAATGTCTTCCATAATTTTTGAGTAAAGACACACCGAATTTCGACCTTTGTGTTTAAGTCACTTAAATAGAAGCACTACGTTCTTCTCTAGAGTCTCAGAGAGAATAGTGTTCAGTTGGAAGATTCAATGTGATATGTTTGATTCTCCACATATTTCTTATGATTCACAGCAAGAACTATGTCCAGTTTGGAATACGAACGAATCACTCTTGCGGTTACATGAGAAAGTTGCTGTAAAACAAAGCTATTTCCCAAATATTTTCTAGATGTTGGTGTGTTAGATACCGTTTCTTCTTTAAATGAAGGTTATCTATCTTCTACTTTAATGCTGGAACGAAATATGTACGGTTTTGCTCCATTGCAACTCTACAAAACACCGACGTTATGCGAATACAAAACTGTGAATTAAAGATAGTGAGATTATCAGAAAATGGTGCCAGTGTAATCAGAAAAAGGAGAGGCAAGAAAAAGAAACTGCAGCAAAGCACTCAGGGTTGTTATAAAATATATATCCAAACGTAACATAAATTTTCAATAACTCTCTTCAAATACGTTTTTAGTTTTTCGCGTTTCTCGTGATCTTACTGTTCAGAATTGAATAACATTAGAAGTCAGTTACTTGTTGCTCCAAGCTATCATCCAACTAAGAAGATTTGTGATATACTAGTAAAGAGACGTTAATGTTGAAAATTATAGGTTAAAATGTTTTTAAAACCTAAAAAAACAAGAATCATTTGAAGTGTTCCACTACCATGCGTCACAGGTAATTTTCCGATTAAATCAAAAGCTTCAGACTATTTTTGCTAATACGTTTTCAGAAGAGGTACATAAAAAAGTCCCGTTATAGTCGTGAAACTGGTAACATTTAGAAGCTGTAAGTTGGTAACAATGCAATAAGTTGGACTGAATTATTGTTGCTGAAGAGACTCTTTTGCGTATTTGTAATACGCAGCGAAATGAAAAAGAGAATTTCAGATGTTTCGGAAGAATAACGTTCAAAATTGAATTACATTTGCTCCTAATGTAATATGCTGATGTCGCAAAATAAAAGTCATAGCACTCACAGGAAAATACCTACGGAGATCAAAAGTTAACTTTTGACAACGTGCAGGTGGAACAAGTTCCGCATTTTAGCTGTTTAGGCTGCAGTGTCAGCTGTAGCCAAGACAACGGCAAATGGTTAAAACTAAACAGATTCCGAGCTTCACGCGAAGATTTAAACACAGTCTGAAAGCAAAGATAGGAATAGAAGCGCTACTCAAAATTTTGAATTTACAGCCGTACCGCTACTTTTTTATGTAAGTGACACATGGGTTATGGCTAAGCGGAACGAAAGCTGTACAGAGCGCAAGAAATGACATTCATTAATTACACATTATTAGAAAAAGTGCAGTCGAGAAGGGTTTGATTTTTAGTTTCAATAGTTTAATAAAAATGGTAGGAAAGTGGAGGCAGCATTTAAACAGGATGGGAAATAAAATAACAAAAATGGTTTACAATATTACAAGCATGTGTGTCAAAGGAGTACTGGAAGATATAGACAGAGATGGAAATGATGGGACACAAAATCTGTCATACGGTCTAAAATTAGCTGAAATAGAACAAGAAGAAGAAGAAGAAGAAAAAGAAGACTTTACCCTCCGAGTTACTAACCCACGTACTATTGATTTATATTCACCTGTATTCTAGCAAATATGGTGACGAGGAACATTTTCCCGATACAGATTAAAAAGAGAGATACAGAGCATTTTTATGATGAATGTAGTTTTTTTAGGTGGAGCGAGTACAATAATTTTCGGATGAAGTTATCAGGATAAATTGTCCCTAGCGACACAGTGCTATACGGGAAACGAAGCTCCTTTACATCTTCGTTATTTTCGGGGAACGAGTGGGAGATACTGCTTACACACGGGAAGCTACACCCTACGAGCGCCGACGCGCTGCGATGGCTAGTTCCTCAAATATACACAGACAAATTAAATTTTAATAGTTAATTTTCGTTACAGGCTGCAGAAAAGGTTGGTTTTCATTTTTAAGCTAATTTAATTAATCTGGAAAACACGAGCACACGAAAATATACTGGCCAGGAAACTGCAATATGAGGCTTTCTTCCCACGCACGTACTGACTTTATAACTCGGATTAATTTCTAAAACCTACACACCACCCACACAGAATTATGACTGCAAGAATAGTAACCCCAAAAGAAGCAGAGAATGAAGTTGTCTAGGTTGGTCTACAGAAGCCTCTTCTGCAAAGAACGTCTGCGTAATATTGCGAAAGTGGATTCGGCTAAAGGAAACCATATCGGCAGCTGAACTTCTCTTTATTTTCATATGCAGCAAGCCCTTTTCATACAGCAAGGCTACTTTCAAGAGTTGTCGTCAGGAATAACTTGCAAGCAACACTTAAATCACTTTAGCAGTGCTCAATCTTGTAGCGCTACTGCTGTCCAGAGCTTTGTATCTCCGAATACGTCTCAATGTGTCTACGTTGTGGCCATATGTAAACATACGGTACACACAACGGCAGCGTGTTCAACGGAATTATCTCGGCTTCAAAACAAAACACAAACGGCAACATAATAATAACAGGAATTGCCTTAATGGTAGCAGGTCTCGTGTACTTAGGGTTCCATTCGAGCTTATTAAGGTACTAGGATAGTTCATCCATCCTTGGACTCAAGATTAGGACGATATTTGCTCGTTATCGTTACCCACCAGGTTAGCTGAGAGTGCTAATGCGAAGCTTCCTGGACTCAGGTAGGCGCGCCGGCCCCGGATCGAATGCGCCCGGCTGATTAACGACGAGGGCAGCGTGCTGGCCAGCCTGGAAGTGGTTTTTAGGTGGTTCTCCACATCCCACTAGGTGAATACCGGGCTGGTCCTCACATCCCGCCTCCATTAACCGACTCGCAGACATTTGAAAATGTTCTCACTGTTTCGTGGCTTACACTCGACTCAGACAGTTGAGGCACACTAATTTCCGTCTCGGTGGTGTAGGGTGGCGACAGAAAGGGCATCTGGCCACCATTGACAAGGCTGACCCCGCATTAAAGTGGGACGAAGGCCCTAAGAAAATGATGATGATAATCATGGTTTGCTCCTTATCGTTATCGATACCGGCAAGCTGTAGATCATGGAAATTCCAGATCGTATCAAAAGCTCCATAATAATTACTAGCCCACACACACAAAAAGGAGCGAGCAGAGGACTTTGGTTTATGTTGTGACTTGGCAAGACAGCCAAGCCCCTAGGAGGTGAAGCCAAAAGGCACGCGTTTAAGCTCACGCAGGCTGGCGTGAGGTCTGGAACAGTTAAAGGATTTGAGTCTAGCAAATAAAGTACATAGCTGTTGGAATACTTAACTTTAATCCATAATTGGTGAACATCGGTCTGACGGTACATGCATCACAAGATAAATAGCAAATGATAATGGCGCCTTGCTAGGTCGTAGCAAATGACGTAGCTGAAAGCTATGCTAACTATCGTCTCGGCAAATGAGAGCGTAATTTGTCAGTGAACCATCTCTAGCAAAGTCGGCTGTACAACTGGGGCGAGTGCTAGGAAGTCTCTCTAGACCTGCCGTGTGGCGGCGCTCGGTCTGCAATCACTGACAGTGGTGACACGCGGATCTGACGTATGCTAACGGACCGCGGCCGATTTAAAGGCTACCACCTAGCAAGTGTAGTGTCTGGCGGTGACACCACAGTTTACATATGTAAAGAGAGGATATTTAAAAAATAAATAAAATAAAAACCTATGTTATAAGACTGGTTGCAGCAGTACACAGTCCAGTCACTTCAATGTGACTACCACGTATGTTCATCATCAGTGTGCTATAACTACTCAAAGACAGCAGGTGGCAGCTCTAGCAGTGGAGAGTATACAAAGCTTGTCGGGGGGACGTAGAAAACAGTGTAGTCGTTGTCGTAATGCTGAAATGGAGTGATTTATCTTACTCCCAAAATGGCATGATCACTGGCTTTCGGGTGAAGGGTGGAAGCATTTCTGAAATGGCTAAGCATGTAACTGTTCACATGCTGCTCTGGTTAAACTATATAGTGCAATGGAAAATGATGCTATCTAACACCAGCACTAAGGCCATTGTGGTGCACAATGGACTGTAGAGTACAGAGGTGAACGATGGCTGTGGAGATAATTATGGGTGAATATATGTGATATTATTGAGCAGCTGAACGCCCAGATGAACCAAGAGGTTACCAGCAGTTTCTCCTCAACGACCATTCAGTGAATGTTGCTGCTTACAGGTCTCCACAGATGGTGCCTGGTTCATGCACCAAGCTGATTGCTGTCCTTGGCGACAAAAGCTGGAATTTGCGTGACAGTACTGCAACTGGACATCCACTGAGTGTCGACAGCCGGCCTTTCCAGATGAATCACGTTTTATGTTCTGTCAGACAGATGGCCGTTGGCGTGAACTGTATAAAAAGTTTGAAATCAAACACTCTGCAACAATCGTCGGAATGGTACAGACCAGAGTGCATTCCTTGGGTGGCCTCGTCATTCTAGAAGGTGCACTGGATCAACACAGATATGCATCTATCCGCCCCTAAATGCAGTCTTTTTCTTGAATATACCAGCAGGACAATGCAACATGTGACACAGCTCACGGTGTATGTGCGTTGTTTGAGGAGCAACTGGATGAGTTTTCAATTCTTCCCTGGCGACCTAGCTCTCAAGATTTAAAACCAGTCGAGAATCTGTGGGACTACCTCGATTGGGCTGTCACTCAGTGTTTCCTCAGTCAAGAAACCTGGCACAGCTGGCCACGGCACTGGAATCGGCAGGGCTTCACATCCCTGTTGGTAACATTCACTACCTCGTTTCTGGTGCCGCATGCCGTGGATTTAGAATCCGTGCCAGCAGCATGGACGTCGAAGACCCCCAGAGGTCTCTACACCATTGCGCCGTAAGCTGTAGCTGCGCACGCCTCCTGGCCCACGTTTTAGTGAGGGCGCCCCGGTGGAACATGTGGTCCCTGCGGCCAATAGCGGCATCCCTGATCATATATTTAAGCGCCTGCCTCTGGCTCCGCCAGTTCCGCCTCCATGATTTCTATCTCACCATTTATGGGCATCCTATCAACCTCACTCCTACCCTGAAATACCTTGGCCGCCACCTCACCTGGACTCCCCATCTCCTTACCATCCAACACAAAGCTGACAACCGCCTCCGCCTCCTGAAACTCCCGTCTGGCTGGATGTGGGGTCTGCATCCTTCCACCTTCCTTCACACCTACAAATCCTTGATCCGTCCCATCCTCTGCTATGCCAGCGTAGCTTGGATTTCCGCCTCTCCCCAGTTCTATAAAGCCCTCCAAATCCTCGAATGCCATGCTCTCTGTCTCACCTTCCACATCCGCCTTCCGTCCCCCATGCACATCCTCATCCCCTTTCCCTACATTCTCCTTTTCCTTGAACACATCCACACACTATATGTTGTCCACCACCTCGATTCATAGTGCTCAGAGCCATTTG
Source organism: Schistocerca americana (assembly GCF_021461395.2). NCBI lineage: Eukaryota > Metazoa > Arthropoda > Insecta > Orthoptera > Acrididae > Schistocerca > Schistocerca americana. Next base: position 96,957,614 of record NC_060119.1, read on the forward strand.
AACCACCACCTCGATTGCCCTCACCCCCTGGTGTCTCCCTTCCTCTCCACCCCCAACCAGTTGTCACACCTTTACCGTTGTGTCCCACCCTCTCTTCATCTCCACACCCTCCATCTCCTTTCCCAATCCAACTTTCACCATCTACCCCTTCCGGATGATGAGCTTCGCCCTGACATCTGTCTTTCCTACCAACTCTAACCCCATCTTCCTGCCTCCTCCTCAGGGCTCCCTCTCCTCCCCCTCCCTCCTCCTGAGTGGCTTCCCCCTCCTATTCCCCCTCCCTCTCTTGTGCCCCCTTTCTCTGCACTTCCTCCTGTCTTGTCTTCCCTCTTCATCTCCTGCCTTTTCATGTGCCCGCTGACGCCCCTACTCTCTTCATACCGCCGCCTCCCCTGCTGCCCCTTGCTCTCCCCTCATTTTCCATCCTCTTTAGCCTTTCCCTCGGCAGGTCCCACCTGGCAGTTTTATTCTTCATCGTGTGTGCTCCAAGTGGGTTTTAAGTGTGTTGTTGAAGAATGTTTTTAATACTGTGGCTGACTTTTAACCTGTGCATGTGCATTCAGTGTCTTCTCTGTGTTTTAAGAATCGCCAACTGTGTTTTTTAACTTTCGGGTGACTTTTTTTAACTGTCCCTCATGGACGTCTCCATGTTATTGTCTTTTTACCTCCAAATTTTCCCCTTACTCTGTTTTATGTTCCCCTTTTTTATCGCTTTATGTATGTATCATTTTATTCTTGTTTTAATTGCCGTGTCATTCGGCTGAAGAGCGGCGGATTGTGCCGCTGACAGCCCTCCCCTGCCCATATGGGGCAGGGAATGAAATCACAATAAAGAAGAAAAAAAAAGAAAGCCCCGCCAGTCAGTCTAATCTTTGTGTGCGTCTATTAATATCTCGCCTCAGACTGCGTATTTACGTTACTTTGTTCCGTGTATGCGTGGTTGTTGTTGATTCGTGAGGTTTTCTTGTGACTCTGTTGTTTCTTGCTTGTTGTTGTTTGTAAGGTCTCGCTCGATTGTCCTTAGTGGTTTGTGTCCGTCCTCTCCCTTTTCTGTTGTTGTTCGCTGGCCGCTCCGTGGGTCTCGCTGCACTTTTCCTTCCGGTCGCGGTTACAACATCATTGATTCTCTTCCTGCACGTCACGCAGCGGTCCGTTCTGCAATAGATAGTTATTCTGGCTCCTGACAGGTGGTCACATTAATGTGAGTGCACAGTATATTTCTCTATTAATCGTTTGCAGGATGATGATCACGACTGATTGCCATGATCGCTAGTGGAGAACATGGAGCTAGCTGTTGTGCAGGCAGGCCTCGTCTCCTCTAAATGCGAAACTCTATTACCTTGGTGGATAACGTTTTTTTTTTATTTATGGCGCAGAAACAACTAAAGCGACCATGTCAGAATCTTACAACACTAAGACGAAGGAGGAGTTAAAAGCGACTACACGTTAAGCCCAATGGACAGAAGGAAAGATAGCTAAAAAGAAGAGACTTTTTATCTTAGATAAAGGACCATAAAATACGCCATTAACTAAAGATTTAATGTCCTTCGCCATATTGCTACGACGGATGAGAGTAAAACGCGGTCGACAGCCCGGGAGCTGTTCACTAAAACGGCCGATAGCTTAGACGGCAAACATAAATTAGAAAGTAAATGTTTAAAAAAAGGGCATTTCGTCAGGAAATGACCACCCGTCAGAGGTTGATGACAATGAGCACGAAGTGATGGGGGATCACCACTTAAAAATGGCGATGGCTAAAACAGCAATGCCCAATACGCAACGTAGCTAAAATGGCCTCGTGGCGAGAGGACCGAGAGGACGTCGGCCAAACCACTGGGAGAAGTTTAATTCCCTGGAGCTTGTTATGATGAAGGACAGACCAGTGCCGATGCCAAAGTCACACCACCCGCTGACAGGCGGCAGAGATCATCAGAGGGAATGGAAGAACTATCGCCCCGAGGTACGAGGACTGCTGCCTTGGCAGCGGCGTCAGCGGCCTCGTTTCCCACCAGATAGATGTGACCCACATAAACATCGCAGTGCCTCCATCAAGAGTGAGCAAGTGGAAGCTTTTCTGGACCCGGTGCACTAAGGACTCTGGAGGAAATTGAGAGAATCGGAGCAGATAACGGAATTGAAAAGCCTGTGTCGCCCGATGTACAGCGTTACCTGATAAAAGATGAAGAGCCCGGCTATAAATGCTGGGCAGTGTTCCAGAAGCCGTTACCTAGAAAAGTCGGTGCCAAAGGCACACTCAACACCACAGTCAGCCCGAGAGCCATCAGTGTACACAAAGACAGAATCGCAAAGTTCCGTGCGAACGTCGAGAAACTTACGGCGATAGAACTAGTCTGGAGTAGTGTCCGTAGGATGCGAATGAAGTCCAAGGTGAAAAGGGGCCGTAGCACGAAGCCAAGGTGGTGGAGGGTTAGCATCCACCGGGAAAAAGCAGATAGCGTGAAGTTACGCTGCCGGAGCAATAGTCGAAAACAAGCTCTATGAGGTAAAAAGAGAAGACGGACTCGCCCCATACCGACGGTCAAAGGAGTCATCGAAGAAGAAGCTGTATGATGGGTGGCCGACAAATGGCATGCGTATCTGCTGGGGAGAACATCACGCTGGCATGACAGTGGTAGTTCGGCAACTTATGCATACAGACCCTCAACCAGGCTAGTATAGAAGACGCCAGTGGACAAACGGATGCCACGATGCTCAATAGTGTTGAGACAGCATAAGATGAGCGGACGTGCAGATGCATAAATGAAACGCCCATAGTCTAGTTTCGAACGGACAAGGGATCGGTACTAACGCAGCAGGGTGGTCCGATCCGCTTCGTAGGAAGTACCACTGAGGGCACGTGGGACATTGAGGGATTGGGTGTGGCGGCCAGGTAAGACACGTTGGATGAGTAAGAAAGTTACCTATCGAGCATGAGCCCCAAGAAGTTTGTAGTTTCAGCGAACGGAAGAGCAGAGGGCCAAAATGTAAAGACGGCGGAAGAAATCCAATGTACCGCTAGAAATTCATACAAACGGTTTTTACTCCATGAGTAAAGACCTTCGACACAGCGCCGAAGATGCCGTTCAAGGAGACAAGTCCGTAGAGAACTGGAATAGATGGCAAAGTTGTCAACGAAAACGGAGAGGAGATGCTCGGCGGGAGAAAGTCCGCAACAGGGTTAATGGTGGTAGCAAACGGGACGAGGCTCAAGGCGGAACTCTGAGGCACACCGTTTTCCGGCATAAAGGTATCAGAAAAGCCAGAATCACACATACTTCGGAAACTCGGTCTTTTAAGGGTTCCTGAAGAGGAAATGGAGCAGCAACCTTGGAAGCCCCACCACGTGTAGGGAGTACAGAGGATACCAGTCGCCCCACAGGTGTCGTACGATTTCTCCAAATGAAAAAAACACGGCCACAATCTGATATTCCCGCATAAAACCGTTCATGTCATGGATTGACGAAGGAACAAGATAGTCAACTGCACAACGGCGCGCTAGAAATCCACATTGCACAGTGGTTAGTAAATTCCGAGACTCGAACCACTATACCAGCTGGGTATGAATGATAGGTTCCATCACCTTGTAAACAGGCTGGTGAGAGAAATGGGGCGGTAGGTGGAAGGGAGGTGTTTGGCCTTACCGGACTTAGGTGTGGGAATGACAGTGGCTTCAGGCCAGTGTCTGGGAAACGTGCCCTCTGTCCACATTGTACATGTTTTGGTTGGCAGGAGAGCCAACACCGTGTTACTAGAGGAGGCCGAAAGGCACGCGTTTTAGCTCACGCAGGCTGGCGTGCGGTCTGGAACAGGACAAGGAAATTAGAATTTAGAAAAACCGACGTAGCTGGTGGAATACTTAACTTTAATCCATTAATGGTGAACGTCGGTCTGAACGGTACATGATTCACAATATCAATAGTAACTGATAATGGCGCCTTGCTAGGTCGTAGCAAATGACGTAGCTGAAGGCTATGTTAAACTATCGTCTCGGCAAATGAGAGCGTATGTTGTCAGTGAACCATCGCTAGCAAAGTCGGTTGTACAACTGGACCGAGTGCTAGGAAGTCTCTCTAGACCTGCCGTGTGGCGGCGCTCGGTCTGCAATCACTGATAGTGGCGACACGCGGGTCCGACGTATACTAACGGACCGCGGCCGATTTAAAGGCTACCACCTATCAAGTGTGGTGTCTGGCGGTGACACCACAGTACATATGAAGGAGGAAGTGCTTGCTGCAAGAGAAAGGTGCTGCAACATTTGAATGTGAACATCATTGGGCCCTAGTGCTGAGGATTGGGATGAAGTGAGAACTTGATCTAGCTCCCTCATAGTAAAAGCAGCATTGTCGCACTCACAATTCTGAGAAGAGAAGCCTATCGCCCTAGCCTCCTCCACTCGTTTCCGATGGAGGAAGGCAGGGTGACAGTGAGTGGAGCGCGAAATCTCCCCAGAATAGCGGCCCAAGGGGTTGGAGATAGCAATAGGGACAGCTAAGACATCATCTGATATGGCCAGGACGGAGATTGGGGAATGGACTTTGGTCCCAGAGAGCCGTCTGAGGTTGGTCCACACGGTGGAAGGAGGCAATGAAACTGTTAAAAAAGCTAGTAAATGAAAACCAACTATATTTTTTGCTATCCCGAAGAATGCGACGACACTGCGCGCAACTGTTTACAACGAATGCATTTCGCCAGGATGACGGTTAAAAGTGCGAAGAGCACGTCTTTGCACGCGAACTGCGTCGCGGCACGCCTCAGTCCACTAAAGGACTGGTACACGGCTTGGTAAAGATGAAGTGCAAGGAATGGAGCGTTGTCGGGCGTTAAAGATAACGTTGGCAAGGTATTCTACCTGTTCATCACAACTTGGGAAAAATTGTCGTCGAAGGCCACCAGGGAGGGGGGGGGAGTAAAGACTCCAGTCAGCCTTAGAAAGCGCCCATTTGGGTTTGCATGTAGGTGGGACAGTAGTCAGCATACGGATAGCACACGGAAAATGGTTGCTCGAGCACGTGACAGAGAGAAAGGACCACTCGAGGTGCTGGTTAAACTGGACAGTGCAGAATGAGAGGTCCAAATGGGAAAACTGTAGGGAGTACCGCAGGGAAGCGTGATAGGACCTTTATTGTTTACAATATACATAAATGACTTAGTTGACAACATCGGTAGCTCCGTGAGGCTATTTGCAGATGACACGGTTGTCTACAAGAAAGTAGCAACATCAGAAGACTCGTACGTACTCCAGGAGGACCTGCAGAGGATTAATGCATGGTGCGACAGCTGGCAGCTTTCCCTAAACGTAGATAAATGTAATATAATGCGCATACATAGGGGCAGAAATCCATTCCAGTACGATTATGCCATAGGTGGTAAATCATTGGAAGCGGTAACGACCGTAAAATACTTAGGAGTTACTATCCGGAGCGATCTGAAGTGGAATGATCACATAAAACAAATAGTGGGAAAAGCAGGCGCCAGGTTGAGATTCATAGGAAGAATTCTAAGAAAATGTGACTCATCGACGAAAGAAGTAGCTTACAAAACGCTTGTTCGTCCGATTCTTGAGTATTGCTCATCAGTATGGGACCCTTACCAGGTTGGATTAATAGAAGAGATAGACATGATCCAGCGAAAAGCAGCGCGATTCGTCATGGGGACATTTAGTCAGCGCGAGAGCGTTACGGAGATGCTGAACAAGCTCCAGTGGCGGACACTTCAAGAAAGGCGTTACGCAATACGGAGAGGTTTATTATCGAAATTACGAGAGAGCACATTCCGGGAAGAGATGGGCAACATATTACTACCGCCCACATATATCTCGCGTAATGATCACAACGAAAAGATCCGAGAAATTAGAGCAAATACGGAGACTTACAAGCAGTCGTTCTTCCCACGCACAATTCGTGAATGGAACACGGAAGGGGGGATCAGATAGTGGTACAATAAGTACCCTCCGCCACACACCGTAAGGTGGCTCGCGGAGTATAGATGTACATGTAGAACTGTAGGTGTGCGTGGAGTGTGTGTGTGTGTGTGTGTGTGTGTGTGTGTGTGTGTGTGTGTGTGTGTGTGTGTGTGTGTGGTTTCAGCCAATGGTTTTTTAACGTCACTGCATAGCTCTTGCTGAGGGTATACATTTTATGTATCCCCACAGCTGTAGGAGATACAGGGTAGAGATTAATTTTTTGAGCCGTTTACATTTTATTCAGGCATACACTTGCTCTTCCCAAGAGCTATTCAAAAATTTATCACACTGTACTTTTTAAGTTCAGTACTGTTGGAGAACGTAATGATTATTATGTCCATCTTGAAGTCTACTGTCCATACCTGTACTGGAATTTGTTGTAGGCGGGCGAAATTCTGTTCAGGTGCAACTACTGTACAGCAGATGATTCCTTGACAAACCATCGCCTTCTAACTGTATCTTTGGTCGTCTCATCTCTCGTCTGCGTGAAACTGGAAGTTTAAATGCAAATCCTCAAGTCAGCGAAAGACGAATTCATCATGAAATTGGTGTCTCTGAAACAAGTGGAGATCGCATTCTCCAATATCTTACATTCCATATGAAGTGTTGGCAGAAGAGCCAACAATGTGTTGCTAGAGGAGGCCGAAATGCACGCGTTTAATTACACGCAGACTGGCGTGAGGTATGCTTCACAATACTAATTATCAAATGCTATGGCGCCTTGCTAGGTCGTAGCAAATGGCGTAGCTGAAGGCTATGCTAACTATCGTCTCGGCAAATGAGAGCGTAATTGTCAGTGATCCATCTCTGGCTAAGTCGGCTGTACAACTGGGGCGAGTGCTAGTACGTCTCTCTAGACCTGCCGTGTGGTGGCGCTCGGTCTGCAATCACTGACAGTGGCGACACGCGGGTCCGACGTATACTAACGGACCGTGGCCTATTTGAAGGCTACCTACCACCTAGCAAGTGTGGTGTCTGGCGGTGACACCACACCATCTGTACCATTTTCTTTTACACGAAGAACTTTATGGTAATGACTTCAACAATAGGGTTAAGTTTTGTCAGTGGGGTCAGAAACAACTTCTGACTGATCGTAATTTCTTCTTCGGTGTTCTTTTTACCGACGAGGCGTCGTCCTCCAGCAAAGGAGTAGTCGATATAAGAAATATGCATTATTGGTCCATCAGCAATGCACGATGTCAACTTTCGCGGAACGTTAACGTTTTATGCGGAATTACTGGAGATTTAATTATCGGGCCTGTTTTTGTAGATTCAAACCATAATGGCAGATAATATGCCCGATTTTTAAGACACTCTCATCCTGTTCTCTTGGACATGTTCATGTGGTATCAGCATCATGGATGCCCCGTAGATAACGCCTTACGAGCATGGCGAGTTCTGGACCGTAAATAACCTGGCAGGTGTATTGGACGTGATGGACCAGTTATTCGGCGTGCCCAATCCCAGGACCTTACGCTGCTGGATTTTTTTTATCTTTGGCAACCAGTCAAGGATGCTATCTACCAAAATGTTTCAAGAATACCATAGGACATGCAGAAATGCATTACTGATGCTTGTACAGCGAACACAGAGGAGCCGGCCGGTGTGGCCGTGCGGTTCTAGGCGCTTCAGTCTGGAACCGCGTGACCGCTACGGTCACAGGTTCGAATCCTACATTGGGTATGGGTGTGTGTGATGTCCTTAGGTTATCTAGGTATAATTAGTTCTAAGTTCTAGGGCACTGATGACCACAGATGTCAAGTCCCATAGTGCTTAGAGCCATTTTCAACACTGATGAAGTAATAGCACGAATGCAAATGGTCACCATTTTGAGCAAGTGATATAAAAATTTCGTGTTTCGTGTAGTGGTAGAATCACAGTAAAGGTTACTACAAATGGCGGTTAGAACACTGGGCTCGCATTCGGGAGGACGATGGTTCAATCCCGCATCCGGCCATCCCGATTTAGGTTTTCCGTGATTTCCCTAAATCGCTCCAGGCAAATGCCGGGATGGTTCCTTTGAAAGGGCACGGCCGACTTCCTTCCATAATTCTCTGAGACCTATGACCTCGCTGTCTGGTCTCCGCCCCCCAAACTACAAATGGCGATGTTACTTCTGCATTGTCGTAAGCACTGTAATACAGTACTGTGCAGTAACAACGTCCAGTTACTGTACAGTGCAGTACTACTGCATTCAATGTTTATTGGTAATTTGTAATACGTTCTAACGCCCCTTGAAGAGGTTAAATGATGTAGTTAATCATATTTAACTCAGGGAAGTTACGTACGAGTATTCTTTGTCATTTCCATAGCTACTTGTTTCTTGGATAAAATGGCACAGTGTGATGAGTTTTTGAATAGCTCTCGGAGAGCTTCTTCAATAGAGTGTAGACAATTCCATTTCAAAAATCTAACCTGTACCCCATATCTCCTAGATCTATGGGGGTGCGTAAAAAGTACACCCTCAGCAAGAACTACCCGATATTGTTAACTCGTAAAAAGCATTCATTGCAAATTTTCCATTAAATGCACCAGAAAAACATTATTTTGAGTGAGCAAGATAAATGGGATAACGGCCTTGATACGCCTTGGCATTGAGTCAAACAGAGCTTGGATGGCGTATATAGGCACAGCTGCCCATGCAGCTTCAACACGATGCCACAGTTCATCAAGAGTAGTGACTGGCGTATTGGCCACCATTGCCCAGACATTTTCAATTGGTGAGAGATCTAGAGAATGCGCTGGACAGGGCAGCAGTCGAACATGTTCTGTATGCAGAAAGGCCCGTACAAGACCTGTAACATGCGGTCTTGCATTATCCTGCTGAAATGTAGGGTTTTGAAGGGATCGAATGAAGGGTAGAGCCACGGGTCGAACACATGTGAAATCTAACGTCCACTGTTCAAAGTGCCGTCAGTGCGAACAAGAGGTGACCGAGTCGTGTAACGAATGGCACCCCATACCATCACGTCGGGTGATACGCCAGTATGGCGATGACGAATACACGTTTGCAATGTACGTTCACCACGATGTCACCAAACACGGATACGACCGTCATAATGCTGTAAACAGAACCTGGATTCATCCGAAAAAATGACGTTTTGCCATTCGTGCACCCAGGTTCGTCGTTGAGTACACCATTGCAGGCTCTCCTGTCTGTGATGCAGCGTCAAGGATAACCGCAGCCATGGTCTCCGAGCTGATAGTCCATGCTGCTGGAAACGTCGTCGGACTGTTCTTGCAGATGGTGTTGTCTTGCAAACGTACCCATCTGTTGACTCAGGGATCGAGACGTGGCTGCACGATCCGTTACAGCCATGCGGATAAAATGCCTGTCATCTCGACTGCTAGTGATACGAGGCCATTGGGATCCAGCACGGCGTTCCGTATTACCCTCCTGAACCCACCGATTTCATATTCTGCTAACAGTCATTGGATCTCGACCAACGCGAGCAGCAATGTCGCGATACGAAAAACCGCAATCGCGATAAGCTACTATCCTATCTTTATCAAAGTCAGAAACGTGATGGTACATATTTCTCCTCCTTACACGAGGCATCACAACAATGTTTCACCAGGGAACGCCGGTCAACTGCTGTTTGTGTATGACAAATCGGTTGGAAAGTTCCCTGAGGTCAGCACGTTGTAGGTGTCGCCACCGGCGCCAACCTTGTGTTCAAAAATGGCTCTGAGCAGTATGGGACTCAACTGCTGAGGTCATTAGTCCCCTAGAACTTAGAACTAGTTAAACCTAACTAACCTAAGGACATCACAAACATCCATGCCCGAGGCAGCATTCGAACCTGCGACCGTAGCGGTCTTGCGGTTTCAGACTGCAGTGCCTTTAACCGCACGGCCACTTCGGCCGGCGCCAACCTTGTGTGAACGCTCTGAAAAGCTAATCATTTGCATATCACAGCATATTCTTCCAGTCGGTTAAATTTCGCGTCTGTAGCATGTCATCTTCGTGGTTAAGCAATTTTAATGGCCAGTGATATATATATATATATATATATATATATATATATATATATATATATATATATATATATATATCACCCTTTCTGTGCTGTATATTTTGGATTTTCCAAAAGGAGCTGTGAGCTCCATTGTGCCCAAACGCTCCTAGTTACACGTGACACGCAGACGCTAAGTTAATGAGGGTAAGAATAATGAAAGAGAGGACGGACTATTTACCCTGCATGCGAGTTGGTTCTCCAACGCTCCGAACACTCGCTCTTACCATAAAGGAAATTGGTTTTAAATATCCACGAGGATCAGAGCCACGGCCTTCGGCCGGACTGACAGCGCCTGCCAGGCTAATAGCACGGCCGTCGGAAAGGCGAGATGCGCCACGTAGGAGCCTGGTGTTTCCGGGAGCGGCGCGGACAAAACGCTGAGGATTTATTCAGGGTGCGAGAGTGGTTCGCCATGCTGGGGTCGGCGCGCGCTGATCAGCCGGCCGCCTCTGTCGCACCATTAGCCAGCGGCCCCCGTCGTTGCCCGGCCGGCTACTGTGCGCCAGAGAGGCGGACTGACGGACAGTGAGCGACGGCGAATCCGCCACACCGCCCTCATCCCCACCAAGGTGGTCACGCACCTCGTCGATTATCTTCTGCACTCGGCGGCCCTCGTCGAGGCCCGCTTTGTCAGCGACTCGCACTCCGCCTGTGAGGATCAGCGATGCTGTTGTATCCCTGCAACTGCAGCAGCTAGGCATGTAACTCTCAATAATAATAATAATTAGCGAATGGTATTGGTGGCCGGGAAACCCCTCGCGGGGCGGTTCGGCCGCCGCTCCACAAGTTCTTTCACGCCACTACGGCGACTTGCGAGTGGATGAGATGATGATGAAAGACACACAACACCCAGTCATCTCGAGGCAGGGAAAATCCCTGACCCCGCCGGGAGTTGAACCCGGGACCCCGTGCGCGGGAAGCGAGAACGCTACCGCAAGACCACGAGCCGCGGACAGACTCAAGATATAAACTGGAGACAATTCAAACTGCTGATAAACAAATATAGTTCGGAAGTGAAATCTTTGGCGAATTTAAAGTGGGAATTCAGAGGAATTTTCGAGGATGAGTATACCACACAAAAACATTAGGTTGGCGCATAAGTTCTTTGCGTTTTCGTTTTACATGTTCGTATCACGGTTGCTATCCCTTTATACATTGAAGCGCCAAAGAAACTGACACAGGCATGCGTATTCAAATACAGAGGTATGTAAACAGGCAGAATACGGCGCTGCGGTCGGCAACACTTGTGTAAGACGACAAGTGTCTGGCGCAGTTGTTAGATCGGTTACTGCTGCTACAATGGCAGGTTATCAAGGTTTAAGTTAGTCTGAAAGTGGTGTTACAGTCGGCGGGAAACAGCATCTGCGAGATTAGATGAAGTGGGCATATTACCGTACTACCATTTCACGAGTTTACCGTGAGCATCAGGAATCCGGTAAAACGTCAAATCTCCGGTGTCGCTGCGGCCCGAAAAAGATTCTGCAAGAACGGGACCAACGACGACTGAAGAAAATCATTCAACGTGACAGAAGTGCACCCCTTCCACAAATTGCTGCAGATATCAATGCTGGGCCATCAACAAGTGTTAGCGTGCGAACCATTCAACGAAACATCGTGGATAAGGGCTTTCGGAACCTAAAGCCTACTCGTGTTCCCTTGATGACTGCACGACACAAAGTTTTACGCCTCGCTTGGGCCCCGTCAACACCGACATTGGAGTGTTGATGACTGAAAACATGTTGTCTGCTCGGACAAGCCTCGTTTCGAATTGTATCTAGCAGATGGACGTGTACGGGTATGGAGACAAACTCATGAATCCATGGCCGCTGCATGTAAGCAGGGCACTGTTCAAGATTGTGGTGGCTCTGTAATGGTGTCGAGCGTGTGCAGTTGGAGTGATATGGGACCCCTGATACGTCTAGATACGACTCTGACAGGTGACACGTACGTAAGCATCCTCTATGATCACCTCCATCCTTTCACTCCATTGTGCATTCCGACGTATTTGGGAAGTTCCAGCAGGACAATGCTACACCCCACACGTCCAGAAGTGGAACAGAATGGCTACAGGAACACTCCTCTGAGTTTAAACACTTCCGCTGGCCGGATATGAACATTACTGAGCAAATCTGGGATGCCTTGAAACTAGTTTTTCAGAAGACATCTCCATCACCTCGTACTCTTACGGATGCATGGACAGCCCTGCACGACCCATGATGGCCGGCCGCGGTGGCCGTGCGGTTCTAGGCACTTCAGTCCGGAACCGCGTGACTGCTACGGTAGCAGGTTCGAATCCTGCCTCGGGCATGGATGTGTGTGACGTCCTTAGGATAGTTAGGTTTAAGTAGACCTAAGTTCTAGGGGACTGATGGCCTCAGATGTTGAGTCCCATAGTGCTCAGAGCCATCTGAACAATTTGATTCATGATGTCAGTTTCCTTCAGCACTACTTCAGACATTAGTCGAGAGCATGTCACTCCTTGTTGCGGCACACTGCGTGCTCGCGAGGGCCCTACGCGATATTAGGCAGGTGTACCAATTCTTTGGCTCTTCAGTGTACATCGATTGTCATTTTCTGTTTGTAGTTCGCTGTCACTATTTGAGTTTGCGTATTTCCATTTTGTCATTTGGAGGTAGTGAGTGGAGCTATGGACACTAGAAAATGTAGTGCCAACTGGACAAATCGGTACATTTCCGACATATTCTTCTGTTTGTGTTCAATAGAGGGGCGACAGCAGCGAAGGCAGCCAGAAACATTTGCGCCGTGTGTGGGGATAATGCGCAGCAAAGAAATGGTTTTCTCGTTTTAACGAGGAAGGCCGTTGCAATTCGGCCGAAACGTCGGTTTTAGTTTATTATTGTTGTTAGTTTTTAGCAATGACGTGGCATAATACCCAGAAGAATTTTAATCACTATGACACCGGCCGCGGAAGCCTACGTTCTTATATTGACGAAGATTGCTTAAACCCATTAACCCACAATGTTCCACAGCAGTGTTCTCGACAACCGGCAAAGGTGATAAACTGTGATCATTCCGCCAGCGTGAGACATTTGCGTGCTATGCTGAAGGTTTAAAAGTCAGGTGTATGAGTACCGCATGCAGTAAGGCAATATCTCAAAACTCAGCGGGTGGCAGTATGGGCGTCTGTACTTCCTCGACAGCAACTTCCTCCTGGATGACAAAGACCATTCCTATCCTGTATCGTTACTGGTGATGATAAATAGTTTCTTTATGGCAATATAACGATAAAAAAGTAATGGTTGAGCCAAAACAAAGCAGTAATTCCCCATACAAATATCTACGGAAGTCCATAAAACATCATTTTTTATATCTGGTGGAACAGTGATGTTGTAGTGTACAACGAATTGCTTCCCCGAGGAGTAATTGTCACTGCTGACATTTATTGTCAACAATGGAGACGTCTTGCAGACGCAGTCCAAGAAGAGCTACCAGGAAGACTGCATGAAATGATGCTACTCCAATAACGCCCGCCCCAATTTTGCTACACTGACGAAAAACAATATACAGTAGTTGAGTTGGGGAGTCATTCCGCATCTACCTTATTCACCGCCGGCCGCTGTGGCCGAGCGGTTCTAGGCGCTTCAGTCCGGAACCACACGGCTGTTACGGTCGCAGGTTCGAATCCTGCATCGGGCATGGATGTGTGTGATGTCCTTAGGTTAGTTAGGTTTAGATAGTTCTAAGTCTAGGAGACTGATGACCTCAGATGTTAAGTCCCATAGTTCTTGGAGCCATTTGAACCATTTGAACCTTATTCACCTGATTTTGTGGTCCCAGATTCTTACGTTTTCCGCTCTCTAACGAACAACCTTAAAGGAACCTCCTTTCCGGATGAGAAAGCGCGTCGAACATGGCTCAACGAGTTTCTCGCCTCAAAACCAATTGATTTCTACAATCGCTAAATCGAAAAATTTCCCCAGCGTTGGCACACTGTTGCAAATAATGAAGCAGAATATATTATTGATTGCTAAAATGTCTGTTACGTGTATCTGCTGTGTTTATTAAACTTAGGGAAAAACACTACAATCTTATGCACTGACACAGTAACTATTCTTCCTTGTAGATAATACCATGTAATACGGTGTATCACAACTTCCAAGTCGTTAATAAGCTCAATTGGTTCAAATGGTTCAAATGGCTCTAAGCACTATGGGACATAACATCTGTGGTCATCAGTCCCCTAGAACATAGAACTACTTAAACCTAACTAACCTAAGGACATCACACACATCCATGCCCGAGGCAGGAATCGAACCTGCGACCGGAGCGGTCAAGCGGTTCCAGACTGAAGCGCCTAGAACCGCACGGCCACACCGGACGGCCACCTCAATTCGCAAGGAATGAATTCTACAAGTTTCTTCACTTATGCCATACGAAATGCAAGCCATTAAGTCAGAATTCAGAATAGTTGTGGAGATGAGAACACTACACAAAAAATTGTGACCCCCTGGACAGACAGTAACTGAAATTCGGCGAGAATGGCACTCCACAAGTTTGTTCAGGTGAGCCCTACCCAGTGCGAGACACTTTTACGATTAGATTCCATAAATTTACACACACTGCTTCTATTTTGATATGTTTTACCTGAAACTCCGAATAATACCAAACATTTTCTATCGTATTAAGGTTGGGTGATCAAACGAGCCACTCGAAGCGCCGTAAGGTGCCTAAATGTTATAGTAAAACCAGGAACGTATGCGTGCGGCTACAACCATCTTGATAGATGAGGGTGGCCACAGCTTACTTATCATGAACAGAGGGTAAATGAGAGGGTAACATTTGGTCAACAGTAGCCTGACCTACTGAGGCCAAGTCATGGTACAAAAAGCCACCAAAACACCATTCCAAAAACATCACAGAACGAAATGTGACCCTAGTCGCCGGCCGGAGTGGCCAAGAGGTCCTAGGCGTTACAGTCTGGAACCGCGCGACCGCTACGGTCGCAGGTTCGAATCCTGCCTCGGGCATGGATGTGTGTGATATCCTTAGATTAGTTAGGTTTAAGTAGTTCTACGTTCTAGGGGACTGATGACCACTGCAGTTAAGTCCCATAGTGCTCAGAGAAATTTGAACCTTTTATTTTTTACCCTAGTCCAAATGTCCACTGTCTGCTGTTCCTCTCACAGTGTTCGCTCGAAACCTACACTGTCCAGTTGCATTAACGTGATCACCTGTCAAAAACCTGAATAACCAGAATTTTCAGTGCGGACACGAGTGATACACGTAAGAAGTGAGCTTCTGGAAGGTACCTGCAGGGATGTGGAGCCATGCCAACCACAATGCCATGGCCAGTTGCTCTGGGTTTGTCGCTTGAGGATCCATTGCATTTACAGCCCGATCTAGGAGGTCCCACACCTTCTCAATTGGGTTTAAGTCTGGAGGAGTTTGGTGTATGCAAATTCATCACGGTGCTCTTGGAACCACGCATGTACACTGCGAGATGTCTGACAGGTTGCATTGGTACATGCCATGGTGACGACGAAAGCAAACTGCATGTAGGAGTAGACATGGTCCCACAGGATAGACACATACTTGTGTTGAGCCATTATGCCTCTCAGAATGACAAAATCACCCAGGAAACGCCACGGAAACGTTCACCATACCATACGCTGCCTCCTCTGGCCTGGACCCTTCTGACGATTGTTGCTAGGTGTTGCCTTCATACTTTGCACGTCGTACACGCCGATGGCCATCTGTTCGATGGAGCATAAAACTTAATCAATCGGTAGAGCCACGGGTCGTAACACATCTGAAATGTAACGTCCACTGTTCAAAGTGCCGTCAATGCGAACAAGAGGTGACCGAGACGTGTAACCAATGGCACCCCATACCATCACGCTGGGTGATACGCCAGTATGGCGATGACGAATACACGCTTCCAATGTGCGTTCACCGCGATGTCGCCAAACACGGATTTTCATTCGAAAAAATGACGTTTAGCCATTCGTGTACGCAGGTTCGTGGTTGAGTACACTATCGCAGGCGCTCCTGTCTGTGATGCAGCGTCAGGGGTAATCGCAGCCACGGTCTCCAAACTGATAATCCATGCTGCTGCAAACGTCGCCGAACTGTTCGTGCAGATGGTTGTTGTCTTGCAAACGTCCCCATCTGCTGACTCAGGGATCGAGACGTGGCTGCACGATCCGTTCTGCTAACAGTCATTGGATCTCGACTCACGCGAGCAGCAATGTCGTGATACGATAAACGGCAATCGCGATAGCCTACAATCCGACCTTTTCTAAACGGTAATTACTGTTTCCACATTACGACAACGACTGTGCTGTTTTCAGTACCTCGCCGACACGCGTTATATACCATGTGGCATCGTCCAGAAATCGCGGTGCCACAGCAAAGTCGACAAGGCGAATAGATAACACAAACACTAGTGAGGAGTCGTTGCAGTCCGCAATAAACGTGTCACATCCACAGTTATCGTTGTCGCTGGTTGATCGACGCCCAATAGTTTCAGAGTGTTGGAATGTTGAAGAAAAGTGGCGAATATTTTGGGAGTTGGTAGTACCCATTGAAACAAGAAAAATAAGCCCAATAAACGTTGGTCCGTAAATGCATACTTTCGGAGATAAGTACAATAAGTCCGGGTAAGCATACTTTCTACGTGGCGTCCATTCATGACATTGCACCCACCTGCCCTCCAGTGTAAGGAATGGAACACCCTTTGAAGTGTAACCAGTTGTTGTTGTACCTGCTGGCTCGCATTGAAGATGCGACCCTGTTGCGTCCTCGCATCGTTGATTGGCGTGGCGTAGACCAGTTCCTTCAAGTGTCCTCATAACCAAAAGTCTGGGGGATTGAGGTCCTCCCCTGGTAGCTGAGTGATCAGCGCGACGGAATGTCATACCTAACGGCTCGGGTTCGATTCCCGGCTGGGTCGGACATTTTGTCCGCTCAGGGACTGGGTGTTGTCCTTACCATCATCATTTCATCCCCATCGACACGCAAGTCGCCGAAGTAGCGTCAACTCGAAAGACTTGCACCAGGCGACCGGTCTACCCGCCAGGAGAACCTTGTCACACGGCATAGGGAATTGAGGTCTGGGGAACTGTGACGAAGGTTGGGTGGTGCGCCATCATACCTGAACCGTATTTCCTTGCTGCAATGGCACAGGCTCCAGCGAGGTAGGCATTGAAATTCCAGCTAATGCACCCCAGATAACCTTTGTGCTGGTACGTATGGTCCCATAATTCTATCGCCAAGTACGCATGCCAATACGTTGATTGAGAATCGGTGTTGACGCCCTCTTTCCTGAATTGCAAAGGGATTTACATCTGCCCATACATGCTGGTTATGGAAGTTGACAACGTCATCTCTTGTGAACCTACCTCACTGGAAAGAAAACTTGGATGAGAACAGTGGATCTGCGGCACACTTCTGCGACAGCCACTGACAGAACCGCCGTCTGCTTTGATGATCCTGTGGAATCGCGGCCTGAACGCGCTGTAGATGATATGCTGTAGAGTAATTGTCCTTGAAGTACCCCCCCCCCCCCCCCCAAAAATAGTTCAAATGGCTCTGAGAACTATGGGACTTAACATCTGAGGCTATCAGTCCCCTAGAACTTAGAACTACTTAAACTTATTTAGCCTAAGGACATCAAACACATCCATGCCCCGAGACAGGAGAGTGAGTCACGCCTTCTGCTGCGGCTAGTCGTTGCACACTGCTCAGGGATTTCTTCCACCGAACGTGGTATACGTTCCTCCATGTCAGGCGTGCGCACTGTGCGGGGCCTTCCACTGTGGGTCTTCCGAGGTTCAAGGGTACCTGTGCCCCTCAGGCACTGGAAAAGTCTGCCAAACAGCTTATCAGAGGGCACTCTGTGCTGCGGATTTTTTCAGCGTAGAGGGCACGGGCTCGCAGGCTACATCCATTTGCTAAATCATAGCAGAATACCATATCCGCCATTTCACTTGGCGAGTGGTAGGCTTCCATTGGTAACAAGTAGTGGGCCGGCAGGAGTGGCCGATCGGTTCTAGTCGCTACAGTCGGGAACCGCGCGACCGCTCCGGTCGCAGGTTCGAATCCTGCCTCGGGCATGGATGTGTGTAATGTCCTTAGGTTAATTAGGTTCAAGTAGTTCTAAGTCCTAGGGGACTGATGACCACAGATGTTAAGCCGCATAGTGCTCAGAGTCATTTGAACCATTTAACAAGTGGTGCAAGAGAGAAAATGTAAACATAGTACACCACTTGTACGTACAAGCAGCACAATAACAGTAAACATATGAGTGAATCCGCTCTTGGAAGAAGGTAGAACGACATGATATGTATCAACGGTGGACCATACTGTACAGTAAGGCACACAAACGCAACGAAAACTAACGAAGCTTACAACACGACTCGAACAACACAACTGACTGCAGACCACCTAATGGTAGGTAGAGTACTGTGACTAAGACATCATAATACCCTGCCGACACATTTGAAGGAGCGCCAGTGCAACGACTGTGCTAATACACTCCTGGAAATGGAAAAAAGAACACATTGACACCGGTGTGTCAGACCCACCATACTTGCTCCGGACACTGCGAGAGGGCTGTACAAGCAATGATCACACGCACGGCACAGCGGACACACCAGGAACCGCGGTGTTGGCCGTCGAATGGCGCTAGCTGCGCAGCATTTGTGCACCGCCGCCGTCAGTGTCAGCCAGTTTGCCGTGGCATACGGAGCTCCATCGCAGTCTTTAACACTGGTAGCATGCCGCGACAGCGTGGACGTGAACAGTATGTGCAGTTGACGGACTTTGAGCGAGGGCGTATAGTGGGCATGCGGGAGGCCGGGTGGACGTACCGCCGAATTGCTCAACACGTGGGGCGTGAGGTCTCCACAGTACATCGATGTTGTCGCCAGTGGTCGGCGGAAGGTGCACGTGCCCGTCGACCTGGGACCGGACCGCAGCGACGCACGGATGCACGCCAAGACCGTAGGATCCTACGCAGTGCCGTAGGGGACCGCACCGCCACTTCCCAGCAAATTAGGGACACTGTTGCTCCTGGGGTATCGGCGAGGACCATTCGCAACCGTCTCCATGAAGCTGGGCTACGGTCCCGCACACCGTTAGGCCGTCTTCCGCTCACGCCCCAACATCGTGCAGCCCGCCTCCAGTGGTGTCGCGACAGGCGTGAATGGAGGGACGAATGGAAACGTGTCGTCTTCAGCGATGAGAGTCGCTTCTGCCTTGGTGCCAATGATGGTCGTATGCGTGTTTGGCGCCGTGCAGGTGAGCGCCACAATCAGGACTGCATACGACCGAGGCACACAGGGCCAACACCCGGCATCATGGCGTGGGGAGCGATCTCCTACACTGGCCGTACACCACTGGTGATCGTCGAGGGGACACTGAATAGTGCACGGTACATCCAAACCGTCATCGAACCCATCGTTCTACCATTCCTAGACCGGCAAGGGAACTTGCTGTTCCAACAGGACAATGCACGTCCGCATGTATCCCGTGCCACCCAACGTGCTCTAGAAGGTGTAAGTCAACTACCGTGGCCAGCAAGATCTCCGGATCTGTCCCCCATTGAGCATGTTTGGGACTGGATGAAGCGTCGTCTCACGCGGTCTGCACGTCCAGCACGAACGCTGGTCCAACTGAGGCGCCAGGTGGAAATGGCATGGCAAGCCGTTCCACAGGACTGCATCCAGCATCTCTACGATCGTCTCCATGGGAGAGTAGCAGCCTGCATTGCTGCGAAAGGTGGATATACACTGTACTAGTGCCGACATTGTGCATGCTCTGTTGCCTGTGTCTATGTGCCTGTGGTTCTGTCAGTGTGATCATGTGATGTATCTGACCCCAGGAATGTGTCAATAAAGTTTCCCCTTCCTGGGACAATGAATTCACGGTGTTCTTATTTCAATTTCCAGGAGTGTATCTGCAACCAATCGCCGCGCAGCCCTTCCTATAAACACGTGTTTATCTCGGAAAGTATGCGTTTCCGGGTGCATGGTTTTGGAGTTATTATTCTTGTTTCAATGAGTACTACCACCTCTAAAAGTTTTCGATGGTTGTTTTTTTTTAACACCCTGTATATATGTGAGGGATTTCTATCTATCTTCATTACACGAACTACAGCGATACAGCAAGCAGAAATACAGCCAGCTAAGTAAAAGGTTCTAACTACTGTAGGCTCTAATTACTAATAGGCATGTGGTTAACAACGGAAAGATTTTGTTTCAGAGCAATCAATGTATTTAGCAAATTTTACCTTAATAATGTGACATCCAGTCAAAAAATTATGTAATTGTCCGTGACATCCAGCTCCAAAAAATTATATAATCCTCAACAATTTTAAGTCTCTATGACGGACATGACCGTCCGCTCGCGCTGACACTTCAGACCTTTAACCTCCATCTCTGCTAACTATAAACTTCCAACCTCCATCACTGCTGGCTGTTCACCTCTAACTTCAATCACTGCTGGCTATTCACCTCCAACTGCGAGTCCGGCCAGCCAGAGAGTTTCTTACATAGGGCGCACAACGCTGTCAGAGTTATTAATGCAGTCTATCCCGCTGCCAACATATAAACATATAAACAGGCTACTTACAATTAATGTTGCATTCATGGTGTGCAAGGTTTCTGTACTGACTGGTGACGATTTTTACTTACACTACAGACAGAGTTCGTTCTTTTTCATATCTAATACGTGTGTGATACGTAAGTAATAGATCGCAGAACCATACAGCAGTTCGGTATAATACATTCATTGTCGTATTACGTAGGTAACATGATTACGTATGTAGTTTCAGGTGGTTACTGGCGTCTGTGTTGATAAATTCACTGGCCAGCGACTAAAGGCACTCCTCCTAAGCAAAAATGGAAGAAACGCCAGATTTTAGCTTCCCTGTTTAGTAGTTAACGACCATCTCGAAAGGACAAGAAAGGGAAAGCGGCGCGTACTGAAAAACCGCCGAAATGCCGGAGGGGACTGCCAATACTGTTCCTGCTGAATGCGAGTGTACACTCTCCCATCGCTGTAAATTAATCACAGTATCTATTCATTTTTCAGGCACATCATTACAAAGAATGACAAAATTCCCTACCGCAGTGCAAGTTAGATTCTATAACCGCTTAAGTGCGAAAGAATCTACACTCGATGAATGCACCTTGTAACCCACTGTTACGTCGAAGCTGAGATTCAAGTACTCGTGTTAATACTGAAGTCACCTTCAGCGGTGTCTCATGATAAAGGACCTAAATGTTCATTTTAAGGATCTTTTTCGGATGTCGTGATAGTGTTGAGTACCAGTGCTTGGTGCCTGCTGTGTGCTTAACTTCGGATGTTTCTCCTGGGTTGTTCTTAAGATAAACTAACAACAGAAAAATCGTGTGCGCCATCCCTGCATCTTTCCTTCAGGACAAACGAACTGACACGTAAATCACTAGCTTTCCAGACAGATTTGTCGTTAAAACATCTTTATGGACGCGTTTCGTGCACGGTCTACCATGAGAATCTCAGAGAAGGTCTTAATACAGTGTACCATGCCAAGTGATATCTATCTTAACGTTAGTTAGCCCCACCATTGTTTCTATAGCTACCACTTCACACGATTTTGTCCGACATTCTAGGACGTATCCACAATTTGTTAACAAAAAAGCTTTAAAACCAAGTGGACTCTTGCTATTAGCTACCTGAAGTGGTGATAAGACTAGCTCTGTTATTTATATAATGGATGAGGTTTCCCGCACGACCTTACATCACAAGTTATGAGTCACTGTTAACTAGACACACATACACACAACAAATGACATAGAAATATTCAGCACAAGACCACCGAACAGCAGTTAGGTGCATAGCACAGAGTAATACCACGTGTGTTTCCTTGTGTAAGGGTGGAAATGATACACACCTGGTAGTTTCTTTGTCTGAATACACAGAGTTCTGCTTCATTTGCACCATCAGCATCAGCCATTTGACATACACTGCAGGATAAGGGCCCCTGAGTACTTTACCTATAATTACTGTGTTCTGCTCTTTATATCGATTTTGCTTCTCCGCATGTATGCTAACCTTGTCTACACAGGTTCCCTTAGTTCGTCGTGTCTTTCAGTTACTCTGGAAATCAGCAGGGAACTTCGTCGGTCGATCTAATAATCATCCATCTGGGTAAAATCCCCACACATCACCAATTCAGTTGCACCATGATTACAGTTAGGTTTTCAACTTCAGTCAGTTCTTTGATCAATTTGTTTTCCTGTCTCTTCGTCTAATTCCCAATGCTCCCTCCATTTTTTCTTGAGCAATAACTAGTTTTTTGAATGGTTACCACCATAAAAATTCTTGTCTTATTCCCAGAGATTAAAACTAGTAATACACTCTGATAATAGTGATTTTTAAAGTATTGGCTACGATACATTCTTTGAAATTTTGAAGGTAGCACGGATAAAAAACAGGGAGAGAAGGATCATTTAAAATTCGTGCAGAAATCATACTGCAGTTACAACAGCCGAAAGGCGTGGGAGAAAGCAGTGATAAGGAGTGAGGCAGGATTGTTGCTTATCCCCAATGTTCTTCAGCATGAACACCACCCAAGCAATAAAGGAGACGAAAGGGAAATTTGGTAAGGCAACTGAAATTCAGAAAGGTAAACTGAAAACTTAGAGCGCTGCCGATGTCCTTCTAATTCTGTCAGAGACGACACACAACTTGCAAGAACGGTTGAATGGAAACGACAGTGTCTTAAAAAGAGATTGTAAGACGAATATCGACAAAAGTAAGATATGGGGTATGTAAGGTACTCGAAATAAATCAGGCGCTGCTGAGAAAATTAGATTAAAAAATGACACTCTAAAAGTAGAATATGAATGTTGCTACCTTGGTAGCAAAATAACTGGTGACGGTTGAAGCAGAAACGATAAAAAGTTCAGTTGGCAGAATTTATTAAAACGTGATATAGATTTAAGTGTTAGTATTCTCTGGAGGTATTAGACTGGATTGTTGTCCTGTACAGATGTGAAACGCGGACGATATGCAGTTCACACAAAAACAGCACAGAAGTTTTGGAAATGTGCCACTGCAGAGGAACGCTCAATGTTGCACACATAGATCGAATAACCAACGAGGGGATACTACAACGAATTGAAGAAGAGAAAGATGTGGCACAGCTTGGTTGATGGGACAGATTTAGAGGCAACAAGGATAGTTAGTTTAGTAATGGAGAAAAGTTTGAAGTGGGGGATGGTTGGAAGGGATGGCTAACAGAGACAGGATACAGCAAGTAGATTCAAATGGCTGTAGCTTGGAGGAATTATTCATATGCTGAAGAGGCTTACAAAGAACAGAGGAGCGCGGAGAGCTGTGATAAACCAGTCTCTGGACTATAGACCTCAACAACAACACAACAACTTTTCTTTTCATACAGTGCATAATATTACCACCCGACCACGATATTACTGAATTTCGCCTCGCATGGCCATTGTTGGAAACACGGGGGTGATCTTGCAGTAAACACAGTGGTGGCTACGGAAAGCGCATTGCGTTGTGAATGATTTCAAGACAGTTGTATCAAGTGGTTCAGATTGTCCTTGTGTAATATGCACAACAAAAACTCACAATAAGCCGATCGCATATTCAGGGTGTTTCAATAAAAGCGTCCAAAAATGTCACAGGACATACAGAATTCTCCACTGACCAATTTGAGGTAGGGAACCTGGAGTCGGAGAAGCCACCTTGAGGAGATATGGTAGTGAACTTGTCTACCGCTTTGGCTGGCCTTACTGTTTTCCAGCTTATCTACAACTAACATGCGTACCAGTTTACACGTACTGTGCTGTTTATTTTTATGTAAATTCTTTATTTCCTACAAAGAAATAAGGAGGACGAGCCTGATTACTAGGAAGTCATGATGCAGATATTGTTTACTACACTTGCTCATAAGGAGCTCTGATGTATCGCATCTACATCGCCCATAACTGAATGTGCTATGAATCAACAACAGACCCTTTCATTACTCAGTGCTATTCACAGGCGTACCCTACAGCACGATGGAGCAGTACCAGTACAGTTTCGCAGAGCTCACTGACGTGCATCTTGTGTGTGGGAAAGTAAGCTGCAATGTCCTCGATGCTGAAATGCTGTACAGGCGACTATTTCCTAACAGGCATCATCCGTCACGACGAGTGTTTATTTCGCTCGATCAACGAATACGGGAGGCTGGTTCGTTGGAAAGGAGAAATGAGGGACCTGGCGACACGAAGACTAATCACACACTTGCTTTGAAGGGGAGGTGCTGGAACGTCTTGCAGCGAGCGCCACTGCAAGTACTCATCGTATTGTACATGAAATGGGCGCAGTACATACCGGCGTGTGCCGAGTACTCAACGAACAAAAAAAGAAAAAAAAGGGTTCAAATGGCTCTGAGCACTATGGGACTTAACATCTATGGTCATCAGTCCCCTAGAACTTAGAACTACTTAAACCTAACTAACCTAAGGACATCACACAACACCCAGCCATCTCGAGGCAGAGAAAATCCCTGACCCCGCCGGGAATCGAATCCGGGAACCAGGGCGTGGGAAGCGAGAACGCTACCGCACGACCACGAGATGCGGGCTAACGAACAACAGTTTCACCCATATCACCCCTAGCGACTCCATGCAATCCTTGTGACTGACTTTGCACTAAGGTACGCATTGTGTCAATGGATGCTTCAACAATGGATTGATCGACCAGATTTCCTCCAAATCGTGCTGTTTACTGGCGAGACCACATTTGATCGTGGTGGTATTTCGAACAGCAGTAATAGCCACGCGTAGGATGAAGAAAACCCTCACGTAGTAATAGAGACACACCCTCTATACATTTTGCCACTAGTATGAGCATCAAGAGCTCAGATGGAAACCCAGTTCTAAGGAAAGAAGGGAAAGCAGAAAGGTGGAAGGAGTATATAGAGGGTCTATACAAGGGCGATGTACTTGAGGACAATATTACGGAAATGGAAGAGGATGTAGATGAAGATGAAATGGGAGATACGATACTGTGTGAAGAGTTTGACAGAGCACTGAAAGACCTGAGTCGAAACAAGGCCCCCGGAGTATACAACATTCCATTGGAACTACTGACGGCCTTGGGAGAGCCAGTCCTGACAAAACTCTACCATCTGGTGAGCAAGATGTATGAGACAGGCGAAATACCCTCAGACTTCAAGAAGAATATAATAATTCCAATCCCAAAGAAAGCAGGTGTTGACAGATGTGAAAATTACCGAACAATCAGTTTAATAAGCCACAGCTGGAAAATACTAACACGAATTATTTACAGACGAATGGAAAAACTGGTAGAAGCCGACCTCGGGGAAGATCAGTTTGGATTCCGTAGAAATACTGGAACACGTGAGGCAATACTGACCTTACGACTTATCTTAGAAGAAAGATTAAGGAAAGGCAAACCTACGTTTCTAGCATTTGTAGACTTAGAGAAAGCTTTTGACAATGTTGACTGGAATACTCTCTTTCAAATTCTAAAGGTGGCAGGGATAAAATACAGGGAGCGAAAGGCTATTTACAATTTGTACAGAAACCAGATGGCAGTTATAAGAGTCAAGGGCCACGAAAGGGGAGCAATGGTTGGGAAGGAACTGAGACCGGGTTGTAGCCTATCCCCGATGTAATTCAATCTGTATATTGTGCAAGCAGTAAGGGAAACAAAAGAAAAATTCGGAGTAGAAATTAAAATCCAACTAGAAGAAATAAAACTCTGAGGTTCGCCGATGACGTTGTAGTTCTGTCAGAGACAGCAAAGGACTTGCAAGAGCAGTTGAACGGAATGGACAGTGTCTTGAAAGGAGGGTATAAGATGAACATCAACAAAAGCAAAACGAGGATAATGGAATGTAGTCGAATTAATTCAGGTGATGCTGAAGGAATTAGATTAGGAAATAAGACACTTAAAGTAGTAAAGGAGTTTTGCTATTTGGGGAGCAAAATAACTGATGATGGTCGAAGTAGAGAGGATATAAAATGTAGACTGGCAATGGCAAGGAAAGTGTTTCTGAAGAAGAGAAATTTGTTAACATCGAGTATAGATTTAAGTGTCAGGAAGTCATTTCTGAAAGTATTTGTATGGAGTGTAGCCATGTATGGAAGTGAAACATGGACGATAAATAGTTTGGACAAGAAGAGAGTAGAAGCTTTCTAAATGTGGTGCTACAGAAGAATGCTGAAGATTAGATGGGTAGATCACATAACTAATGAAGAAGTATTGAATAGGATTGGGGAGAAGAGAAGTTTGTGGCACAACTTGACCAGAAGAAGGGATCGGTTGGTAGGACATGTTCTGAGGCATCAAGGGATCACCAATTTAGTATTGGAGGGCAGCGTGGAGGGTAAAAATCGTAGAGGGACACCAAGAGATGAATACACTAAGCAGATTCAGAAGGTTGTAGGTTGCAGTAGTTACTGGGTGATGAAGAAGCTAGCACAGGATAGAGTAGCATGGAGAGCTGCATCAAACCAGTCTCAGGACTGAAGACCACAACAACAAACAACATCTGGGTCGGCATTGTAGACAGTAATGTAATTTGGTCGTATCTTCTACCTGGCCCTCTGAATGGCCACCTGTTCTTCTCGTTCGTGCAAAGAGGTCTACCAGAGTCGGTGGTGAACGTACCACTGGCTGTTCGTGAGAGGATGTGGATACAACTTGATGGTGCACTGCCTCATATCATTGTGGGTGTCAGCAACCATCTCACTGCTGTATTTCCTGGTCGCTGGATTGGAAGGAGACGTCCTATTTCATGTCCTGTCATGGCACCTCACCTGAATCCCCTTTTCTATTGCCTATGCGGGTATCTAAAGTCATTTGCGTATGAGACCCCCTGTGGATAAGAAGATGAAATTAGTTGCCAGAATTGTAGCTGCCTGTGATGTGATTCGAAACACACCAGGGATATCTGTCAGGGTGCTCCAGAATCTTATTCGCCGGTTTCATGCTCGCATTGAGGTTGTTGACCGTCAGTTTCGACACATTTTGTGAGGTACAGTACAAATGGTACGTTCATGGTGTTAGTGATAAACACCATGTGATAAAAAAATACACAGTAGCGTGGTTTTATTCCTACGATTTCCTTTAGCTGGCTTCTCCGACCCCAGATTCCCCACATCAAATAGTTTGGTGGAGCATCCTCTATGTCCTGTTAAAGCCGGCCGGTGTGGCCGAGCGGTTCTAGGCGCTTCAGTCTGAAACCGCGCGACCGCTACGGTCGCAGGTTCGAATCCTGCCCCTGGCATGGATGTGTGTGATGTCCTTAGGTTAGTTAGGTTTAAGTACCTCTAGGGGACTGATGACCTCAGATGTTAAGTCCGATAGTGCTCAGAGCCATTTTTTTGTCCTGTTAAATGTTTGCACGCTCTTACGGAAACACGCAATATAGTTCGTCAAAAGCGGTCCAGCTGATTTTTACTTTCGGTTTTT
Organism: Schistocerca americana; assembly: GCF_021461395.2. NCBI lineage: Eukaryota > Metazoa > Arthropoda > Insecta > Orthoptera > Acrididae > Schistocerca > Schistocerca americana. Next base: position 96,985,052 of record NC_060119.1, read on the forward strand.
TTTCCTTTTTTCCATACAATATTCTTGAACTGGTCTAAAAACAAAATCTCATTAAATGGTCGTATGACTTCATTGTTAAATTGTGGATATTTTTATGTTTTCAGCGTACTTTATTTTAATATTATTATAATTGGCTTTCAGGCCTGCTTTGAATCTTGCTCAGAACCCTATCTGAAATATATCTGTACTAGAGGAAACCAAAATTATCCTCAAGGCAAGTATGGCGCTTACATGATTTATTAATATACCGCCTTTTCTCGGTTTTCGAGTTTAATGATGTGGAAACTTACTCTACGACTGTTGACAAAATTTGCGCATTTCGTAGGATATTAGTGTCAGAGCTCAAATGATGCTAACTCCATGAAAATATCGTCGGGAAAAAATTAATGTCTATTTGTGGAGCGCAAGTTCATGATGTTAAGAGATTAAGAAAATCTGCTTTACGTCTTCGCTAGTGTGTAGTCTTTTCGATGGACAAAATAAGGTACTTCATTGGGCAGGATTCTGAAACCAAAATTATTGTTAGACTAAGAAATATTTTACATCTTTTCTTCTACCGTTCCCCATCCCTTCATAGGATGAGTAATGTTGATGTTATAGTTGCCACTGGAAATAAACCAGTAATGTGGAGCATAAGGATAATTTAGTTCACGGATTAGACTGCGAACAGTAGCCATGGCGTACTCCCTAACTAAATATTACACCTGTGTCGATGAACATTCATCGCCTGAGGAATATCTAGTCCCATGAAAACGGTGAAGGATGTGGTTTTGAGAATATTACCGAAAACGACTGCCGTATTTTTAGGAGAGTGTATCCCGTTGCGAGCAACTCCACTCCTATAAGCCGCCAATGAAAATACTCTGATGGCCCTTCGGAAGCTTTTACAGCGCTATGAAATTGGTAAATTAAAAATAAATGCCTGTGATTCAGCTTTATAACCTGTTTTTACGCTCCACACTGTACGAAACCCTTTGGGGGGTGCAGGAAGTTGCTTCCTGAAGAGGTGGCTGCAGAGCAACAAGGTCTCTTTTATTATGTTGCTCTTTATAGCCTATTGTTCCATGCAAATAACGGATTTGCCGCACGGGATATTCCTCTGTTCCCTGGCAACAGTTCGCCAACATACATCATATGTGCTCCTTTTAACGCTGTGGGTACATATTGATGTTGGCTGTTGTTAATGTTGCCAACACTGTTTCATATTCAGTAGATTTTTTGGAATTAGGAGGAATTTTGGCGACATGCTTCGTTGTTTCTTTGGAGATATTGCTTCCAGGGTCTTTTACATATAAATAATGGCGCTCTTAACAGCCGCAGGACCAAAGCAGACTTTTCCATAGATTATCGGGCCTGGCCAATCGAGTAGAGTTTACAGCTGGAAGATGATTGATGGACCTTGCTCTCTGATAGCCACGACCTACCTGAATCGATTGTGAGCGAGCAACGATGTTGTAAACTGAATCGCAGAAGTTAAGCTAACACCGCGAAACAGTCAATATTTAACTTTGGTGGAGTGAAGCAGTGGAAGTTTATCTGCGTTAGAGTTAGGTTGATAATGCTAAGCAGTGTTACAGTGAGAGGAAGCCATGGCAATATTATGATTCAAATTTAATCTCTCAACTTATCATTTTGTTCAATCAACATGATTATGGAACCGGCTTGTGAAGGAAGAAATCCAGTGGAATGTCAGGTAAATACAATAACGATGTTACTTGTTTCACTGTTGCTGCGCAATCGAACTTACTTGGATATTGTACTGAAAGTTGTTACATTTGAGAGATAGGAAAAATGTATTGTTTATATGTTGAGAAGTTCATTGAACTTAAAATCTGCCTTGAGCACTTTTTCTCAATATATGAAAAAACGTACTGTTGTCATTTATACGCATATTTCATTTTCTTCCCAACCTTACTCTTACAATTATTTTTAATGGATCATCCAACCAACTACGTTCGATAAACAGTTCGATTTGCAATTACCAGAGAACTCATTGCACCTCTCGAGCGTCTCAGTGTAGATACAGTAATTTGCAGCTTTAGCATAGCGGCGCGCCATACAGAGCAGTACTCCAATGCGTCATCCAGATTTGTGCAGAATAGAGGTAAGGGGAAAATATTATGTTTTTTTATTTATTCAATCAGGGACAACTGTTGTTATTCAGAGACAGTTTTTGCGATCAAATTTTGCGAAGCTAATTACTCCAACTTTCATGTCCGAGTTAACTGTTCAGACAGTTTACACTGTTCAAAATTCTTCCAGTCACATTGCTAACTTTTACAGTATGAAATAGTACCCTTTTCATTACGACAATTAATTACATTTACAGTGTAGCTTGGGTTTTACATTACGGTAGTACAAGTTTCATTACGACAGTTTATTTACTATCACAGTTCAGGCTTACTATCAGAAACAGAAATTCAGTCATATTTTAATTATTTAGAAAACTTTCAAAATTGTTTATAATTTACTTGGAACCAGTAATCACCTACCAAATCCCTGGAATAAATGTTGGAGCACAAAGAATCACCGTTAACGCTTGCGACGACGATATAACAGTTGTATTCACCGGGCTTCAAAACTTTGGGAAGATACTGGAAATAACGAATTCTTATAAGGAAGCAACGGGAGGAACACTAAACAACAAAACCTGTCTCCTGTGGCAGAACAAAACTTCACAACTCACGTCACATCACTTCACAGAATGCGACAAAATGGGAGTGTTCGGCGTTAAACTGAACGAATCGGTTGAGGATTATTCCAGCTCAATGTTGGAGAAAGTAAGAGGCGCCTTAATAGTGAATAGCACTAGGAACTTAAATCTTATTTAAAGGATACAATATATCGGTATGCTGGCTGTTCCAAAATATGTGGTATACTGCTCAAATAATACCCATAGAGCAACAGTAGATTGCTCAAATAAAGAAATATGTAGGATGGTTCATCTGGAAAGGGATATTGCTCCATGTAGCCAGAGATCAATTAATAAACTCGTCAAATGGTGGTGGACCAGGCTAAATGGACTGCGAGCAACATTACACTGCCTTCAAAGTTAAAAATCTTTTAAAATCCTTGAAACAAGCAACAAGTGAGTCGTATTTAGCGAAGGCTGTAAGAGGAATTACCACAAGGAGTAGAACTCAACGACGAAAACCCACGTTTATGACTCACATTCTTAAAATAACAACGGGAATTGTAGGAATCCCAAATAAAAATAACATCACCACGAAAAAGGTTATGGGAGAACTACAGAAAGAAACAGTCTACGCTCCAGTCAGCCAAATAAAGCACAAAGATATCAACTAGAAGCTAGTGTGGTGTAACTTTTCGCATACGACTGTAAGTTAAACGTTGCACTCGAACGAATAGTTTCCGACAGGTTCACTGCAACACCACCTGACAAGGGAATGGTCCAATAAGACATGTCGAAAGCCACACTGAAATTTTTTACACAGGAAGACGACAATGGGAAAAAAATCGCTGTCAAAATTTTAGCTGCTAAGAGCCACTGCAAGTAGGAGGGCTATTCAGAAAGCAGGGAACGTTTCAGTCTGGCGCCGCTAGGCGCGCGCCGATCGCGTATATTTTGGTACGTGCGTTCTCGGCAGCTCAGTCGGCATCCATCGGTGACAGAGGGAACGTCTCTGCACGTCTGATTTTTTCGATATTCGAATTTGAAATGTGCGCTGCAATCGAAAATCCCGCCGGTCGTGAGGTGCGGTCTGTGATGAGGTTATTGTTGGCAAAGAACCTAAAACCTACAGAAATTTATGATGAACTGTGCGAAGTGTACAGAAACAACGTAATGAGTGAATGTTCCGTCCGGAAATGGTGCATTCGGTATAAAAATGGCCGAACCAACGTTCATGATGAAGAAAAGAGTGAATGCCCGAGCATTGTGACTGACGATCTTGTCGCTAAAGCTAATGAAACGATTCGTGAAAACCGTCGCTTCACAATAACGGAGCTTTCGCTTTCTTTTCCACAAGTTTCACGGACTTTGTTGTTTGAAATTGTCGCTCAAAAGCTTGGCTAACACAAATTGTATGCACCATGATTGCCCAAAATGCTTATAGAGCACCATAAAGAACAGCGAATTGGGACAACGTTGACATTTCTGGAGGCCTACCACAAACATGGTGATTCATTACTGGATCGAATGGTAACTAGTGACGAGACTTGGGTGAAACACGTCAATTGCGAGAAAAAATTAAAGTCCGTGGAGTGGGGGCACACAAAGTCCCCCCAAAAACCAAAAAATTGTTTGCAAACCTTGTCAGCAATGAAGTTGACGGCGACAATGTTTTGGGATAGGCAAGGTGTGCTTCTTATTGATTTTCTACAACGTGGAGCAACCATAAATTCTGCCCGGTACTGTCAAACTTCACACAGCTTTAGAAGAGCAGTTGAAAACAAACGCTGAGGAAAGCTGACGTCCAAAATTTTGTTTTTGCACGACATTGTCCGACCTCTCACGGCAAACCGCACTAAAGAACTCCTTAATTCATTCAAATGGGAAATTTTCCCTCATGCGCCCTACAGCCCCGATCTTGCACCAAGCGACTTCCACTTCTTACCCAAGATGAAGAACTGGCTTGTAACGCAGCCGTTTCATGACGGCAAGGAACTCCAGGCGGGCGTGACGCAATAGCTGAAGTCTCAGGCGGCAGAATTTTACGACGAAAGTGTTTCAAGTCTTGTCCACCGCTATGATAAGTGCCTCAATGTGTTTGGTGACTATGTGGACAAGTAGTATGTCAATCACTCTTTCAGATGTACATAATAAAATGTAGTTCTTGTACAGGGCTATTACAAATGATTGAAGCGATTTCATAAATTCACTGTAGCCCCATTCATTGACATATGGTCACGACACACTACAGATACGTAGAAAACTCATAAAGTTTTGTTCTGCTGAAGCCACCTTTCAGGTTTCTGCCGCCAGAGCGCTCGAGAGCGCAGTGAGACAAAATGGCGACAGGAGCCGAGAAAGCGTATGTCGTGCTTGAATTGCACTCACATCAGTCAGTCATAACAATGCAACGACACTTCAGGACGAAGTTCAACAAAGATCCACCAACTGTTAACTCCATTCGGCGATGGTATGCGCAGTTTAAAGCTTCTGGATGCCTCTGTAAGGGGAAATCAACTGGTCGGCCTGCAGTGAGCGAAGAAACGGTTGAACGCGTGCGGGCAAGTTTCACGCGTAGCCCGCGGAAATTGACGAATAAAGCAAGCAGGGAGCTAAACGTACCACAGCCGACGGTTTGGAAAATCTTACGGAAAAGGCTAAAGCAGAAGCCTTACCGTTTACAATTGCTGCAAGCCCTGACACCCGATGACAAAGTCAAACGCTTTGAATTTTCGGCGCGGTTGCAACAGCTCATGGAAGAGGATGCGTTCAGTGCGAAACTTGTTTTCAGTGATGAAGCAACATTTTTTCTTAATGGTGAAGTGAACGGACACAATGTGCGAATCTGGGCGGTAGAGAATCCTCACGCATTCGTGCAGCAAATTCGCAATTCACCAAAAGTTAACGTGTATTGTGCAATCTCACAGTTTAAAGTTGACGGCCCCTTTTTCTTCTGCGAAAAAAACGTTACAGGACATGTGTATCTGGACGAGCTGAAAAATTGGCTCATGCCACAACTGGAGACCGACAGCGCCGACTTCATCTTTCAACAGGATGGTGCTCCCCGCACTTCCATCATGATGTTCGGCATTTCTTAAACAAGAGATTGGAAAACCGATGGATCGGTCGTGGTGGAGATCATGATCAGCAATTCATGTCATGGCCTCCACGGTCTCCCGACTTAACCCCATGCGATTTCTTTCTGTGGGGTTATGTGAAAGACTCAGTGTTTAAACCTCCTCTACCAAGAAACGTGCCAGAACTGCGAGCTCGCATCAACGATGCTTTCGAACTCATTGATGGGGACATGCTGCGCCGAGTGTGGGAGGAACTTGATTATCGGCTTGATGCCTGCCGAATCACTAAAGGGGCACATATCGAACATTTGTGAATGCCTAAAAAACTTTTTGAGTTTTTGTATGAGTGTGCAAAGCATTGTGAAAATATCTCAAATAATAAAGTTATTGTAGAGCTGTGAAATCGCTTCAATCATTTGTAATAACCCTGTACTTAGTTTTTTTTAATGCCAAAACGTTCCCTACTTTCTGAATAGAGCTCGTATTTTGTAAGCAGTGTTTACTTTATATATTTTTACCGCGCGAAGAACAGCTTATAACAGCAGTTGGTACAGGCCTGTTCGTCTAGCACCTGACTCGGTCGTATCACTCACGCAGAGCCGCGTAGTGGAATTCCCGGAGTTCACAGACACCAATTTTAAGAATCTACATCCTCATTTACAGTGGAGCGAATGGAAGAGAACACTTGCGAATGGGCATTTGCAGAAAATTCGCTACAATTGTCTTTTATATCAGTAGAATAGTTTATACTAGACGGAACGGAAGGGAACACACGGAAGCGAACATCATGGCCTAAGAACGCTGTGTTATTAGTTTCTACTTTTTTGTGCTAATATTCGGCATGCAGGATACAACTCTATCTTGTTAGAGACACAGTGCGAAACTTTGCTATTCAGTGAAGATTATTTTGCATGGCGAGCGCACTGTTCCTGACAGAGTATACAAAATGGCGCAGGGAAGAAAGAATTTAAGTGTCTCAATTTGTATGGCAGCGTGACATGCGAGGAGATCGTGCACTTTGCACGGAATTGCAGCTCCATCTCCCTTTAGCACTGATCCAACACTTACCTTGTATAGCCAGCCGGGGTGGCCGAGCGGTTCTAGGCGCTACGGTCGCAGGTTCGAATCCTGCCTCGGGCATGGATGTGTGTGATGTCCTTAGGTTAGTTAGGTTTAAGTAGTTCTAAGTCAAGGGGACTGATGACTTCAGATGTTAAGTCCCGTAGTACTTAGAGCCATTTGAACCGTTTTATAAATAGAACACTAAATACCCACGTCGAGCACCATCTCAGGAGGTGACACAGCTAGCGTTTCCACTACGTGTGTAGGGTGTAATTGTCGTATTCTTCTTTGTTTTTTTTTTCTAAAACAAAGATGGTAGTGACAAAGCGCTCGCTTCGTGATCCAGAGAGCGCGAGATCAAATCCTGTTGAGACCACAACTTCTTCACTGTGATTTTCAACCGAGCATGCACTTCACACAGCTGTTGGAGTGGCCACGAAGGACATGTGGTTCGGATTCTATGTTAAACTGCAGGTCTCCATTTTCCAGTTAGATAATTGGAGAAGGTTAGGGACACGTAATTAGCTGCAGTGGCGTCCGATTGAAAGACCTGCAAGAGGCCTACCGAGTACACCAGACAGCATTCTCTTTTGCTCGTGCTTTTTTACGTCGTTTGCTCCGGTGAAACCCTGGCTTAAACTATACAAACATTTGTTTTAATAACTTCATATCGACAGTTGTTTCCTATTTCTTCCACAATTTCAAACGAAATGTCGATATCATTCGCATGAATATTGAGGAATCCAAATAACAAAGGACGCATATGTACGTCCTCAGAAGAAGTAGGTGATTTCGACTGGAAACCACTTCCGTCACATTTAATCATTGCTAAACTGAGAACGTTAATCGGATTCCACATTACTGTGAAACTGGAAGAAAGAAAAAGGTACTATTGGCAGGCATGCCTTACGAAAGCACAGTAAATATTAATTCAGCTTTATCTGTATTGTAAATACCTACCAATACTGCAAAAAACAACTGATGTTACTTGAGTGACTGATTCGAGAGAATAGCAACTGTGTACTCCTGTGTCAGATAAACTGTCAAAGAACGGCAACCTGAAACGTCCTTCACAAATTACGATCCGGTTGTGTCGTGTTTCGTATTTACAAATGTACCACCGACCTCAGTTGTGTGAGTGCTTAGTTGCTCATACGCAGTTGCTACAGCGCCATTAGGGGTGTACATTCCTACCGCAGTCTAGCGTGCTAAGAATTTGGCAATTTTCAGCTTTTTTTTAATGCTTGCCGTGCCTCTTAGCAGCTAAAATTTTGACAGTGCATTTCTTCCGTTGTCTTATTCGTGTGTAAGAAAAATTTCAGGGCAGGTTTCGACATGTCTTATCGGCCACTCCCTTGTGAGACTCGCGAGAAAACTTTGCTGTGAACATCGTGGCTTGACTGACAGAGCGCTGCACCGAACAGTAGGCTGTTCACGAATCCTAGGGTTACGGAAGTGAATTAAATTTAGATGCGCAACCGCGGAAATTAACCCCAAGAAGATAGTGTACACAGATTCGAGAACATTCTTGGCTTCAAAGACGAGAACAATCACGTGGCTTATAGATTCTGTATAAATTACGTCATCATCGATGGAGTGCCGCGCGCCTTAGCCGCGTGGTCTATGGTGCCTTGCCATAGTTCGCGTGGCTTCCGCCTTCGGAGGTTCGACTCCTCCCTCGGGCATGGGTGTGTGTGTTGTCCTTAGCGTAAAGTAGCTTAAGTTAGATTAAGTAGTGTGTAAGCCTAGGGCCCGATGACCTTAGCAGTTGGGTCCCTTAGGAACTTAGCACTAACCGATGGAGTTGAATCTGTAACTGAATTCAAACTGTTCGTGCACGTAGGAAGGGACAAATTCACAGAAACAGCTGGAAAAATGGAAAACTTGGCCCATTCGTACACCTTTCATAAAAAGAAGAATATTTAGAAAGGAAAACACCAAACAGTTACTTTTCGAAGGAAGTCTCGTGTTTACGTAGATCTATAGCTTAGTCCAATTATTTAAAATACAGTCAGAACATAATTTTAATTATTAAAAATGCCGTGAATTAAAATAATAACATACCCTTAAGAAGAAGGAAGTTTTTGTTCTGACAGGGAATTAATGCTTTCGTCACATTTAAACAAGCAAAATTTAGTGACTTAAGAAAACTCGAATACACCTGAAGGAAGATGGCCCATAAAGGCATAATTTGGAGAAAAAAATTCACATCTGTTGTTTACAATTGCTGTCTAAAGTTGCCACTGTGGTTAATGCGCTGATGTCGCATATTTGCTAGGAATGAAGTCTCTCTCACAACTTTTTGGACCGAAATGTATTATCACACCACATTTTGATACATATTGTGACTGCTGATAAGACCTAGGTTTCGGATAAAAGTCGAGAAACAAAGAATCAGAGAGTGGAATGGCATCATTCACGATCCTCAGGAAAAAAAAAAAAAAAAAAAAAAAAAAAAAAAAAAAAAAAATGCCGAACAAATTCCACGCACCAGAAGGGTTACGGTCACTGTGTTTTGGATTCGGAAGTGCATCCTGCCCTTCGACTTTATGGCTACAGGACAACCGATAAACGCAGTGGCTTATGATCAGGCCATTCAGTGACTACGCCACATTGTTCAAAATAAAGAGCGTGAATTGTTCAAAAATGGCTCTGAGCACTATGGGACATAACATCTGAGGTCATCAGTCCCCTAGAACTTAGAACTATTTAAACCTAACTAACCTAAGAATATCACACACATCCATGCCCAAGGCAGGATTCGAACCTGTGACCGTAGCAGTCGTGCGGTTGCGGACTGAAGCGCCTAGAACCGCTTGGCCACAGCGGCCGGCCTCGACACAGGAAATGTCTTTCTCACTATAAAATGTTTTACCGCGCTGGTGGGCCTTCAGACGACCGAAGAGGTAAATATCAGACGGAGCCAAGTCCGGACTGTAGGGAGGATGAGGAACCATTTCCCAATCCATTTTCCTGATTTTCTCCTGTGTCGTAAGGGCTGTGTGGGGTTTGGCATTTTCATGGTGTAATCTGATGAACCGATCCTGAAGTTGTGGTCTGTTGGTCTTGATGGCACGTCGCAGCTTGTCCAGTGACAAACATTAATGGTCCCTGTTAATTGTGGAGCCAGGTTCCAAAAAGTCAATGAAAATGACATCACACTGATCCCAGAAGAAGGAGGCCATCACCTTTCGGCCTGCTGTTCGTGAAAGTCTTGGTTTCTCCTTCCGAGGGGAACCCGGATGACGCCACTCCATGGATTGGGTTTTGCTCTCAGGTTCTGACAAAAACAACCATGTTTCATCCTGGGTAATGACGCAGTCAAAACACTATTTCCACTCTTCAGTAAAGGTCTTCATGAGACCCTAGGATATATTCTTCCTCATCGTTTTCATTTTTCTTGTCAATAATCTAGGCACCCAACGTGCACAGATTTTTCTGTACCCTAGTGACTGTACCAGTGATACCACACTGTTGTTGTTGTTGTCGTCTTCAGTCCTGAGACTGGTTTGATGCAGCTCTCCATGCTACTCTATCCTGTGCAAGCTCCTTCATCTCCCAGTACCTACTGCAACCTACATCCTTCTGAATCTGCTTAGTGTATTCATCTCTTGGTCTCCCTCTACGATTTTTACCCTCCACGCTGCCCTCCAATACTAAATTGGTGATCCCTTGATGCCTCAGAACATGTCCTACCAACCGATCCCTTCTTCTTGTCAAGTTGTGCCACAAACTTCTCTTCTCCCCAATCCTATTCAATACTTCCTCATTAAATATGTGATCTACCCATCTAATCTTCAGCATTCTTCTGTAGCACCACATTTCGAAAGCTTCTATTCTCTTCTTGTCCAAACTATTTATCGTCCATGTTCAACTTCCATACATGGCTACACTCCACACAAATACTTTCAGAAATGACTTCCTGACACTTAAATCTATACTCGATATTAACAAATTTCTCCTCTTCGGAAACGCTTCTCTTGCCATTGCCAGTCTACATTTTATATCCTCTCTACTTCGACCATCATCAGTTATTTTACTCCCTAAATAGCAAAACTCCTTTACTACTTTAAGTGTCTCATTTCCTAATATAATTCCCTCAGCATCACCCGATACCACACTACCCAGTGAAAAACGAGTCATTTCAGCAAGCTGTTGTGTCGTCACACATCGGTCATTTTGGATGATTTGATCAATGGCCTCCTTACTCACATCACTCACTGCCGTCGATGGTCTACCACATCGTCGATTGTCCAGTAGAGAGAAATCACCTTCTTTAAACCTCTGCGACCACAGCTGGATACTGCTGCGATCCCCATAAACAGGAAGCAACTTCCTGTGAATCGGTGTGGCAGAGTCATCGCCGGTCTTGGAGAGGAAGTCCATGACCGACCGTTGTCGCAACCTGATATTTACTTCACCGTCCGTTATGAGTCACCTGTAAATAAAAGAAAATACTTTTAAATACCAACTTATAGCTAAATGTTCCAAGCATGTTCACAAAAATTTTCATTCTCCTCCTGCAGAAAATAAAAAATATGAGACGACTGTGCAAAACTTTTTGAAGGCCCCTTGTGTGTGTATATATCACTAGTAAAAACAATTCATCCTACTGCCTTTTGACAATAAGTTTACGTTTAAGGTGCAAATAATTTTCTGTTATTAACATGTTAGTTTTGCTCATCGCACACATCGTCTTTGCTGGTTACATCCTTGGTCGATATTTAATGAATGATGTCTTTATATCGTTGCATAATGATAATATTTGAATTCTATAGAAAAACATCAAGTGTATAACACATGCGTGATGCTCAACATATATTTTTGGAATATTCTCAAATGTGCCACGTAAATTATGTACAACATATATATTGTGGTGGAATTCAGGAACATATACACCGAGCTAGAAAACCACATGGCCACAACTAAACGAACCATCATCTACTGAAACATATGTAAGTGAACACGACTATTTTGCATCGTATATATACACTTTAACGTATTAATGAAACAACTGACAAAGTGGCACTAAATACTCAAATACTCTTGTGCGGTGTGGAGCAGACGACATGCTGTTAACCAAAACATCTATGTAACAAAAAATTTTTGCCATCAGAAGATGTGCGTGGTAGCCCGAGACCGGCTATAGCAGTAAAATAAAACATCAAGAACTATTTGTGGCTGGTTGTGTCATCCATCAACTATCATTAACGGACGCGGAGTTCACAACATCCAACATGGATAAAATAAGATCAAAATAAGTTTTCTTTCATTATCGTGAATCAAACTGCCTGAAAAAACAAATGTTCTTTACCTTTAGGCGATCCTCATGGTTATAACTACGCAGTGCCGATTTAAAGGGTAAAGTGCTGTTAGTCACACATCGTCCTGTTTTTCGGCAACTACAGACCAAACTGCATGAGAAAAACTTACATAATAATCTGAAGACTACATTCAATACCATTCCCAGATCCAAATAACTATACTGGTCAGCACTCCACTCAACTATGAAAGCTACATCGTGAACGACTCACAAAAGGTATGAGTCGCACTTTGCATTAGTCGCCGGTTTCTTCCTCACTCGTATCGTTTATAACAGCTCCGACACTAATTTAACCAAAGAAACGACGCCTCAGAATGTGAAGTTTAGAGTCTCGTGACAAGCCTCTAGATTTCCTGAGAAAAACACTGGTATTTTCAACTTTCAGCAGACTAAATAGTTTCTGACACTCTTGTTCTCTCAGTGCATAAAAGAACCTGACAATCACAGAGCTCACATTTGTTAAAACATATCAATAATTATGTTCTCTCCGTTCCTAGCACGTGTTACTGACACTCATCCAAATGAATGCATAGATGCCTACGTGAAGCCCTATAGCTCCGCTTGGTCAGCTGTTATTGACACACTCACCGTTTCTCATCACACTGTAATTGTAAGTTGTATACACCACATCAGCACCTACCACTGGGGGGTCGTTATTTCCAATGTGTACCCGATACGTATCGTATTAATCTCACTTCTCTCGCAGATGGCGCGTTCATGTATGATGATGTGTTTTCCGACTAAAAAACAGGTACCGCAATCCTCTCACATGTCGATAAAATAACAATCTACTACTGACATTTCATTTAAATATCATTGAGTAACAGTTTGTGGATATATGAAGTGGTACTATTGTACAGTCATTTGCAGCTAAAGTAAATGGTGGCGTCATTCCGTGCGTGGGGAACGCTAGAGTGGATTTCAGAATACAGCATCAAGTAAACTGTAGCTTTGACAACTTGGACCACAAAACATACATCCGGAAACTGATATCTAAGGAAAAGACTTTACGTTTCATCTTATCTTAACCCTGTTGTTGATGTTATTCTTGCTGTTGTTGTGGACTTCATTCCAAAGGATAATTTGATGAAGTGATGGGAAAAACCGAAATGTTACAACCGATACCAGCATTTCAGTTCTAAGGACCGATATTTCTCGTTATTTGGTTGTCTCAGTTATGACAGATGTTTTTATTTCTTACTAATAACCGGGGAATAAAACAGAAACATCTGTAAAGTGCAACCTTTGTGGTTTACTTATTCTAGGATTGAAGACAACTGTGTAATTTGAAATGACATGTTTAATGTCGCAATATTAGCACAAAAGAACACGCTTTTAAACAGTTTTCAATGTGACAACAACAAAAAGTTGTCAGGATAACGCATCTCGTCAACATCAAAAAGTGAAATATTAACTCTCAGAAGGTTAAATTTTGATAAACACGACAATATTAAAGTTTAACTAGAAGTTTCTATACAAAATTGTCCCTATTCTTACGTTATTATGTTGGTCAGTACTACGAAAATCGTCCGATTCCGGTTCAAAGTTCGGTACTATTTTTAGTATGACAATCAAGTCTATGGTGGATGGTTACTTATGTGACAAATTGAGCAAAAGATTACCCAAGGTCGCTCGATTTTACAGTGGACGCAAGCTGGTGAACCAACAAGTTTACGTCTCTGCACGCGGTATTTACCTTAAGCTGCAATGAGCTGTCATCTGCTAGGCCGCTCTCTTCCACTGAAATTCCTGTAAAACTAGTTTACATCTTTGCTGAATCTTCCAGCAGAAACCTTCCCTATGTTTCACGTTATGTGAGACAACATGTACTCATCCCTAGTCTTAGAACGCGGCGATATACATGCACGTGGTTGAAGCAGCACGCATATTATATTGCCCTCTCAGTTCCTGCAAGAACAGTTAACTAATTGGCTGGTTCCTTTCTCCACAGGTGGAGCTAAATGATGCTATACGTAATTTCTAGCTGCATATCAGCCGCTGTGAATGCAGTGTTCACACAAATCACTCCTCTGCGTCGTACAGAGCGTTATGCACTCCGTTCTGCACTCGACGCCAGTTCAAAGAAGAGTTCACGAAAATTTCCGTCTTGCCTTACTCATAACCGAACTGTCTCCCGACCTGGGTTCTTTCGTTCTTCATGTCACGGCTTTTTTCGACCAATAGGAATGTTGCTCTTATTGTGTGGAAACTCTCTCCACCAATCGCAAGGTCCCTACCAATAAATTGCGTTGAAACTTTGGCTCTTCTCTCATTCCAAGGGCGTTTTCGCCAATCGGACGTTTTGTGCCCGTTCCACACGCCTAAATGCGTACACTGACTCTCTGACGTGTGTACCGCTCGCTGGACATGTGATCGAAAATGCGTCACTGGTCTTGTTTTGTATCTATTTGGAATTCCGAAACTCAGTTTTCTAAAAGCTTTCTTTCCTGTCCTCCCTCAGACGGGACGTTATACTCACTCTCCCCATCTGAGTCACCTGGTCGGTTGTTGACTTTCCGCCTGGGACACCCCTTTAAGTGGTTTTCATAGTACCATCTGCAGCGCAGCCTTGCCTGTGCCCTCACCTCTCTGAATTCCAAACTAAAACGCCTCTCGCTGCTTGTATCACTTTCCTCTCAAACATGCATTATGGGAGTGGTGTGTTAATTACCGTCGATTGAGTGTCATCCCTTTTTGCATTACACGCTGATAGGTAAATTTGCTCATTACCGCCAAATTAAGTCAGGTATCAAATTCACCTTCCCGTTGCGATGTATAAAACTGTCATATAAGGTGCGAATCTGACTTTCATTTATTCTGCCACCTTGCACATCGATTAATAATAGGAGGAGCGCTAATATTTTTCGTCTTGGAATAAATCTTTTTTGAAGAACTAGCAAGTTTTATTCGTAAAATTTGAATTACTGCGACGCTATAGAAAAAGGGAACCGCGAACAGTGCTGTTTTAATAACAATGCTGACAGAAACGGGCAATACATGGCATAAAAGTTGGTGTACCATTGCTGAGACAACAATGTGCCTATTATCTTTTGGCGCGGGCTATTGGATGGTATGCATGACATGCAGTGTGCAAGGCTTTCCCCGTTTAGTCCATATGGTCGTTCCTCACTGTCATCTCCGGACGCCGGCCGCGGTGGCCGAGCGGTTCTAGGCGCTCCAGTCCGGAGCCGCGCTGCTGCTACGGTCGCAGGTTCGAATCCTGCCTCGGGCATGGATGTGTGTGATGTCCTTAGGTTGGTTAGGTTTAAGTAGTTCTAAGTTCTAGGGGACACAGCAGTTGAGTCCCATAGTGCTCAGAGCCATTTGAACCATCTCCGGACGTCGGTTGTATTACAGAACTGCACCACTCCTAGTCTGGAAGTAATTTTACGAAGCCCAGTGCCAATGAATTGCAATAATACATTTGCTTTAAAAGGTTAAAAACGGGAGGCGCCGCAACTAATTGTTGATGCAATATAAGGAGAAAAGGTAAAACTTAATAGGTCATTCATAGTTTACAATAAATACAGTAAACAGCTGATCTGTTGCCTCTGTCTACATAATATGCCTTTATCTGCTTGTAGCCCTTCATAACGGACAATTTAAAGAAATAAAAATAGTGTTCTTCACCCTCAGTTTTCACCCTTCAGCACAGACTATTCGTAAAGTTCAGATAGTCGTATGATCCCCGATTACAACATTAGATTTGTGCAGAGTTTCAAAAATTGGCATCATAGGAGAACAGTGGTGATTTTTTGCAGTAGTCAACCACCTACAATTTTTAGAGAAAAGCAGTGTACGCTGGGCGGACTAAGATTTTTTCCGGTATTTAATTTAAAATTTTGATTCTATTTGTCTTCAAACTGAGAGAGTCAAAATTTTTCAATCTTCGTTTGATTTCTACGTATATTACAGGAAGTAATAGGAATTAAATAACCGAGAATCGGTTATTTCAGAAAGCGGTTATTGTGAGCGGTTTTAATAGTAGGACTGAATTGACGCTGAAAACAGAAACGATACAACCTGAAACCGGTTTTTCTAGCGATAAACGCCATCCCTGATTTGATGCAGCTCTCCATACTAGCCTATTCTGTACAGGCCTCTTCATCGCTGCATTATCTATTGCAAAACTACATCCATTTGAACCTGCTTGCCTCTACAATGTTTACTACTCTTTCTTCCTTCTACTACAAAACTGACGATTCTTTCACGCCCCAGCATGTACCTTTCACGCCCCAGCATGTACCCTGTCAACCAAATTTTTCTGTTAGTCCAGTTGATCTATAAATTTCTTTCGTCTCCAGGTCGATTCAGCACCTGCTCGACGATTGTTGTCCTCTTCTCCCCAATACTTATCGCCCACATTTGATTTCCACGCAAGACTACACTCCAGACAAATACCTTGACAAATGTCTTGCCAATGCTTAACGTTACATTAGATTTAAACTAAATTTCTCTTTTTCAGGGAGGTCTTTCTTGCCATTGCTTATCTACATTTTCTATCGTCTCTACTGTTCTCATCATTAGTTATTTTATTGCCCAAATAATAAACTCATCTACTACTCTGTCTCATTTCCTAATATAATGCCCTCTGTGTCACCTGAGTTAATTCGACTACATTGCATTACCTTTTCCTTTACTTAATCTTCTTTCGATAAACTCGTTTCAAAACACTAGTCATTCCATTCATTTACTCTTCCAGGTCCTGTACCATCCTTGGTGTAGTGATCTTCAGTCCGAAGCTTGATTTGATGTTACTCTATCCTGTGCAAGCCTCCTCTTCATCTCCGAGTAACTACTGCAACATGCATCCTGAGGAATCTGCTTACTGTATTCATCTCTTGGCGTCCCTCTACGACTTTTACCCTCGCCCCCCCCCCCCCCCCCCAACACTTTCCTCGAGTACTAAATTGATGATTCGTTGATGTCTCAGAATATGTCCTACCAACCGGTCCCTTCTTCTGGTCAGGTTGTCCCACAAATTTCTTTTCTCCCTAACTCTATTAAGTACCTCCTCATTACTTACTTGATCTGTCCATCTAATCTTCGACATTCTTCTGTAGCGCCACATTTTAAAAGCTGGTAGTCTCTTCTTGTCGATACTGTTTATCATTCACGTCTCACTTCTATACATGGCTGCACCTCGTACAAATGCTTTGAGAAAAGACTTTCTAACACCTAAACGAATAGTCGATGTTAACAAATTTATCTTCTTCAGGTACTCCTTTTTTGCCATCGCCAGCCTACATTTCATATCCTCTCTACTTCGACCATCACCAGTTATTTTGCTGCCCAAAGACCAAACGCGTCTACTACTGTAAGTGTTTCATTTCCTAATGTAATTCCCTCAACGTCACTTGATTTAATTCGATTACATTCCATATCCTTGATTTGCTTTTGTTGATGTTCGTGTTATATCCTCCTTTCACGACACTGTCCAGTCCGCTCAACTGCTCTTCCGTGTGCTTTGCAACACCAAACCTTAGTTTTTATTTCTTCTCCCTGAACTTTAATTCCTACTCCTAATTTTTCTTTTGTTTCCTTTACTGCTTGCTCAGTGTGACAGAATTACAATGCCATTAGCAAACCTCGAATTTTTTTTACTTCTCCTTTCTCTCTCCAAATTTCACATTGGTTTCCTTCACTGCTTGCTCTGCGTACATGTTGACTAATACTGAGAATACAATACAACCTTGTCTCAGTGCTTTCTCTACTATTCCTTCCTTTTCAAGTCATTGGAGTCTTATAACTGCAGTTTGGTATCTGTGAAAGATGGAAATAGCCTTTTGCTGATTGCACTGTATCAGTAGCAAAGACTGCATTCTAGCCAACATTGCCAAAAGCTCTCTCTAAATCTACAAACGTTATAAAAGTAGGTTTTTCCTTTCTAACCGATCTCCTAAGACTATCCGTTGGATCAGTATTACCTCAAGCGTTCCTACATTTCTCTAGACCTCAACCTGGTCTTCCCCAAAGTCGACTTCTACGAATTTTTTTCATTCATCCATAAATAATTCATACCAGTATTCCACAGCTATGATTTATTCAACTAATGGTTCTGTAATATTCACACCGGTCAGCACCTGCCTTCTTTGTAATTGGAGTTGTTACATTCGAAAGGGTGCCCTTGGGAAGATACACACCACTCCCACGAAGTGTCATTCTCCCTATTCTGCACTAGGATCTATTTGGATCTGTCTTAACCATAATTTACAAAATTTATAGTATTTTGAATAGTTCCCACCAAAATGTAATTACGAGCATGGTGTTCTAAGAATGCTTTATAATTACTGAAATGATACTGAGATTCACTAACATAGTGAGATTTATTGTTTTAAAGCCCAAATGAATCCATTCTTCAGAAATCATGACAGTACGTGGCTATTCAAGTACACTACAAGCACAGCAACTTTTCATGAATAGTAGGTTGGCAAAGTTGAAGTGAGAGCCCATCAAATGGATGTAGTTGCCTGTTCTCTACTGTGAATGGGCTGATTATCGTAACAGATTCCTAATTCATTAACTTGTGCTACAGTGATCGACTAAAAGAATTCTTCCAAAATAACTCTTTGCTAGAGATGTAAAATACTTAACCAGACTCTGTGCTCGGTTGGTGTGGAGTCAGCTATCAGCGATGGGACGATTTTCCGATAAGTAACGATATCGTCGGGCTGTCCAGATGAGCATTGGGCACTGTCTGGGTTACCGACAAAGTGAATACTCCTACTTTCTCTCTCCAGCTGTCCAGAATTGAGTTCCACGAATTTTACACGAAGTTCCAAAAAATTAAGATGTGCTGGCCCCACCAAGCCGCATAGCTACCAATAGTGGACGGTAGTGGACCTCAGCGCCAGTCACAAGTGCACAAACTTCCGCACACAACCCTTCCAGGGGAGATTCGAGTCCTCTCTCGGGCATTGGTGTATGTGCTTGTCCTTTGGATAATTTAGGTTAAGTAGTGTGTAATCTTAGGGACTGATGACCTTAGCAGTTAAGTCCCATAAGACTTCACACATATTTTTTGAACCCTTCCAAAACACCACGAAAAATCCTACACCAGCTTAGACGCTTCCCACTTTAACTGCCGGCCGGTGTGGCCGTGCGGTTCTAGGCGCTTCAGTCTGGAACCGCGTGACCGCTACGGTCGCAGGTTCGAATCCCGCCTCGGGGATGGATGTGTGTGATGTCCTTAGGTTAGTTAGGTTTAAGTAGTTCTAAGTTCTAGGGGACTGATGACCACAGATGTTAAGTCCCATAGTGCTCAGAGCCATTTGAACCACTTTAACTAGTACCGCCTTGTTATGTCAACAAGTTTCATCAACTGTCCGCCAGTCAGATGCCCTTTTAAAGCATATGCGAGCAGACCGCGGCATGGGAAGAGTAACCGACGTAGTAAAACACTGTGCCTACATGAGGAGAGGGCATTGCGGACACCTCACTGTCGCAGAGCTGCGATTCAATGAACGCAGTGATGCCATGGCGTCACACAGGCAGATTCGAAGCAATTCTTGTTGCCTTCCCTCCGCCCAAGAGATAGCCGAGGGCGCCTCTGGAAGAGGCTTTTTGAAGTCTGAGGGTGCTCCTCCCGCGTGATATATATTGCACACCAACTGGTTTACTTTTGTCATGGTTGACTCTTCCAAGGATCTCAGTAACTCTAAGGAAGTTTCGTCTAGTCCAGGAGCTTCGCTACCACTTAGGTCTTTCAGTAATCTGTCAAATTCTTCTCAAAATTCCATATCTCCCGTCTCCTCCTTATTTACTTGCTTTTCCCGTACCGTAATATTGCCTTCAAGTGGAGTTTTCTTTTGTAGTCATTCTACAGGGTGAAAACAAAATTCGCGCATGTGGACCTCGCAATATTTTGTGGGGTGATAGCGGCCGGTAATGTTGTGGTATGTGTAGCTGCAATTCGTGTGGCCGCAAAGTTGCCGGACTATGTTGTCGGGATGTATTATGGGCAGTATGCAATTTTTATTGTCCCGTAAACTTACCTTTATGCATATGTTCTTGCTTCGAATAGCACCTATCATGGCAATAGTTCTGTTACTCGACACATAAAAAGTCAAAAAAGTTTTATTCGCATTTGCTTACTTCCATAATGGTTTTCTTTCGATGTTGAATAATAAAAAGATGGAGAGAGAATATTTTCTCTTACTACTCTTGCGGCATTTTCTGCAATATTTTCGTTTTGGTTCCCATGTTAAGTCAATGACGCTTCATAAACCTGTAGAACCAACCAACCTCACCCTTGAAGTCCATAAAGTTCAACTTAAGTTAAGGAATTCTGCTACCTAGGCAGTAAAACAACCAATGACGGTCGGAGCAAGGAGGACATCAAAAGCAGACTAGCAATGGCAGAAAGGGCATTCCTGGCCAAGAGAAGTGTACTAATATCAAATATCGGCCTTAATTTGAGGAAGAAACTTCTGAGAATGTACGTCTGGAGTACAGCATTGTATGGTAGTGAAACATGGACTGTGGGAAAACCTGAACAGAAGAAAAAAATGGCTCTGAGCACTATGGGACTTAACATCCTAGGTCATCAGTCCCCTAGACTTAGAACTTAAACCTAACTAACCTAAGGACAGCACACACATCCATGCCCGAGGCAGGACTCAAACCTGCGATCGTAGCAGCAGCTCGTTTTCGGACTGAAGCGCCTGGAACCACTCGTCCATAACGGCCGGCGGAACAGAAAAGAATTGAAGCATTTGAGATGTGGTGCTATAGGCGAATGATGAAAATTAGGTGGACTGGTAAGGTAAGGAATGAGGAGGTTCCGCGCAAAATCGGAGAGGAAAGAAATATGTGAAAAAACTGATGAGAAAAAGGGGCAGGATGGTAGGACATCTGTTAAGACATGAAGGAGTGACTTCCATGGTCTAGAGGGAGCTGTAGAGGGAAAAAACTGTAGAGGACGACAGTAAATAATTGAGGACATAGGTTGCAAGTGCTACTCTCCGATGAAGTGGTAATCACAGGAGAGGAATTCGTGGCGGGCCTCATCGAACCAGTCAGAAGACTGATGACCAAAAAACAAAAAAAAGTTCAGCTGTAGCGCTAGCTTAGAAGCGTGTATTTGAAGTATTTTTGTATTGATTCCAATACCATTTTGCCGGTGTCCTTGAATACAATCCAATACGTCTTGTGTATCCCAGCAACTCATGTAGTCGCATCGATGCACTGCTGCTTCCAGTTGAATCTAATGTTGCCAGACAAAGATAGATTTCTCACGACATGAACATACAGCCGTTTTTAAGAATGGCGGGAATTTTAAGTCAATCGCTGGAAACTTACATTGATTCCGAGTATAAGACACACGTGAATTTTTGTAGAAAAAAGTACGTCTTATTGTCGGTAAAATACGGTAATTGTTTTTTGCATCGACTCGTGTACAGGTCGACATTTTTCTTGTCTTCAGTTGTCATCACTGTGCGTGTTAGTTATTATTGTTTTGTGAAACTTAGTCTGTCCCACACGTTGAAGATGTTGAGTAATGCAGAAAATAGGAAATTAAGTACTGAACGACAGATAGAAGATACATTTGAAGCAAAAATTTTGGCAGATATTTTTATAAGCGTGAAAATGAACCTTGCAACTGCCCGGCGGGCAGTAATAACATCAACATTCGTGGTGAGTTTTTAACACCGTTTAATGAAAGCGTTGATTGGGTTTAAATACGGTGGTAGAAGAGTTAGAAGTGTAGACGACATTTTTGTTGGTGTTGATGCTAAAGAGGCATAAAAACGGGGAAACGAAGAAATAGTGATATACAAAGACATGAAGTGCGTGTGGAGGAAAAACAGTAAGTGGTGGATGTGAGAGTAAGTGTTGACGTTGTGATAAAATTGTGTATTAGACGCCGGCCGAAGTGGCCGTGCGGTTAAAGGCGCTGCAGTCTGGAACCGCAAGACCGCTACGGTCGCAGGTTCGAATCCTGCCTCGGGCATGGATGTTTGTGATGTCCTTAGGTTAGTTAGGTTTAACTAGTTCTAAGTTCTAGGGGACTAATGACCTCAGCAGTTGAGTCCCATAGTGCTCAGAGCCATTTGAACCATTTTTTTTGTATTAGACGTGAAAATGAAAGAGAAACATCTAGTGACCCAGCGAACTGTGTTAGCTGTGATGCTATCCGGGGTTTAGTACTGTTTACTGTGCTCAGCAAAGCAAAAATATTGTAGGATAATAAAAAAATGTGAAAACTGAAAATGTCGAGAGTGGAAACAAACTAGAGAGTGTGTGGGGGGCGGAGGGAGAGAGAGGGGTAGCCTCGCTGTCTATAAAGCCGACTCTGCTGAGGTACTTCATAGTCCAGCCGTGCGCCGTAGGAAATCTGAGATTGATAAGGTCTCTTTAGTGATGTAGGTAAATCTACATCAGGACCATTTTCTGCATTGCGGCGTTTAATAATATGACGGGATAACCCTGCGGGCTGTGTGCCCTGCGGCTGTTAGTGGGCTGTCATGGTAATTGTTGTGTGACGCCTACGAAGATCGGGTTGCACGTGTCGCATGGCCTTTGAGCGGACCTGTTGGCCGCCTGTGTTAGTGAGCCCCCCGTTAATTGGATGCGGTTCCACTGTGGGCCAAAGGCAAACGCCGCTTGACGCCGCCGGATGCAATACACGCGGCCCGATACCTGTATACCTGTGAGCCTACTATTTGCTTCCCCCTCTACCCGTCACCTGTGTCAAAGTGAAGAGTGACAAAGGCAGTTGATAGTGTGCACCATGCTTCACCTGTTCATAAGCTGGTCATTAACAGTTCCTTTCATACCTGACAAATGCTATGCTGAAGGTTGCCCTCCACTGTCAATATACGAGGGACAAAATCAAATCAAACATGGGAGTACAAAAGGGCTCAAGTTACCGCACACTTTCCTACAGAGTTCATCTGTTACGAAAGGTGGCAGTTTCTCAGTACTTTCACTTCCTCACAGAATATTTGACCTTTTTCCCTGAATCGCGATACTTATTTTACTGTAATCTATACAGGGCGATCCATTGATCGTGACCGGGCAAAATATCTCACGAAATAAACGTCAAACGAAAAAACTACAAAGAACGAATCTCGTCTAGCTTGAAGGGGGAAACCAGATGCCGCTATGGTTGGCCGCCTAGATGGCGCTGCCACAGGTCAAACGGATATCGACTGCGTTTCTTTAAATACGAATCCCTATTTTTTATTACATATTCGTGTAGTACTTAAAGAAATATTAA
Source organism: Schistocerca americana (assembly GCF_021461395.2). Lineage (NCBI taxonomy): Eukaryota > Metazoa > Arthropoda > Insecta > Orthoptera > Acrididae > Schistocerca > Schistocerca americana. The sequence continues at coordinate 97,008,367 of NC_060119.1, forward strand.
TGTTTTAGTTGGACCACTTTTTACGCTTTGTGACAGATGGCGTTGTAATAGTCACGAACATATGGATCACAATTTTAGACGAACAGTTGGTGACAGGTAGGTTTTTTTAAATTAAAATACAGAACGTAGGTATGTTTGAACATTTTATTTCGGTTGTTCCAATCTCATACATGTACCTTTGTGCACTTATCTTTTCTGAGAACGCATGCTGTTACAGCGTGATTACCTGTAAATACCACATTAACGCAATAAATGCTCAAAATGATGTCCGTCAACCTCAATGCATTTGGCAATACGTGTAACGGCATTCCTCTCAACAGCGAGGAGTTCGCCTTCCGCAATGTTCGCACATGCATTCTCAACGCGCTCACGCATGTTGTCAGACGTTGTCGGTGGATCACGATAGCAAATTACCTTCAACTTTCCCCACAGAAAGAAATCCGGGGACGTCAGATCCGGTGAACGTGCGGGCCATGATACGGCGCTTCGATTACCAATCCACCTTACATGGAATATGCTACTCAATACCGCTTCAACTGCATGCGGGCTATGTGCCGGACATCCATAATGTTGGAAGTACATCGCCATTCTGTCATGCAGTGAAACATCGGTAGAACATTACATAGGACGTCAGCATACATTGAACCATTTAGATTGCCATCGATAAAATGGAGGCTAATTATCCTTCCTCCCATAATGCCGCACCATACATTAACCCGCCATGGTCGCTGATGTTCCACTTGTCGCAGCCATCGTGGATTTTCCGTTGCCCAATAGTGCATATTATGCCGGTTTTCGTTACCGCTGTTGGTGAATGACGCTTCGTTGCCAAATGGAACGCGTGCAAAAAATCTGTCAAGGTCCCGTATTTTCTCTTGGGCCCAGTGGCAGAACTGTACACGACGTTCAAAGTCGTCGCCACGTAATTCCTGGTGCATAGAAATATGGTACGGGTGCAATCTATGTTGCTGTAGGATTCTCAACACCGACGTTTTTGAGATTACCGATTCTCGCGCAATTTGTCTGCCACTGATATGCGTATTAGCCGCGACAGCAGCTAAAACACCTACTAGGGCATCATCATTTGTTGTAGGCCGTGGTTTCACATGTGGCTGAACACTTCCTGTTTCCTTAAATAACGTAGCTATCCGGCGAACGGTCCTGACACTTGGATAATGTCGTCCAGTATACCGAGCAGCACACATAGCACACGCCCGTTGGGCATTTTGATCTCAATAGCCATACATCAACACAATATCGACCTTTTCCGCAATTGGTAAACGGTCCATTTTAACACGGGTAATGTATCACGAAGCAAATACCGTCCGCACTGGCGGAATGTTACGTGATGCCACGTACTTATACGCTTGTGACTATTACAGCGCCATCTATCACAAAGCGAAAAAAGTGGTCCAACTAAAACATTCATATTTCTTTACTTACTACACGAATATGTAATAATAAATGGGGGTTCCCATTTACAAAAAACGCAGTTGATATCCGTTTGACCTATGGCAGCGCCATCTAGCGGGCCAACCAAAGCGCCATATGGTTTCCCCCTTCAAGCTAGACGAGTTTCGTTCTTTGTAGTTTCTTCGTTTGATGCTTATTTCGTGAGATGTATGGCCCGGTCACTATCAATGGACCACGCTGTATATGTCGCTCTGACCAGTTTCAGTACCAATACAAGCTCCCTCGCAACGTCTTTTCTATGTCACTGTGTAAGTATAAAGTCTTTGGGAGTCGGTTTCCTTTCCTCCAGAGGCAGTCGTTCTCGGGTCGGAAGCCACGTGGTTTCCTTGTTTGAAGAGAGTAGGCCATTTATCGTTACTGGTTCGAGACTGGTATAGTTCTCGGTTTGTCTTGGAGGGCTGCATTCGAAGCTACGCGATACTGGGATGGAAGTCGCCGTCGGCGAGGGTCACGCTTTTGAGTATACATCACAATGTATAATGAATGCGGTAAGATCAATTCAGTTTATGTTCACCGACGAAGTAAAGTTTTGTGTGTGAGTCTGGCTAGCAACGTTTATTGAAATCAATGTTGGTGCAGGTATTCGGCGACATGTTTCCGCGCAGTGCAGTATGCATGGATAGATTGCTAATTGAGAGTCGCTTGGGAGCTGATCACTTCCTGTTACGAGAAATTTGAGCTGTTGTCTCTCCTGAGGAGTAAAGATTAATTTCCTAAAAGATGCGTAATTACGCACTTCATTAATAATATTTCGTTTGCTAGTGAGCAGAATACCTGGAATCGTAGGTTTATATATCCTTACGAAATTATAACATTTGTTTCTGTGCGCTTTTTGTGATATCACATTTTATTACGGAAATAGCTGTCTCAGATACTATTCTGTGTGTAGGAAACAAAGACGTTACTCCTTGCAGAAGACAAACGAATATTATCGTTGCGTTGTCTCTGATTTTTATTATCTCTGTTGTTGAATGTAATGTTAATGACTCAGATTTTGTTCTTTTCTTCGATAAAGACGAAGGGAACCTACAACTCCAAATACTACGTATTGCAACTCTATACTAAAAGTTGTGTTCGAGGAAGAAATAAACGAGTGCTCATCTCTGACAAATAGGTGACACTCGAACGTAAATATTACTGTTTCTAGTCATTTTAATTACTATAGAAAGTTTCAGCTGCACTGCGTCGACGTGGAGTTTTCCAAGAGCGCGCAACAAGAAGTCTACCACAGCTCTTTGCCAGCATATTACCACACGACTGAACACAGTCAAGGCAGGTTTAGTTTCAATGCACATTTCAATACATCATTTGAAAACCACGAATACATGCTAATCTTGTCTATAAAACCGTAAAATACAATAAAAACATAGTCTGAGAAACAGTATTGGCTGAACTCAACTTCTTTAACCGATAAACTCACCTTTCTTTGTATAAAATTCAGTTGAGTATACTATGCTGGGTGGCAGATATCTTGTTGTTTTGTCTCGTGAAAAATGCTGCTGAAGCCATAGTCAGCATAAAAATTACATCTGCGGCTACTGAGCCATCGTGTCGCACAATGGTAATAAACAGAAATTTTGTGTATGCTAGTTAGTTTACAGGAAATGAAAAATGTAAGACTACAGGTGTTGAGTCGCTGTTGTTTTGAGACTTACGGCTGTGCTACCCGACTGAACTGTGATAGTAATGTATTCGACGGGAAGACATGGTTTTGTTAAATGATCATTCAGTTAAATAAGAATTTTGTGCATTTATCAGTATGATGAAAAGGACAGTTGCTACTCATTATATAGCGGAGATTCTGAATCGCAGATAGGCACAACAAAAAGACTGTCACAAAATGAGCCTTCAGTCAACAAGGCCTTTATCGAAAATAGACAAGACACATACACATACTAAGGCAAACGCAACTCACACGCATGTGACCACAGTCTCTGGCAGATACTCTCTGTTTGTCATACAACATGGGGACGACATGTAGGCGCGTGCCAGCATACTGCAGGCTGCAGCAGTATGCGGGAGAATGAGTGACTGTGTGGACGGGTGACCTGGTCGGGCTCATGTATTGACTGATACACTCTAAATTTTATGTGTGTAATGGTGGAACATGGTTGTATAAGATGCAGTATTAATAATGCTAGGCTTCTGGACAGTGGTAGACAGGTCTGCACACTATCGAATAAATTGTATCCATAGTTAATTGCAGCTGCACAGGTTCCAGTTTTCGCTGAGGGCAATGGTAGCAAGCCGATTAAGAATCGGATATTACTAAAGCTTGACATCGACGGAAAGAATACTAGCAGAGTTTACTGAGACGTCAATTATCTGTTGGGAATATTTTATGGGCAGACTGGATGACAGCGGATAACAGTGAATTGTGCAGCGGGTGAGTTAGACAGGGAGTCACAACAGGAATGGTGTACATCAGGGATATGACAGGAACGGTCATCCGAGGTAAAAAGAGTTAAGTAACCATTATCTCTAAAATGCACCCCAGAAGACCTATGAGCACTTCTTCATCTTCGATACCGTGGAAGACATCTCTTCTAATGAACAAGTGCTCGTAGCTCGTAATGTATGCATTTTAGTGCCCATGCAAAATTGGACTTTTTTTACTTCGAATGATTTTTCCTGTCATGTCCCTTAATGCTGACCATTTCTCCTGGCATATCCCGTATATTCAGAAGAGTAATGAAGAAAGAGAAGCTGCATTTGGACGTTTTATCAATAGCTAATAGATGAGCACTGTGTGCGCGAATTTACGATGTGTTAATGTAGATAAGGATGGAGCCGCAGCTCAGATAAATGTTACCGATTATGTTAGGTAAGAAAAAGGCACAGGTATGGAAGTAAACGTGGAAACTGTTCTTCGTCAACTTCGTAAGAAAATTCAGGAGATATCTGATTTGTCAGAAGGTAAGGAAGACAACTAAATGCCGTACTTCATCACTGTGCAATGGAGTATTCTAAGTGGCCCAGATTAATTAAAGGTTTTAAATGGAAACGAGACTGATGGAACACGAATCGTTCCACAAAGTGTGAAGCTGAAGATAGTAAAATTAAACGTATGTTGTGATATAATGTTACAGAAAGGTCAGATAATCCCTACTCTAATCCATTATATGTGGTTAATAAATACGACATATCTGTAAGATTGGTGTTAGATGAAAGAGCAGCCAATATAATTATTTTACCGCAAATGTCTCAAACAGAAAGTTTTGGTGGATTGCTGCAATGTTTTCAAGGCGTCAAATACCTTACCAGCTTCGATCTCACAAACTCTGACGAAGAAAACAGAATTATAGCGCTGTTTTGTATAATTGAAGATGTTAGCGGTTTAAAGTCGAACCATATGGATTGAACGTGTCCGCAGCTGCTTTTGTGTGTGCTCTGGATATAGTTCAGATATTATTAAATAATATCGTCACGTACATCGCTCATACATTAATCCATTCTGACACATGGGAAGAACATTTCGAGACTAATAATGTATTCCCGTAGGCATTCATGATATCAAGAGTAACTGTTAACTTGGAGAACGCAAAACAACCAAAAAGTCAGATCAAGATTTTAAAACATGTCATCTCTCCACGAGGAGTCGAAATTGATTTGGACAAAACGAATGCTGTTAGAAAATTTGCTATACCAAACTGTTCTAATGTCTTATCTTGGATTCTACGATTTCTATAGATAATTCATAAATGGACAGTGTTTATCAGTGAGAATTCTGCTGAAGTTGTTAAAAACGGATGTATTAACGCTGGAAAATACAGACAACAGTATATTCAAAATGTAACGCTACATCACAAAAGTGAATGACTTTGTTCTCAGAGTATTGTGTGTAATTTTAGTTTGTTATAAACAGCTGACGGAACCGTGAGCAGTTGTGTTAAGAAGTGTGTGTTAATAGTATGACCTTGAACAGCGACGACGGAAGTATCGTATGTTTTATAGCAATGTGTGGGAATCTGTTGAACTTTAAGTGCCAGCTTCAATTGACGGTAAAAGGACAAGGTGTACGAGGCACCCAGGAGTAATTTTTTGTGTATGTCACTGTGGCTTTACAGCACAGAGTCTCTGATACAATGATGTGCTTGCGTTTTAACACAATGTTTTGTCAGACTAAATAACGTTGTCTGGTTCCATGTTGTCGGGGATGAACAAGTGGTAGGACTTGGGAGCAGTAACTGCTATTATTGGAGGAGGTATGTCTTACTATGACTTGGTGTGACAGAGCAATGATTTTCGTTGGTCGACAGAAGACACACACCTTAATGCCATCATCGCGGCTGAGAAGGTCAACGCCCACGCGCATTCCTGCCCAGTCAGTCGACAGCGTCTTTCTTTATATCTCCCCCATCCCCCCTTCCCCTCCCCTACGCACTTCCTACATAGTAGGGCATCATGTGTATCGCCACATGCAATTAATGCGATTTCATTCCTGTATTCTGGACTATGAATAAGACGATTCCAGTGCAGTTTGCTGAATATTATGTCTACAACAATGACAATTACGGCCTCATGGTATTTCACAGTGATGTGTGTAGATGTATTGTGTATTAATATGGTCATGTTATCGACAAATGCATTACAAAGTACTGTAGTCTTTTTTTCATTTTCAACTTTGTCTTCTTGCCTTAAGAAGTAGTATGTAAACCATGTGACAAGTTTGAATTTCAGTTTTCTTTGTCTTGCTTAATTTTTGACATGCTCTTTCTATGATTTTTTTGCGGATGTATCGAGTTTTTCTTTACTGTTTATGTGTAGTTTGATGACGTACTGCTTACATTTTACGGTAGTATAATGATAAACCTCTAACATCATCATAAATTTATGCAGGATTAGGTGTAAATATTCTGCACACGTTTTGCTTTGTGTATAGTTTTCTACTGTGATGTTTCTGTGTTTGCTATGTATCATTATGGTCAGATAATGTGTTACTTTTATATGCTATAAGGAATGTTCTTTGACATTTTCGCCGTTTTTACTCTGAACCTTTGGTGCACTAGTGATTTAAGATAATTCTACCTTGTCCCTCGCTTCAAAGCCTCTCTGGCAGTAATTAGTGCAGATGCACGTATTAAACTGCATTAGGACCTTGTGGCACAATATGGATACGTGCATATATATGATGAATGTAACACTTCTCTTCTTAATCCTTTATTTGTTATGACTATTACTTTTCCACGGTGTATTACATTTAATGTGGTATTGATTTACTAATATTCTTGAGAAATTTTAACATTTTGACATTTTCCTACCACTTTGACACTATCCGTAAGTTTATTTTGTAGATGTACAATGACATAATTTTTTTTGCTTCTTTGTGGAAAATGTTTGTTATAAGGGATCCTTCCTCATTTGCTTTTTTTTGGGATTAGCAGTTTCATTTTCATTCAGTTACTTATAAAAGATCATTCGTTTTATTTCTAGGGATATATGCGATGTACAGGATGGTCACAAACAGCGTGAAAAGCTTGCAAGGTTTTGCTGGGTAGACTGTGCTGAGAAATAACTCTTGAGGAAAAAATTGGATACGTTGCGCCATTTCAGAGTTAATTTACACCAAAGTTATCCAATCAGGCAGTTGCGCATGCAAATTCAAGCGGCCCGCCGGATAAAATTAGTGTTAGTTTTCTCACAGCACAGAAAAGAGTGTGTGAGATCGCCCATTGTTTGATTCAAGTTCGATCCTTACTACTATTCCACGTAAAATGTTCGTATCGATTCCTTGTTCGACTTTAGGAAACCCAACGAAGCACACGTTTGGCGACACCATATCTGGCGGACCACTTGAACTCGTGTTCACAACGATCTAATTGGGTAACTCAAATGTTTATTAAATCGGAAACAGCGCAACGTAACGAATTTGGTCTTAACAGTTGTTCATCAGCACAGCCTACCCTGCAACACCCTTAAAATCGCCTCAGACTGTTTCTAAACACGCTGTACGAGGATATGTGTATCTATGTTTCACTATTCTATCAGTTTATCGACTGCTGCACCTGTGTACGTCGATTTTCTGTTGCGCGAAAGTGAGTATGTTTTCCTCTCTCTCACAACAATGGGACCGGTTTATGGCATGTCAAACTTTGCTACGAGCTTGCAGCCGTATCTGGGGAAAGTGAGCGGCTGTGTGGACTGCTAGAGCACAGGCATGGGATAATTAAAACGTTTTTCACTTTATGTGTTTGGTATGGGATCATAGTTATGGAAGACGCAATAACTGTCATGACGTATGTTGTATGTAACTGACGAATGAACGTATTTTAGGCTTTGGTCCACAGTAGTCACATGCTATGAAATAAAGTTTGTGAGTTCGCTCCATAAAAGAGGGTATAAGAGTGGAGCTTACAAGGGGAGGCCGCCAATTGTGAAATTCAGATTCGATTCATACAGCGCATAATAAAAGCTCATGGCCAGAGGTGTAATGTGGCAAAGCACTAAGATGCACTTCTCAGCCGTTGTCGAGAAAACCGACAGTTAAAAAGAAACCGTTGCGGTGAAATACTCTCTACGATTTACAATTCTTGTGGCGCAGCGGTAAACGCTCGGGTTTGTAATCCGAAAGTCGCCGGATCGAATCTCGCGCCATGCAACTTTTTTTTTTAGTATTTGTTTTTTGTAATTTAAATGTGTGTATATATACACACGCACATATATAAAATTCCCGGCAATCAGTTGCAACAATTATGCATATAATATGTTGTTGAAAGTCGTTTGTCGTGGAAAAACTGGCGACTTCGAACATCATTATGTTTTCCGCAAACAAAGTTGTATTTCACAAATGTTATTAATTGTCTTCATAATGTGTACCACGTGTAGTTAACGGAAGACGTAGAAACGATATTCCGAAACGAATACGTATAGCATAAGTCAAACGTTCGAATTAGAATAGAGACCCCACGAACACAAATTTGCTGTGGCAGGTATGAAATATAAACTCCGTTACTCGCTCGTTACACTTGATGGACAGATGTTGAATGGGCCGAAACGAGCCGCCGCATAACAGCGTAGTTGCCTGCTAACTTCGAAAGAAGGTAGATGCGGTCCCTAGCGCAAGTTATAACATCGTCGAAAATCAGTGCGGGCGTGAGAGCTTTGGTACACCCTGTTAAACAAACAGAAAAATGGAGGCGGTACAGTTGGAGAGCGATCCACCTTCACCAACATGCATAAGCAATTCATTAATTCGCGGCATGCAACTTTTTTTTGTTATTAGTTTTTTGTAATTCAAATATATATTTGAATTACAATATATATATATATATATATGAATTATAAAAAACTAATAATAAAAGAAAGTTGCATGCCGCGGGATTTGATCCGGTGACTTTCGGATTCCGAATCCGAGCGCTTACCGCTGCGCCACAACGCTGCAGAGAAGTTATTAACCGTAGAGAGTATTTCATCGCAACGGTTTCTTTTAACTGTCGATTTTCTCGACAACGGCTGAGAAGTGCATATTGGTGCTTTGCCACATTAAACCTCTGACCATGAGCTTTTATTATGCGCAGTATGAATCGAATCTGAATTTCACAATTGGCGGCCTCCCCTTGTTAGCCAACATCACCCGGCGCACACCTGTTTCAACGTCACCTGTCTCATTACTCTCCACACACTCGATTCCCCTACTTCTACACCGACCGATACTTCGTTCACGGTTATGTGTTTGTCAGTGAAAATCGGATTGTGGACACGCTGCGCAATGTTCTCAGAAGCCCGTGCAGTGCTCGGTCTGCGCTGCGCAGGAGGTCCCAAGTATTGGCGTGTCCAGTTTGGGCAGATAATCTGCTTGCCAGCGACGAACTGTACTGCGATCAACAGTCTCACTCCTATACACTTTCTTCAGTCCCCTGCGAATGTTTCTCACTGTCCTGTCCTCGTAACGTAGGAATCGGTAACAACACTTTCCTTCAGACAAACGTCAAGTGCAGCACCCATCTTGACGGAGTGCTACAATAGTGTGACTTGGGGAAACAAGTTGGATTAAATCTGAAAACAAGCGAAAAAAATGTTTAGATAATTCCCATGAATACCGAAAATGTAGAACAGAAGTTGGATATTTTAAAAGCGCTGATAACCTCGCCATTGAGTACCCGCAAGCTCCAAACACACTCCGTCGCCTATTTTTGAAAACAGATCATGCATTTCTATTAGAATGACCCTTGTATTTTACGAACAACATAAACTGAATGAACTTCGGTATTTGTCGCAATACACAGGAACTGATTCCACTGTACTTAACTCAAAATTTCGGAAGGGCACTACACAGTTAATCAAGTATCTCCTATCTCGACGAAGCATTTTATTGTTGACTGAGGTGTATTCAGCTATTCATCCCACCACAAGAAGGTCGTGAAAACCTAGCCTGAAATATATTTTTACTACGTAACTTCTATCCGGACCAACAGAATAGTATCATCGCTGGATGAAAAGTACATACACTGTAACGCGGCCCCAATCGTTTGTTGTGTGCATTTGGTACAAACGAGATTATCACAAGTACTTTTCTACCTCTCAACTGTGGAGCTTCGAGGTAATCTGGTAATGAGCCCTATCAGTGTTAATGCGCGCAACGGAAACTTTAAATTAACACAGTCTTGAAACGTGGCTCTGTCACTCATTAATACTCCATGTGGCTAATGTTGGAGCACAAATCAAAACAATAATCAAAGCAGTAAAAGGAGCATTAAGGATGAACTACACTGAAGAGCCAAAGAAACTGGTACATCTGCCTAATAGCGTGTAGCGTCCCCGCGAGCGTGCAGAAGTGCCGCAACATGACGTGGCATGCAATCGACTAATGTGTGAAGTAGCGGGAGGAAACTGACACCATGTACCCTGCAGGCCTGTCATAAATCCGTAAGACTTCTGAACAGCTAGTTGTAAGGCATACCAGATACGCTCAATAATGTTCATGTCTGGGAAGTGTGTTGGCCAGCGGAAGTGTTTACACTAAGAACAGTGTTCCTGGAGCCACTCTGTAGCAATGCTGGACTCGTGGGGTGTTGCATTGTCCTGCTGGAATTGCTCAACTCTGTTGGAATGCACAATAGACGTGAAAAGACGCAGGTAATCAGACAGGATACTTAAGTGCGTGTCACCTATCAGAGCCGTATTTAGATGTATCAGGAGTCCCATCTAACACCAATTGCACCTTCCCCACACCATTATTAAGCGCCCACTATCTTGAACAGTCCCCTGCTGACATGCGGAGTACATGGATTCTTGAAGTTGTCTCCAGACCCGTACACGTTCGTCCGCTCGATACAATTTGAAATGAGATTCGTCCGATTAGGTAACAAGTTTCCAGTCATCAATAGTCCAATGCCGGTGCTGACGGCCCCAGGCAAGGCGTAAACCTTCGTATCGTGCAGTCATCAAATGGTTCAAATGGCTCTGAGCACTATGCGACTTAACTTCTGAGGTCATCAGTCGCCTAGAACTTAGAACTAATTAAACCTAACTAACCTAAGGACATCACACACATCCATGCCCGAGGCAGGATTCGAACCTGCGACCGTAGCGGTCGCTCGGCTCCAGACTGTAGCGCCTATAACCTCACGGCCACTCCGGCCGGCGTGCAGTCATCAAGAGTACACGAGTGGACCTTCAGCTGCGAAAGCCCATGTCGATGATGTTTCGTTGAATGGTTCTCACGCTGACACTCATTGATGGCCCCGCATCGAAATCTGCAGCAATCTGCGGAAGGGTTGCACTTCTGTCACGTTGAACGATTCTCTTTAGTCATCGTTGGCCCAGTTCTTGCAGTATCCTTTTCCGGTCGCGGCGATGTCGGAGATTTCATGTTTTACCAGAGTCCTGATATTCAAGGTACACTCGTGAAATGGTCGTACGGGAAAATCCCCACTTCATCGCTACCTCGGAGATGCTGTGTCACATCGCTCGTGCACCGGCTTCAACACCACCTTCAGAGGTAAAAAAATGTTCTAATGTGTGTGAAATCTTATGGGACTTAACTGCTAAGGTCATCAGTCCTTAAGCTTACACACTGCTTAACCTAAATTATCCTAAGGATAAACACACACACCCATGCCCGAGGGAGAACTCTAACCAACGTCGGGACCAACCCCTTCAGAGGTACCTGTTTACATATTTCTGTATTTAATACGAGTGCTTAGATCAGTTTCTTTCGCGCTTCAGTGTATAATGCTACTGGAAGAACAAATTTTGGTGTTTCCTATACAATTTATTTTAAATAAATGCCCGCAGATTTACCGACACAAATAAAAACCAAAATATGTTGTGAAGTCAAACAATTGTGAAATAAATGGAGTTAACTAATGTTTCTGCCCAAAGTGGATAACGCAGGGTAAAAAGTACTATACCGTATGACTGACTTCGTCTGTCGTACCAAAAACTAGGAGAAGGTACTGGAATCGATTGATTGGCGTGTAACCTCAGTAGAATAAACTTTGTGCCTAACCCTAGCAACTTAGTCTCTATCTGCTCTATCAACAGATGTATAATCACAATATAATCTCATGTATAGGAGCGGGGCGGAATCTTTGTAAGGTGCCAACATACTGACACCTTACAACACATACGCTGGCATGCATGCAGGGTGGTCACAAAGCGTCTGAAAAGATTGTAGGGATGTTGTAGAGGACGTTGTACTGAAACTTAATAATTATAAAAAAATTCGATACGTTGCACCCTTTTCCAAGTTAATCAGCGAGTCAGCCAATCAGGCCCTTGCACACGCAAATACAAGCAGCCCGCCGGAGAGAGTGTCACCAAACGTGTGCTTCATTTGGTGTATTAAAACTGAAGAAGAGAGCGATACAAAAGTTGGACAGTGGATAGCAGTAAGGATCGAACCCGAGTCATAGGCTGAGCAGTCCCGCGTGCTATCGTCTTCGCTGTGAAAACAACTGTGACTAATTGCATGTGGTGGGCCGCTTGAATTTGAGGGGGCAACGACCTGATTGGCTTTGGCTAAGTTGAACGCTTATTGCGTCGAAAACGGCGCAACGTATCGATTTTTTTTTTTTTTTTTTAGACATTATTTCTCAGCACAATCTCTCTTGCAACACACTTACCAGGGTTTCAGACTGTTTCTGACTATCCTGTATAACACATATTAGTACGTTAGTCTGTGTAACCATTGTATATTTTTACTCCCATGCAGTAACCCCCCAACACAGACACACTCACAAAATCGGCCATTATTTAAGACCACGATAAGATTACAACCATCACGACATTGTTTCGCAGTGTTCTTTTTTATCGTATTATCAGATGTTTTTCATTTATACACTGTGTCTACGTCGGTGTTAATCGACCTTTCGGCAGAAGTTGTTCGTTTCTTGTCTGGTAAAGTCCGAAACGTCACTGTTGCTGTTCTGAGGAGGTCTCGGTTTACCGCGTCTTTCGGTTGCCAAACTATTTCTTACGGATCCTTTTTGATGTTCATATAACATGGCATTCTGGTTTTGGGTTTTGAGTCAAAGTTAGCTACTGAAGATATGTTTCGTCCATTTGAAATCATTCATTCTCCTTACGTTGTTATAGAGGTTGTTACAGAATCACGTATTAAAATTCTGGGACATTATAGAGGATGAAATTTTGAACGTTTCGATATCACGAATCTATAGCTGCAAATGAAAAATGAAGTTTCTACAAGCATCACAGGGCTGCTGTAAATCCACGTACTACCTGTACAAGAACCTACTAGGTCGATACACACTGATCATTACGGCTGGAATTCTTGGAGGTCACCTTATTACATCACACACCTTACCACATCATTTGAATAAGATTTTAGATTTCTGGACAACTGTCTGTCTAAGCTTCTGGAGGACCTTTCTTTGCAACTGCGCACTAGTCTATAGTTTCAGAGCCATGGTGCTCGAGCGCTTTTTTTTGTTCCGTTTCCGGTGGATGAGTTGTGTTGTTCTTGACATGTGACATTATTTGCAAGTTTTTCAAAAGGTGTTTTCAAGCCAATTTGTAGCGCTATTACTTTCATCACATAAACTTGTTCTGCTTTCTTTTGTAAATCTTCTATCATTTTAGTTATATCAGCCCCAAATGCAAAACAGTATATTTTCACCTTATTATTATTAGTACCAATACTTAAAGGTTTGGACAGGTTCCATAATTTTAATTCCGTGCACATATTCTTGTAATATTTTTTTTTTTCCAACAGACAGTTGAACACTAGCGGAAAGAGTACATCTCTCTGTCAAACTCCTGTTGTGGTTTTCAAGCGTTTAGAGATATGACCTTCAAATAGTAATATGGAGTTTGTATTAATCACGATTGATCTTATTAGGGTCGCCAGCATGTTAAGTAGGATGCCTTTTCAGAATCTACAAAGGTAGATACATATTGTCTTCCTCCCAGTAAAAAGTATCTTATTAATGTTTTCAAACACATAAACCTGAAAAATTTTATAGACAAAATCTTTTAATACCCCAGATCACTGAATGTTATACATTTGCGATGTATACTTTTAAAAGATTTTGTCTATTAATTTTTTTATATCCTTTAAAGTTTTTAAATCGCTCGCCTCCTCCGTGATTGTGCCAGGAAATAAACTTTTAGATTCAGTATTTGGTCAGAAGTCGACCGACCTTTCTCTAATTCTCCTGGATATCCACCCGCTTTATGCTCAACACGTTGTCCTAATCGTTTCGAGGACTTTGCACACTATCTGATCAAAACTATTCGGACGTGAGAGAGCTGCCTATATTATATCGGCTATTAATTTGTACCGCTGCCACCAAAATTTGTACCTTCTGTACTGTCCAATGTTCAGAGAGATCAGCTTGAACTGCGTGTTTCCTGGAACCACATTGTTAGCCTTCAGTTGTGTGTGTTGAGAAAGAGATCGTCTGAAGACAGCATTACCATCTAATTTTTTGTCTATGTGTAGAAGAGAATTACTGTTTTGAGATCAGTGGGAATATAATGTTCCATTTATGCTTGAATATACTTAAAATAATCTTGCTTTTCATATAGTCACCAATCTGTATTAGTTGTGATTCGTTTGTAGGAAACTGATAAAGAGAAAGCAGCGATGGTTCTCATAATGCACCACTATAGGTTTCGTATATTGTACCGGCACTTTTTTTCTCTTACAGTGAGCTTCAAAAAAATGCGTACAACGTTTTTACTGCAACTAAATGTTTAAAAAGGATGTGGTGAATTCTGTAATACTTTCTTTATTCTGAGCGATTAGTTTAAAAAGTTCTTTAACTGTGCTGATAGGACTGCAGGTAGCACTCTATAACTCACAGCCGATTCCTTCCGCTGATCTCATGCGATTTTTTACAACCACCCTCCGCACTGCTCCTGTTGTTTCTGTCCGTCGGTACAGCAGGTCTGGTTACTCTTAATTCAGCTGTGGTTTCTCTTTCGTGTAGACACTCCACACTCACATCACCAGCAATCACCTTGGGCATCTTTAGAAAGGATGAAGCGCCCCTGATGGATCTGTTACTCTGCTGACACTTAATGACTGGTCCGCGTTTGAATCTGTCCTGACCGAATCACTCTGCCGTTAATACTTGTCTCTCCACAACACAGTACTCCCTACGTTCTTTTATTCTGGCGGGCTCGCGACACGTGGCATCTAGTGGTCAATTCCGCATTAAATATGATACCCGAGTACTTCTGATAAGGTAGTGTACATTACTGGGGATAGTGAAAAGTCGTCGTAAATTGTTCACTTCCGTAGAGTTTCCTCTCTAAAGCAGAGGATGAATCAAGGCTGACTCACAGTCACCTTGTAGTTCATGTTTCTGCATGACGTCCTCTATGTTTTGGTGTAAGACGTCTACAAAAGTCAGGAGATTCCTTCGAATATCGTGTCGGACCTCCACTTGTCCGGCGAAGCGCAACAACTCAAATTGGCATGGACTCAACAAGTCGTTGGAAGACCCTGCAGAAATAATGAGCATTGCTGCCTCTATGGACTTCCAAAACCGCGAATGTGTTGCTGCTGCAGGATTTTTTGCTCGAACTGACCTCTCGATCACGCCCCATAAACGTTCGACAATATTCATATCGGGCGCTCTGGGTGGCCAAGTCATTCGCCCGAACTGTCCAGTATGTTCTCAAAGACAAATGAGAAGAATTGAGACCAGCTGACATGGCGCATTGTCATCCACTAAAATTCCATCGTTGTTTGGGAACCTGAAGTCCATGATTGCGGCAGATGGTCTCCAAGTGGTTTAGTTCCACCAGTGGACCCAGTCCATCACATGTAAACACAGCCCACACCGTTATGGAGCCACCACCAGCTTGCAAAGCACCTTGTTGACAACTAGTATCTCTGGAGATCTGCGCCACATTCGAACACTACTTTCAGCTCTTACCAACTGAACCTGGGAGTCATCTAACCAGGCCACAGTTTGCCAGACGTCTAGGATCAAACCGATATGGTCATAAGCCCAGGTGAAGCGCTGCAGGCGATGTTGTCGTGTTAATAAAGGCACTCGCGTCGGTCGTCTGATGTCATAGCTCATGAACGACAAATTTCGCCGCTCTGTCCTAACACGTTCGGCGTAAGTCCAGCACTGATTTTTGCGGTCATTTCACACAGTGTTGCTTGTCTGTTAGCGCTGACAACTCTACGCAAACGCCGCTGCTCTCGACCGTTAAGTGAATGTCGAGAAAAATGCGTTGTCCATGGTGAAAGGTAATGCATGAAATTTGGCGTTCTCGGTATACTCCTGACACTGTGGCTCTCGAAATACTGGTTTTCTACATCTACATCTACATGATTACTCTACAATTCACTTTTAAGCGCTTGGCAGAGGGTTCATCGAACCTCAATCATACTATCTCTCGACCATTCCACTCCCGAACTGCGCGCGGGAGAAACGAACACCTAATCCTTTCTGTTCGAGCTCTTATTTTATTTTGATGATCATTCCTACCTATGTAGGTTGGTCTCAACAAAATATTTTCGCATTCGGAAGAGAAAGTTGGTGACTGGAATTTCGTAAATAGATCTCGCCGCCACGAAAAACGTCTTTGCTTTAATGACTTCCATCCCAACTCGCGTATCATATCTGCCACACTCTATCCCCTATTAGGTGATAATACAAAACGAGCTGCCCTTTGTTGCACCCTTCTGATGTCCTCCGTCAATCCCACCTGGTAAGGATCCCACACCGCGCAGCAATATTCTAACAGAGGACGAACGAGTGTAGTGTAAGCTGTCTCTTTAGTGGACTTGTTGCATCTTCTAAGTATCCTGCCAATGAAACGCAACCTTTGGCTCACCTTCCCCACAATATTATCTATGTGGTCTTTCCAACTGAAGTTGTTCATAATTTTAACACCCAGGTAATTAGTTGAATTGACAGCCTTGAGAATTGTACTATTTATCGAGTAATCGAATTCCAACGGATTTCTTTTGGAACTCATGTGGATCACCTCACACTTTTCGTTATTTAGCGTCAACTGCCACCTGCCACACCATACAGCAATCTTTTCTAAATAGCTTTGCAACTGATACTGGTCTTCGGATGACCTTACTAGACGGTAAATTACAGCATCATCTGCGAACAACCTAAGAGAACTGCTCAGATTGTCACCCAGGTCATTTATATAGATCAGGAACAGCAGAGGTCCCAGGACGCTTCCGTGGGGATCACCTGATATCACTTCAGTTTTACTCGATGATTTGCCGTCTATTACTACGAACTGCGACCTTCCTGGCAGGAAATCACGAATCCAGTCGCACAACTGAGACGATACCCCATAGGCCAGCAGCTTTATTAGAAGTCGCTTGTGAGGAACGGTGTCAAAAGCTTTCCGGAAATCTAGAAACACGGAATCAACTTGAGATCCCCTGTCGATAGCGGCCATTTCCTAACGATTTACGAAATGGAATGTCCCCTGACGTCTAGCTCCAACTGTCATTTCGCGTTCAAAGTCCGTTAATTCCCTTTGTGCGGCCATAATCACGTAGGAAACCTTTTCACATGAATCACCTGAATACAAATGACAACTCCGTCAATGAACTGCCCTTTTATATCTTGTATACACAATACTACCGCCGTCTGTATATTCCATGACTTTTGTCGCCTCGGTGCATTGCTTCTTCAAGCGCCAACTCCCAAAAGACTCATTTATCTACACAGTACACTTCAACGTTCCTGATTCTCTGTATAATACATAGTATCAAATATCCGTCCCCTGTCCTTCGTCTAATGACCACCCGAATGCTTGTTTGTAGCCTCCTACGAAGGCACAGTAGATAGACAGTGCAGTACTCGAAATTACACAATTACTCGCCAACCAGCCCTATTCGTAACAGGAATACGATACCTCTAAGCAAATGTGCTCCTGCTCGGACTAATATCTTCACTGTGGCCTCTACACATGCTAAAAGTCCCTGAGTGGAGTTTCCCTGCATATTTCCTGTGCAATGTGACGAGTGTGTATAATAAAGTAACTGTTATTTGCTACACAAGACAATGACGAATGTAACGGACACGAGAAGGGCACTTTACTCGTAAATAATGTCGTAGGCAGGACAAAACAACAGGATGCTATCAAGTTCAAGTGAAGCAGGTGACATCAGGCAGGGCGGCAGGTATTCCCCTCGTGTGCTCCTGACGTGTTGCACATTCCTGTGTGCACGGAGCGATGGGCACTTCCGCAGTACGCTGCTGTCATGGCCAATGTGGTCACTGGGGCAGGTGACGCACGCTTGTCGGGAAGACACATCAGTCAAGCATTACACTCCCTAAGGTAGCAAGGAGTGAATTGAAAAACCAGCTATCTCATCGTAGCAATCTTTTGGCAGTGTATGAAGTGTGAAATCCTGTTGGTTAAATCTCACAGCGGAATGATTCATAATGAAGAAGTTCGATATCCTGCACCTGTCATCGACCGTAAACATTCGTCCTCTGAGGTGTACCATCTGACGATACAGAAAGCCTTTTAACATTGTGAAGAGGACGGGAAAGTGTCTCAGTACTTTAGGGGAAGATGTTATGCCTGTGTTCAGGCTGTTCTTCCACGTAGACTCAGTTTTCGCGATGGTTGATATCCGCCGTCTGGCCTATGACGTACAACCACCGAAGTGTGGCGATGCACAGCTTTGGTATTATTCCAACTCCTTTCTGCAACTGTACTGAGACTACAGAAGGTGACTGCTATCATCTCTCCATGTCTCCATGTGCAATATCAGAGAGCCACATGCAATTGCTTTTGCAACAATTACGCCGTTTCAATGTAGAATATCCTGCAAGTACTGTCATTCTACTTTCTTTGAGTAATTCCGCGTATAACAAAAAGGTTTCAAGTTTTTACGGTCAGCCGATATACACCGAAGCGCCAAAGAAACTGGTAAATGCATGCGTGTTCAAATACGGAGATATGTAAACAGGCAGAATACGGCGCTGCTGTCACCAAAGCCTGTATTGGACAAGTGTCTGGCGCTGTTGTTAGATCACTTACTTCTGCTAGAATGGCAGGGTATCAAAATTTAAGTGAGTGTGAACGTGGTGTTACAGTCGGTGCACAAGCGATGGACACAGCACGGCATTTTCCCGTACGACCATTTCACGAGTGTACCGTGAATATCTGGAATCCGGTAAAACATCAAATCTCCGACATCGCTGTGGCCGGAAAAAGATCCAGCGAGAACGGGACCAACAAAGATTGAAGAAAATCGTTCAACGTGACAGAAGTGCAACACCTTCGCAAATTGATGCAGATTTCAGTGGTGGGCAATCACCAAGTGTCAGCGTGCTAACCATTCAACTGAAAATCATCGATATGGCCTTTCAGAGCCGAAGGCCCACTCGTGTAGTCTTGATGACTGCACGACACAAAGCATTACGCCTCGCAGAGGCCCGTCAGCACCGACATGGACTGTTGATGACTGGAGACATTTTGATTGGTCGGCCGAGTCTCGTTTCAAATTGTATCGAGCGGATGGACGTGTACGGGTATGGAGACAACCTCATGAAACCATCGACATCACATGTCAGCACGGGACTGTTAAATTTGGTGGGGGCTCTGTAATGGTGTGGAGCGTGTGCAGTTGGAGTGATATGGGACCCCTGATATGACTCTGACAGGTGACATGTACGTAAGCATCCTATCTGATTCCCTGCATCCATTCATGTCCATTGTGCATTCCGACGGACTTCGGCAATTCCATCAAGACAGTGCGATACCCCAAACGTCGAGAATTGCTACCGAGTGGCTCCAGGAACACTCTTCTGAGTTTAAGCAAGTCTGCTGGCCACCAAACTCCTTAGACATGAACATGATTGAGCGTATCTGGGATGCTTTGCAACGTGCTGTTCAGCCTTGACGCCCCTCGTACTCTTACGTATTTAGGGACAGCCCTCCAGGATTCATGGGGTCAATTCCGTCCAACACTACTTCTGACATTAGTCGAGTCCATGCCACGTCGTGTTGCGGCACTTCTCCGTGCTAGCGGGGGTCCTACACGACTACACGATATTAGGCAGGCGTACCAGTTTCTTTGGCTCTTCGGTGTACATTTCTAGTTATAACTCAACCCTGGGAACCATTTTAACAGTCGTTTCATGTTTTGTATACATAGAGACTTCAGCTTAGTCACTGGACATTTGTATTTCCGTTGTTGCTATTCTTTTCGTTTTATTTCTTAAATTTTGGTGCTTCACAATTAACTTTGTTGGACTACCGCTACCGATTTACGCTGCAGGTCAAAAACCTTTGCTATACATGTACCCGCAACTTTATTTATACTTGTGCCGCAACACTATTGTTACGCGTCAATATTGTGATCACATATTTTCCTTCAAACTAGCTAAACATACTGCGAAAATAATTATATGCATGTCAATGAACAGCAGGTTCAAAAATCGATTGTTATACTTGTTTCTGTAAGCTCCTGTACTATGTCATAAATTTATCTATGTACTGTATGTCAGTTATTTGCCTTTTAGCTGAGTAAATGGCCGTTAGCTCCAAAAGTCCAAAGAGAAAAAAAAGAACGTGACTCAAACGGGTCGTTGAAGCAGACGATCAGGACCAATTCGGAGGTACAATCTCGAAACAATGGAGCAACATACTAATGGTGGGGTGGATTCACTATTTACTTGTTCATTCATCGTTTGACGCTTTCAGATCATGACAAATAGCAGGTGGTTCCAATTAAAGTACAGCTAGTCACAGAGTTACAGTGTGAGCTGTAATTATCGCATGCCAGCAAAACTTGTCAGATATTTTAATGCGTTAACGCGAAATCAAATTTGATTGAGATAAATTAGACTAAATTTTCTCCTGGCGACAAAAAAGGAGCGAGCTGTCTTATTCAGTAAAAACTTTCTAAAATCAAGATCGCATAAATATTTCTTTTTATTAAATTTATGTTTGAAAGTAAAGACGTATATGTGCGATCTTGGTTTTAGGAAGTTCCAATTTTGGCCACCAGGTGCAAATCTGGCGCTGTACGGCATCTCAAATGGCTCTGAGCACTATGTGACACGCCCCCGTTGTACTAAACATCCAGGAACGTCCCATTTTAGTCAGTGAGTCCTTAGAGTATAAGAGGCGTGCCGTATGATTGGCCGTGCTTTTCCATCGGAGATTTCGGGAGATTAAGACAATTCGTGCTTGAACTACGTTAGTGAGCCGTCGTGTAGGATTCTTTCTACCTGTTTTTCCGAGAAGCTTTCGAAATTTACGTCCCCTCGGAGAAGCAGTACGAGCGAGTTTGTGACACTTGCGCGGAGTGACACTTGTACGGAGAGGGAATGTGTTGACACCTGTACGGAGCCCAGGACACTGTAAGTAGTGGACACGGTGTTCCAGAACTAGGATACACCGGCCTGTCCGCCGATACCTGTGTCGTATTCTGTGGAAGGTCAAAGCCGATTTCCTGCGTAAAGTTCTCTGTCCCCGCATCAGTTCGTAGTGTGCGTGGTTTTCAAATTGGTTCAAATGGCTCTGAGCACTATAGGACTTAACATCTGAGGTCATCAGTCCCCTAGACTTAGAACTACTTAAACCTAACTAACCTAAGGACATCACAAACGTCCATGCCCGAGGCAGGATTTGAACCTGCGACCGTAGCGGTCGCGCGGTTCCAGACTGAAGCGCCTAGAACCGCTCGTCCACAGCGGCCGGCTGTACAGCATCTCGTTGACGTACCCGGTGCTCGTATTGAGCAAACTGTGTAAGTGGTAGTTAATAATATGAACATTATACCTTTCTCACTTGTCTGACGTTTCTGCCCACGTACAGCTCTTAATCCATTACAAATGGGAACATTTTTGTAAGCCTTTCTTGCCTTCACAGCGCCGGGTTTGCACCTGGTGGCCAAACTTGGGACTAATTTTTCCCGGTGTGAATCGCTTCTGTGTTAGCGCATTAGAATAGCTACCAAGATTCGCTGCAATACGATAACTACATCCAAAACCAGACCGCTGTGAGTGGCTGCACTTTAACTCTGACCACATTGTCCATTTAGTTACAAATACAGAAATTATAAACAACAAGTTAAAAAAGCAAAAAACGAATAAACGAACACTGTCCGAACAGGCCTTGAAGGTGCAACGGTACCTACCGCCGCCGCATCATCCTCAACCCATAGGAGTCACCGGATGCGGATACGGATGCGGAGGGGCATGTGGCCAGCACAACTCTCTCCCGGATGTCATCAGTTTTCGTGACTGTTGCCACTACTTCTCACTCAAGTAGCTCCTCAGTTGGCCTCACAAGGGCAGAGTGCACCACACTTGCCAACAGCACTTGGCAGAACCGGACAGCGACCCATCTAAGTGCTAGTCAAACTCGATAGCGCTTAACTTCGGTGCCCAGTCGGGAACCAGTGTTACCACTGCGGCGAAGTCGTCGGCTCAGTTAAACAAAGCGAAAGTACAAGAGAAACCTAGTTTTCCCAACTACTCATCTGCATTAGAGGCAGTTTGATATAGATCTTCCTGGGTTCCGGTGCAAGCACATAAACGCCTGTCCTCAACGACAGATGGTCACCTCATTGCAGTCGCAGCTTGGATAGTTTTTCCACTCCCAACTGTACACGGTACCTGCTGTTCTCCTTGCACCACCACTGACTGCATTCAACTGCCAATAGATGCAGGAGGAAGATCGAAGACTGGGAGTTTGACAGTTGGGTTTTCGACTCTCAAGAACCCTTCTGGAGTGAAAAGGACCACTCATATTTTCAAGGCAGTCATAGGATAAAAGGTGCTGGTTGACAGGCTTATGGCGTATCGGCAGGCTGGTAGACCAAGTTTCAGTGGAATTATAGAACCTTGCTGAGGTAGATTATGTATGGGAAGTGGCTGATCCTCCTGTATTCTTGGTCATAACAGAGGAGGAACTGAATGGAATGAATAGTCTAACAAGTATAGAATACATACTGAGACTAAATCGAAGAAAGACGAGACTAATGAGAAGTAGCAGAAATGAGAATAGCGAGAAATTCAACATCAAAAGTGGTGATCATGGAGTATGTGACGTCACTCTTTCTGGGGGCGAGAGCGTCCAGCCCCACACGTAACTTAGCAACACTAGAAAAGTAAATTCTTAGTTAATATGGCGTCGGTGATGGAGTGAGATACGGACAACTTTCATTTACGAAAATTTCTTTACACATTTATCCAGATTCGACTGATATTTACAGAAGATATCCTCAGCAGAAAGATATCAAATACAATATTCAAATTCTTTTCATTGCATTACTTTCATAGTGGTAACGTAATGCAATTCAGACGAAGTACTTCGTGCGCTCTCGGAGGGCCAACAATGACAACGGAACGGAGTGTTCCGGTGTGTGTTATTTGGAATACAGCGTGGGACAAGAAAGGGTGAGTTCTTGTTTAGCAGCAGCTGCACGTTTCTGCGTAGGCAATGCCACACGGATAAGATGTTATTTGCTCACCAGGCATGTCGATATTGATGTAGCGCGACTCTGCGCACAATGCAGAGCAGATTGTGTAAGTAAGCGTTATTTCATCACGTGTCGTATGTGATACTGAAATACTCTAACGGACAAGCAAAGAATTCTGGACTAGTGGAGGGAATATATTGAGCAGCCTCTGAGAGCTGAAAATACCGAAAATGTTGCCCATAAGGAAAAATTGCTGAGGATGTAGCGGAACAAGAAATTGATGTAACTCAACAGGGTACGCACAGAGCAATTTGGAAACTGAAGTGTGCTAAAATCGACAGAAATTTAGACCTATTGCATCGAGTTCATCTTTACCTTGCAAAGCCGGCCGAAGCGGCCTAGCGGTTCTAGGCGCTTTAGTCTGGAACCGCGCGACCGCTACGGCCGCAGGTTCGAATCCTACCTCGGGCATGGATGTGTGTGATGTCCTTAGGTTAGTTAGGTTTAAGTAGTTCTAAGTTCTAGGGGACTAATGACTTGAGATTATAAGTCCCATAGTGCTCAGAGCCATTTGAACCATTTTTTTTTACCATGCAAAGCGCATCAAATTATGCATCCAAAAGCGTAGAGATCACGTTGAAAATATTATTTATTATTACGAAAGAGACTAAAATGTGCTTCATTACTATTTGTTAGAATTCCCTATGTACCCAGACTTTATGGGTACCCCGTAGTGTATGGCGGCAGCACTTGTAGATTACTTTAACACTTACATGATTTGCAAGTACAGGATTGTTAGTGCTACATAGGGTCTTCCAAAGTTATATGTTCGATTTAGTAGAGAAAGTAGTGAACGTCAACACAAATATATTTCGGTAACGAACATATGGTCCCTGAAGTCAGCTTGTAATGTCAGCAAGTATTTTGTTAGTGGAACTGATAAGGGCTGTCGATAAAATATTTTATACATTGACATATCGATATTTCCATCAGAAAGCATCGATATATATCGGCCATAATTATTCCCAGAGATTTCAGTATGTCTATATCAAAATAGTGGTACCCAGTGCCTATATTTTCATTTTATACTATACTTCTTTCGTAATTTTCGTCAAATATTTGGAATTTTTCTTTTGAAATTGTAGTAGATCATAAATTGACTTCCACTGTGAGAAGGAGTATTACTTCTTTTTATGCTTTCATGACGTCCAGCGTTTCTCTTTGACAGTGTGAAGCAAGTATATGTGACACAAAGAAGTCCGATTGGACGGGGGATGACGGTGTGAATGGAACAAAAAGAATGAAGAAAAAGCAGAGCTGCTGTGTTAAAAAAGAATTTTTAGCGCAACTAGTGTGCTATTTCTTCATATCCGCAATCTTCAAAAACAGGTGCTGAAAATGATGAACAAAAATCTAATTGATAAGACTGGTCTTTTCTGCGGGTAGAGAAGTGCGAGGGGAAATGCTGACGTAATTGGTGCTCGACGCTACCAACAGAAACTGCAACGTTTAGCTTCACGACACAATTTTCTTAAATCAGCGTGAAAAACAGTTTTATTTCTACATGCAGCCAACGACGAATTAAGAAGATAAGATGTGAGAGGTTGATTGGAATGAAATATTGCGTGACAATGCACCATGTAAGCAGTTGCTAATTAACAACACAACAGTCAACCACAAAAGAATTGTAATACAAGCTTTTCATCTTTACCAAGTCCTATTATTAATTTTCAGATTTTCAAATTGAGTGTTTTTCTTTCGATTCTTGCTGTAGGAAGGACAGGCAGACTGCTAGCTTGTTGATGTACAGAATGTCTAATAACAAATCAGTACTTAAAAATGCAACTCTAAAACCAGCAGTCTATTTACCATGTGTGGCCGACATTTTTGTATGTCGATATATTGATATTTTTTCCTTCGAAATATTAGCGTATTATTCACTATATTCGTTTATACGAGTGTAGTTGCCCCTGATAAAGTCCTTACAGGATGTTCAAAATGGACTCTACAACTTTAAAAATTCATATAAATTTATTGAAAGAATATACAGAGGCGGGTTTAGTGCTATTTTGTAGGGAAACACATCAAGCTTTTTTTCCTTAAACTAAAGATGTTGTATGTGGCTTCTATTGACTATCCTGTGCACATCCCAACGGAAGTCGATTTCTTCCCAAGCTCTCTGTAGCACTGCAGATGTAACTTACTCAGTGCGACGTAAATTCTTGCTCTGCGTTCAGGTAGAGAAGCCGGCACGGGAGATACAAAGAAGATATACTTGATGAATTCCCATAAAAAAATCGAGTGTTGTCTGGTCTGGGCTACGTGGGGCCATCGAATTAGCGTATCACGGCCAATCCATTGACCAGAAAGCGGTCACTGAAAATATCCTGGAGGTCAACCAGGTAGTGGAGTAGTGCACCATCTTGCATAAAGTAAACATTTCGTTCTTGGTCATCCTCATCGATCTACTGTATCAAAAATTCTTGTAACATATCCAGTTACACTGTCACGGAAAAAGAAGGTGCCGTACATTTTGTTCTCGCTAATTCCACAAAAAACGTTCAGTTTAGGGCTGTCACGAACATGTTGTAATGTTTGATGTGGATTTTCACTACCCTAGATCCTATAGTTATGAGTGTTATCCTTGCCACTTAAGTGAAAAGTCGAGTCGTCAGAAAAGATGATTTTGTCCAAGAAGTGTTCATCCTCATGTAATCGATTTAACGTATTGTAATGCCCCAAAATTGAAAAGTAGTGTGAGTGGTATACGTATGTGTCCTTACGTACATAAGTCGCCTCAACTTATTATCATAGTGTCAATTTCAATATACAAAAAAGAGGGTTGTTAATTTTATTTGTATTTGCTTCTGAAAATTTTGTCAAAACTATGTTGTAGAAACAGCATTTGCAGCGGAGCCTGTCGCGGCCAGAGATGTCACACAACGGCGAAGATAGCAGCAGCGTGGCGCGCGGCAAAGATATCGACTGATGCGCAGCTGGCCGCTATTGAAGAGGAACGAAGGCATCTAATAATGAAAGTTGTGAAAAAGAGACAATTAACGTGACATGTTTGTTTGTTCAAACATTCTGGTTCTTGATTTTGTCCCTAGTTTCAAGAGGAGTTACCGTTGAGATCTCGTATAGAAAAAATGGTTCAAATGGCTCTGAGCACTATGCGACTCAACTTCTGAGGTCATCAGTCGCCTAGAACTTAGAACTAATTAAGCCTAACTAACCTAAGCACATCACACACATCCATGCCCGAGGCAGGATTCGAACCTGCGACCGTAGCGGTCACGCGGTTCCAGACTGAAGCGCCTTTAACCGCACGGCCACATCGGCCGGCTCTCGAGTAGAGAGTTACATTTGAGACATGGGGGAGTTAGTCACCATTGAGGTCACGGGGTAACGTCAGACAGTTCGTAACACTCGGGAAGTGTAAGCCTATTTGGAGTTGGCGCTCGAGTGATTTAATGTCGGTTTTGGGCTTCTAAAGTTATTAGTTGAACCCGTGAAGGGTTTATGGCCTATATGGAAAGCTGTATGTAATTATTGCGCGAGGTGTATTGTTCGCAATCGGTAGTAGGATGTGCGATCATATTTGGAGTTTGTTTTAAAAGAGTAACTCGTTGTGAGACGCGCTAAGAGATTTGTTTTTCTCACGTTTTCATGTGATTAGTGATAGTGTAAAGTTTGGTCGAGCTAACCTTGGAGTTGCTCGCAATCAGGCGTTCCGTATCTGGTGCTAAGGGGAGGTTCTTTTCAGTCTTTATTGTGTATAATTGGTATCGCCTTCACGCGAAGACTTTGTGAGTGATTGGTTTAATAAAGGTAAGCACAAAAGTACATGTGCCGTTGCCGCTTCTGTAATAAGGATTTGCTAAAGCTTTGGCGTGCGTGTGCGACTGTATTGGTTGTAATTGTGGGGAAGTGCTAAGGTAATAGAATCCCCGGCTGAAAGAACTCTCAAATTGAAGTGCGGCCTGTGATTGTCGTGTAATTATTGTGAGAACGGACGTCCCAGTTTGATTAATGTAAACGATGAGAAGCAGTCTGTGTCAGATACTTTGTGACACGCGCGAATTGGTGTAATAGTAATTTTCCATCCGACGAAACTGACAGAACCAAAACCTATTAACTGAGTAGAGCACGATAATTGTCTCTTTGTAATTGTGAGTGCTGAATGTTTTAAATTTGGTATAGAGAGTCCGCGTATGTCAACGCCTCAAGAGGGAGAGATTTGCTTTGATTTGAGTGAATATTAATGATACTTTAAAGTGGCGGTGACGCTTAGGTTGTTTGTTTCTTTTTTTTACTAGATTCCGTTTAGTGGGGAAGTAGTTTACCACCAGCACTCACGCCTGGCGAAATTTGTGGAGACATTGAGAATTAAGAAAATGGCTAAATAAAATGATGCTCAGGCCATGTGTATGATAAAGGACAAATTGGCGTCTCGTGTTATCATTTCTCCCCATATAACATAACTTGAAAATACGATAACAGAATCTTTGAACCTCAAAAAATAAAAAGGTTAAGGATTACGCAGTGAATCAAAACGGTAAAGTACAAGCAGGACAAAGAATATTAAACTGAAAGATAAGTCACACTGAGAGTTTGTTACGAAAATTACGTAAAGTTCGGCTTAAAGTATATGCAAGAGGCTTTTGTCTGACTGTTTAAGTGATAAAAAGTGGAAAAGTTAAGTTACGGGGAATTCATAAACTATGAAGGTTGTTGCATAAACCATTATCATTGATAGAGTGCAAATAGCATTATCCATTGTGTATGTTCGTAAAAAGAAATATGCAAGGATAGAGCTGCAGTGCAGTGACTGTATAGGATTAATAATCTCTGACTAGCTACGCTCAATCAACACGTAAAATTATATGGCTGGTGTGCTCTTACGACAATCAAACTAACTGAAACAGGTAGCTAAGAAAGTTCAGTCTAGATTGATTGCTTCAGTGGGGTTCTATTAAAAGGGACGCTTAAACTCCACGTTGGATAGTTTTCAAGCTGGAAAAAGATAAGATAAATCCAAGGTATCAGCATTGGAGTGTTGGGTTACGTAAGCGAGGTTTCCGATCACGTTGCTGTGAAATGTGGCACATCGCAGTGAGTTGGGTTTAATTGACTTATGTAGCGCATCCTAATCAGACTTGTAGTTTCTGCTTGATTCCATCGACTAGTAGATTACTTTTGGTGTTAGCTTGCTGGTCGAACGTGAAACATCTTGTGATAGTCAGATGCGTTAACTAAAATTTTCAATCGGGAGCTAACACTAGTCGATAAAACCAGAACCCGTTTCTACTAGTGGTGGTACGGTTCATCTTCGGCGGTAGCTATTGTGCGAGTGGTAAGCATTTGGTTAAACTTTCCTTCCTCACAACTACTTGCAGATAGCTGATACACGGCGTTGCGGAACTCTATGGTGTCGCTACGCGTTTTAATATACTTGTCATCTCTATGTATCAGTGCCATCCCACCCAGGTTTGACACACTGATTAATAGTAATCGCTTTAGCAAGTGTTGGCTCGCACAGTAAATATAATTTAGCAGACACACCACCACCGAGGAGCAGTACAATATCCACACAGAATATCTTGCGAGCAATTTTATCAGTGTCTTTCATTGCTTGTACGATCGTCAATCTGAACGGTTTCAAATGCAAACGGCTTCTCAACACATGCCAAACAGCCGTATGTGGGATTTGCAGTTCGCGAGATCCTCGCGGGACGATTTCGTAAGGCTGTTGACAAAACGTTGTCTTACTCGCTCAACGACGTCGTCAGATGTGCTTAGAAGACCTAATGATTTGCAATGTCTTACCGAGCACCCTGTTTCTACAAAACATTTATGCCACTGATAAATTGTAGGTCTACTAGGAGGATCTTTAGCGTACTTTGTACGGAAATTACGCTGAATTGTCGCCGACTTCGGTTCTTCAAACCAAATCACACAGCTAGCACTCTCGGGTCCAGTGAAGGCAACCATCTTTAACGCAACTGCTTCTATCGCTCCTTACTGTGCGATTCGGCACTAGCGAACTACGCGAGACAAAACTTGATGTATTTCTCTACCAATTGACACTAGAATCACATCAGCAGGTACTATGAATTAATTTGTATGAATTTTCAAAGTTGTTGAGTCCTTTCTGAAGCATCATGTATGGTACTAACGGAGGTGGTGAAAGGTTGAGACAGCAGCCTCATCGACATCTACATCTACACAGTTACTTACGTGCTTGGCAGAGGGTTCATTGAAGCATTTTCATACTACTTCTCTATCATTCTACTCTCGAATGGTGGATGGGAAAAAGGAACACCTAAATCTTTCCGTTAGAGCTCTGATTTCTCTTATTTTATTATGATGATCATTTCTCCCTGTGGGTGTCAACCAAATATTTTTCTCATTCGGAAGGGAAAGTTGGTGATTGAAATTTTGTACATAGATCTCGCCGCAAAGAAAACTGCCTTTGTTTCTGTGTGCCACCCCAATTCGCGTATCATGTCAGTGACACTCTCACCCCTATTGCGCGATAACACGAAACGAGCTGTCCTTATTTGCACTTTTTCGATGTCCTCCTTCAATCCTACCTGGTAAAGATTCCACACCGCGCAGCAATATTCAAACAGAGGGCGGACAATTGTAATGTAGGCTGTCTCTTTAGTGGGTTTGTCGCATCTTCTAAGTGTTCTGCCAACAAAGTGCAGTCTTTGTTTCGCCTTCCCCGCAATATTATCTATGTGGTCTTTCCAATTTAAGTTGCTCTCAATTGTAATTCCTAGGTATTTAGTCGAATTTACAGCCCCTAGATTTGTGTGATTTTTCGTACACCCAAATTTATCGGATTTCTTTTAGTACCCATGTGGATGACCTCGCACTTCTCTTCCGTTAGTGCCAATTGCCACTTTTCGCATCATACAGAAATTCTCTCTAGATCATTTTGTAATTGGAAATGATCGGCTGATGATTTTTCTAGACGGTAAATTCCAGCGTTATCTGCAGACAATCTAAGGGAGCTGCTCAGATTATCACCTAGATCATTTATGTAAATCAGGAACAGCAGAGCGCCTATGACACTACCTTGCGGAACGCCAGATATCACTTCTGTTCTACTCGATGATTTACCGTCTGTCGCAAGGAACTGTGACCTCTCTGAGAGGAAATCACGAATCCAATCACCCAACTGGGGTGATACTCCATCTGCACACAATTTGATGAACAATCGCTTGTGAGGAACGGTATTAAAAGCCTTCTGGAAATCTAGGAATATGGAATCGATCTGAGATCCCTTGCGGACAGCACTCATTAGTTCGTGGGAATAAAGAGCTAGCAGTGTTGCACAAGAACGATATATTCTGAATCCATGTTGGTTATGTGTCAATAAGTTATTTTCTTCAAGGTGATTCATAATGTTCGAGTACAGTATATGCTCCAAAATCCTACGGCAAATTGAGGTCAGTGATATGGGCCTATAATTCAGTGGGTTACTCCTATTTCCCTTCTTGAATATTGGTGTGACCTGTGCTACTTTCCAGTCTTTAGGGACAGACCTTTCGTCAAGTGAGTGGTTGTATATGATTGCTAAGAAAGGCGCTATTGTGTCTCCATACTCTGAAAGGAATCTGATTGGTATACCATCTGGACCGGAAGACTTGCTTTTCTTAAGTGATTTGAGTTGTTTCGCAACACCTAGGATATCAACTTTTATGTCACTCGTGCTAACAGCTGTTCTGGTTTCGAATTCTGGAATATTTACTTCGTCTTCTTTCGTGAAGGAGTTGCGGAAAACTGTATTTAGTAACTCCGCTTTAGTGGCACCAACATCGGTAACATTTCCATCGCTATCGGGCAGTGACAGTATTGACTGTTTTTGCCACTCTAACAATACCACCACTTGCAAAGTAGGTTAGAAATCAGATTAAAAATGTTGCTCACGCAGCATATGTTCGCTTTATCGGGCAACAACAAAGTTATTGACTGTGGATGGTATCGTCAGAATGGAAATAATGAAGTCACTGTAAAAGTCATTAATTTTGGCACTTAACTTGAATGGATTCCCAGGTAGATTTCGCCGAAGTTGTTATGGCTCATCTTGTTGATTCTAGGGTGATTCCACTTTGGCTGCTAGAAGGTCCAGATGTGTATTTTAGCAATATTGGAAGACCTAACAAATGTGTTTTTCAGGAAATTCTTAATGATCAAACAATCCCAGATCAGAACAATGGTATGGTAGAAATAATGTTTGACTTGGTGTTCACGATCCACATTTTTATTATACTTCTTGTAAATTCACATATACTTTTTCTTAATTGTCACATCATCAAGAAAACAGTTTTGTATCAATCTTCATATATTTAACTTTCACTTTAACCAAACACAAGTTTTGACTGTTCCTTTACAAAGCGAAATAACAACTTAACTTCTGCAAAGTGAAACAAAGACTGCTCTGCGCGCATTCGCGCCAAAACGGTTACAAGTAATTCAAAGATTATGACAGTCTCACAGAAATGAATACATACAAGAACCATATCACTGTAATATATCGATACATCGGAGTACCTATACAGGGTGTTACAAAAAGGTACGGCCAAACTTTCAGGAAACATTCCTCACACACAAAGAAAGAAAATATGTTATGTGGACATGTGTCCGGAAACGCTTACTTTCCATGTCAGAGCTCATTTTATTACTTCTCTTCAAATCACATTAATCATGGAATGGAAACACACAGCAACAGAACGTACCAGCGTTACTTCAAACACTTTGTTACAGGAAATGTTCAAAATGTCCTTCGTTAGCGAGGATACATGCATCCACACTCCGTCGCATGGAATCCCTGATGCGCTGATGCAGCCCTGGAGAATGGCGTATTGTATCACAGCCGTCCACAATACGAGCACGAAGAGTCTCTACATTTGGTACCGGGGTTGCGTAGACAAGAGCTTTCAAATGCCCGCATAAATGAAAGTCAAGAGGGTTGAGGTCAGGAGAGCGTGGAAGCCATGGAATTGGTCCGCCTCTACTAATCCATCGGTCACCGAATCTGTTGTTGAGAAGCGTACGAAAACTTCGACTGAAATGTGCAGGAGCTCCATCGTGCGTGAACCACATGTTGTGTCGAACTTCTAAAGGCACATGTTCTAGCAGCACAGGTAGAGTATCCCGTATGAAATCATGATAACGTGCTCCATTGAGCGTAGGTGGAAGAACATGGGGCCCAATCAAGACATCACCAACAATGCCTGCCCAAACGTTCACAGAAAATCTGTGTTGATAACGTGATTGCACAATTGCGTGCGGATTCTCGACAGCCCACACATGTTGATTGTGAAAATTTACAATTTGATCACGTTGGAATGAAGCCTCATCCGTAAAGAGAACATTTGCACTGAAATGATGATTGACACATTGTTGGATGAACCATTCGCAGAAGTGTACTCGTGGAGGCCAATCAAATGGGCATCTGCCAACTCCGCATTTGTAAACATTGCACTGACTGCAAAACCATGTTCGTGATGAGCTCTAACCTGTTGATGCTACGTACTGATGTGCTTGATGCTAGTACTGTAGAGCAATGAGTCGCATGTCAACACAAGCACCGATGTCAACATTACCTTCCTTCAATTGGGCGAACTGGCGGTGAATTGAGGAAGTACAGTACATACTGACGAAACTAAAATGAGCTCTAACATGGAAATTAAGCGTTTCCGGACACATGTCCACATAACATCTTTTCTTTATTTGTGTGTGAGGAATGTTTCCTGAAAGTTTGGCCGTACCTTTTTGTAACACCCTGTACATTAATAAAACCAAATGTGAATATTGTCACAAAACTATGTCTGTTACTTCGCAGAATAGTAGTACGATATTACTGGAATCGAGAACTGGGTTTGGAGTGCCGTAATGGTCACGTAAATAAAGAACCATTACACCACTGATGTACTTCACATACGTCCAGAATGTGTTTGGGTTTTCTACCATATTTTGAGACAATGTTTCATTGTGGAGACTATTAAAAGCATCTCGCATTGACGACCGTACTTAATTTCGAGCTTCCGTGAAACTTAGCCAGTCAGGGGATTTTGCTTTCTTCTGAATTTGGCAGTTTGGAGCAGATCACAGTTCTCTAACATTCCTCAACAGCGTTTTATGAAAAGATTGTTCCCTCTCGAGATTTTGATCTAAGCTGACGGACTATTTCCTTAGCTTCGTACTGATCGAACCAATCAGTACCAAGTGTAGCAGCGTGCCTCTGAATTGCTCCGATATCTTTCCTTAATTACACTTCGTGAGGATTCCAGTTTCGGGGTATGCTCCCGTCTGTAATCACTTTGACCCCGACGGCGCGTTTAGTCGCATATCCTCTTTAAAGTGAGCACAGCGTTTTAATGACGCACATCTCCCCCAGCGATACAAGAACAGTTGTGGGTGCCGCTGTTATCTGTCTTGAGGCTGGCCGCACCCTTTACGGCGCTACCTGTAACTGCTCCGCCGTGTCCGAGACGGCTGCGTAACGACCTCGTCTGCACCGAGATCCCGCCGGCAGCGAGACGCACTGCGGCCGGCGCTCGCTCGTAACACGGCCGCTTTATGGCGCAGCACGGAACGGCACGCCCGGACTCGTTGCGTGCGCCACGCCCGCCGCCACATACCCGGCGACCCGCTACCTGGGATTCTGGCGCCTGCGATACCCGGGCTTAGCGTCGCGGCGCCGGCCGCCTCGCGAAACACGCCGCACCGCACTCCACTCGGAACGACGAGGCGGTGCCCCATAAAATCGCGAATTACGCCGCATTTACAACGCGGGCGTGCTGCAGGTAATAGCGACTGAAAAATTCGCGCACGCGAATTTACTGCACTGCCTGCTTCTCGCCATCCGTTGTGTATTTTCTGGACTGCATACCGCAACATTTCTTTAATTCCAAGAACATATCGTAGACGAGGTCTGTTCAAAAAAATTCGGCAACTTTGTCTACAAAACTATTCTACGCATGCCTTTTACTTGTTGTGCATAGACTCCTTCGAAATACTCTACTCAAAAACTGCTACACAGCTCCCACTGCCGTTTCTACTTCCGGAATCAGTCTTGGGACGCCTCTTGCTGGACCACTCGAAGCGCCGTCTGCGAATTTTATTTTCTCACATCTATCGTAGCAAATATTCGTCCTTCCAACGGGGTTTTAAATTTTGGAATTAAAAAAGAAAAGCCCGCTGGGGCCAGGTCTGGAGCGTACAGAGGGTGAGGCAGCACAGCGATCTCATTTTTTGTGCAAGTTACATACCAACAGGGATGAAGGTGCGGCTGCGTTATCGTGATGCAGGATCTATGAATTGTATCACCACATTTCACGCCGTTTCCTAGTCACTCTCGGTAGCTGAGTGGCACAAGTCAATGGGAGGCTTGTAGGACCGATTCCTATACGCCGCTCCGTGCGTCAACGACGTCCTATATCTACTTTACTACACTACTGGCCATTAAAACCCACACCACGAAGATGACGTCCTACAGACGCTAAATTTAACAGACAGGAAGAAGATGCTGTGATATGTAAATGATTATCTTTTCAGAGCATTCACACAAGGTTGGCCACACCTACAACGTGCTGACATCAGGGTAGTTTCCAACCGATTTCTCATACACAAACAGCAGTTGACCGGCGTTGCCTGGTGTTGAGATGCCTCGTGTAAGGAGGAGAAATGCGTACCATCACGTTTCCGACTTTGATAAAGGTCGGATTGTAGCCTATCGCGATTGCGGTTTATCGTATCGCGACATTGCTGCTCGCGTTGGTCGAGATCCAATGACTGTTAGCAGAATATGGAATCGGTGGGTTCAGGAGAATAATACGGATCCCAACGGCCTCGTATCACTAGCAGTCGAAATGACAGACATCTTATCCGCATGGCTGTAACGGATCGTGCAGCCACGTCTCGGTCCCTGAGTCAACAGATGGGGACGTTTGCAAGACAACAACCATCTGCACGAACAAATCGACGACGTTTGCCGTACCATGGGGTATCAGCTCGGAGACCATTGCTGCGGTTACCCTTGACGCTGCATCACAGACAGGAACGCCTGCGATGGTGTACTCAACAACGAACCTGTGTGCACGAATGGCAAAACGTTATTTTTCGGATGAATCCAGGTTCTGTTTACAGCATCATGATGGTCGCATCCGTGTTTGGCGACATCGCGGTGACGCACATTGGAAGAGTGTATTCGTCATCGCCATACTGGCGTATCACCGGCGTGATGGTATGGGGTGCCATTGGTTACACGTCTCGGTCACCTCTTGTTCGCATTGACGGCACTTTGAACAGTGGACGTTACATTTTAGATGTGTTACGACCCGTGGCTCTACCCTTCATTCGATCTCTGTGAAACCCTACATTTCAGCAGGATAATGCACGACCACATGTTGCAGGTCCTTTACGTGTCTTTCTGGATACAGAAAATGTTCGACTGCTGCCCTGGCGAGCACGTTCTCCAGATCTCTCACCAATTGAAAACGTCTGGTCAATGGTGGCCGAGCAACTGGCTCGTCAGAATACGCCAGTCACTGCTCTTGATGAACTGTGGTATAGTGTTGAAGCTGCATGGGCAGCTGTACGTGTACACGCCATCCAAGCTCTGTTTGATTCAATGCCCAGGCGTATCAAGACCGCTATTACGGCCAGAGGTGGTTGATCTGGGCACTGATTTCTCAGGATCTATGCACCCAAATTGCGTGAAAATGTTATCACATGTCAGTTCTAGTATAATATATTTGCCCAATAAAAACCCGTTTATCATCTGCATTTCTTCTTAGTGCAGCAATTTTAATGGTCAGTAGTGTATATGCCACTGTACTTGACCCCCTCATCACTGGTCTCACCTTTAGACTGCTGTGTCTCACTTTACGTGACTGCACCTTACACTGCAGGGCTTATGCGGACGACCTCCTCTTTCTCACCTGCTCCTCCACGGAACTTAGTGACGCCATCCAATGGATCCACCAGTATGGACGTCCTCCGGGTAGCACTCTTAATGTCTGCAGATCGACTATGATGCACACTGCGCGCGGCCTTCCGGTTACGGTGCCGACCCCATTCCCATCCAGTATCACCCTCCGTTACTTGGGTATCGAATTTAGCAGCTCTACACACCGCACAGTGGCCCTCGCTTACCGGCGGCTTTTGCAGTCGATTCGGCACCATGTCCGCCGTCAAGTGTACCGTAACCTAAACCAACTTCAACGTGTTTCCTATGTCAACCTATATGTCGTCCCTAAACTGGTACACGTCGCCCAGATCCTCCCAATGCCGTTACTACTTTGCAGCAGCATCCAATCGGCCTTTGGATATTTCGTGTCAGCAGGGTCATTTTTCAAAGTCCGCTACAACACTCTGACACTGCCTCCTGCAAAAAGGCTGTCTCGGACTCGTCAATGTGCGGGCACGATCTTCTGCACTCTTTGTCCATATTATGTTGCGGCACTGGCGGGAGTCGGTCCCGCCCTTAACACGCAATCTCTTAGATATCCTCCGAGCAGCTTCTCTCGATCCACCGATCAATGTGGCACCTATTTCTCCATTATTGAACCACGTCGTCAATTGTTTCATAGAACTCAGCTACGTTCGGGCCGATCTTCCAGTCACCCGTCCTCCCCGTACAAAAGACTATTATCGTTTGTTTATTCTGTCCAACCCTTGCGACCCCATGGTGCTACAGCTGACATTAACTGGCGAGCGGGGGGGGGGGGGGGGGGGGAGCGGGGGTGCATACACCCTTTTTACCGTCGTCTGTGTCTCTGCGCTCTGGTATGTTTTAGTCTATGCCAGATTCCCAACTAATAGTCGACTTTATCACATAGGACTGGCCACCTACCCACTCTGCCCTGACTGTAAGCTCGAAGACACCGACGAGCACCGTCTTACGTGCCCCCTGAAACGAAACGTTCGGTTCCTCATCCAACGAATCGTGGGCTTTTACCTCCGTGCCCCACCAACCGTTGTAACCCCACATTTCTTGTTGTTGCCCAGACACTGCACTACTCTCTTGCTAAGCACCATGCCCTCATCTGGTTTCGAGGACAGGCTTTAGAATACCTCTTTCAGAGTGGTCCGCATACAGTCCTCGACTTCTGGTACAAAGTTGTGACTGCGCATGACCCCCAACCGAAAACCATCTTACCGACAAACTTTTGCTGGTTATCTCCGCAGTGTCTTCCTTGACCCCCCTCAAAGTTGGGGTGTGCCATGCCTACCCGTCACATGATGCAACACCCTTATCCACGTTCTGATGCATCGAAGAAGAAAAAAAGACAGAATCTCTTATATTTTGTTGTATTTAATGTTTTTCTAATATTTTTGTTAAACTAACAATCTTTTGGATATTTTTAAATTGTACCTTGAAGACCTGTTTCATTATATATATATATATATATATATATATATATATATATATATATATATATATATATATATACACTCCTGGAAATTGAAATAAGAACACCATGAATTCATTGTCCCAGGAAGGGGAAACTTTATTGACACATTCCTGGGGTCAGATACATCACATGATCACACTGACAGAACCACAGGCACATAGACACAGGCAACAGAGCATGCACAATGTCGGCACTAGTACAGTGTATATCCACCTTTCGCAGCAATGCAGGCTGTTATTCTCCCATGGAGACGATCGTAGAGATGCTGGATGTAGTCCTGTGGAACGGCTTGCCATGCCATTTCCACCTGGCGCCTCAGTTGGACCAGCGTTCGTGCTGGACGTGCAGACCGCGTGAGACGACGCTTCATCCAGTCCCAAACATGCTCAATGGGGGACAGATCCGGAGATCTTGCTGGCCAGGGTAGTTGACTTACACCTTCTAGAGCACGTTGGGTGGCACGGGATACATGCAGACTTGCATTGTCCTGTTGGAACAGCAAGTTCCCTTGCCGGTCTAGGAATGGTAGAACGATGGGTTCGATGACGGTTTGGATGTACCGTGCACTATTCAGTGTCCCCTCGACGATCACCAGTGGTGTACGGCCAGTGTAGGAAATCGCTCCCCACACCATGATGCCGGGTGTTGGCCGTGTGTGCCTCGGTCGTATGCAGTCCTGATTGTGGCGCTCACCTGCACGGCGCCAAACACGCATACGACCATCATTGGCACCAAGGCAGAAGCGACTCTCATCGCTGAAGACGACACGTCTCCATTCGTCCCTCCATTCACGCCTGTCGCGACACCACTGGAGGCGGGCTGCACGATGTTGGGGCGTGAGCGGAAGACGGCCTAACGGTGTGCGGGACCGTAGCCCAGCTTCATGGAGACGGTTGCGAATGGTCCTCGCCGATACCCCAGGAGCAACAGTGTCCCTAATTTGCTGGGAAGTGGCGGTGCGGTCCCCTACGGCACTGCGTAGGATCCTACAGTCTTGGCGTGCATCCGTGCGTCGCTGCGGTCCGGTCCCAGGTCGACGGGCACGTGCACCTTCCGCCGACCACTGGCGACAACATCGATGAACTGTGGAGACCTCACGCCCCACGTGTTGAGCAATTCGGCGGTACGTCCACCCGGCCTCCCGCATGCCCACTATACGCCCTCGCTCAAAGTCCGTCAACTGCAAATACGGTTCACGTCCACGCTGTCGCGGCATGCTACCAGTGTTAAAGACTGCAATGGAGCTCCGTATGCCACGGCAAACTGGCTGACACTGACGGCGGCGGTGCACAAATGCTGCGCAGCTAGCGCCATTCGACGGCCAACACCGCGGTTCCTGGTGTGTCCGCTGTGCCGTGCGTGTGATCATTGCTTGTACAGCCCTCTCGCAGTGTCCGGAGCAGGTATGGTGGGTCTGACACACCGGTGTCAATGTGTTCTTTTTTCCATTTCCAGGAGTGTATATATATATACTGTTAGTTTGTTCAATAAAGAAAAAGTGGTCAGCGCGACAGAATGTCAATCCTAAGGGCCCGGCTTCGATTTCGGGCTGGGTCGGAGATTTTCTCCGTTCAGGGACTGGGTGTTGTTTTGTCCTAATCGTCATCATTTCATCCCCATCGACGCTCAAGTCGCCGATGTGGCGTCAAATCGGAAGACTTGCACCCAGCGAACAGTCTACCCGACGTGAGGCCCTAGTCACACGACATTTATTTACTTCTTATGCGTTGCAACACGTACCGATAGTACCATCGATTAATATCTTGTCCCAGTGGTATGAATTCATGATGAACTAATCTTTGAAATTTCAAGAAAACTATAAGAATGGCCTTGTCATTTGACCTGACGTATCGAGCTTCTTCTGGCCTTCGAGAATCTTTCCCGATCCACTGTGAAGACTGAACCTCGGTCTCAACAGCATAACCGTAGACTCACGTCTCATCACCAGTTTTGATTCTTTCAAAGGACATTTCGTTCTGATTTGCGCGATCCGAAAGCTCTTCACAGATTGCGAGGGGAACGTCTTTCTGGTCTTGACTCATGAGCCGTGGGACGAACTTGGAGGCAACACGATGCATTACAAGATGCTGCGTCTGGATTGCATGACATGTCCAACTGAAACGTTACATTCTTCTGCGCTCTCGGACAGTCAGTCTTCGATTGGCACACACAGTTTCATTGACATTCGTGAAATTAGCATCTGCGATATATGTCGAAAGGCGTCCTGCGCGAAATGAGCGACGTTCGTCTTCAGCTTCCGTCCGGCCATTTTTAAACAGTTTGAACCATTCGTAACACAGAGTATGGCTTAGATTAAGCACTCACCACCGTAGTCTTCTTGCATCATTTGCTGTGTGTCTGTAAAAGTTTTCTTGAGTTTCATGCAAAATTTAACACAGACGCGTTGCTCCTCTAACTTTGCCATCTCGAAATTCGCAAACTGTGACACAACGTTCTACTCAATACAGCACTGAACAATGACTAACAGACGCACAATAATGAAACATCCGGCTGTTGCACATTAAACACAGGCGTGTGTAGGAATCCCAATCGCATTCCGCTCCAACTCACCACTGCTGCGAAATTATGGATGTTCCAGAATTTTTTTAACACACTTCGTATGTTTCGAAGGCTCTTTGAAAGAGGCAAATAACCACAAAATAATGGACTCCTCTTTTGGGAAGTGGAAACAAAGTGAGAGTCGTATGGCATTTTTGGCTGGATGTGTTAAGTGTATTGATGTCTGTTATTGTAGTTTTTTGTCTGAGGACCGATTTGATGGAGTTCTCCATGCTAACGTACCACGTACATCTCCATATAACTACCGAAAACTAGAAGGAGCGTTCAGTAAGTAATGCAACACATTTTTCTTCTGAAAACAGGTTGGTTTCATTCAGGATTCCAGTACAACATATTATGCCCCTTCGTTTTGGCTACGAAACCCTACTATTCAACATAATTTCCGTTCAATGCTACAGCCTTACGTGAGGGACTATATGCTCGCGACATTTAGAACGAAAGCCTTCTGTATCAGTAGCGTCACCATCATCCACATACTGATTCCATGGAGGGCATAGTTCATTGCGCCAAACAGATGGAAGTGCGACATCCGAGTTGTAGAGTGGATGAGGAAGAAGAGTCCAATGACGGTTAGTGAGCTCTCTGGTGCGCAGGTTGTGTGAGGCCTTGTGTTGTCGTGGAGAAGGAGTAGTTCATTTGGATTTTGATGGCGACGAACACGTTGAAGCCGTTTGTTCAGTTTCCTGAGAGTAGCACAGTAAACTTCCTAGTTGATCGTTGCCCAATGAGGGCGGACATCAGACGGAATAACCCCTTCAGAAGACAGTGTTATGATCATACCGGCTGAGGGTGAAGCTCTGAATTTTTTCTTCGGAGGAGACGAGGTCTGGCGCCAATTCATGGATTGGGTCCTTCATCGTTGAGCAGCGAGGCGTTTGATCGTGATCCGTTGATCACCTCGAATAAGACTGTACACACGTTCCAACATTGCAGGGGTCACAGTTGCGTATGGCCGCAACGTGGGAGATCGGACGAGGTTTGCGCGACCTTGTTCAGCGAAGAAAGGCGCCACGCCCAATGACTCACCGTGCTTTTTATTCACTGACAGGTCTCTGTAGACATTCTGTAAGTGCCTATGAATACCTGCGATGTTCTGGTTTTCAACCAAAAGAAATTGAATGACAGCTCTCTACTTGGAGCTCCACCTTGAATGCTACGTATAGCGTCGTCGCCTATCGAAACTTCATGAAACCACAGGAGCTGATGTGGGAATATTCAACCATGTGCCACAACAAATTCTCCGTGTTACTAACCGAAATTAACCGTGTAACGAAAGGTTTGCATTACTCATCGTACGCTGCTCCTACATTAATTCGAACCTGCTTATTGTGTTCCAACCTTAGTCTCCCTCTACAGTTTTTACTCTCCTCACGCCCTTCCGTTACCAAATTGACTGTTCCTTTGTGCCTCTGGATGTGTCTTGTCAACAGACCCCTTCATTTATCAAACTGTACCGCAAACTCCATCGTTAGCCAATTCAGTTCGGTACTTCCTCATCAGTTATTCGATCTACCCCTCCAGTATTCGGCAACCTTCCACGGCATTATAATTCAAAACCTATTCATCCATGGTTCACAATTCTGCGTCGATACTTGTATGAATATATATTTGTGACCGATTTGTATAACTCCTTCATGGTCGCTCATTCCCGTTTTTTGTGAGCGTACATTGTT
This sequence comes from Schistocerca americana, assembly GCF_021461395.2. Lineage (NCBI taxonomy): Eukaryota > Metazoa > Arthropoda > Insecta > Orthoptera > Acrididae > Schistocerca > Schistocerca americana. The sequence continues at coordinate 97,050,372 of NC_060119.1, forward strand.
TTGTGCCATATTAAATGACCACCACAACTATTTACTAGTTGACTGTATTACCGGACTTCTGTAAACAGGGGGACTCCATTGGTTGATCTGTTGTTTTCCCTGATCGTGACCTCAAGATCCAGTTTCCCCATGAATTCACTGTCTTGACGTACAACTGCATCCAGTCTTAAGGGTGCTGGAGGAGATGAGATGTGTCTCCGGTTATAAATTTGTCGTCTTTTCCGACTCACTGAGTGCTTTTACATATCTACAGCACTCGTACACAGCAGCTAAAATAGTGAAGAATATTCAGGATGAGCCCCTCCACCAACAAAGGGTGGGGAAGGAGGTGTCTTGGTACCATGGCACAAGGGCATTAAGGGTTACGAAATGGCAGATATAGCAGCTAAGGAGACATGTCGCGAACATCAGAACTTTAGTGTTCCATTCTCCTACATGCTATCACCTCACTGTTATGGTGCAGACTCGTACGTTTATGCTAAGAATAGTGGCTGGAAGTCGCATAGTAAAATCCACAAGGCGGCGGTGATTTACCTCCTTCCAGCCTTAAAAACGGCAAGAGTCCATTCTCACTCTTCTTCGCATGGGGTGGAGTCCTATCACGCATGGCTTCTTGCTCCGGAGAGAGAGATCCCTCCAATGTGAGGTGCTTCTGGCGTGCAGATCACGGTGCGCCATATTTTGGCAAACTGTGTGTTGTTTTCAGACCAGAGGACATACGCTCACTCGCCGACAGATTTGTCCTCTAGGTTAATTGACAATCAAACGAATGTGGTACGGCTCTTAAGGTTTTGTGAATTGTGCGACTTGTTCCCTACATTTTTAAGGTAAGTTTTTAATGTGGTAGTAGGGTGGTTGTCTCACCCGTGCTTGTTGTAAGTGGTTAGGCAATCACATTCCCTGTGTAGTTATTTCAGCTCTTCTCTTGCATTACTTGTTTTAATTGCCAGTGTTAGCACATTTCACCGATGATTCTATGTTATCTTAAGAGATGTGAGATAATGTGATTGTGCAGAAGACCGTGGGGTGAAATTCGGAGTGATTTAGTGTAATTCTGTAGGACTTACGCCTCCTTGTTTTACTATCTTTTTAGCCATTTTAACTACATTCGTTGTACGAATTTTCGTATGGGCGCTGACAACCTGCTGTTGAGTGTCCATTAATAGCAAACCCACACACAAGAAACAAATCGTGTCTTTTTCCAGCAACATCTGATGGAACAGAACCGAATTCTGCTGTCCAGCATTCCCACTGGCCGAAGCAGTTCGAGGCTCTCCACCCGCGGCGAGGTAGGCTCATATTTCCTTGTTCTGGCAAAGATACATCGTTCTAGTAGAAAAAGCTGAGGCGTGACTGAATGTCTCTGGCCAAAGAAGTGACGTATACCAGCGTGGAACAATCCTGCGTTTCCTGAGAGGCCCACATTGCAAAACCAGCCATTACCATAAAATGCAATCTGCTCCACTGAGAAGGTTAACGCTTGGGTACTGGACAAGCAACAGATGATACCTAACGCCAGAGAAAAGTTAGCTCGTCCACCATGGAAACGTCATCAGTCGCCTCCACAGGACAGGGTGTTAGTCTCCCCAACTTGTTCATGCGACTCAACACTGGGAATCACACATTCGTCTCGAATGAGTAGCACGATGGCCAGCAAGTACCTTTGCGGAAGTTCTTAAGGTAGAGTTGGTGAGATAGGGATAGACCGAGAGACAGAGAGGGTAGGAGGGGGCGCGTTGAGAACTAGATGTTTTTGGGTAACCAAGGATGTCTGATGAAAGGGCATAAAAACAAGCCTGCTTGTAAAAATCCACCTTCAAAATTAATGTAGTTTCAAGTGATAAATGAAAACAAAATAAAAAACACACGTTTTAGTTTACAGACCTGAAATAGGAGAAAACTTTCTAGGACAGTTTTAGAGAAATAAATCGTGACCTACTTGAAGCTGCACATACGTGTCGAAACTTACTTCGATGAGCAGAAGAAATAAATATATTATGTTTTTCAGAATACGGAGTTCTGAAAACCCAAATTTTGTGTGAGGTTAAATCGAAGGGCAACTCACGCTTCTAATATAATTATCAGGAATCTGACATATTTTGCACTCGTCGGTAAAGAAAACAAACACGCATGATCCAGGTATCATTTCACGTGTTCCCTCGTCCACCTTCTTCACCGTACATAGCGCTGGGGTTAATAATGGACTCCTAGAGGCAAAATTAGTTGGGCAGTTACCATTACGTACTGTCTGCGTCGACACTGTTCCCATCCTCTCCACTCCATCCCAGTTCCCATGAAAACGGCAGCAAACAGTTCTATTGTATTCTCCGCAATATACCTAGTCGCCGACTGTACCTTAACGCTGTGAGGAAGAGCTTCCAATGTTTTTGATCTCACGACAGCGTTTGAACGTTCAACAGTTTTCGACAGTGGTGATCATTAAATCTAAATATCGCTCAAGTCTTCAGAACATCTATTGTGCTATGAAACATTAAGCCACGTTTAGAGATATTGTGCCAGAATAAGCAGTCTCATCCATCGCGTTTAAGGAAAATTCATCTTTTCCAACTTTCAATACGATAGTCATCACTTTATTCAAATCATATGGAATAAATTAACCATCAGACCTTTAACTAAATTAGTATCAACTTCTTTTTGTACGTTTCCACTGTTGCTGTTTTAATTCACCATTTTAATCGTACTTTGTTAGCTGCCAGTGATTAAAAACTAACAATGAAATTGAAATGTCCCATAAAATTGCCTTGATACAAATGCTAGTGTAGTGGAGGTCATTATAAAGGTAAGGTTCCCTCTAAAGTAGTAGTACAACGTCTGAAAAGCTTACATGCATCGAGTTTGTTATGATAGTAGTAGATACGTACAAGACCTAAACAGTCATGAAGGAATTAAATAGTGCCTTTCATAACTAGAGTAGCAAAATAATATGTCTGCATTTCCTGGATGAAAATTGGTACAAAAGCACTCAGTGTCCTGTTGTGTTATTTCACTGCTAGTAATCTACATCTACATCCAAACTCCGCAAGCCACCTGGAGGTGTGTGGCGGAGGGTACTTTGAGTATCTCTATCGGTTCTCCCTTCTATTACAGTCTCTTATTGTTCGTGGAAAGAAAGAGTGTCGGTATGCCTTTGTGTGGGCTCTAATCTCTCTGATTTTATCCCCATGGTCTCTTCGCGAGACATACATAGGAGGGAGCAATATACTGTTTGACTCCTCGGTGAAGGTATGTTCTCGAAACTTCAACAAAAGCCCTAACCGGAGTACTGAGCGTCTCTCCTGCAGGGTCTTCCACTGGAGTTTATCTGTCATCTCCGTAACGCTTTCGCGATATTAATTGATCCTGTAACGAAGCGCGCTGCTCTCCGTTGGATCTTCTCTCTCACTTCTATCAACCCTATCTGGTACGGATCCCACACTGGTAAGCAATATTCGAGCAGTGTGCGAACAAGTGTACTGTAACCTACTTCATTTGTTTTCGGATTGCATTTCCGTAGGATTCTTCCAATGAATCTCAGTCTGGCATCTGCTTTACCGACGATCAACTTTATATGATCATTCCATTTTAAATCACTCCTAATGCCTACTCCCAGATAATTTATGGAATTAACTGCTTCCAGTTGCTGACCTGCTATATTGTAGCTAAATGATAAAGGATCTTTCTTTCTATGTATTCGCAGCACTGTACACTTGTCTACATTGAGATTCAATTGCCATTCCCTGCACCATGTGTCAATTCGTTGCAGATCCTTCTGCATTTCAGTACAATTTTCCATTGTTACAACCTCTCGATATACTACAGCATCATCCGCAAAAAGCCTCAGTGAACTTCCGATGCTATCCAAGAGGTCATTTATGTATACTGTGAATAGCAACGGTCCTACGACACTCCCCTGCAGCACACCTGAAATCACTCTTACTTCGGAAGACTTCTCTCCATTGAGAATGACATGCTGCGTTCTCTTATCTAGGAACTCTTCGATCCAATCACACAGTTGGTCTGATAGTCCATATGCTCTTACTTTGTTCATTAAACGACTGTGGGGAACTGTATCGAACGCCTTGCGGAAGTCAAGAAACACGACATCTACCTGTGAACTCGTGTCTATGGCCCTCTGAGTCTCGTGGACGAATAGCGCGAGCTGGGTTTCACACGATCGTCTTTATCGAAACCCATACTGATTCCTACAGAGTAGATTTCTAGTCTCCAGAAAAGTTATTATACTCGAACATAATACGTGTTCCAAAATTCTACAACTGATCGACGTTAGCGATATAGGCCTATAATTCTGCACATCTGTTAGACGTCCCTTCTTGAAAATGGGGATGACCTGTGCCCTTTTCCAACCTTTGGAACGCTACGCTCTTCTAGAGACCTACGGTACACCGCTGCAAGAAGGGGGGCAAGTTCCTTCGCATATCTGTGTAAAATCGAACTGGTATCCCATCAGGTCCAGCGGCCTTTCCTCTTTTGAGCGATTTTAATTGTTTCTCTATCCCTCTGTCATCTATTTCGATATCTACCATTTTGTCATCTGTGCGACAATCTAGAGAAGGAACTACAGTGCAGTATTCCTCCGTGAAACAGCTTTGGAAAAAAGCATTTAGTATTTCGACGTTTAGTCTGTCATCCTCTGTTTCAGTACCATTTTGGTCACAGAGTGTCTGGACATTTTGTTCTGATCCACCTACCGCTTTGACATAAGACCAAAATTTCTTAGGATTTTCTGCCAAGTCAGTACATAGGACTTCACTTTCGAATTCATTGAACGCCTCTCGCATAGCCCTCCTCACACTACATTTCGCTTCGCGTAATGTTTGTTTGTCTGCAAGGCTTTGGCTACGTTTATGTTTGCTGTGAAGTTCCCTTTGCTTCCGCAGCAGTTTTCTAACTCGGCTGTTGTACCACGGTGGCTCTTTTCCATCTCTTACGGTCTTGCTTGGCACATACTCTTCTAATGCATATTGTACGATGGTTTTGTTGTCCACTCACCCTCAACACTATCTGTACTTGAGACAAAACTTTTGCGTTGAGCCGTCAAGTACTCTGAAATCTGCTTTTTGTCACTTTTGCTAAACAGAAAAATCTTCCTACCTTTTTTAATATTTCTATTTACGGCTGAAATCATCGATGCAGTAACCGCTTTATGATGGCTGATTCCCTGCTCTGCGTGAACTGTTTCAAATAGTTCGGGTCTGTTAGTCACCAGAAGGTCTAGTATGTTATTGCCACAAGACGGTTCTCTGTGTAGCTGCACAAGGCAGTTTTCAGGTAATGCAATTAAAAAAATTTCACTGGATTCTTTGTCCCTGGCACCCATTATAATCGTTTGAGTCTCCCAGTCTATAATCGGCAAATTAAAATCTCCACCCAGAACTATAACATGGTCGGGTATCTACTCGAAATGTTTCCCAATTTATCCTTCAGGTGCTCCACGTAATCACCTCAAAAATTCTCTTCGGCACAGATTTTTAAGGTTTATAATTCTTACAGTGGAATTGTTGCCCGCTCTTCTCGTATGGATGTTTTTCACCTCACATACGGCCCCAAATTGCCTTCCATTGCGATAAATACGCTTTGCAAGTATTTCTCGAAAGTATTCTACGTGGTTCAAACCCGTACTAGCGCAAGCCAGGATAAGATATCGATATCTCTATCTTCAAAACACTTTTTGGGTGTTCCAGAAACATTCACAGATGTATTATCTTGTAACATTACACCTGCATTTCTAGGTCCTTATACATTCTAATCAGTTCTGTCTCTAGCATCTCAGTGTACATGTTACAGTTCATTCTAGTGCTCAGCCAGGCGGTGGGCGACTTACTTTTAGCGCAGAAGGTTGCCCGAATTATAGCACTTCCACCACTAAAATTTCTGCTCCGTTCCCAGATCATGCCAGTAACGCTAACTTCTTCGCATCACTGAGGATCACTTCCCCATTGTGGTCTCCATGACATATGTGTTTCAGCCCACTTCGAAGTGGCCTGTTTATATTTAGGTATTAGAGCAAAAAAAAATGTTCAAATGGCTCCGAGCACTATGGGACTTAATTCCTGAGGTCATCAGTCCCCTAGAACTTAGAACTACGTAAACCTAACTAACCTAAGGACATCACACACACCCATGCCCGAAGCAGGATTCGAACCTGCGACCGTTGCGGTCGCGCAGTTCCAGCTATTACTGCGCCAGTATCTACCAAAAGAACACACGTCACATAGTGACTGTTATGCGACCATATTACTTCCTCAAAGCAGCTATTATTTTTTATCTTCTGCACTATTCTACCAGAAGAGAATGACTACACAGTAGTATGAACACCGCAAAACTCACACAGAGGAAATGTGACTTCACATACGTAGAATGCACCTCTTAATGTATCAAAAACATCAAACACGATTGTGGTTTGCATAAGAATGTCTTGAGCAGACCAAGTACTCATGGAAACAAACTTATTTCTGAAGACAACGTACAAGTTGAGATAAAAAAACATAATACATACTCATGCAGCACATCCATGACATTTTAGTTGTACACACATATAATACGCGTTTAACATACCGGGTGATCAAAAAGTCAGTACAAATTTGAAAACTGAATAAATCACGGAATAATGTAGATAGAAAGGTAAAAATTGACACTCATGCTTGGACTGACATGGGGTTTTATTAGAGCCAAAAAAATACCAAAGTTCAAATAATGTCCGACAGATGGCGCTTCATATGATCAGAATAGCAATAATTAGCATAACAAAGTTAAGACAAAGCAAAGATGATGTTCTTTACAGGAAATGCTCAATGTGTCCACCATCATTCCTCAACAGTACATGTAGTCGAGGAATAATGTTGGCCGGCCGGAGTGGCCGTGCGGTTCTAGGCGCTACAGTCTGGAACCGCGAGACCGCTACGGTCGCAGGTTCGAATCCTGTCTCGGGCATGGATGTGTGTGATGTCCTTAGGTTCGTTAGGTTTAAGTAGTTCTAAGTTCTAGGGAACTGGTGACCTCAGAAATTAAGTCCCATAGTGCCATTTGAACCATTTGAATAATGTTGTGAACAGCACTGTAAAGCATGTCCGGAGTTATGGTGAGGCATTGGCATCGGATGTTGTCTTTCAGCATCCCCGGTCGATCACGATACACTTGCGACTTCAGGTAACCTCAAAGCCAATAATCGCACGGACTGAGGTCTGGGGACCTGGGAGGCCAAGTATGACGAAAGTGGCGGCTGAGCACACGATCATCGCCAAACGACCCGCGCGAGGGATCTTTCACGCGCCATCTGTCGGATATTTTGTTAACTTTGTTTTTTTTGTTGTTGTTGTAATAAAACCCCACGTCATTCCAAGCATGTGTGTCAATTTTTACCTCTCTATCTACATTATTCCGTGGTTTAAGTTTACAAATTTATACTGACTCTTTGATCACCCCGTATATTTTGTTTATATTATTCAGAAATGTTTGAAACGAAAAAGAGAAGTGTGGATTGGTTGTAGTAGCAGAGACTGTATTCGATTTGTAGATGACAGTGATATTGACAGAGATGGGAAGAACAATGTTTGAAAAGTTAAAAGAATTAAATGAGACGTGCGAGGAATTCGGAATGAGAATTAATAAGAAAAGGGCAAAATATAGTGAGGATAAGAAGACACAGAACAAGTTAGCTGTTTGAAACACCTGACAAGCATAATTACAGAAGACATGAGGTGAAAAAAAGGAGGTGAAAACACCTGTAGCAATTGGCAATTAGGCATTTAATAGGAAGATGACGTTTCTATGTGGGTGCTTGGACAGGGACCTGAGGCAGACGCTAGCAAAGTGTTTTATATGGAGCGTGGTACTATACGAAACTGAGACACTGACACTGAGGAAAGAGGAAGAACGAAGAAGAGAAACATTTGAGATGTGCATTTGAAGGAGGAAGGAAGAGATAAAATGAGTAAACAAAAGAGAAGGGTGGGGGCAGAGAGAGAAATTTTAAAGGTAATCAGGAAGAGGATACACAACTGGCTTGGACACTGGATGAGATGAGATTGTTTACTGATGGGTGCTATGGAAGGAACAGTGAACGGAAGAAGAGGATGATGATGATGCAGAAGACACGACATGGTGGATAATACAAGGATGGAAAACAATTATGAGAAAATGAAGAGAGCAGCAAACGACAGGACTACATGGAGAGATAAATGTGAAGATCTGCCTCCCAGCACAACACTGATGACGATGACTCACGTAGTATATCGTTTAGCGCGACGATAAATGAATTACCAGAAAAATTACGCGAGTAAAATGAATTTAACGTTGACTGATGCACTGTAACACAGAAAATAGCATTACAGTTTAGAGGCAAAAAACAGAGCTCCTGTATTGGCGTAATTTCCACCCTCAGTTTACTGAATTAAAGACTCTGTCTTTAATTTATTTCGTAAACACTGCTACTTTGTTAGCCACTAACCTTTATTTGCAAACGGCAGCGCTTTGTTATTTCTGCTCTGTTTTCGTCACTCAGATCTTTAATTTATTTTGCTGACGTAGATTCGTGAGCAATCGACAGAGGGACACCTGCCTCTTTGCTTGCAAGCCCATTTGCCCTGATGACAGCGGTACCATCTCGCGTGGTAGGGTCCACAAGACAATGACGGCGTTGGTGACCCATCCTGATTCAGAAAGCGATTGGTCGAGCTTGGTCCAAAGCGAACACAAATCGCCCCATGTCGTCCTTCGTGTACTGGATAGGACGGACGTCAGCTGATGCCCTCACAACCACTGTGTCCCTGGATTATTTTTCAAACCACTCCAACTCATCAGTGGTTCGGTAACCCTCGTCTGTAAGCGATTTAATTCCCCATCTTTGCATAGTCTGAGGTAGTGTTTGTAATGAAACTGGACCCCCACGAAAGGTGTCTGTCAATTCAGCATTTTCGTTTTCCTCGCATTATATCTCGTTTTCTGGGGGCCGCGATGCTTATATTTCCTATATTCTATTCAGTATGCTCTAACTAGTTTCGATCAATCGATACATGCTCTGTAGCAACCTCTTTGGTTGGTCGCTGTGACAGTTTCAGGTCTTTGGCGTGTCGGTTGGTTCTCGTCCAATTCTACTATGTGGGCTTCCTTGTTTGAAGGGGATTCCGCCATTTTGTTGTATTCTGTCTCTCCCGTTCTATTCGTTTATTTGTTCTCACTCTGAATGGACAAGCATTAAGGGCTTTGTTATGTTTTATGACGTGGAAACGAAGACTGTCTTGTTCCGCTATGTTCGTACTACAGAGAAGATATTACAAGGTGCACGGACTGGCTGAGAGTACTACAATTTATTTTCTGTTGTGAGGTTCAGTTTTCGAGGCGAAGTAGTTTGGCACTATTTAGTGACGGATAGTCCACAAGCAGGTACCGGGTCACGTGCTTCTGAACAAGCAAATGGGGGCTCATAGGCCGTTTTGTTTAACTGTAGAGAAGCTGGTTAATGCACCTCTCATGGATTATATTGCTTTGTGATAATGAAAATTTAAACACATTTATCTCTTCAGAAGTATGAAGATTAACTTTCCCAATCAGATAGAATTATATGTTAAGGCGATGTTCTTCTCCTTGTACTTTCAAATCTTGGAATTGTAGGCTGAACTGTATCTACTGGACTGTGAAGTTATCTGTTTTCAATTATTCTCAGTATAATGCCATCTTATCATATTACATGTACAGCAGCACACTATAAGCAAAAGTCTAACACATGTTCAGCGTAATCCATTGCCTTTACGAATTGATACATTCAATGCGTAATATATACAACAAAAAAAGTTTTGCATCACCTCGGTTCCGAGAGTTCCAGAACCTGTACAGTAAGCTGGAATACAGTTCAACATAAACATCATTGCCGCCCTTTTTATTGCTCATGAAAACCACACATTGCATGTTGTAACACTATATAGCGAGACCTCCAGAGGTAGTGATCTACATTGCTGTACACGACCTCTTCCACTGATGAATGTCTGTATTTGTCCTGGCACACTATCCACAAGTTCATCAAGCAATGTTGGTCTAGATTGTCCCACTCCTCAACGGCGGTGCGGCGTGGATGCCTCAGAGTGGTTGGTGGGTCACGTCGTCCATAAACAGCCCTCTTCAATCTATCTAAGGCATGTCCGGTAGGGTTCATGTCTGGAGAACTTGCTGGCCACTCTAGTCGAACGATGTCGTTATCCTGAAGGAAGTGATTCACGAGATGTGCACGACTGGTGTGTGAATTGTCGTCCCTGAAGACGAGTGTCTCGCTAATATGCTGCCGATGTGGATGCATTATCGGTCGGAGGATGGCATTCACGTGTCGTACAGCCATTACGGCGCCTTCCATGACCACCAGCGGCGTATTTCGGCTCCACATAATGCCACTCCAAACCAGCAGGGAACATCCACCTTGCTGCACTCGCTGGACAGTTTCTCTAAGGCGTTCAGCCTGACTGGGGTGCCTCCAAACACGTCTCCGACGATTGTCTGGTCGAAGGCATATGTGACACTCATCGGTGAAGACAACGTGATGCCAATCCTGAGCGGTCCATTCGGCATGTTGTTGGACCCATCCGTACTGCGGTGCATGGTGTTGTTGCAAAGATGGAGCTCGCCATGGACATCGGGAGTAATGCTGCGCCTCATGCAGCCTATAGTGCACAGTTTGAGTCGTAACACGACGTCCTGTGGCTGCAAAAATAGGATTATTCAACATAGCGGCGTTGCTGTCAGGGTTCATCCGAGCCATAATCCGTAGGTAGCGGTCATCCACTGCAGTAGTAGCCCTTGGGCGGCCTGAGCGAGGCATGGCATCGACAGTTCCTGTCTCTCTGTATCTCCTCCATGTCCGAACAACATCGCCTTGGTTCACTCCGAGAGGCCTGGACACTTCCCTTGTTGAGAGCCCCTTCTGGCACAATGTTACAATGCGGACGCGATCGAACCGCGGTATTGTCTAGGCATTGTAGAACTGCAGACAACAAGCGCCGTGTACCTCCTTCCTGGTGGAATGACTGGAACTGATCAACCGGTCAGCCCCATCCGTCTAATAGGCGCTGGTCATACATGGTTGTTTACATGTTTGAGTGGGTTTAGCGACATCTCTGACAAGGGAACCTCCCCATCGCACCCCCCTCAGATTTAGTTATAAGTTGGCACAGTGGATAGGCCTTGAAAAACTGAACACAGATCAATCGAGAAAACAGGAAGAAGTTGGTGGAACTATGAAAAAAATAAGCAAAATATACAAACTGAGTAGTCCATGTGTCTCATAGGCAACACCAAGGATAGTACGAGCTCAGGAGCGCTGTGGTCCCGTGGTTAGGGTGAGCAGCTGCGGAGTAAGAGGTCCTTGGTTCTAGTTTTCCTTCGAGAGAAAAGTTTAATTTTTTATTTTCAGACAATTGTTATCTGTCCGTCCGTCCGTACGATGCGAGGTAAACTGCGCCGTAGTATCGGGCAAGGTAGAAGAATCTTTTTACCCATTCGCCAAGTGTACAAGTTAGGTGGGTCGACAACGTATTACTGTCATGTGACGCACATGGCGTCGCCAGTGTCGTATAGAATGTATCAGACATGTTTCCTTGTTGAGGAATCGGTTGACCTATGGCCTTGCGATCAAATGTTTTCGGTTCCCATTGGAGAGGCACGTCCGTTCGTCTACTAATCGCACGGTTTTGCGGTGCGGTCTCAAAACATAGACACTACACTTATTACAGTGAACAGAGACGACAATGAACAAACGGACAGATAATAACTTTGCGAAAATAAAGAAAAAGAAGTTTTCACTCGAGGGAAGACTTGAACCTAGGACCTTTCGTTCCGCAGCTGCTCGCGCTAACCACGGGACCACGGCGCTCCTAAGCCCGTTTTGTCATTGATGTTGCATAAGTTGTGCATGGACTACTCAGTTTGTATATTTTGCTTATTTTTTTCATAGTTCCACACAACTTCTTCCTGTTTTCTCGATTGATCTGTGTTCAGTTTTTCAAGGCCTATCCACTATGCCAACTTATAACTAAATTTGAGGGGGGTGCGATGGGGAGGTTACCTTGTGAGTAGTCGAAGGGACTGTGTTTGTGATACAACATCCACAGTCAACGTCTATCTTCAGGAGTTCTCGGAACCGGGGTGATGCGAAACTGAAGGTATCAGATAAACAGACCTGTTGCTTTCCGTTGTACTAACTTTATAGAAGCATGTGTGCTGTGTGACTGTTTTCTATTTGACTAACGAATCTCATCGCATTTCCAGTTCTTTTTTGTGTGGTTAGATTGTACTTTCTGCATATCTTGAAAATGTGAGGACTAGTCATCACTACTGTGGGAGTAGTACTCCATGTTTTTCTAAGCAAACACACATCTTTCACCCTTCTACCAGAAGTGACGCAGTTTACAAAATAATTTGGTAAAACAATAAAAATCTCCTCCATTTCCAGTCTCAGTCCTGTGACTCCATCTTGCAAATGGCGCGGAAAGAGGAAGGGAAAGATTACCAAACGGTCAGGATGCAAACTGAGTCCATCTGCCTACAGAAAGGAGAACACAACAAGGGTCACTTCTTACGGTTATGTGTGACTGGCAGCCAGCTACCTGACAGCTGGAAGAGGAGTATCAGTTCTCAGTGACTGGGAGAACACACGAAGCCAGTGGAGTAAACGAAGAAAATAAATTAATTTGGGACTCAAAACATGTATTTTCTTTGGAACTAACTTCCTACCTTCTTCAATTCACAACTTGAACTGAGTATCCGAAAGATCGTACCATCCCGTGTAATAGATCAGAATATGCAATTTACCAGGAACTAGGGTTCTGTGTGGTCCCAACATCTGCAGTCAGAATGAGTCTGATCGTCGTCAGATCGCCTGGAAACTTAAAATTAAAATGAAATGCTTTCTAGGTACTTCAGATTTAAACCCTTTACAAATGATAAATATCCAGAGTTAGAGATACGTTTGGGTAAAGATGAAATTTTGGTTTTGACGGTAGGTTCAAATGGCTCTGAGCACTATGAGACTTAACTTCTGAGGTCATCAGTCCACTAGAACTTAGAACTACTTAAACCTAACAAACATAAGGACATCGCACACATCTATGCCCCAGGCAGGATTCGAACTTGCGACCGTAGCGGAAGCACGGTTCCAGACTCTAGCGCCTAGAACCGCTCGGTCATCCTGGCCGGCTTATGACGGTAGGGTTGTTGCGTTGTTTGGGGAAGGAGACCAGACAGCGGGGTCATCGGTCTCATTGGATTCGTCAAAGAAGGGGAAGGAAGTCGGCCGTGCCCTTTCAATGGAACCATCCCGACATTTGCCTGGAGTGATTTAGGGAAATCACGGGAAACCTAAATCAGGATGGCCGGACGCGGGATTGAACCGTCGTCCTCCCGAATGCGAGTCCAGTGTCTAAACACTGCGCCATCTTGCTCGGTTTTTGACGGTAGGGAAAAGTGTTGTATCCTGGAGCACTTTTCAGACTTTCGGCTGTATTGGCTCCTGTAATACAAGTTTAACACATTTTATTATTCCATTTTCCTATGACCGCATTCAGGTTTTGTCTACTGCAGTCTATTTTTGAAATTACGAAAATTAGTCTGGGGAATTAATGTTTTTTTTTTTCATATATGGACCAATGTTCCAAGGTACTAGACTGTCATGTTCTTGGAACCAATATTCTATTGAAATGTAAAAGCGTTGTAGTCGAGAATATCTACTCAAATCTGTATTTAACGTTCTATCTATTACACTATTATTCTACCAAATCTCATTAATCACTATCTAAGGTAGCAGGGTAATTTTTACCACCTAACATGTAAATTTCCTCCTTAGTTCGACTCTACTCGTTAAGCCGATCCGTTTGATATGTCACAAGCCATAATTTGAACGCGATCAGGTAATTTGTATAGTACAAATGGTAATAAGAACACCTATGGCTTTCATGTACACGGTCCTAACAATCCTACCTGCTCAGCATGCAGAAAAAGACGTAAAATATTTTGGTAGCAAAGTGGAAGTGAAGAGAAAGAGGTTTGCCAGTTGACAAAGCAGAAGCGCGACAGGGAAATACACTTAGCGAGCCATACAGAGCGACCCTTGCAGCAGGGAGGCCAATTAGTGGACAATGGACATGGCTCTTGGACTTGCGCGAGACGAAAACCAAAATTCAGCAAAACAGGCCTTCTGTAAACAATAAAATGACGTGTTAATACTGTGGGCAGGGCATGTGCTTCACGTGCTGAGCACTTGGCCTCGTGGAGCTTTTAAGGCAAAAGGGGATCCCCGGATGCTGGTTGGTCATGAAGAAGCCAGGATATGCAGGAGTTTGTTTCGGAGATTTCTATTGGTCGAGCATGCCTATTGGCCGATACCAGTCGTGGAAAGAAGCGAAGCTGCGGTAGAGTGAGAGAATTTAGCGTCAGTATAGTCAGTTACGTAGGGATAATTGGAGTCACTCTCTCTCTGGAGGTGTCGTGTGATGCGTGTTGCACGGAGCACTTAATGCTCTGTGGCGTGGCGACATCGAGATATTTTTCTGTTAACGCTTTCTTGATTCACGAAGCTCTGTGTGAGCCGAATTTGTGCGGGATTTCTCGTACGGTATATGTGGTGTCACCGCCAGACACCACACTTGCTAGGTGGTAGCCTTTTAAATCGGCCGCGGTCCGGTAGTATACGTCGGACCTGCGTGTCGCCACTGTCAGTGATCGCAGACCGAGCGCCACCACACGGCAGGTCTAGACAGACGTACTAGCACTCGCCCCAGTTGTACAGACGACTTTGCCAGAAGGGGATCACTGACAATTACGCTCTCAATTGCCGAGACGATAGTTAGCCTAGCCTTCAGCTACATTTGCTACGACCTAGCAAGGCGCCGTATTCAATTGCTAATTAATATTATGAAGCATGTATCATCAAGAGCGATGTTCTGCAATTATGGATTAAAGTTAAGTATTCCAGAATCTACGTACTTTTCTTTATAGCATTCATTACTTATACTGTTTCAGACCTCACGCCAGCCTGCGAGAGTTTAAGCGCGTGCCTTTCGGCTTCCTCCCATTGTGTCTAGGCTGTCTTGCCTAGGCACAACAGTATATCTCCGTAGTGCACGACACGAGAAGAGCTGTTGACACTCTTGTGTGAATTTGTGAGGGGAGCATTGTGCACGTCGTCCAACGATGGCGAGTGTACAATGCCATTTGTCCCAGCTAGGGGCGCATACAGTATTCCGCTTCATGGAAACATAGGGAAGTTTTAGACTGTTAAATTGAGTCAGAGGCTAGCACAGTTTTGTAAGTGAACAGGTACGAGAAGCGACGCACGCAACAACCGACCATAGCCTATATTATCGCCGCATTGTGCAAAAGGCTACTGACGCATTGCTCAGGCGTTAAATGTTGAAGTAAGCAGCGTGCTTTCATTTCAGGCCAGCACTATAGTTGAGTAATTTCTCGCATTCCCTCATAATTATGTCAGTAACGTAATTCATGAGGTTTAAATTGGAGAAAATGATCCGGCTGATAGGAATTATTGCCCAGCTATTGTAGTTTAGTTTATATTGTCACGGTATATAATTTTGGTTTTGATAGCAATGTCAGTTGACATACTTTTAGCAGATTTTCCGTATTAAGTTGCTAGTGACCTTAATCAATATTTTCCGTGTTAAATGTTCTATGGGATCTTTCTAGTTTGCATAGGATTTTTCTAAGATTATAATTTCTTCATCTTGAACCGAAATGGGTGTGGTACATCATGTAATCAATTGTTTTGTATAAGGAATAGATTGTTGTTTGTCCTACAGTAGAGTCCCCATCCCCCCCCCCCCCCACCCATCCACCCACCCACCCACTTACTCACTGACATACGTTGGCAAGTTCATTAACTGTTATTTCATCTTAGATTAGTTTTATTACTTTCTGTTTACAGCCTCTCTTTAAGAAATGGTCACATTATAAAATATGATATTTCCTAATGTTGGAATTGGGAACATACATGTATTAGCTCTTTTGGAAAGTTGTTTGAAAAAAGCTGACATAAATGCAGCTGAAAACTTTTGTAATAATTAATAGGCCTCATACAATTATTTTTAGTTCTTTTACGTTCCGGACAGCAAGCATTCTTCTGATGTCTAGCAGTCTGTGTGGCTGGGATCTCCACACCTGGCAGGGCCTGGGTTCACGGGCGTAGGACTTAATTTTTATTTTCAGAGCATTCCTTGCTCCCTCAGTGGGGGGACAGATCGCACCAAATCAGCACCGACTCATTAGAAAGAAATGAAATTAAACTAGGCCTAAGTAGAAGCATTATCAGAAACCAATTACAAGTGAAATGAACTTTGAAACAGAAGTTATTTAAAACTAACACAGATTTCCATTTTTCAGACAGGTAAAATTGTTGAGATATTAAAAAATTCGCTTCATCTGCAAATGTGTTATATTCTGTGTAGACGACATTCCTTCATATCGTACAAGGTGGTGCATGACCCATTACGTACGCCTTAACTGTCCACACATTACGTAACTATTCTTAAAAAATTATAGAATTGGCTCATCATACAATTGTGTAACTGAAGAATTAACAATATCTTCCAGATGCATTTAATGTATTAAGCAACACTTGATTGTGTAGGGCTCAAAATATTTACCAACACAGCATAGAACACAACCAAGTGTCTCACAACAACAATAACAGTATAAAATACTGAACACTGATTATATGGGTCTCTTGTATGCATTTCTTAATGTAATTCTATAATCAGCCACTAGACTGTAACACCGACCAGAAAATATCATCCGCTCCCGAGTACACTAGCTCAAGGTACAGCACTCAAAACGTGATAGATGCATAAAATTGAAGACATTTTGAAGGTAAAAGAGAAACAAAAATTTTGAAATAGGTATCTATACCAGACAGTAGCGGATACATATGGCGGGCACGCGGGGTGCGCTTTCCCCTCCCCCCCCCCCCTCCTCCCACCTTTGCGAAGCCACCCACATTGCCACTCGTGCCACCCCGACCCCACCAGTCAGCCCGCACGCTATTCCTTCGTTTCTTTCGTCAATCGACTCGACTGAATCGAGTAGTTGTACTTTCCTATATAGCACACGCGTCCACTTCATCGAATTCTATACGTTTCTGTCTGGCACATAGATAGCAAACACATAGCTACGAGAAAAGTCGCGGTCATTCTAGTGATCTCGATACGTTGTTTCGTCTGGCATTTGTTCGAGAAAAGTTGCGGATATTCTACTGTTTTCTTTTTCAGAGAACCTTCGATACAACCGAGCGAGGTGGCGCAGTGGTTAGCACACTGGACTCGCATTCGGGAGGACGACGGTTCAATCCCATCTCCAGCCATCCTGATTTAGGTTTTCCGTGATTTCCCTAAATCGTTTCAGGTAAATGCCGGGATGGTTCCTTTGAAAGGGCACGGCCGATTTCCTTCCCAATCCTTCCCTAACCCGAGCTTGCGCTCCGTCTCTAATGACCTCGCTGTCGACGGGACGTTAAACACTAACCACCACCACCACCTTCGATACGTAGCGTCATAAATACGGACTATTCGCCGAATAAGAAGCTAGTTTACATTCAGAAACAGATATATTAAGACTGAAGAATTACTAAGTAAAAAGTCATAGTTGTAGCGAGTGCAAGTGTGAAGATTACTCAAGAGTGAGGCGATGTAATTAATCAATTTGACAGGAAGAATAGGAGCATAGAATTCATCGTTTAAGGAAGAGAACCACATTTGTAACTTTTTTATATCATAAGATGGAATTGTCTTGTATATGTTTATAATCAGTTTAAATAAAACTTCCTTAAACTTTGTATGTGACTTGATTATTTTTATTACGGTAAAAGTAAAGGTATCTCAAGATATCTGTAGCGCCCCCTCCTTGAGGTTTTCAAAAATGGTTCAAATGACTCTGAGCACTATGGGACTTAACATCTATGGTCATCAGTCCCCTAGAACTTAGAACTACTTAAACCTAACTAACCTAAGGACATCACACAACACCCAGTCATCACGAGGCAGGGAAAATCCCTGACCCCGCCGGATTCGAACCCGGGAACCCGGGCGCGGTCTTGAGGTTTTGCTGCATCTACCACAGATACTAGATGGAGCTTTCTTTCACAAAAAGGTAATAAACCGCGTAAGAGAATTTTAATCTAGCTCTGAATAAATCTCTCTTGTTTCACAACTGAATGCAAAAGCCTGCGATACACACATATTTACTGTTCTGCAGCAACAAACAAAGACAACAGGAAAAATCGAGAAAAATTAGAGGCATTCCGGGATATTTTGGAAACTGTAATATCTAGAATCGCAGAGCAGAATGTTGAAATACTACTAGATGACTTCAGCACACCAAAAGGTAAAAAATAAAGACTACGAACAACAGTGGGATACTATCCGGAACGCAAAAGAACCAAAAGTAATTCTATGAAGCCGATTAATTACTACAAAAGTTTTCAACTGCATTTATGTCAGCTTTTTTCAAATAACTTTCCAAAAGAGCTAATACATGGATGTTCCCAATTCCAACTTCAGGAAAAATCATATTTTATCATGTGACCATTTCTAAAAGAGTGGCTGTAAACAGAAAGTAATAAAACTAATCTAAGATGAAATAACAATTAATAAACTTGCCATCTGGCAAGAGCTATCTATCGAAATAAACACTCTGACAAACAAAACAACTGAGCTAGCCACAAATAAAAAGACAATATGGTGGAATCAAAAACGATAATAGTAAGGTCAGAAAAATGGAGAAAATTGAAAAGTTGCATAAATATTGAACACTATGAGAAATTTAAACCACAAAGGAAGGGAACATCTAGGATAATACAGAGCATCAAAAAATTATTTCATGAAAGTCACAACTCTCTCAAATTTAAGAAAACTTCACAAAATATAATACCAGATCTTTTCATCAGACGTCCAACAACAAAGTAAAAGGCTGCCAAGAATTAAATAGTTCTTTCGTTACTTGACATGGTCAGATTGGAGATAAGCGATCTGTAACTGTTTACGTTTACTGAATTCAGAAAAAATCTTTTATTGGTCAAGACCGTAATTTTTATTGATTACCAGTTTTGGCGAAAGTTGTCAGCCATATACAGATCTGTAATTACACAGAAAATTGCACATAAGGGAAAATAATATATTACAAACTGCCGATACAAAATTCGACGGAGCAAACACATATCACAGAACAAAAAAAATTTTTTTTTGTGTGTGCCGTCGCCAACTGGCAGGACACATCGTCATAAATTTTGTGCAAGCTGCATAGCTCAGTCTTACTATTGCCTCGGCAGCCAGAGACTGTGGTCACGTGTGTGTGTTTCGTTTACATGTGAGAGAGAGAGAGAGAGAGAGAGAGAGAGAGAGAGAGAGAGAGAGAGAGGGGGGGGGGGAGAAAGAGTATGAATGTTGTCTGTTTCCTATGAAGGCCTCGTTGACCAAGAGTTTAGTTTCTGACAGACTTCTTATTGTGCCTATCTGCGACTTAGCATCTCCGCTATATGGTGAGCAGCAACTATGCTTTTCGTAATATTGTCTTATTATACAGTTCAATGAAACACTATTGTATAATTACGTAAAAATATATTTAAATCATGAACACTTGTTATTATACAGTGCCTCATAATAACAAAAGAAATGTTGAGACTACATAATTCTTACCTAAAACTAAGAGATCGTCGCATCTACTGTGAAATAACACTATAGTACATGATCTCCACATGTGCAGAATCAGATCATAATTAACACACTACGCTGGTATAGAGGCATGACATCAGAAACCAATACAGAATTATCTCCCAGTTATATGAAGATGTCTTATGCTCCGGTCAGCTATTGTATTACATAGACTCCACACGCGAGGGGTAACGACACAGTTTATAGAATGAGTTGCCCTTGACACGTAGCGTCGGTGAGCACCAAACTTCAGACTCCGGGCAGACCAGTCCATTTCGGAAATGTTACTGACCTCAAATCAAAGTCTCACGTATGCTACTGTACGACAAGGTGCGTTGCCTCTCCGACCTGTTCCCCTCTGGTCACATCCTTCTGAATTTAGCGTTTTCTTAAGCGCAATAAGAGTACCGTATCCTAACCACGAAAGGCACCCCTATTACTGTACGTCAACTCTACTTCATCGTTGGCACTACACACGACAGGTAACGTTCCCCACGTATTCCCCAATCCCAAACCCTTCTATCGGATTGCAGCGGAGCACAGTGTGATTCGTGACTCCAAATCACTCATTTACAATCCTTCACTGCCCAGTGGCTTCGGTCTTTACAACATGTCAAGCTCCGCGTAGCATTTACTGCGGGAATGTGTGACTTATGGGCAGCAGCTCGACTCTCAACTCCCGACGCACAGTCACTACGCTACCTGGACTCCAGGTAGCACTTCGGACTTCGAGAGAGATTCTTTTCGATGATTTCATGCGATTTTTTTAAACCATGCTGCGCAATGTTCGACGGTCACCGTCCGTCATTACATGAGGTTTACATGGTCTTGGTGTAGCTGAGATTTTTTTCTTAGCGTTTCCACTTCACACTCACATCACAAATAGTCGACTTGGGCAGCTTCAGAAGAGCTGAAATATCTCTATATCACACACACCCACAAAATGGTGCAAATGGCTCTGAGCACTATGGGACTTAACTGCTGAGGTCATCGGTCCCCTAGAACTTAGAACTACTTAAACCTAACTAACCTAAGGACATCACACACATCCATGCCCGAGGCAGGATTCGAACCTGCGACCGTAGCGGTCGCGCGGTTCCAGACTGTAGCGCCTAGAACCACTCGGCCAATTAGGCCGGCTCACACACACACACACACACACACACACACACACACACACACACACACACACACACACACAAAAGAAAGAAAACTACCAAAGCTGATTCTGTCCCACCAGAGAGTCAGGTGTATCAAATTGGTAATAATTTGAAGAAATCCAAACATATAAACAATATTCTCATATTCTCATTATGCATATATATTATGTATTGATATGTACCAGATATTAATTAGTAGAAAGTCTGTTGAGCACCACTTCTAATAAAATCGCAGAACTGTTTCATCATTAACTATGAAACTGACAAGGATTGTTGCCCCCATCCCAATATCTAGCTCAGACTGTGGGTACACCCTTTAGTATCAAAGTCAGAACATCTTGAAAGTCTGGTACCACAAATGATATCGAATGTCCTTATCCCTGAATAATGTATATTAAAATTTAATGGCAGTAATATGTACTGCAGTATTTATGTGTGTGTTCAGGTTTCAGACGTTAACAAGTAAGTCATGTGTATCAGTATTTTAACACAAAACTGTCTACATAAAAGAATAAAATAAAACAAAATTCTGAAACCAAGAATAGCTGGGGAGAAACAAACACAAGAACTGAAAACTATAGCTACATGTAGCAATAGGAATGTACCTCAATATACCCTGTGTACCATATTCAAAATTTATTAAATTGCGATTGAGTGATTCAGGTGTTCCTACCTATGCGTTTTATGCAAGCCACAACACATAAAAATACTGTGCATAAGATTTTCATATTCTCTGACTCACTACGTGCAGACTATCAGTCTTACAGAAAAAATGAAAGGGGCCGTTTAGTAGGAAATTTAATGTACGTGGTTTAATTTCGTACTAAGATATGTTTTCGTGGGAGGTCATAGTTTTCGAATAATTCAAGGAAAACGTGTGGAAGTGATCTCCGGATGCTTTTTTCGTGAGTAACTCGAAAATCGTGGCTTCCAAGTTAAGAATTTAACTGCATTAGATTTCCTACAGAAAGATACTCTTCATTTTTCGGTAGGACCGACACTTTTTACGCAGCGAGCGAGCGAATATGGAAATCTCGCGCGTCATTTTTGAAGCCGTGGTGGTTTGCAAGAACGCATAAGCAGTGACAGCTGAATCATCGTTTATAAAAGTTACTAATAAACTACATCAAAATCAAGAGGTTTCCACAAACTATGTTTTTTCTCTCAATCTGTATTTTCATTGTTACGTTACATGTTGATTGATTTCTATTTATCGCCTGAACAAGAACCAATGTCAGTATGATAAGCGTATATATTGCTAGAGAAACAACTGTTCTTAATCATTTTTGCATGCTGTCTCGAACAATGTTCTACATATACTACTGGCCATTAAAATTGCTACACACGCGAAATTTAACCGACGGGATGAAGATGCTGTGATATGCAAATGATTAGCTTTTCAGAGCATTCACACAAGGTTGGCGCCGGTGGCGACACCTACAACGTGCTGACATGAGGAAAGATTCCAACCGATTTCTCATACACAAACAGCAGTTGACCGGCGATGCCTGGTGAAACGTTGTTGTGATGCCTCGTGTAAGGCGGAGAAATGCGTACCATCACTTTTCCGACTTTGATGAAGGTCGGATTGTAGCCTACCGCGATTGCGGTTTATCGTATCGCGACATTGCTGCTCCCGTTGGTCGAGATCCAATGACTGTTAGCAGAATATGGAATCAGTGGGTTCAGGAGGGTAGTACGGAACGCCGTGCTGGATCCCAACGACCTCGTATCACTAGCAGTCGATATGGCAGGCATGTTATCCGCATGGCTGTAACGGACCGTGCAGCCACGTCTCGATCCCTGAGTCAACAGATTGGGACGTTTGAAAGACAACAACCATCTGCACGAACAGATCGACGACGTTTGCAGCAGCGTGGAGTATCAGCTAGGAGACCATGGCTGCGGTTACCCTTGACGCTGCATCACAGACAGGAGCGCCTGCGATGGTGTACTCAACGACGAACCCGGGTGCACGAATGGCAAAGCGTCGTTTTTTCGGATGAATCCAGGTTCTGTTTACAGCATCATGATGGTCACATCCGTGTTTGGCGACACCGCGGTGAACGCACATTGGAAGCGTGTATTCGTCGTCGCCATACTGGCTTGTCACCCGGCGTGATGGTGTGGGGTGCCATTGGTTATTGGTTACACGTCTCGGTCTCCACTTGTTCACATTGACGGCACTCTGAACAGTGGACGTTACATTTCAGATGTGTTACGACCCGTGGCTCTACCCTTCCTTCGATCTCTGCGAAACCCTACATTTCAGCAGGATAATGAACGACCGCATGTTGCAGGTCCTGTACGGTCCTTTCTGGATACAGAAAATGTTCGACTGCTGCCCTGGCGAGCACATTCTCCAGATCTCTCACCAATTGAAAACGTCTGGTCAATGGTGGCCAAGCAACTGGCTCGTCACAATACGCCAGTCACTACTCTTGATGAACTGTGGTATCGTGTTGAAGCTGCATGGGCAACTGTACCTGTACACGCCATCCAAGCTCTGTTTGACTCAATGGCCAGGCGTGTCAAGGCCGTTACTACGGCCAGAGGTGGTTGTTCTGGGTACTGATTTCTCAGGATCTATGCACCCAAATTGCGTGAAAATGTAATCACATGTCAGTTCTAGTATAATATATTTGTCCAATGAATACCCGTTTATCATCTGCATTTCTTCTCGGTGTAGTAATTTTTATGGCCGGTAGTGTATATCGTGCTACAATAGAACATTATGCATGTTAAAGGAGAAAAGAAGTCATATATTTCGGCCATGTTTAATATTGTGTTACTGGTGCTGACCAAGTTAACTAAATCCAAAGTGTTGCATTGTCTTTGAGCTTACTCGTTTTTCAACGAGATCTGTTCTCAGCGATTTGACTCTCTTCACGGCGAGGTCGTGCCGCTGCCGTGGCGGTTGGTAATTCCAGAGAAAGCGCGTCCTGATTTAGCGCAAACGACGGCAGTTTGTGCGTCCTGTTTCCGCCACTCCCGTTTTGTTAGCGCCGCGACTACGTGACAAAAGCAGCGCGCTTTATCGCCCTGCAGAAACTTGTGCAGCCAGCAGCAGGTGTTCCCGCAGGCTTGCCAACACTTCCGCGCAGTTCCCTCCGGGCTCGACAACGCGAGTCGGCCTCTAAGTGGGACAAGACGGATTGCTGCCGACTTCTCGAAGCGAATAATTCAAAGGCGGCTCGACAGCGGGAAGCGGAACGCCCCGAGATTGCCAGAGCTGCTGCCAAGTTTGTGACAAGACAAAGTAAGTGTTAACAAGGCACAACCGTGCTGTCTTCTTCGGCCAAAGGACACAGATAGTCAAACATATTCACGTCCACCTTTTTCATAATCAACATCAGTCAGTTAATAACACGGATTTTATTTACTCGAACGAAGAAATGAATACTGTTAGAAACTCAAAAGTTTCTCTTTAAATGACATTGAATTAATGCGTTGTCTAGCATTTATTAAAGTCAGCAACCTACTGAAGAGCTGTTGTTATTTGGTCTTCAGTTTAAGAGCTGCTTTTATATAGATCTCCATGCTAGTCTCCCAAGTGCAAGCCTCTATGTCACTGCATAAATGCAGCAAACTACAGCCATTTGCACCTGCTTTTTTCTCCCTCTACAACTTTTACCCATCATACTTCCCTGCTTTACCAAATTCGTTTCTTAATCCATTAGGATGTGTCCTATCAACTGATCTCTTCTTTTTGTCAGGTTGTGCCATAAATTTGTATTTTTTCCATTTGGACTAAATACTTCCTCATCTGTTGTTCGATCTACCTATCCCACCTTCAGTATTCTTCTGAAACAGGACATTTCAAAAGTTTCTATTCTCTTCTTGTCTGAATTCCCTATTGTCTATGTTTTACTTCCAACCAAGACTATACTTCCGAAAAATACTTTCAGAAAAGACTTCCTAACACTTAAATTTATATTGGATATTAATAAATTCTACTTTTTCGGGAATGCTTTTCTTACTACTGCCAGTCTGCAATTCATAAATCTTCCCTATTTCGGCCATCAACAGCCATTTTACTGCCCAAGTACCAAAAGTAATCTATTACTTTTAGCGTCTCATTTCCTAATCTATTTCCCTCAGCATCATCTGATTCAATTCGACTACATTCCATTACCTTTGTTGTACTTTTATTGATGTCCACCCACACAGTGTGGTCAGAAACAGTCTGAAAAGCTTGTAATGTTCGCTGTACGTGAGGTTGCGCTGAGGAACAACCGTCCAGAAAAAAAAAATTCTATACATTGGGCTTTCCCCAACCTGTTTAGCATTTAAATTTGCTTATCAGGTCGTT